>NC_140588.1:893128104-893800604 GCF_964204655.1 Triturus cristatus
GCGATACGCGGCCTACCCTCCCAGAACAAGCGTCGTTGCAGACTCTCCACCTCGCGAAAGTAGCGCGCCGGGACGACGTCCATCGTGTTCGGTAAAGCGTATAGGAAACGTGGCAGCGACATCATCTTAAACAATGCCGCACGGCCGAGCGGTGAGAGCGGCAAGCGCCTCCAACGCGCCACGTCCTCCTTTAGGCGCTGGAGGGGGGGGAGCAAGTTCTGCTTATATCGGGCCTCAGCGTCCAGGGTAATGAAGATACCCAGGTACTTAAATCCCTGCGGAGCGATCTGGATAGGACAACCCCGCGGAAGGATAGGAGCCTCCCCGGAAAGGACATACACACAGGATTTAGCCCAGTTGAAGTTGCGGCCAAATGAATGCAAAACATCCACAAGTACAATCAGCGATTTACGAGGGGAAGCAAGGTATAAGAGAATATCATCAGCGTAAAGGGATACGTGATCCTCATACTCGGGGGTCCATCGGAGACCACGGATAGAAGGGTGCCACCGCAGCCACTCCGCCAGGGGCTCCAAGGCAAGCGCGAAGAGGAGCGGCGATAGCGGGCAGCCCTGCCGCGTGCCCCTGCCCAGCTCAAACGGAGCCGACACTCTACCGTTTACCGCCACCTGCGCCAGCGGTCCGGAGTATAACAGTTTCACCCAACCAATAAATCCTGGGCCAAAACCAAACTTAGCCAGCGTCGCCCAAATATATGGCCACTCAAGCGTGTCGAACGCCATAGTGGCGTCCAGGGACGCCAAAATGGCCGGCTCTCATATGAACGGGACCCGCGCGAGCACCCCATGCAAACGCCGCAGGTTGAGCGCGGTGTTGCGATGAGGGATAAAGCCGGACTGGTCCTGGTGAATCAGATCGCACACCACGCCAACCAGCCGATTAGCCAGCACCTTGGCGAGAATTTTAGGTTCCGCATTCAACAGCGAAATGGGCCTGTAAGACGTGACCCGATCCCGCGGCCTCCCCTCCTTATGAATAACTACGATAGTGGCCAGACGCTGGTCCAGCGGGAGGGAACCCGCCGAGCGGGCCGCGAGGAACATAGCACGGAGATGCGGCGCCAGCGTATCCGGTCGTAGTTTGTACAATTCGATGGGAAGGCCGTTAGGACCCATGGCCTTGCCGGAGGCAACCGAGCGTATGGCGAGGGCAATCTCCTCAGATGTTGGGGTCGCGTCCAAAAACACTTTATCCTCCTCCCAAAGGGAAGGCAGCGCAATGTCTTTAAGCAGGGCATGGGAGTCCTCTTCCGAGCGGGAAGATACCGGGGAATACACCCCACGGAAATATTCTGCAAAGCAATCAACAATTTCTCCTGGTTCAGTGACACACACACCATCCAATTTCTCTATCGACGGGACAACTCGACTCGCTCTCTCCTTTTTATCCAGCCACGCAATCAATTTACCAGCCTTATCACCCACATCATACAGTCTCCCCTGTTGCTCTCTACTGAGGCCCCTGGCTGCCTCCGTGACGAGGGCCTTGTAGTCCGCCTGCTTGAGTCGGAGAGCATGCAATTTGTCGTCCGTCACCCCATACTCCAAATCACCCTCCAACTCGGTTATCTCAGTTTCAATACGGGTCCCCTCCTCCCGCTCGCGCCTCCGGGAATGGGAAATAAGGGACAGGGCCTCCCCCCGGAGTACCGTCTTAAACGCCTCCCACAGAGAAACCGCGGACGACACAGACCCCACATTGTATTCAAAATATCGCTTAAGAGATTTAACCAAATCTGCGCGAATTGTGGGGTCACGCAGGTACCAGGGATTAATCGGGGCCACCCTCCCCTCCCCCCTCGGGACAATGTCGAAGTGCAACAGGAGCGGGGAGTGATCTGAAATACCCCGCGCCAAATGTCGTACCTCCCCAACCCGCCCCGCCTGTACCGCTGGCATCAGGACATAATCAAGTCTCGAAAGACTGCCATGAGCCCCGGAATGAAAGGTGTACTGTATCTGCGTAGGATGTTTCAACCGCCAACAATCCACCAGCCCCAAGGTATCCAAGAGGCCGGACAACCACGCTTGGGCACGGGGGAGATCCCTAGGAGGGTGACGATCCTCAGTCCCGGAAACCACAGCGTTAAAATCCCCCCCAACCACTAGAATCCCCTCCGGAAGGCCAAGGAGGAGGCGCCCCAGATCCGCAAAAGTAGTCGTTTGCAACCCTGGCGGGACATAAACAGAAACAAAAACAATCACTCTACCCTCCAATCTACCCACCAGAACCGTGTATCGTCCCCTGTCATCATGGAGCACCTCATCAACTTCCAACGGGAGCGAGGTCTTATCCATAATGCCCACACCCCTCGAACCAGACGTGAAGCCCGAGTGGGCCATAAGGCGATAGCCCCGTCTGTTCATGGCACGAAAGGAGTTTCCAATGAGGTGTGTTTCCTGCAGAAAGACTATATCTGGTGAAATTCGTTTTAGGAACTGCAGGACCACCCCCCGTTTTCTCCTGTCCCCCAGTCCATTAACATTCCAGGACAAAAGACTCAGTCCCCTACTCCCCATCATAGCCGAAGTCGATCAGTCGCCCCCCAGAGAGCACATTAGAAATAGCACAACAATACTTCTGCCTTGTGGTACAAATAAACAATACCCAACCCCAACCCAACAGCCCCAACAAAACTCCCCCCTCCCTGCACCCCTGCATGAGCCCAAACAGCCCCCCCAACTTGCAGTGTGCCTGTCGCCCCTATGTGATTTAAACTACTAAGACCCCCTAGAGGAGGAAGGAGAACCCCCTCGAGACCCAGCACCTCCTCCAATGGGGGGGAGACAAGACACAACAGACAAAAGACCCTAAGCTTGGCCGAAAGTGGCATCATCCGGAGTGAGCCCCCGTGTCAGTACCTCAGACCCGGTCCGGTGGGCACTCTCCTCACATCCCCCCCCCCCATCCCGACCATGACCCCCAGACAAAGTGTCCAGCCAGTCCCCGGCCGTTTCAGGACGATCAAAAAAGTGAGTGCGACCATCCGCCTCCACCCGCAGCCTGGTCGGGAAGAGCATGGCGTATTTTAAGTTCATGCCTCGAAGCCGCCGCTTGACGCCCAGGAAACTCAGTCTCTGCTTCTGGACCGCCTGCGTGAAATCAGGATAAAAGTTCACTTCCATGTTCTCCAGCTTAATCGGCCCTTGCAGTCTGGAAGCTTGCAAAATCGCATCCCTGTCCCGAAAGTTGAAAATACGGGCAATAAGAGGCCGCGGAGGGGCTCCGACCTTCGGTCTGCCTCCGGGAACTCTATGGGCCCTCTCCACAGCAAAGAACTTACTCAGTCCTCGAGGCTGGAGATGGGTAGAGATCAGGTCCTCCACAAAGAGATCCGCCGCCGACTCCTCCCGTCCCTCGGGTACTCCGATGATACGGATATTATTCCTCCGGGCCCGGCTCTCGGAGTCCTCCAGGCGCCGATCCATGAGCGCACTTGCCTGACGGAGCCGGTGCACCTCCGTTTGAAGGGCCGCTACCTCAGTCGTAAGGCCCGACGCGGTGTGGGTCAAGGAGTCGACCCGGTCATTCGTCTTGGAGAAATCAGCTCACACAAGGTTGACATCAATGAGGACCGCGTCGAGTTTGTGCGCCAAAGTTTCGAATTGCTGGCCCACCGAGGTCTTCATCTCAACAATGGCGCCCATGACGTCTTGCAAAGTCAGATCAGTAGGCAAATCCGGGGCATCCGGGGGGCACTCGGAGGACTTGTGCGATCCGCCAGGAGACCCCTTCGGGAGGGTGTAGCGGTCCATGACGTTGGCCTGATGTACGGTGCCACGCCGGGTCGACTTGGCCTTCAACCGATCCCCATCCTGCTTCGTGGCCATCGTCGTGTATCTCGCACCCGCACCAGCCACGCAGTGGAGAGCAGGCAATCAAGGCCGAGAGCCTCGGGGGCCACCCCAGGACGGCAAAGCGGGCCACCGCAGGCAGGCAGGCAGGGTCTCCCAGCGAGGCCACCCCAACACAAAGAAGCGCTGTGAACCCACCCGCGATAATGGCAAGGGGACTCAAAAGCGAAAGTGAAAGTGTGGGGTACGCGACTCGCCAGGCCCAGCCCGCCGTTGTTGTTCACTTCGCCACAGGGTCGCCCCCAAACTCGAGTCCGGGGTCAGGCGAGAAGTAGACCGCAAACTTCAGTCGGTGCTCACTCCGGCACCCGGGGTCCAATTCGAAAACGGAAAACGGGTACCACCTCGGCTCAGGCTCACCGACACAGTCCCCTCAACCGATTCAGGATGAAGACAGGATAAACGTAGGAGGTTGCGGAGGTCCTCGGGAGCCTCGCACCTACGCGGCCATCTTGGTTGCGCGCTAGGCTCCTCCCCCGCAACCTTACTTTAAACATTCTAAAACCTTCAATCTGAATTAGCCATATGACGTTCATCCAGATGAGTGCTCGGGAAAATGGTACACGAAGTAAGACCAAGAATCAGTGGTCATGCACTCAGAGATAATGTAGAAAGGAAGGAATGCAAAATTTGATAATATTCAAAGTATTGTCGTAGAGTGTTCTTTGGAATGTTTAACTAGTGCCAAACAATAAACTCAATCTGAATTTAAAAGTGCCTCGGACAGCTGACTGCTATAGCTTCAACCAATAGGAATGCTCATGCTGAGACTGGGTTTCCAGCATGAAGCGAAAACAATGAAGGGAGACCAAGGGCCAATGAAATTCCACCCACAAGGTGTTCAACTCAGATACTGCGGAGGACATTTACCCCCTGAATGTACTTGGGCGAATGCGAGTATCTGTGCACTGTCCAATCCCATTACATAAACTGCACCGTGCAGAAGACAGGCCACCCATTCCTCCACTGTGAGCTTGCCACTCCTGGAAAGTGAGGAGGTTGAAGTTCCCCCTGCTCTGCTGCAAAGGCAGGCACCAGAATTATCTGTTTTTGTAGACCCTCAGGCGCCGCTGCAGTGGACCCTGAATACATACATACAACACATCTATTGCTCACAACAGATGCAGCTATGTCTAAACTGTCATTAACGGATTAGGTGCAATTGTTTGCCTCAATCCTGCCATATTTCGGTACTGATAACAACATTTTGTTATCACTGCTGATGTTCATCAAAGACAGATGTCTGCCTTCATACCGTTGTTCGCTGCGTGTACTGTCACATCAGCTCCATATTTGCAACAGCTGTAAGTGTTTGCAGCAGGGTGTCCAGGTCTGCCCGAATGGCCTCGAGAGGGCACTTCCTGCCCCCAGTCTGGAGCCCAGATTGCAGAGCACCCTTATGGTAGCGCGCAATCGGTGCTGCATGACGCTTTGCGTGTACTGCAAGGGCACATGTACTAGGGTGTTCCTGGGTACCTCACCTGCACGGGCTGCATCGCCAGGCTGATGCTGATTGCACCATCAGAAGACAGTATGACATCATTCTTTGCAACTCAGAAGTCACCAACACTTCATCTTCTTGACCGAACAGCGTGAGTATTGTGGAATAGATCGAATTCACCTACAGTCGGGTCGGATACAAAGACAGAGGTGCTCATAAACATCATTGCTGTGTCTTGTGGCAATACTGCCTCAGCGAAATCCCTAAGCGATCAACAGTATGTGGCTGGATGCTCCTGATTCTATTCTCATCCACCTCCCTGTGACACACTGTTTCATAGTCCAATAATGGTAACTCTAGGCAACACGTACAAGACAATCTTAACTGCTGCCAACAATCTTCCATCCAGAAAAGGAGCTCCGTGTTTTCGGAACCTAAATAACTTCCAGAGCAGTAAATGCTTTGTGGCAAGTCAGGTTGTAGCCGCGAGATATTCATTCATTTATATATACCTTTGTTGAATGAGCCATCTATTCATTCATCTACTTACATACCTTTTATTGTACTGATCTAACCACTCACCCACCTGCTTGCCTGCCCTTCCGTCCATCCATCCACTCTGCCTTCTATCCATCCATCCACCCGTCAATCCGTCCACCCACCGATCCATCCATCTATCCACTCTGCATCAATCCATCCAACCATCTGTCCATCCATCCATCCATCCATCCATCCATCCATCCATCCATCCACTATGCCATCCATCCATCCATCTATTCATTTGACTGTCCACCTATCCATCCATTCTGCCATCCATCCATCCATCCACTCTGACACCCATCAATGCATCCACCCACCAATCCATCCACCCACCAATCCATCCATCTATCTACCCATCCATCTATTCATCCATCCATCGACTCTGCCATCCATTCATCCATCTATTCATCTGACCGTCCATCCATCAATTCATCCATCCACCAACCCATCTGTCGATTCATCCACCCATCCATTCATCTATCCACCCATCCATCCATTCATCTATCCACCCATCCATAGATCCACCAGTCCAACCGTCCATTCGTCCACCCACCGATCCATCCATCCATCTCTCCATCCATCCATGCAACCATCCTTCCATCCATCCAGCCAGCCACTTACCCATTCACCCATTCACCCATCCCTCCATCCACCCACCCATCAATTCATCCATCCATCCATCCATCCATCCATCCATCCATCCATCCATCCATCCATCTATCACTCCATCCACAACCCTACCCTGACTGTCGCTGTACCATCATGGGAGACATGTGTCACCTTCTTAAAAGAGGAAAAGGAACTGGCAGCAAACGCATCTTTGCGCCAGTGCCGGAGTGTATTTCCAGTCTGCTCTGTCCTGCTAGAGCCGAGCATAACATTTTCTGCGCAAGAAGCAACGCAGCTGCTTGGAAGGATCTGCCTATGCGAAGAGGATTATTGCATTGATTTTCAAGGCAGAAAATCCATCCATGCTGGAGTCAATGGATATCGAATGGCAGACGGCGCGCTTAATAGATGCGTTTGTTTCACTGTAGCTGTCTGACAGGTTCTCTTTCACTGGTCCAATGCTGTCAGGCTGTCACTTACTGTTCTCGCGATCGTGTGTACGGTCTTAGCCAGTGCGGAATAGGTGGGTTTTGTATTCCTGACATGGCAGTTAAAAACCTTTCTTCTTCCATTAAATTTACACCCAGATTTTTGGATAATGGGCTCTTTAGGGTGTTGGCTGAGGTGGGTGACCCTCTTTTAATCCCATCCGCTGCTGGCCAAAGCCTTTGGCGAGGCCACCTTCAAGGATATTGCTGCACTCCCACTTATCCAGGCATCTCTGTGCCAGCTGCGCTGCGAATGCACTTTTGTCTTTTTGATGTACATGGTCGACTGCGAGTTATTCAAAAATGAATAGATGCTTAATACATCCACTCTTTCAAATACTGATGTCACCCAGTCTGTCGTTGCTTTTTATGTTACTATACACTTAAGTCACATACTTCTCCACCGGAAGAGCCCACATCCAGTCAGGGAGTGGAGGCACTGGTATATGTCAGGAGAGTCGCGCTGAGGCATTTAGAGGCCTGCAGACCATTTGCTTATCCTTATAGGTGGCTCTTCACTGTTCATCTGAGCTTTAGTTGGTTTAAGGCGACGGTGGAACAGACCATATCCATGAATGCAGAAAAGATTATTGGAAACCAGAACACATTACAATTTTTGGGTTATAGCATTGGGCGTGGCCCAATGCAATGAGGGAAACACTTTGCCTCTGAGCCTGTGTCCTATTACAGATGTGAGAGCAGAGGCAACAGGCCCCTAGGAGGTGCACAGCCACTAAAAGGTAGCGCACAATCAGGGCAACTCCTGAGGTCAGCTGGTGACAGAGGTCCCATCGACCCCCATCCCAGACATCACCCGGAAGGCGGCTGCAGTCAATCACTGCACCTTCCTGCAGTCTGTCACTTCTTTAAAGTGCAGGTGGCTGCCACATGCACTTTGAAATGGCTTTTAAGAAACTGCACCATATTTCAATTAAGTTTGTGGCTTCGCCGGGAGTAGTTCATGGATTGCAATAAGATGCAGTGTTCCGGATAGCGCCTGGCAAACCTTATCAAAGGTGCACCTTGGTGCAAAAAGAAACACTGTGCCCATGAATGAATACGGGTCCCGAAAACCCGGTAGAATCGTAGGCCTGAAACCGACCATTATTTGCCAATTTCACAATGCCCACCGGAGACCGAGCATCACTTCCAAACAACTGCATCTCACCAAATGCTGTGGGAGCCTTTGAGGGACTCTATGCTCATGTACCTGTGGCTGATCAGCTACATAGAAATCTTCGGTGAATTCCACACTCCTAAAGTGGTAGCAGGGCAATGCCTATAGTACTATACACATCTATCAGTAAAGAAATAAATACATTCTATCCAGGCTTGATTGACTTCGAAGTATATTTATGTAAGAGTGTCATTAATTCACTGCAAAGAGGAAGAAGAATATTTAGTTAAAAAAATAAATATAAATATGTATATTAAAATAAGATGTGCTTTTAGGGCTTAAAAAACCTTTCTCGCTCTCCGAATGTTGTCAAGAGTTATCAAATCGATAAATAATTAAAAAATACATAAATTAATTACCTTCCTTATTGAGAGGTTGAAACCTTTTGTTGGAAGAAGTGATACACTCGTAGCTCAGTAATTAATGTAATAAATTAAATACATTTTGGGGGTCATCAGAAGTTTATCTTCAGAAATGGACACTTTTACAATGACATATATACTCTACTGCAGTTGACCTACTGATTTGGGGGCATATCAACAACAACCGGCGATAATTATCGCAAAGCGCACTTAGCACTAGGATAATTATCGCCGGCTAGCGTGGATTTTTATCGCTGAGATAGCGTGCTATTAGCAACGCTTATCTCAATAGCGATAAAAATCCTCACGCTAACTGGCTAACGTGAGATTATCGCTGGAAACCCAGCGATAATCTCACGAAATGTGGCGTTAGCTTGTTGATATGGACTCACAAACTTAGCCATGATATCCTCCTTCCATAGGATATCATGGCTAAGTCAGTCCTGAAGCAGGTGTTAGGAAAGTAGCGTAACAGGTGTTATCGCTACTTTTCTTGCCGCTATGCTTCATAGCGTGGGGCTTGATGATAGGAGAAATGTCGCTTAGCGACATTTCTCCTGTCATGCCAGGTCAGGAACGCCCACTTTGCAGCTCATTAGAGATTCAAAGCTGGGCGTTAGAAATCCCCACGCTAAAGCAAGGTTTCACACGTTAGCGTGACCTTGCTAATATAGCGATATAATTATCGCCGCTTTTCGGCCGAAAACGGCCGTTAAAGCGGCGATAATTTTTTAGCGCCTCGTTGTAAATATGCCCTTTGGTTCGCAAGGAAGAAATTAACTCTTTATGCATGTCAAGAAAATAAGTCCCACCTTTTCTTGATGCCCGGATCACTTCCATATATCCTATAACAAGAGGAGCAAAGAAGTGCTCCATTGCAACGCCCCTGCAGTTCACACGCACTTCTCACCAGTGCTGCAGAACACCGCCCAAGGATGAGCATTGTTCACTGTTTGATGTGCAGTTTCACGTCTGTCAAGCTCACCTTGCTGCTAATGACAGAAGACCATGAGATGGACATTGCAGCACATCACTTAGTGAGTAAGAGATGCACTGCTCGGACAGGACTCTCTACTGCCATAACTGCCAACCCTTTTACTGCAATGCATAAATGTAGGCATTAGTGCCCTTGTAGATGTAGATATGTGGAACTGCCCGGTAGAGTTCCCTTTGACGCACTCATTCACGCGTTTTCCAAAATCTGCCTTCACACAATTGGCCTTGTACTCTGAGCCTGATTCATGAAGTTCTTTCCATAAGTGTCTTACTCTTGTATCAGATGTGAAATGCACACCGAGATGCAGGCCGGATTCACACAGCATTGAGTATGAATTGAGACAGCCTCATGGAAAACACGAATACGCAAGCCTTCCTATTGGCAATTTACGCGTAATTCTGACCCAAGATTGGAGTATGACAAACCTACAAACAGAAAGTGCTCTGCAAATTGGGTTTGAGTATTTAGGTGTGACTCACGCACCCGTCTGGATTCAATTAATTTGAAATTTAAACATGGATACCCGCGCCTCCCTTGGCCGCCCAGCGCTGAATGCACCAGAGCACTGTTAATTCTTAATCACCAAACAGCCAAGTTTTTAATAGTGTCCTGAACAGACCGTTTTCCTCCGACATCCTCAAGCTAGTAGGTAAATCATTCCATAGTTTTGCTGCGACAAAGGAGAAGGTCGACCTCCAATCCTTGCTTTCTGCATAGTAGGCATTTCGGCTAACTTTAGGAAGGGTGATCTCAACAATCTCCTAGGCTCGTATGGAAGAGCCATGGGGAACAGAATTTAAGGGCCTTTTTATGTCATGCTCTGTGGTAAATAGATAACGATTTCAATTGAATTCTATGTTTAACTGCAAGCCAGTGCAAGGCAGCTGAGGACCTGGATAACAATTGATATCTCGATATCTACAGTAACAGCCTCACCACTGTATTCTGGATTACCTGTAGTCTTTTCAACACATAGAGCTGGCATCCCAGGTAGAGGTAATTTTCATACTCGAACCGAACCGGGAAAGAATCAGTGCCTGTGCCACAATCTTCTGAGAGGGCGGTGAGAGGAGGTCTACAATCTTTATAAGTATTCTTATGAGACCAAAACAAGTAGAGGCCACTTTACAAAGTTGGGTCTCAAAAGTGATATTTTTATCCAGTCAAAAACGCAGAATTGTAATGGTTTAGCCTGGGGTCGACTATCTAAGGATCCCGGCAAACAAACCGTTGTCCATTGGTTCATATTGTTACCAGCCACCAACACCTCAGTTTTGTCACCATTGAGTTTCAATCAAAAATTAGCCATCCAGTCAGCAATCTCCTTTAGACAAGGCTGCAGTTGGTCTGTGTTGCAATGATTATCCTGGGTAAGGGAGATAATAATTGTTGGACTTGGCCCTTTTTGCAGGGTCATCCCTGAACTTTTTGCCTTCCTCCTATATTTTTTCGGACCTGTTGTTGGCTGTTTTATGACTCTGGGCACTTTACCATTGCTGACCAGTGCTAAAGTGCATATGCTCTCTCTATTATAAATTGATGTATGGATTAGTGATTCCATGATTAGCTGATTTGGTTTACTTGTCAGACGCTAGTACAGTGCACCAGGAGTGCCCAGGGCTGGTAATCCAAATACTGCTAGTGGGCTTACAGCACTGGCTGTGCCACCCACAGAAGCAGCCTGTAAAGTGTGTCTAAGGCTTGCCATTGCAGAGCCTGTGTGCAATCTGGTAGTGCCATGCTGACTGGGCAAGTGCACCCACTTGCCAGTCCCTAAACCTTCCCTTTTCTTCAAATCAGTTACCCCTATGGTAGGCCCAAGAGCAGGGTGCATTGTAAGTATAATGTAGGACATGCCCTGGTGTGTGTGGCATGTCCTAATAGTGAATTACAGCCATTTTTGTTTTTCACTATTGCAAGGCTATCTGTTCCCCATAGGCCAGAATGGGCAGTTTGATTATTACATCCTATAATCCTAACTGATTCAGGGAACATGGTAGAAATTCGAATTTAGTATGCCTGAACTCAGAATGATAAAATAAATCTTTTAGTGAAGTTGGTTTTAACATTCTTTAGATCACTTTGGGAAACAAGAAGAAATCTTTGCTGAGGAGAGACTATCCCTAAGCTGAAGTGCTGCTTGGGGGATTGGCCTGCAGTGGTTGCCTGACTGCCAAAGAAAGGAGAAAGGACTTTGTGTGCACTTTTATTCAACTTGTGAAGGATCTCCAAGGGCTTGGAAAAGAGCGTGCCTCCTGCTCAAGTCTCAGGGACAACAGACTTCATCCACTAGCTCCCCAAAAGTTCTTTTAAAGTGCCTGCAGTTGTGCTGGACTTTGTGAGGACTTGCCTGTGGCAAGGGGCTGGAAGCGCGACTCAAGAACAAGAAGTGTGTCACCGAACTGCTGCTTCACAACACGAAGTGCCTCGCATCGCCGGAGAAGAGGATTGACGTCGCAGCAGATGCCGCTGCATCACCGGGAAGCGTGTCGCAGAAGAAACGTTGAGT
This sequence comes from Triturus cristatus, assembly GCF_964204655.1. Classification (NCBI taxonomy): domain Eukaryota; kingdom Metazoa; phylum Chordata; class Amphibia; order Caudata; family Salamandridae; genus Triturus; species Triturus cristatus. The sequence continues at coordinate 893,140,103 of NC_140588.1, forward strand.
CATCGCAGGTCCACCGACGTGCCTCGCATCGGCAGGAGAAGAGGATCGATGTCGCAGCAGACGCCGTCGCATCACTGGGTAGCGTGTCACAGGGCCTGTCGTGGCTCATTGCAGGTGACAAGGATCGACGTCACATCAGACGCCGCAGCATCTCCGAGAAGTGTGTCGCAGGGCCTGTCGCAGCTCATCGCCGGAAAGGAGGATCGTCGTCGCAGCAGACGCCGCCGCATCACCGGGAAGAGTGTTGCAGGGTCTGTCGCGGCTCGTATCGTTACAACCACTGCATTGTGATTCCGCATACCATTACTCCGCAAGTCGGAACAACGACTTGCGGAGGGGGGGAAGATGTTGGATTTAAAATCCAACACCTTCCCTACTGTCCGCACAGTCTGGAGTTGGAATAGTAAATTATACTATTCCAACATCCAGCGCCCCCCCTCCGCAAGTCGTTGTTCCGACTTGCGGAGTAATGGTATGCAGAATCACAGCACGGTCTTTGTAACAACCGCGTTGTGATTTCCTGCGGAAAAAAAGAATGCGGGATAAGGAGGCATATTCCCAGGGGAGAGGATTGACGTCGCAGCAGACACCGCCGCATCACTGGGAAGCGTGTCGCAGGGCCTGTCACGGCTCGCATTGTGTGAAAACATCTCGCATCGAGGGAGAAGAGGATCGACGTCGCAGCAGATGCCACCGCATCTCGGGAAGCATGTCGCATCAAGAAGAAAGCGCCATCTTTGTTTCTTTGCACCAGATCTTCAACGCATCACCGTCCATGCAAAACTTTCGTTGTCTTGCGTTATGCATTTTAAGGTACATTGAACTCTGAGTTTCGCATTTACCATCTTAAGAGAACTGGCACTTAGATCCAGATGGTGTACTGCTGCAGTGCATCCATGGCCCAGATTTATTTTCAGTTCCTCAACCACGGTTAACAGCCCCGTTTCAGTGAGATAACAGTATCAAAAGACCATTTACATATGATGAAGAGATCCATTATGTTCCAGAGAAGTAGGAAGATGCTGATTAATATGTTTTTTTCCAGAAACCTTTGCAATTATGGAAAGCAAGGATATTGCTCTATAGTTTTCAACTTGCTGAAGACAAGTGTGGATTTTTTAAAGATGGGCTTTACCACGGTGTCGTTCCAGGAGGAAGGTGCTAAATCCAATTGTACAGAGAGATTAAGTACTCTAAACAAATTTGGGAATATTATTTTCTCTCCATGCTTCAACATATAGGGCGGTGCACAGTTCAATGGGGAGACGGATTTTACCTTGTTCTTCACATCAAGGACATGTTTTTTTTTATGAAATGAGGAGAGGCTCTCTATATTCTTCTTGATTGGTTTCATACCATCTGATATATCCCCTTTAACTTCAGTGCCACTAAAGAATGTGCACATTACAGAGATTTTATTAACAAAGAAATTGGCTAGTTCACTACAGTGAGCCTTCGAAGGTGTCAATGCGGACTCATTACTTTATATTTTAGTTAAAGATTCGACTACTGTATATAAATATCTGGAAGAATGTCCTGAATTTTCTATTTTTTACCATAATATTCCACCATATCCTTGATCATTGAAACAGTTTGCAAATTTGGCCAAGGGAATGTATAAAGAACCTGAAGAAATGTTTGAGGTTCTCATTGAGCGAGCTCTAACAATACAAATTGTGAATCTACTCTTGAGGCGCTGGGTTACTCCTATGTTCAGAATTGATTTCTGACTACTATTTGATTCACAAATAATTTCAAGAGTACTCTAGGAAGTCTACTAATGTTCCAGAGCACAATATTTTGTCATGCAGAATTCCAGTTAGGTGGACAATTGTGCATGGTCTAATGATGCAGAAAAGTACATTAGAACAATCCACTTTTTTTTGCTCCTCAAGGAAAATACCCATAATATGTGCGGGTTTTCCCTCGATTTTCTATCCTGAAAGGCTACTTACTTTTGCCTTTGACAATATAAAATCTGTGTTTATTTCAATGGTTGGCAAAATATTGCTTTTATGCTGCCAAACTTGAGCATGCCAGAGGTCATAGCAATTGCTACCATCCAATAAAATGCTTATTGCTAAACTCATATATGGGAAAATTTCACCACTATTCCTGTGACTGATTTTATATATTTGTTTTATAAAGACTCCCATATTATATATATATAATATATATATATATATATATATATATATAGATATAGATATATATATAGATGTATGTACATATATACGTATATATATTATATATGTGTATGTGTGTATGTATCTATATATCTATATATATCTATATATCTATTTATATTACCCAGTGCTAGGACAGACATTACCACAAAGAGTATCCATTACCCATAAAAGAGCTATATCAATGAGGGACAGATTAGTTACAACAACTCCGGAAGTAATTGAAACTTGTAGTTGGCTCAAAACTCACAAAGGATTCTACAGGTGTAAAACATGCAAAGCATGCCAATTGGGTATAAACAAAACATCATATATAACACCATTTAGCCAAGAAGAGATCAGAATCAGCAAGTTACTTACCTGCAAAACCCGGTATGTTATATATGTCCTGATGTGCCCATGTGGGCTGCAGTATATTGGTAGCACCAAGCTGCAAGCCCACAAACGAATCTTGCAACACATCAGGGCTATAAATAACCATGATAATGCATACCCTGTAGCAAGGCACTTTTGTGAATGTAATAACTCCAGGAGCCAGGACTTAAAATTTTACCTAATTGACTCGGTGCCCCCGAGCAGACGGGGAGGCAACAGAGAGGCAAAACTGAGAAGGTTAGAGACAAGGTACATCCTTGAAATGGATTCGAAGACTACAGGAGGGCTGAATATCACGGAGGATATGTACACCTGTATATGATATCCCTATTCAAGCTGACGATACTAAAAAAACTAAAAAACTGTTACACAGTATAAAGATAGCAAATGACCATGAATTTCAAACACATTTTGCACATTGGGTTGATTTGTTTACATGTTTAAAAAAAATTTTTTTAATATATTTATATATTTATTTATGTATTTATTATACCACATTTGAGAAATATGTGATCCTAATGACAATCTAATATGCATCGATGCTGTTGGTTATATGTAGAACTGCACTATAAGAAATGACAAAAATGATATAAAAATACTCCAAGCCTAAGCAGCATTCAGTCTATTATAGAGATCTCTTTGGATGGATACAAGAGAGGTCAAAAAGGGATGTAACCAATAAACAATTGGTAAAGAACTATAACACGTTAGGCAAAAGTAACAAGAAGTATTATAGCTGACAAGCATATTCGGTAAAGGGTATTCAAAGATTCTTGTTTTTAAATTCAAAATTAACTTTTGTAAGCATTAGCACTTTATTCATGCACATTTTTGCACATTTTGCACGTTTTGCCCATCTAACCAGGACATAATCTACATTAGTGCAGATAACAGCATTATCTTTAACTTATTGTAAACATATTTGAGAAAACGGTGACTTATTCAGATACTATGAATATATATCATGGACCAACACGACAATTTTTTTTTGCTTGAATATTTTTTTTGCATTTAAGCAAATATTAAATTGACCTCATTCATATATTAGCAATGATAATAATGAATTGTTAAAAAACGGTGGTCAACGGGGATAAAACAAACGACAGGTACTTTCAGTATGTTATTATAACCTTTATTAAAATAAGTGCAAAGCTAACTGTGTATGCTGGCCAACATATTCTATAAATGTTTTGGTATCAAGGCTTTTCGTTTAAAAACAAGAAAATGTATAAAAATATGCATTTAAGCAGAGTATCAGTGTTGAAAAGCATTACAGTCATGTATTTTCTCTATGTCTATAATCATGTGCAAACTTTCTACCTATCACCGAGCACTATGTCACTTTAAAAAATGCAAATGATGCCGATAACGTTACCATGTGACCAAGACTCTTAGGAGTTGAAACGGTAATGGCGGCAGCATCAAGAGAGACAGATAGATAGATAGATAGATAGATAGATAGATAGATAGATAGATAGATAGATAGATAGATAGATAGATAGATAGATAGATAGATAGATAGATAGATAGATAGATAGATAGATAGATAGATAGATCGATCGATCTTAGGAGTCTGTAACTTTTCAATGGTTTGAGACGGGTAGGAATTACAGTTGCAAACCACTGATTGGATACTGATTCAGTAATTGCCCGTTCCAAATACCAAATGGATATCCAATCGCAATCACATTTTATGAGCCGGTGAAGCTATACTGATTCATAAAATGAGATTGGTACATACGAGAAACAGTTTTTGCGATTGCAAATTTCAAATAAGACTATTTGTGACTGTAAAAAAGGTTTGTACATCTGACCCCTACTTATTAAAATCTATGAATATACATGTCGATTTCATTCCCTATGCTGCTTCATAAGAAATATTTAAACATTTGCCCCTAGTCAAAGGAGATACGTGCTGGTAAGAACTCTACAAGAATCGCCCTTGTAACAGAAGTATATCCCATTCTGGCTGTAAACAGATTTTGTTTTAAGACCATTTCAAATGCTCAAGAGCTGCACATTTTTCCTCGTCATCAATTTAGTGCACACGCTGTGTTAACATCAATACAGATTTTCAGCATTTCTCGGATAACACGAGGTAACAATTTTGTCGACTGCTCTAACACAATTGTTATCATAAAATGGTTGCCGGTATTTAGAACCTCCAGGGGTCCAAGGAATAACAATTTAATCACGACGACTCGTCCTCCAGCTCATACGTTCTTTTCTCTTCCTTCACTTCGTTTATTTTTTAATAAACCCTATTTCCAGTGGCTGGGAAAAAGATATTCTCAGTGGAACAGAAATGCGTTCTAAAAACGAAAATCGTTATATCCTACAAAGGGATATTGGTAAACCTGTGTTTCTGTATATTAATAAAAGAACTTGAGATTGTTATTATGCTGCCACACATAAATTGCTCTTTGTTATGGGGAATGTTTCGGTAATCAATTGTTTCTTGGTCAGAGTAGGGTTACAATAAGTGATTTCAGGCTTCAATGGGAAGTCTACCGCATAAGTCTTCTTTTTTAAAGTCACCCAATATTTACATTTAGTAATATCTACACAGAAGTGCAGAATTCCGTCTCAAACGGATGTAAGGTGTAACACTAACTTTGACCAGTTGGTTGGTGAAATATGTCAGGCCAAGACAAAAACGTGGAAGTGGAAGACAAATAAAGGAGAGATAAGCAAGGCAATGCAGAGGCTTGCTGCTGGCACATCTCTATCTGTCTCCCCAGTAGATAGCAAATACAGGAAGGGCCTCATTTATAATGGAATGGCGCAGCGCGGTGCTGCATGCACTTATGCAGCGCCACGCTGCGTCATTCTAAATGTGCAGGAATGCACATTATTTACAAGACTACGGTGCATTCCTGTAATGACCCCTTTGCCGGCACTAATTAAGCAGCCTAGCGCCAATGCAGGCACCCTTGCGCCATGTTGCAGGGGTGCCTGCGTTGCGTGGATGATTGATTTTGTGCCCGAAGAGTCAATTTTCTGCCAAAATCAATCAATGGAGGCGATTTCCTGCTGTAGCACACATAGAAAGAGGAAAAACGAGGAGAAATAGGGATATTTCTCATCGTTGAGACTGAGGAGGTGTTAGAATCTGACGCATTCCCAGGTTTACGATTCCTGGTATATCTAGGAATGCTTCAGAATCCATGGGTTTTGTGTGGGAACATCCACAGCAACACCAATGGAGCGCCCTTTTCATGCAGTGTGGTGCGTGAAAGGGGCACATATTTACAAGGCCATGAAAAGCCATGTAAAGTACCTTTGCGTGGCCTTGTAAATAAGCTGCGGCACATTGAGCCACCGGAGTGTAAAAAAAATGATGTTCCGGCGGTGCATATGTGCCGCTAGGGCCTAAGTAGGGATAATGAGCAGCAAAATGAGACAGATTTTCATTCTAGAAAGACTATGAAGCATTCAGTTTGTGCATCCTTTTCACTTGCTTTGTTGTTCGGGTCGCACTGAGTACTAAATACTAGATACTCATCTATAAATATACAGGTAGGATGTAACGTGGTTGGCTTCCATACTCATTTTATTGCCCTTAGCGCCACAGTTTCTGACTGATTTTGTTTCCAGGCTCTTGTAAATCATATATATAACATGACAAAACCCTGTTCAGCTGTGGTTTTGAGTTATTATTATTGTTTGAACAGAAATATAAATAGTTGAGAAAAGGAACAGAAGTGAATGTCCCAATGATCAGTAAACCTAAAATCTTCGCTGAACTATCCGATTTCTGCTTATAAATCGGAAAGGACTGTGGGACATTTGCCTTATACGAAGAACGAGCATTTAATTTCTAATTTCCAGAAGACAGAAGTGAAGTAGATAAGTCCATCCAGATATGATGTGTCTTGAACGGAGCGCCACACTGTCTCATTTTGCTCTGAGGCTTTCTTTTCCAATAAAAGTTGTTTTTGAGGTGTCCCATCCAGCCATCATGACTTCATAGAGGAGTACTGATTGTGTTTCCTATGCCTTTCTACTGAATCTTCTCTAGCTTGGGCAACATGGCTTTTTCACCTGGTGAGGCCATTTCAGCTCTGGAAGTTCTGCCTGTGCTGTCAGAGACAGGCACCTGGATCTGGAGGTCTCCTGCATTTCAGTGCGCAATGCTTTATGTAGGGTTTGTGGCCACTTGAGAAGACTTCAAATGCCAAGAAGGTAATGATAGCTTTGGACTTTGTGTGGCCATGGGCAATATATATATCGGTGCAACTTTGAGTTTATGAGCCCTTTTAGGCTCAGTCAGGTCCCTGTGATGCTGAATAATATGTCAAACCTTCAAAATCAGTGGCAGACAAAAACAGGTAAAAGCTGAAGCTACCTGATGACCACCAGCCAAGAGTATCAAAGAAACTTGAACAAGCTTGACGAGCCATTTCTTTTTGAGTTTGGATCTCGATTTTATTTTTTTACTTGTATCAACAATGGTTTATGTGAGGGACAGCTTCTTACATACTCACGGTGGCTTATTAGATGTTTAGTGGACAAGTGCATAGTATTAAAGTAAGACAGATGGACATTTCCCTTGAAATTGTAGCATTAGTTGCACAATATTTTCAATCACAAATATTTCTCCATTGGTGTTCTTGCTGCAGCAGTGAAAATCAAATTGCTGTTCTGAGGATTTTCATCATTCCATTGGTCAAAATGTCATAGCTTTTATTACAAATTATCTTCCCCTGCCTTCTTTTTTTCTCCTCTTTAAATGTGTGTGCTTCGCAGACTACCCGGCTGAATAAGAGAAATGGGACCGGATGCATGCAAGAGATGGACAGTTGTCAAGAAAACAGTACAGCAAGAGACGTGAAGCAGAGGGAGAAGGGGTTCAGATGGAGATGATTAAGAAATATATGAGGTAAAGAAAATGGTGAAGAATGAGGTAGCTATTAGGAACGATAAGGAGACCTCGAAGGTAAATGTCTTATCTGACGTGCATTGTGTATTTACACCATCCACATAATGACAGAAATATATTGCTGTGCTCTGGCTGGGCTGCAGTTTAAAGGCATCCAGTAACACATAGAAATATGGATAAACATTCTTGTCTCATATTACCACCTCCAGAAACCTCCTTTCATAATAAGCAGGTAAATGATGTTTGCACTGAGCACACCCTTAAGCTACCACCAAGAACATGAAGTAAAGCCAACCTTGTTTCTCTATATAGTCACATAGCTCCTCCATGGCTTGAGATATCCCATGGCTTGAGATATCCTTATAATGTGTGGCAGAGTGTCCTTTATCACATATAATATTTGTTTTACCCCAATCACTAGCAATATTCCTATCAATAATAATTATTATAATAATAATAATAGCTGTAAGCCTTGCTATTATTGTTAGCATTCATATATTGTACTAGCATCAGTGTGTTTATTTTTGATGCCGAAAGAGAAAGAACTTTTTAATGATCCACCACTTAAGCGCGTGTGCGGAGCAGGGGTGACGTGGGATAAGGGACAATGCAATTACTGCGCCTGAGTTTGATGTTTTCATTTCATTTGAGTACTTTCCATTTTCAGAATATGAATTTCACAAATTGCTGTACAGCCACATTTGTTTGTGAAATTAATAGTGTGTGTCCACCATGCTGATTAGAGGGAAGACCAGCAGTTAACCTCAAAGGAGTGACTGATACTCCTGATAAAACAGCTAAACCACAACAGTCCATTACTTCAGTGGCAAATAAACCATTATTGCTGCCGCCCACTAAATAACTCTGATAATAACATCCATCTTTGGCATTCTCTCATTTCTGCATGTAACTGCACTCGAGAAAGCTAACATCTGCATGCTTTGCTAAGGGCTTTTAGTTCACACACTGATCATTAAACACTGAAATACCAGTCATCTCAAGGATTAGTGCTTTCGTGCTTAGCATAATGCATTTTAATGCTCTCTAATGCAATAGACTCTATATTGCTGGTTGCACTTTCCTACTTCTAAAGAAAATGTGCATAGCAGTCTACTACAAAGCTAGCACCACAGTAGTTATGGCACTGAAGGATGGGGAGCATAGCTGCAAGGGGGTCAGGATGCAGATACAGCTTTGAACGACTGGGCTGAATCAGATCTTTAATTTGAAGAAGACGCCAAACCTAGAATAAACACAAAATGTTTAACCCCTTAAGAGTTGAGACCTTTTTTTCAGATTTGTGGCACTTTGCAATTAAGACTTCATAACTCTTATCCACAATCGATATCCAAGCAAAATATGCTTTCTTTTTTCCACCTGTTGGGGATTCTATAGGAGTCCAGTGTTTGTGGAGGCCCATGGTGGGAGCAGAAATAATAGTCAAATTAAGCAAAATCCTGTGCTTTTTCACACAACAATGGATAAAAAGTGCTGTGCAAGAAATGCTTATTTTGCTCTAAAGCTGACATCAAAAACAGGTTTGCTGTGGCAAGAATGCCCTCTTCCCAGCTCTTTGGAACAGGCAGAGTCGCCCAAAAAATTGTTTTCTCACCACAGATTTTGCAGTGGTAGTCAATGTTAGAAATGGAGGTCTCTAGGTGGCAGAGGTAGGTACCTTTGTCGAAGTAGGGACCCTCCTTCCTATTCAGGGTAAGGGGGATACACTTCTAAAATAAAAACCTGCTCACCCCCTTGGTGGCTTGGCACGAGCAGACAGGCTTATCTCAGAGGCAGTGGGTAAAGCATCTGTGCACACATACAGTAATACAGTGAAAACACTACAAATGGACACCACACCAGTTTAGAAAAATAAGTAATCTTTATCTAAATCAAACAAGACCAAATTCGAAAACAATCCACTATTCAAGACTGTTCAAAATAGTTACTTTGCAAGTTAACCTTTAAATTGCAGAAATAGCTGAAAAACACAGCTCCTCCTAGTCGGTAGCCCCTTCCGGACTACCTTCATGCTGAAACAGCAAAGTCTAACAGTTCCAGCCGACCGCGTTGGTACGGGTCAGTGAAAACATTGACAGGCTCGTGAACAGTAAGTTTCTCGTTGCGGCTGACATGTTGGTGCGAGTCGATCAATTTCAACCGCTGCGTTGCAAAAAAATGGAAGCGGTGTAGGGTGCGGTGCCCTCAAGATGCTGTGCCCTCAAGATGCGGTGCAGGCAGCGGATCGGTGATGATCATCAAGATGGCGTTAGTGAGCCAGAGGCTTGCGGTGCAGGGTGAGGCAGTGCTTGATGCAGTGCTGGCAGGTTATGGTGCAGGAGACGGCGCCAGTCGATGTACCGGTTGGGCGCAGACAGTGTCGGTGACGGCCAGGCAGGGTAAGATGAGGCGGTGCGGAGTGCGGTGCCCACAGGACACGGTGCAAGCAAAGGCTCAGTGATGATCGTCCAGACAGCGTCGGTGAGATCAAGGATACAGTGCAGCGGTGCCTTCTGCAGGGCCTTCAGGACATGGAATCCTGCCACGGTCTCGGTGACAGAGTTGGTTGCCCTTCTCTTCTGCAGTGACTGAAACCAGCTGTTACAGAGAAAGTGTCCAGAAGGATGGTGAGGTCTTTGCTGTTCCTGAGACCTCGTGAACAAGGGGCAAGCTCCACTTCCAAGCCCTTGTAGATTCTTCTCAAGCAGGATACACACACTGTTCCTCTCCGTGGCAGAAATAGCTACTGCAGGCCAACCCCAGACAGCACACAGCAACGGGGCAGTACTCCTCCTCCAGTTTCTTCCAGCTCTTCTCCTTGGTAGAGGTTCTTCTTGAAGTCCAAAGTAATCTAAAGTTCTGGGGTCTAGGCCCCAATATTTATACAGCAAAATCCTTTGTTCTCTGGTGGCAAAGAAGCCCTGTGCTCAGTCAAAATCAGTTCTGTCCTCTCTGGTGCAGCTTTCTGGCAGGTGGTGGAGACAGCATCGTGTAAGGCAGACCAGGCCCATTCACATGAAAGGAAATCTCCTCCCCCTAGTCTAAATGCAGCCCAGGTCTATTCAGCCCACCCCTGACTCAACCTGGAAAGGCATGACACACCTAACCCCCCCCCCCCCCAGGGGCTGTCTAAACAGAAGACACATCCCCAGCTCCTGTCATTCCATAGCCAGACAGTCAATAAACAACCTAGCAGAGGCACACTGGATGGATAAGTAGGATAATACCTTCTATCTAAAAGTGGTATTTTCAAACCCAGAATGTAAAAATCAACCTCACTAAAAGATGCATCTTAACATTCTGAGTTCAGGCATACTAAACTTTATTTTCCTATCTTGTTCCCCTGGGCAGTTGTGCTTATAAGATGTTATACGCAAACTCCCCATTCTAACCTATAGGACAGATGGCCTTACAATAGTGAAAAACTACATTTTCAGTATTTCACTATCAGGACATGCCACACACGTCAGGGCATGTCCTACATTTCACATACACTGCACCCTGCCCACAGGGGTACCTTGGGCCCAACTTAGTGGTGACTCACATGTAAGAAAAGGGAAGGTTAGGGCCTAGCAAGTGGGTTTACATGCCAAGTCGACATGGCAGTACCCAACTGCGCACAGACACTGTAGTGGCAGGTCTGAGTTACATTTAAGGGCCACTTATGTGGGTGGTACAATCAGTGCTGCAGGACCCCTAGCAGCATTTGATTTACAGGCCATGGCCACATACAGTGCACTGTACTAGGGACTGACTAGTAAATCAAATATGCCAATCATGGAATCACCAATCCATAAAAACAATTTACAAGGAGCACTTGCACTTTGGCACTGAACACCAGTGGCAAAGTGCCCAAAGCATCTAGACCAGCAAAAACGAAGTCCAACACACAGCAAAATAACAGGAGGCAAAGGCAAAAACACAGGGCAATCCCACGCCAATGATGCCAGGTCTAACTGTCAATATTTCGTATATTTGTAGTGCTTGCTGTTTGTGGGGAGGGGAAAGGTGTGCAGCCAATTAATGAGCACAGAGAGGTGCAGATTTCTGAAACATTTACAAAATACTGAATTCCGCAGGGGACATTGACACTGATCAGTCATGGGTTTTCCAAAGAAACTAATCATTGAAATCAAAAAGTAAGGAAAGTAAGTAGGAAAAAACAAAAATACGTTTCAGTGTTTTCACCTGTCAATCTACAAAAGTAATGTACCCTTTTGTCATTAGACTCTTCTGTTCAGAGGGGCATGTAGTGTTTGTTGCATGTCCAAAACATGCAATCCCCTGGGCAAAAAACTGAATTTCGACTTATAATGATTGTTCTTTATAATGATCCTGCATCAATTCATAAGGTAAAACCTAATGATGGAAAATTGGGTATGAAGGAAAGCTATGCATTATTTAACTAAGAATCTGAGTTGAGGAATGGCTTGAGTGGCAGGTATTAGTCATTTTTAATGTATATTGATTCAATATACAACTGTTTTTGTGCTCATCTGTAAATTAGGCAGATATTGCCATCATGTGGCAGCCGGTCATAAGCGCTGATGTTGACAATTAAGTGCAAGTGCTGGAAACCACTGGTTCAAATTAAACAGTGATACATGGAGAGAAATGCAATAAAAAATGACAAAGATTTCACAATTCTGTATTACTACAGTTTTCTAGATGTAATTGGTACTCCATTTATGTAGGTGGGCCTATCAAGCAGCATGGCATGAAAGGCCCCACAATATGATATGAGGAAGCTAAAGAGGTATCATTGACATTTCAGTCTTCCGGGTGATGTGGGCAGCTGTGGTATTTGGGCCTAAGGACAGCCAGCTGCCAAGCAAATCTACCTCGTCTGACATTTCTGAAAACTAGGCACCTGAGAGGGAGTCCAGAGTGGTGTGACTTACATTGATACTTCCACTTTTCTTACCCAAAATGCACTGAAAACATCAACATTTAGCAAACATCTATTGCAGTTTTCTGAAATAGAAAGTCTTAAAATCCTTGAGGATTGCCAAAAGTACTAAAACATCAGACATTTCTGACAACTAGATGTACTGGGAGTGCTGTTGTGGCTTGTATATATTTGACTACCCATATTGCCCTGGAAATGTTAAACTTTGGCTAAAATCACAGAATTTCTCATGATTCTGTGAGGGAAAGTTCCAGATTATATGGGGAGTGGCAAAAGCCCTACCACCCTGTATTTCCACACTTCTCCCAAATAAAACACGTACTTCAGTTGTGTGGGTGGGGCAATTGCCCACAAAAGGAACAGGTCAAAACTTAGACTGTGTGGAGTTAATGTAGTGTCAATGTGGTCTTCCCATGGTCACACTTTGGTCCCTTCCTATCAAGTGTGTTCTGCCCATCCACACATGGGCAATAGTATGTTTATAAGGAGAATTGGGGGAATGCAGGATGGTAAAACTTTGGCCTTTGCCTGGAAATGCCTGTGATTTCTGTAAAAAAAAAAAATAGGAAATATTGTGTTTTTTTTACTATTTCACATGGCATACGGATAACAAAACAGTCTATGATTCACAAAAGTCACATCATTCTAGATTTTCCTTATTTATTTTTCAGAGATGTCCAGGATTGGTACGGTTTGAGGGTACTGGCTGTCTGAGAGCCTGAATATTGTAGCCACTACCCAGGCAAGTGAGACGAAATTGGATGCATTAGGCATAATTTTGCATACGCAGGGCAAAGGGCAGGAAAATGTGCTGAAATCCATGCAAGCACACCACCATTGAGTCAACTGTGTCTCTAGGTTTAAAAAATGTCCAGGGTTGAGAGGTTTCCTGACTTACGGCTGACACAAATGTGAATTACTGCAGCCATTCTCCATGACAAGTGAGATTAAATTGAAATTACTTTAGATATAGTCTGAATATCTGGGGTGCAGGGATGGCTGGTACCCTTTGAAAGTGAAGTGCCCCATCAATTCCAAAAAACAAAGTAAAACACCCCCTCCCTCCAAAACCCCAAAGTAAAGCACCTCTCCCTCCTAAAGCCCAAAATAAAACAACCCCTCCCTCCACAAGTCAAGAAAACACAAAAACAAATGGCTCCATGTCCTCCTCAGTGTTCCACTTCTGAATCTGCTGTGGAAGTCGAGCTCCCCAACCAATCCAGACGCTGCTCTCATGCTGTTAATCAGCATGAGAGAAGTGGCAGGATTGGATGGAGCGGGCTGCCTCGATGCTCCTTCAGGCTCTGGAGGCCTGTGCTTGGTCTTCACCCAGCTGTCTAAGACAGCTGTGTGGAGAGTTTCAAAGTGTGCATGTCACTTTGGCTGGTCAAAGCTAGCCAGCCAAAGTGACATACGCATTTTGAATCATCCAGCCATCCACTGTTCCTGTCCAGCAGAGGACACACCCCACATGTATCTGGGCTTGGGGTCATCTGGCTGCTGCAGTGCGCACATCAGAAAAATAAAATGGCAATGATATCTTTTCACTGCCATTTTGTGTTTTTCTGCGCAGCTCAAAGTGGGCGGGGGTGATGCTCCCTCGCCCTCGTGAAGAAACCACCACAGCTGGGGTGACAAAGTGGGGTAAACCACCCATACCTTATTCCTCAGGGGCAGAAATACCATTGGGTGCATGGAGGTGAGACCCAATGCCCCACCCAATGATCCAGGCTCCTACCCAATTCATTTTCATACTTATCTCATGGAAGTCGGGTAGGGCTTCTGCCTTTCCTCCTAAGCTAACACATTGGGGCATTTTTCCCTTACTAAGCCATCCCAGGAGAGGTTAGAAAGCCCACTGGACCATCAGCGAAAAACATGAGAAACAGAATGGGGTGTGGGGTGTACCCATCCTGGCACTGGACTGCGCCCCCCCAGCACCATACAATCTTTCCGCCCCCTTATTTGAAATGTTGGAGTGTTCACTTCCTACCTTCCTGTTCAAGGAGCAGAAAACCCACTAAGAAGCAGAGATTATCATTCAAAAAAGGAATGTTGAGGGGCCCATCTTGGCATTGGGTCTTAGCCCCAGGCACCATACAGTCTTTTTGTCATCCCCAGCAAAGATAGAATGGAACGGTCAACTTTCTCCCTACTAGCCCACATAGCAAAACTACACCCAATAGAATCCGAATTTCCTCTCACTCGTCAAGAGGATAACTACAATTTTTGGGCTCCAGGTCTGGGGCTGCATCATTAGGGTTTGTGGCCTGATACCAGGTTAGACTGGCCTCCACCCCATTCTTTTTTTTAAATAAAATCCTGGGCCTGAATTGCACTTTGGACACCCTGTTCCAGTTTGCACCACAACGCACCCCTAATTAGGAGCATCCAGGACAGCAGGACTGAGGACCCTGTTAGAAATAAATTACGTTCTAAGTGCAGGCACAAACTTTGATATTTTACACTGAGAAGAGCACTTTAGTGAAATCAGGGCTGCAAGTTAAAGTCGGAGCTTCTTATTTAGCTGGTGGTGAAGTGGACTATCTTTGAAGAGAGGCATACCTTTGCTTGTGGGTAAAGTAGATTAATGCACCTGCCTGCAGACGGATGCCTGGGTTTCAATGGAACTTCCCTCCTCAATGCCCCAGGGGCACACTACCTCAATACTTCTTGTCTGTGGCAGACTGCCAATTTGTGCGTTAGAGAGACCCGTGCCATAGAAGGTGATCTGCGACGTTTTCTAAAATACCAAAGTCTCCCGGGGCACAATAAGTACCCACTAACACCCATTGTGCCCCCAGGGCAACTTCTGTAATAGGCTCCTAGTATAAAGTTTTTTTGTTCTAGGAGTGAGGATGATGCCCAATGCCAGGATGGGCCAGCCCCCTCCCCATTTTTGTTTTTTAAAAGGAACACTCCCTGGTGTCTGGGGTGCTTTCTGCACCCCTGGGGAGGGTAGATTGTGGTAAATCCAGCAATCTACCAACTAGGAGGCACAAAGACTGTTTTGACTCTTGAAGTTAGGCAAGTAGCCCAATCCAGGGCTTTCATCACATTGTTTAGAAAAACACAAACATCTCTGGTGTCTAGTGTGCATTCTGTCTCCCTGGGAAGCCAGAGGGCATATTGGGGTAAATCCAATAATTTGACCCCAAGAGGAGTGGAAAGACAGTTTGGGCTTCAGTCTGGGGGTACACACTGATGCCAGGATGGGTTGACTTCCAATCCATTCATTTTAAGAAAAACACTCCTTGTGGTCTTGTGCCGTTTCTGCCTCCCTACAAACAGCAGATTGACAGAAAAGTCCCCAATCTACTCTAACTAGGGTGGAAGCAATACTGTTTGGGTTCAGTAGGAGGGGGGGAGCAGCACCCACCCCAACACTACATAGCAAGGGGAGTGGTGTGTTGAGCTCCCCTCCCACAGATTTCAGTGCAGTGTTCCGGTGGCCACATCCCTGTGGGAAACTGGTGTTCCCTGTCTGGAAGAGTGCAATCAGGGAAAATAAATATGCACTCGCCCTGATTAGAGCACAGAGAAATGCAGCTCCTGTCTGGGCAAGAGCAAAGTGACTAAGCTGACTTCTACCATGCCCACAATCAGTGCTGGTTGGGGTGCAAGGGTCACCACACAACCACAAAAAAGGCTGCATTTGGGTGCTTTGGGGGGCAATCCACAAAAGAAAAAGAAAAAAAAGCCGGCTCCAGCAAGTACCACAATAGGTGCTGGCTGGAGAGCCGGCTGTGGCCGTGTCAGCCGTGGCCCCCGCAGCCCTCAGGATTAGAGTAGAGACACCCCCAAGCATTTTTCTAATGTCCTGGAGGGCTGATGTTAAGTTTGGGTACCCAGGCCCTGCGCCTAAAACCACACTGCGCATGGCAATGGGCATCTTTGTCCAAGCATGGCAGGGTGGGCACCTG
Source organism: Triturus cristatus (assembly GCF_964204655.1). Classification (NCBI taxonomy): domain Eukaryota; kingdom Metazoa; phylum Chordata; class Amphibia; order Caudata; family Salamandridae; genus Triturus; species Triturus cristatus. The sequence goes on from NC_140588.1 coordinate 893,156,375, forward strand.
CAGGGGTTGGGCAAAGGGCCTGTCCTGCGCCCAACCCCGTGCCACGCATAGTGATGAACATTTTACCTTATGTTAAAAAAGAAACGAAATTCACTGCAAAAAAATATTAAAACACTCTAAACTCTATCAATGTTGTAACACTGTATGACACTTTCCCTATTTCCTTATGTATGTTGCAATGTATCTTAATTTCAGTTTTCAACTAGTTCTACGTAAAGTGCAATAACCCCTGCTGTGCTATGTAAAACGGCTAAATAAATAAATATATGAAGTTGGTTTTGATCAAAAGTAGCAATACAATGTCACAGTACATTTTATATAGCAAGAGATCTGCCCTATAGTAGAGGCTGAAAAGAAAACAAACATTCTCGAATCATGATATATTTTTAGGAGCACGTGAAAGAACTATGGGACACATGTACTAAGGTTTCCTTTTGCGATTTCCTAATAGGGAATCTTTGTGAATCGCTATTAGGAAATCACAAACACCTTTGACCTAATGAGCCTTTGACACATTTAGTGATTCCTAATGGGGTCGCAAATGATCTGCCTCATTAATATTCATGAGGCAGATCGCAATATTCCACCCATTGGGAATCGCTAAAAGCACAGCAATGGTGGCCTGCTGGGGACAACAGACCACACCATGTCTGTGTTTGCTTCTAAATAAGAAATTTCTTTTTTTAATGCTGCCCGTTTTCCTTAAAGGAAAATGGGATGTATTTCAAAACCAAAAATGAAAAGTTTTCTTTTCTTTTTTTAAAAGAATGCAGTGATCTACTGCCTGCTCTTAAAAAACGTTTTTGCATAGATTCACAAAGGGGAAGAGGTCCCTTGGAGACCACTTCTCATTTGCGAATGGGTTACCACCAAATTGAATTTGGTGGTAAAAAGTGAATGTTTTGCAACTGCATTTTGGTCGCAACACATTCATACAGACTTCTGCGAGTCGCTATTAGGATGGCCCTTCCTAACACTGAATCTCTAACTCTATTTTAAGATTCCGTAATAGGTCACCAAATCACAAAATAGGGTTTGGTACATAGAAAAAGACTTTTTACCAGTTGCAAACGGCCTGATTCTCCAAATCAGGCTATTTGTGACCGAGCTACGTACATGTGGCCCAAAAACATTCACTCTTGCTTACCATACCAGTACTCTTGTGCAGAAGTCCAGCAAATTAGCATGTAGACAGCGGCCTTCTTGAAGTCTAAGGTATGGGATTTTGACAAAACACCTATATAATAAACTAGGCACGTGACTGGCTTTGTTCAGCCGGCTGCAATACTTGAAATCCAAAGCACAGAATGGGGGAAGGGGACACACCGAATAAATATATTTATTTACATATAGTTAATAATACGATAACATACCATGGCAAAAGTAGAAGCACTATAGAATTATGGAATTTAAATAAATATAGATGATACTAAGATGTCACTGTGGAAATGATTAGAATGTTTTAGTAGGCTGTGATGTAACAGAATCTCAGCCATGTCAGGATTCTATGTTTAACCAGTAATGCCTGTGAAGCTGAAGGTGGCTGTGTATTTATCTGCTCTATTAAACCTACTTGAATTCTACTAAAAAGGAGTGGATTACTACAAATTTGGCGACGAGCGATCTTGTGCAGGGGACAAGAAGCCAATCCTTCACCCCTGGAACGACACTAATTGGAAATTAGTGCTATTGGAAGATTTCTTCTTTTGATTTTTCATGGATGAACTGTAAGTCTCCTGTTTATACTTTTTGTTGACTTCGAGTCAGGAGGAGGAGAGGAGAGACTTGTGGAGACTCGTGAGACTTGTAGAGTACATACATACATATTTTTAAAATATGTTTGTAAGTTCAACTGCTGTTTGGAGCACTTAATTTAAAGGACTGTTTGGGAGCACTTGATTTAACTGGATTTGCTAGCGTGCCAGCGTGCTTGCGCCAGTGTGGTGTAGCTTCATTGCCGGTGTGTGGAGATTTCAATCTCAAGGAAATGAGAACATTAAACATCCTGCGCGGCATTAATTAACTGCAGTGTTTCCATTCAAAAGTTAGCTCGAGCCGTCTACGCGCAATCTTCGTGTCTTCTGTGACGCATTTCCCTTTGCAGTTCCTTTTGGATATTGGGTGCACAAGCGTGCCTTGAGCCATCCTGCCTGAGCGTAAGCAGCGTGCCGCCATCTTTTGCTTGGCACGTTACGGAATACACAGAGCTTCGAGGCGTTTGTAAACCACAAGTCTTGCCAACCACGTTATCGTGTGAAATTGACTTGAAGTAAAGCGCAATAAAATTGAGCGCAATGAAATGGGCGCGTGTGTATGGAAATGAAGTTAAAGCCAGTAATTAAAGTATAAGTTGTAGAAAAAGAGTGAAACAAGAAGAGATTAATCTGGTTGACATCGACATTTGAAATTGGAATCTACACTACAGAACAATACATGTTAATTATTTTAATCAATTATTTTAGTTGGTTATTTTAATTATTTGTATTAATTAATTATTTTAGTCTGTTGTGTTAATTTTTATTCTAGGTTATTTCAAATTTGTTCACCTAAATAACAAAATGTCTGATGACTCCATGTCAGCACCTCCAAAATTTTTACCTGTTCCAGGTGAACCTGCTATACCGTGGAAAAGATGGAAGAACATTTTTTTTACGTACTTATTGGCAATTGGGGGTGATAAATATGGTCCTGTGAGGAGACAGGCAATTCTCTTGCATCATCTGGGTGTCGAAGGCAGGAGAATATACGATGATTTACCAGAGATATCCTTGGGCATGGGAGATGGTCAACCTGTAAACATTTATGAGATGTCTCTTCAGATGTTGGAAAAACATTTCACTCCAAAAATAAATGTCGTTTTTGAAAGACACAAGTTTTTTTGCAGAATACAAAAAACTGATGAAAGTATCGTATCGTATGTCGCATCTTTGCGGGGGTTAGCTATAACATGTGAATTCGAAGCTCTTTGTGATTCATTAATAAGAGATCAGATAGTCAGATGCACAAATAACAAATCTGTAAAACAAAAATTGTTATCAAAGAACCCTACTTTGGAAGAGGCCATCGAAATTGCAAGGAGTATGGAAGATACTGATCACTGGATGCGAGAAATTGATAAAGGGAAAAATACTGCTGTGGGTACAACGATGAATAGTGAAAAAGAAGTTTCTGCAGAAGTAAATGATGCTAAGAAAGAATTCAAAAAAACGACAAGTAAAACATATGGAAGTGCTACAACTAAAATAGGTGAAAGAAGGCCTATAATTTGTTATAGGTGTGGATGTCCTGGACATGTAAGCTCCAGCTTTGCATGTGGAGCTAGGAATGCTACGTGCAGAGTATGTGGAAAAAGGGGTCATTTAGCAAAGGCGTGCAGGTCAAAAGGAGGTGTGCAGGGACTGAGTGTGAAGGAAATAGCGAATGAAGAAGAAGAGAATGAGCTATTTCTCACTATTGATGGGATAGAAATAAATAAACACCTTGAAATAGAAGAGACAGAGGCTGTTTCAGAGAATATTTTGCATATTGATAATAACCCTATGAAACTGAAGAAGGAGAGTACTGAGAAGATTGAAAAACCGCATTGTGAAATTACCTTAGGAAAGGGGACCGTAAGATTGTTAGCTGATTCTGGTAGTCTGTTCACTTTGGTGTCAAAGGAAACATTTCAAGAAAAGTTAGATGGGAAAATGAATCAACTTCAACCTTCTGATGTTAAGGCTGTAGGCTATGGAGGTTCAAGGATCAATATTTTGGGAATGCAGTGGATGAGTATCATCTTTAAGAAAAACGGAGTTTATGGAAGGGTGTATGTCACTAATGAAGGATCCAATTTATTGGGATGGAGACATCAAAAAGACTTGAAAATTAAATTGGATCCAAATGCTGTCGAGCCTGTAATGGCTATTGAATCTAACATAGAAAATGTATCTACTGAGGTTCAAACAAGTAATGAATGGGGAGAGATGTTAATGAAGAGGTATTCTCATGTGTTTTCCAATGAATTAGGTATGCTAAAAGGGTTCATGCATCGAATTATCTTGAAAAGCAATGCGAAACCGATTGTCCATAAAGTAAGGACAATACCTCACATGATGAAAGAACCTCTCCAGAAAGAATTAGAGAAACTGTTAGATGCTAAGGTGATCGAACCAATTGAATCATCGGAATGGTTGTCTCCAATAGTCGTTGCACCGAAGGATGGTGACAAAATTCGGCTATGCATTGACTTGAGGGACCTTAACAGGAACATTTGGGTTGATCGACAGCCATTACCAAATATTGGGGAAATGCTGAGTATGATGGGTGGGGGACATGTTTTTAGTGTGTTAGACATGTCTTCGGCATATCATCAGGTAAACCTGCATCCAGAATCTCGTCCACTAACTTCATTTGTCACACCTTTAGGGGCATTCCGATATTGTAGGATGCCATTTGGGCTGGCATCGGCCTCTGCTGTTTTTCAGCGAGTAATGCAGAACATATTCAAAGGTATGGAGAGGGTACTTTGTTTCCAGGATGATATTATGATTGTTGGAAGATCTTTTCGTGAACATGATGAAATCATGGAAGAAGTTTTGGAAAGAATTTCCAAATGTGGCCTGACGATAAAGAGAGAAAAGTGTCAAATGAGGTTAGGAGTAGTGAGTTATCTTGGTCACCAGATTTCTGCTGAGGGAATAAAACCTAAAAGTAGCATAGTAAAGGCAGTGAAGGAAGCTCCGTGTCCCATTAATAAGGAAGAGTTGAAGTCTTTTCTGGGGCTTGCTGAGTATTGCTCAAAATTTATTCCAAAGTTCACGGATTTGGTGGAACCTATGAGACTTTTGTTGAAGAAGGGTGTCAGTTATGAATGGAATTTGGAGTGTGAGAAGGCATTTAGTGATGTAAAAGCTAGTCTGTTGAGTGCACCGTCATTGGGGCATTTTGATCCTAAGAAGAAAACGATTTTAATCAGTGATGCAAGCAATGTTGGAATAGGAGCTGTTTTGTTGCAGGTGTCAGATGGGAATGAAAGCATAATTGGATTTGCTTCTCGTAGGTTGCAGGGTGCGGAGAAATCTTACTCGACAATAGAAAAAGAGGCGCTTGCATGTTGTTGGGGCATAGCGCATTTTAGATTTTATTTATGGGGGATACCCTTTGTTGTCAAAACGGACCACAAGCCTTTGGTTTACATATTCAAGGGTGGTCGAGGTTTGGAAGGTAGTGTAACTCCTCGAATATCGAGATGGTTGTTATCTGTTTTAGAATACAATTTTGTTGTAGAGTATGTTCGGGGGAACAAAAATGTTATAGCCGATTGTCTTTCCAGAATGCCAGTGGAAGGTGATTCGTGCATGGAAGTTTTGGATGATTTAGTTTTGGATGTGGCAGCTGAATTTGCTGTTAGTAGAGATGAGTGGAAAGAAGCAATGGAGTCAGATTGTGAGTACAAACAATTGAAGGAATTCGTTATCAATTGTTGGAATAATTCTGAGGTGACAGCTGTACATAAGAAATATTTATCAATAAAGGATGAACTTAGCTTACAAGGTGATAAAATACTGAGAAGGAATAAGATTATTCCTCCGATTCAATTGAGAACGAGATTATTGAGAATTGTGCACGAAGGACATTTGGGTAGGAGTTTGACTAAGCGGAGGTTAAGAGAGTCTTTTTGGTGGCCAGAAATGGATAAGGATGTGGAGGAGTTGGTGAAAGAATGTTATGCGTGTAGCAACAGTGATAAGACGCGAATTGTGAGGAAGGCTCCTTTGAAATGTGTTGAGTTACCGGAAAAACCATGGGAGAAGTTGGCGTTGGATGTTTTAGGCCCGATTGAAAAATTAGGAAGTGGTAATCGTTATTTGGTAGTGTTGGTAGATTACCATAGCAAATGGTTTACGTGCAAATCAATGGGTGAAGTTACCACTACTAATGTGATCAAATTTTTGAAAGAAGTATTTTTGGAGGAAGGAGTGCCTAAGACATTGGTAACAGATAACGGTGTGCAATTGGTATCTTCAGAAATGAGTAGTTTTTTAAGTAGTCTTGGGATATCTCACAATAGGGTTGCCTTATTCCATCCACAGGCTAATGGACTTGTGGAGAGGGTGAATCGCATTGTGATGGGTAGTATTCAGCTTTCATTAGCTAATGGTCTGTCGTGGAAGGATGAGTTGAGAAGAATGATGTGGGGTCATAGGATTACTCCTCATTCGGTGACAGGCATTTCTCCTTTTATAGCTTTGAAAGGAAGGGAACCAGGCACCAAAGAGTCTCCAATGTGGTTGAGAGAGAAAAGTCAAGTTTGGGTGGATAGAGAGGAAATGAAAGCAAGAGCACAAGAATGTCAATTTCGTGGAAAGTTAGAGTTTGATCACAGGAAAGCTGTCAAGGAAATTGTGTTTCAGGAAGGTGATTGGGTTGTGATAAGAAGGTTCGGATTTGTGAAAAAAGGAGAAAGCAAATTCTCTCAATCACATAAAGTGGTATCAGTGAATGGTACTGTGGCTTTATTGGATGACGGTAAGAGGTGGAGTGTTGGTGATCTGTGCAAAGTATCACATCTATAAAATTAAGAACGAGGAATAGTTCTGATGTATTTACAAGATGTAAGTTAAACTATTGTGAAGATGTTTATTGTAATTTAAATATTTAATTCTTTTTCATTTGTGAATATTTTCAAATGTTTTCTTTTATTATAAGGAGGGAGATATGTGGAAATGATTAGAATGTTTTAGTAGGCTGTGATGTAACAGAATCTCAGCCATGTCAGGATTCTATGTTTAACCAGTAATGCCTGTGAAGCTGAAGGTGGCTGTGTATTTATCTGCTCTATTAAACCTACTTGAATTCTACTAAAAAGGAGTGGATTACTACAGTCACTATATGAAGTTGATGTAGAAAGACATCATACATGTTTGAATGACTGGTATGCATTTACTGATTGCAGAGACCAATGCCTGTCTTCCCATATGTGTGTTAAACTACAATTGGCATACCTACATAGGAGCACGCCTGTTTTCTTTAGTCCTATGTGTGTGGTCACATTCTTAAAATACCTCCAGAAATTATTTTATTTCTTCACTGCAAGCGTTTCCCTGCAACTCACCTTCTTTTTCTACACCCCCCCCCTTGTGCAAATGTGAAGTGATGGTTTGAAACGTTTGGTGCCACTAAAGGGTGGTTAATTCAGATGTGACTTTAGAAGTGCAGATAGATATGAGAACAACATTGTACATTTTAGTTATTAACAACAAAGTTATTACTTTAAACGTGTTCCCTCATTTGGGTGGCATTTGCTTGACCAGCCTTGCAAAACATCGCTGGGAAGGCGCACATTACTCTCTGAGATTAAATGAAGACGCTAGTTACGCTTTCCATTATTAGATTACACCACAGTACCTGTAACATAGGTTTTTCATACTATGTCACTCGCTACTAAGTTTATCATGCAAGACGTACATATAATTCCACGCGCAAATTACAAAGAAAGGCTTTAAAGATTTTAGGCCATATGTACGAACACATTTTCCCATAGACACAGAATGGGTAAATCCCTTTGATACATCTGGCCCTTTGTTATTTAGTCAAAAATATGTTCACTTCTCCAAAACAAATGAGGGACAGAAATTATGACAACATTTTTGATTTGTGTACCTCAATATTTTTCATTTGTGGCAGTGTCGAGCATGAGCATTGCCTCCCTCCAAGACAGTCCTATGCTGGAACACAACCAGGGACCAACCTCTGCCCTAGCAGACTCCCTCCCCTATAGAATCTACCAGTCTTTACTAATGAATATATTTGGTCATTCATGATATTGACCACATTGGCTATTATTCTATGCCACTTACAAATGACAAACTATGTAGGGCATGGTCATTTCTTCTACCCCTGATTTGCACCTCGCGGTAGACATACTTCCTCATATAGTGTTGTTCAGGCACAACATAAATAGGCAATACCAAAAGCATAACATTTGAACCCACTCCAGTCATGACCAATACCCACAAGAAGTGCCCTGAATGAAGAATGGCCACATCTCTATTACATGATTGACAACTTGACTTTGTTCTGTCAAGAAAGGGGAACGCAGAGATGGAGTACCACCTTGAAATAAGGTAATAAATAAATACACATACAAACATGAACAAACAACTCATAAAAAGCTTGTCTCCTATGTGTTAAGTTGCATAGAAAAATTCATGAATGTGAAAGGCTCTTAAACATGAATAGGTGTTACAAATACTGTTTTACCTTTTACGGTCAGAGTGAGTCGAATCCGCCCCACCAGCTAAGATAATTCAAAGTTTAAAAAAAATTCGATCGATTTCTGAAGCTAGCAAAAATGTGTCATGAATTACCCTAATAAATCTCATTTTGAAAAAGTCATTTTCCAGTTAAGCTGCTCAGAAATCCAATTTTCCAAAAGTATGTCTGGGTAAAGGCTTCCTAAATCATGATCTGTCTGGGTGTAATATTTATGACAGATGGCGTTGAATTCATTGTAAGGAGCTCAGCGAATACTGGAGATGTGGGCTTTGCACTGAGATAAATGCACCCCTCACTTTATTTAGCGGAATCGGTTTAGGCAGCATAGAATCTGTGTCTCCTCACAGATGGGGAAGCTATACAGAGAATGTGATGACATGAAATCAGACATTGTTAACTGAAACTAAAAAGCAACACATAAAAAGCCCTGCGAAATCTGCAAAGTCCTGCATAAAAGCTCCCTGCATCTGTATTCAATTGTGTACACAAAACCATTTCCTAATAAGATTTGTTACACTTTTATTTAAAATAAAAGAATAAAAAATATTGCATCCGCTTGTCCAAATGGAAATTAGATTGAAAATCCTTCGACGGGAACATCTTTCTCCGTAGAAGTTATAATGTATGTTATGGATCTTATCTGCATTGGAAGATTATTTAAACAAGATCAGAGCAACATTGTCTCACGCTAGCAATAATATTTATGGCTCTAATATCAAAAGTTAATGGGCGCGTGCCTTCAAATACAGTTTTGAATGAAAAAGACTTTCGTCTTTTCGAACGTGATTAACATACAGTAATAGGAAATATTATCAACCATGGCATAGCAAAGGGCGGGCGGTCCGCCGGGGTGGCACAAGTTTTGGGGCAGCATCTTCCCTCCCAGCCACGCTCTAAACAAAGATTGCCACTGCGGCTGTGCGAGGCATCACCAGAATCCCCCCATCACTTACCTGCGGCCGTCGCGGCAAACACAAGGATTGCCACTGCGGCTGTGCGAGGCATCACCAGAATCCCCCCATCTCTTACCTGCAGCTGTCGCGGCAAACACAAGGATTGCCACTGCGGCTGTGCGAGGGATCACCAGAGACCCCCCTGTTCTAACCTGCGGCCGTCGCGGCAAACACAAGGATTGCCACAGCGGCTGTGCGAGGGATCACCAGAGACCCCCCTGCTCTAACCTGCGGCCGTCGTGGCAAACACAAGGATTGCTACTGCGGCTGTGCGAGGGATCGCAAGAATCCCCCCTGCTCTTACCTGCGGCCGTCGCGGCAAACACAAGGATTGCCACTGCGGCTGTGCAAGGGATCACCAGAATCCCTCCTGCTCTTACCTGCGGCCGTCGCGGCAAACACAAGGTTTGCCAGTGCGGCTGTGCGAGGGATCACAAGAATCCCCCCTGCTCTTACCTGCGGCCGTCACGGCAAACACAAGGATTGCCACTGCGGCTGTGCGAGGCATCACCAGAATCCCCCCTGCTCTTACCTGCGGCCGTCGTGGCAAACACAAGGATTGCCACTGCGGCTGTGCGAGGGATCACAGAATCCCCCCTGCTCTTACCTGCGGTCGTCGCGGCAAACACAAGGATTGCCACTGCGGCTGTGCGAGGGATCACAAGAATCCCCCCTACTCTTACCTGTGGCCGTCGCGGCAAACACAAGGATTGCCACTGCGGCTGTGCGAGGGATCACCAGAATCCCCCCTGCTCTTACCTGCGGCCGTCGCGGCGAACACAAGGATTGCCACTGCGGCTGTGCGAGGGATCACCAGAATCCCCCCTGCTCTTACCTGCGGCCGTCGCGGCAAACACAAGGATTGCCACTGCGGCTGTGCGAGGGATCACCAGAATCCCACCTGCTCCTACCTGCGGCCGTCGCGGCAAACACAAGGATTGCCACTGCGGCTGTGCGAGGCATCACCAGAATCCCCCCATCTCTTACCTGCAGCTGTCGCGGCAAACACAAGGATTGCCACTGCGGCTGTGCGAGGGATCACCAGAGACCCCCCTGTTCTAACCTGCGGCCGTCGCGGCAAACACAAGGATTGCCACAGCGGCTGTGCGAGGGATCACCAGAGACCCCCCTGCTCTAACCTGCGGCCGTCGTGGCAAACACAAGGATTGCTACTGCGGCTGTGCGAGGGATCGCAAGAATCCCCCCTGCTGTTACCTGCGGCCGTCGCGGCAAACACAAGGATTGCCACTGCGGCTGTGCGAGGGATCACCAGAATCCCTCCTGCTCTTACCTGCGGCCGTCGCGGCAAACACAAGGTTTGCCAGTGCGGCTGTGCGAGGGATCACAAGAATCCCCCCTGCTCTTACCTGCGGCCGTCACGGCAAACACAAGGATTGCCACTGCGGCTGTGCGAGGCATCACCAGAATCCCCCCTGCTCTTACCTGCGGCCGTCGTGGCAAACACAAGGATTGCCACTGCGGCTGTGCGAGGGATCACAGAATCCCCCCTGCTCTTACCTGCGGTCGTCGCGGCAAACACAAGGATTGCCACTGCGGCTGTGCGAGGGATCACAAGAATCCCCCCTACTCTTACCTGTGGCCGTCGCGGCAAACACAAGGATTGCCACTGCGGCTGTGCGAGGGATCACCAGAATCCCCCCTGCTCTTACCTGCGGCCGTCGCGGCGAACACAAGGATTGCCACTGCGGCTGTGCGAGGGATCACCAGAATCCCCCCTGCTCTTACCTGCGGCCGTCGCGGCGAACACAAGGATTGCCACTGCGGCTGTGCGAGGGATCACCAGAATCCCACCTGCTCCTACCTGCGGCCGTCGCGGCAAACACAAGGATTGCCACCGCGGCTGTGCCAGGGATCACCAGAAACCCCCCTGCTCTTACCTGCGGCCGTCGCAGGGCAGCAAACGCAGGGGCCACCAGGAGCAGCAAAAGGGCTAGCTACGCTACTGATTGTTAATCAAACACAAACTAGTTTTACCTAGGTGCATACCACATGCAACATTTTGTAGAAGGTTAACATAAATTGCAACTCTTCAAATAATATACAAATTAATAGTTTCAGAAGGTAACCCTAATGTCCTGAGTGGGAATCTTAGTAAACAACACTTTGCTACTTCAACTGGTCGATGTTTTCGTGCGTGCTGGGAAAACAAAGTCTATGCAGTGGTACCTGAACTCCTATGTTACCCAGCTCAATGCTAAGAACCTCACTTGGTTCAAGTTTGTTTCACTGCCTTTTGCTCTGTGTAGCCCTACAAAATTTAAAGCAAAAACCTGGGGGCTTATTTAAAAGCCCCTTGCGCCTTCCCTTGCATCACTTTTAACATCAATCAATCAAACAGCATTTGTAAAGCACAACACTGTCACCCTGGGGGTATCTGGGCATTGGAAAAAGTGAAGTCCCGGTGGCACAAGGGGCTTGTAAATAAGCCCCCTGGACTTTATCAGATACTCATGCATGGATTTGAGAAACATGAGCTTCGTTAAATCAGAGCGTCATGTAAACCCGATATATGTTGTGTGGTAGACGTAAGAGCATCATACAGGCAGGGATGGTGAGAGAATATCTGGCACCCTGGAAGAGATGCCTTTTACTCCCACCTCTTCTTGCAAAAAGCAGTGTTTGCTCCTGCTAGTGGCAAACTCTACCTTGCTTGTGGTGCATGAGGTGGTTGCCTATTGAGGCCCAGTCTAGGTTACAAGCTGCAGCATTATTCCAGACTTCCCCTACAGGACGAAGTGAAGGAGAGGTCTGCTGAAGTAAACATTGGCATGCTTTGTATACAGTGAATCTGAAAATAACTACGAGTCACGCAGGAAGGCCTTCTCACTAAGACTAAAAATGTAAAACACACTTCTCATTACAGTGACGTTCTACTAGTCAACATCATCCAGGCAAATGTTTATTACTTTACAGAAACATCAGCAAATCCCTTAGCCAAGGAACCTTTCTAGATTTACTAATCCAATTCACCCCTCTTCTGAAAAAAAACGAACCTTGGCCATATCCTGTCATCAAACTACTGTCCTAATTCAAGTCTTTGTTCAATTGGCAAGTCTATAGAAAAATGTACCCCATACAGCTAGCAGACTACATCAATTTTTGAAAACTTCTCGCCGGTCATCAATCTAGGTTCAGAGTTGGCCATGGTACCAAAACAGCCAGGTTAAAAGTTCTGCGCGATATCCAAAAGATGCTGGAAAGTAGGGACTACTTACGCCTAATCCTGCTCTACCGCACCGCAGTGTTCAACACAAAAAACTTGAATTAATGCCATCCATGCTTGAACATCACTTTGGAATTAAGGGTACTGTGCTAAAGTAGTTTATCCCATTCCTCTCCCAATGTTCTGAAATCATAAAGATTGAAAGCAATACCCTTGGAACAAGGGATCTATTTTAGCCCCATATATGTGTAGGAACAGGTGTCTCTTCATCAACAAACAGATGGCACCTGTTAGGCCTGCCATCTTTTGGCGTGGTTTCCCCTGTATTTTTGCCTCTGTCCTCCTGTTTTTGATTGTGTGCTACATTTCATTTTTGCTGGTTTTAGGACTCTGGGCGCAATACCACTGCTGACTAGTCCTAAAGTTCAAGTACTCCCTGTCTAAATTGTCTTGGTGATCTGGTTTATCCATGATTGGCATATTTGATTTACTAGCCCTAGTAAAGTGCACCAGGTGTGCCCAGGGGCCTGTAAACCAAATGCTAATAGTGGGCCTGCAGCTTGATTGTGCCACCCACATGAGTAACCCTGCAAACCTATCTTAGACCTGCCACTGCAGTCTGTGTGAGCAGTTTGAAACTGCCATTTTGACCTGGCAAGTGCACCCACTAGCCAGGTCCAAACCTTCCATTTTGCTACATGTACCCATCCCTATAGTAGGCCCAAGGCAGCTCCATGGGCAAGGTGCAATATATTTAAAAGGTAGGACATGTACTGTTGTGTTTTACATGTCCTGGTAGTGAAATACTGCTAATTTAGTTTTTCACTAGAGCTAGGCCTATCTCTCCAATAGGTTTGCATTGGGGCTGCCTTGCAACATTTTACAAGTCTGTCTTCCAGTTGGGAATAGATAGAGATTTGGAGTTTGGGGTCTCTGGACTCAAAATTCAACAATACATTTTTGGGTGAAGTTGTTTTTTAAATTGGCTGTCCAAAAATGCCATTTTTAGAAAGTGTGCATTTTCTTGCTTCATCATCCTGTGTTCTGCCTTTCTGCTGAATACACATTAGGGTTAGTATGACAGTTGGACTGTTTGTGCATTCACTCTAGACAGTCACACAAAGGGAGCTGAGGTGTGCCCTACATATCCTGCTGGCCCATCAACAGGCTGATGGATCTTCCTGAACAAGAGTGAAGGGAGGAGTTGACAATAACACCTGAATAGGGCTGTGCCTATCCTCGCACAAAGCTGTCTCCACCCCTGTAGTGTGTCTGGAGCCAGGGCAGGGAAATGCAGGGTCTTGTGCACTACAAAGACTTTCCCTTTATAGTTTGCTAACTTCGAAGGCTGAAATGGGTTTAAGTACTGGACCTCTAAGACCATATACTCAGAACACTTCTGGGTTGAGGTCATTCTTTCAGGAAGAAGAGATGGGTTGCTTCTGGAGGGACTGACACTTTGCTGTGCTGGTCAGCTTGCTACTTCTGTTCTGTGAGTGAAAGGACTGGACTTTGCTATCTAAATCCTGCTTCCGAGGTTCTCTAAGGGCTTGTGTGTGATTGCCTCCTGCTGAGAAGTCTCAGTGCCAAATCCAGTTCTTGGGCTCTTGGAAGTGAAATCTGGCGATCTTTAGGAGAAAATCCATGCACCAGCTCCCAGCCTCTGTCTGAAACGACGTTGCGCTGTGAAGATTGCTGCATCACTGCTGCCTGCACTGAAGATTGATTCTGGATTGCCGCATTGACCATGGCCTTACTGCAGGTCGCAGCACATCAGAAGAATCACCGTTGCATGACTCTTTAGCACCGGATCACTGACGTCCATGAGGCCTACTCCGACGACGATGCAGTGCCTGCTTTGCAGCTATGGAATCGATGGAGTGCCTGCTTCTCCACTGTTGAACTGACACAGTGCATCTAGATTTTCGACACATCGTCCCTGGGCACTTATTCTTCATCAACACTGCAGTGCAGTATGGGGGTCCACAAACCAACGCATCACCTCCCCTGCCAATAAGGAATCGATGCATTACCTCCCCTGCCAGTAAGGAACCGACGCATCACCTCCCCTGCCTATCAGTAAGCAACTAACGCCTCACCTCCCGTGAAGCAGTAAGGAACCAACACATTCCTCCCCTGTGTAGTAAGGAACCAATGCATAATTTTGCTTTTCCGGCACCTCATCTCCCCAGCTCTGTGCATCATTTTTCAATTTTTGACACATCTAAGGTACTTTGTTGTAAACAAATGCATCTCTTGATTTCTATGGACTGAACTTGCTTAATCATCTAAAAGAGATACTTTGACATTGTGTATGTTGGATTTTTGTTGTTTTGGTCTTGTTTTACCCAGATAAGTATTGGCTATGTTTCTAAACTGGTGTGGACATCTTTTGTAGTGTTTTCACTGTGTTACTGTGTGCTTGTCTGCAAATACTTTACACATTGCCTCTGAGATAAGCCTGACAGCACGTGCCAAGATACCAAGGGGCTGAAAAAGGGTTATCTTAGCTGTGTGATTCCCTTATCCTGACTATAGTGAGGGCCCTTACTTGGTCAGAGTGCAAACCACTGCAAACCAAAGACCCCATTTCTAACAACACCCAATTCTACTTTAAACCCTCCTCAGTGCTTAACATCCTTGCGGTCTGATCTTTACTTATAAACATCCTAACTTGGATATCAGAAAACTTCCTTACTGTCGGTCCACAAAAGAATGAATTCATCCTCCTCTCCACAGACATAAAAAGTAATTTAATTCTGAATGGCTGAAACAACTAAATATCGAGGACTTCTCCCCCTCACTTTCACCCACTATTTCCCTACTCAGAATCACACAAGACTCCTCCAAATCTATGTTCAAACATGGAAACAAAATTTTCAAAGCGGTTAGTTAACTATCACCTTCGGGCCTGGAGGAAAATAAAGATGCCCCTATTGCTCATTTGCTAAAGATGGTAGCACCTGCTTTAATCTTGGCACTTATTGACTTCAGAAATGCCACCATTGTGGCTGTCACTCAAGTTTCCCTCTTGTCAGTCAGAGTTGACATACTTACCACAACCAGACTTTTTACATTTTCAAGGTGATTCAATACAGTCCTCATCAAGTTATGTTGGCTCCCTATTGAAGTGAGATATCATATAAGCAGTGTAATCTAACCTACAGAGCTGTCCACAGTAACTCTCCGCCTTTCTAATCGACTTTTTTTCAAACTATCAGGTGGTATGAGTGGCCTTCTTGAGAGGTTCAGCTTCAAAACCTCAAATGTGCGGCACCAAATTGCTTCAGGAGCTACTAATCTCCTATAGAACTTTTGCACCACGGACCCAAGGACAAAACTCATTCTCCAGTCCTTCCGCCAACACTTAAAGACTCACCTCTTCAGACTGCATCCAACTCAAAGGGCCAAATTCACAAACTGCATTTTGTACTAGGAAAGTAAATGCAATTCACAAACCTCAGAGTGCAAATATCCACTTTTCCTATCTCTTCGATGGGGAGATCCTCACACACGTAGGTTTACTACTTAGTAGTAAATGTGGAACAGATAAAGGTAGTGGCTGGAAAAAGAGGCATATTTACTACTAAGTGGGGTTCAGTGAGGAGAAAGCATACATTTAAGGATGGTTAGGAAGGGGTATAGGGAGGGACATTCACCTACCCAAAAACGAGTGAGAATATTGCTATTCATAAACTGTATTTCTAGAGCTATTACATCTACCAAGGACCCAAAATAGTAGTATATGCATTCCAACACAGAGCTGGAGTAAGTCAAGCACCACACATAGCCAACCACTTGTTCTGCTAGACCCTCCCACAGAAAATAAGGAAATTAGGGATTTAAAACTCCATAGACATATTGTTAAATGAAATTAAAATATTTAACCCGTTCCACGCTGTGTGAATTTTTGCGCTGTGCTGCCATTTTATTGAGTGGGCGGAGTTTGGAAGGCCCCCGGCCGTCCTCCGCACTTGCCCACCGCGGCGTCGGACGGCCAGGAGCCATCCGAAGCACACAAGGAGTTAAACGTGTTAAAATATAAATAAATGTAATTTAATATTAAAAAAGTATCTACAAACAAAATATTTATTATTTTATTGTAAAATATTTTTTAATAATTTAGAATATATTATACATAATGTATAAATATAATTTACAAATTTGTATTCAAATATAATTACATGAATTAATTTTAAGGCATGGGCTTGGCTGGGGTCTTTCCTTGAAGATAGGGAGCAGGCAGTGTGGCTCGAGCCACACTATTCTGATGCCGAAAAACTGAAGTATGGCGTGCCACATGGCTCAGCCCGGAGCCCCACACTTTTTAATATTTATATCATGCCGTTAGCACATCTTATAGACTCCTTTGGCATTTGTGTCATCTCCTACGCTTACTACACTCAATTGTTACTGACCTACAACAACAATGAGTCAGATAAAATAACCAACTTTGCAGCCTGCTTGTCAGCTGTAATGGGATGGTTGAAGGCTAAATCTCTGCAATGCAATCCCAAGAAGACAGAGGTACTGCTCTTTGGCAATAACAACCCCCTACTCGGCAGTTCAAGCACCTGGCCGGCGAACTGTACAGCACCTCCCTGTAACAATATGGGAAGGAACCTCGTAGTACTGATCGATACTAATCTATCCCTCCAGCCCCAGATATCTGCTGTAATCCAAACCTCGTGCTGGATCCTCGAGATGTTTAAGAAATTCCTAAAATTCCTGCCCTGGGATTCCCAGAAAATTGTAGTACATGCTTTAATCTTGTCGCGACTCGGCTTTGCAAATATCTTATACATAAGCATAGCAGACAACTTTATCCAGAAACTTCAGGAGGTACGAATATGGCCATTCACCTTCAGTTTAAACTGCCTCAATGCACCTCTTAATCCAACTATAGTAGCCAGATACATTGGCTTCCAGGGAAGAAGAGGATTATCATCAAAAGACAGACTACGGTATGCCTAGCAAGGACTGGCCCCAAATACCTGCAGATGAACGGACCTGTTACTATCCTAAACGACCCCTGGGATCTCGACTGGCCCCCTTGCTGTGTATGTCCTCTACCAGACGAAAGAAATGGGGTGGCTCGGCATGCTCAGTACTATTAGCTAAACACTGGAATTTCCCTAAGGTAAAGTTTAGGGAAAAGCAAAAGGTTTATTAAACTTGAAAAAAATATTACAAACATGTTTATGTTAATTATGAATATAAACACGTTACATGTTTATTTTAAACATAGACCAAAATTCAAAAATGCTACAGCACTATTAACTTAATTTATTACAAATATATACCACCTCGAGTAAAATTATTATATGCATTTAATAAATTATGTTTACAAACGTTAACATTAAATTATTTTTCTGTGTGTTAACATTCGAAATAAATTAATTAAATTTAACATTTTTTCCTATAGGATTCTATTTTTAAGTCCCTGCCACCATTATTAGGTTTGGCATTAGCCAGACCTTTTGTTTCTACAACAAAGTCTTAAATACATGTATACATACAGAGATGGGGGGCTTTGAGGCAGCTCTTTTCATACATTCGTCTGTAATGGTGTTAATCACATTTTGGGTCTGCCCCCCACAGGCTCTTAAAGGGTAACGTCATGTAATGCTGCTCTTAGTGCAGACGATGCTGTCTCTGGACTGGATGACATACAGCTACTAAAGCTATGGATCTGTGTTTCGTTTGTTCATTTGAAGACCATACATTCCTCACTTTAAGTCAGTCGTTTATTACACACTTATATATATGTTGTAATATATCTGTTTATAACGCTAGAGTACATAATGTATGTGCAAAACCGCTACTACAGAAGCATTCAAATACACACTAGATGCAAACTTTGGGAAATTGCATCCTCTCCTTACCTGCACTCCCAGTGACACCACCCAGACCCTTTATCTGGAGTCCCTTTCTGTTGACGACCTGCCTCTGATTAAATGCAGGGGCAAGTTCTTCAAAGTCAGCTCACATGTGTGTGCTAGTTGGAAAGCATCAATAGCTTTGGCATGCAATGCTTGCTTTCATCACAGCGATGGGGACCTTTAACATAAACATGGCCTTGGCCTTCTTCCTCCCCATGCACAGTACTGGCCTTTATTTTCCTATGAAGCTGAATGAGCTGTGATGTACAAGGCGCCACTGCTAAGAGAGCTTTCACTTCTTGACAATGTGTCATTAAATAGGAAAGCTTATATATTTTCATTTACAATGTATAGCCTCTTACCAAGGTCTTCAACAAATTATGTTGCATTAAACATATTTATATCAAGTGTGGTCTTATTCTAATGATGTCAGTGGCAGCATTAAACTCAGGATTTCTCTATGCCATTTATAAGACTATTTCACAAAAATACAAATAAAAGTACGAAATGGCATTTCTATTTCAGCATGCGCTATTTTACAGTTTATTCTTTTAAAATGTATATCTCGACCTCTACTCATTGGATTTTCGTTGTTTTGGTCTTGTTTTTTTTAATGATTAACCTGTATTTTTCTAACGTAGTGTGAAGTCATTTTATGGTGTTTTCATTGTGCTGTCCGAAGCACATATACTTCACACATTGCCTCTAAACTTAAGCGTGTCTGCTCTGGGCCAATATACCAGAGGGTGAGCACCGGGTAATTTATTGTGTGTTTGTGACTTACCCTGACTAGAATTGTGGTTGCTGTTTGACTGAGGTTCACACCCCAGTCAGCCAACATCCCAATTTCTACCAGTGACCAATTCGGTATTTGGAAAGAACGCGATTAGGGCATCCCCTTTCAAATACCAAATCAGCGGCCGTTTTACACAAGAGCCCCGGGGGCGCAATTGTCATTTGCACTGACTTTGGGCGCCCACCTTGGGGCTCTTTGGTGTTACAGAAGGGGGCACAAATGCTTGTGTGGCCCCTTTTGTAATACTGATAGCGCTGGCGCACATACAGCTCCAGGTCTAGCATTAGAGGGCATTCCCTCATTTGCATCGGCCGTGGCTCCATGCAAATGAGGGACTCACTGTGCCTCGGCATCCGGACCGTATTAACAAATTGGGCTCAGAGGCAAACATGCCTTTAGAAGATGCACTAGAAGTGCACCACAAAAAGGTGGCACACTTTCAGTGCACTTTCTAAATGCAGCCCTCGAAAGGGATGAAAGGGGGTCCCCTGAACTCCCTGACATCCCCTTGCCGGTGGGTGCAATCACTTTCTGCACCCGCCTGGAAGGGGATCTTTAATCCCGTATAAAAGTGCAGTCAGGTTGCTGCCTGCACAGAGAAACACAGAGCAGCTTTGAAACAGCTGCTCTGTATTTCTTGTGAATGTGCTGCCCTGGGGGCAGTGTAAGTTTGCGGCTGCTGCGGGGAAAGCGCATTCTTCCAGATAGGCTGCAGTTTCCATGTTTGCACTCGGCGCACCTGCTTCAAGGTGCACCATGGTGCAAACATGGATAGTGCACTCTATTTGTAAAACGGGCCCAGATTGGTATGTATTAATGTTTTGCGACCAAATTCTGGTTGCAAAACCTTAATCTGTTATAACCTCATTAGGGGTGGTTGTAAGTCATTTCCAAATGGAAAGGGGTCCCCAAGGTAATACTACCCATTTGTGAACTTTGGCAAAACATTTTTAAGAGTAGGCAGTGGCCCCATTGACCACAGTCTCTTCTTAAAAAATAAAACGTAAATGTAATTTATTTTTTCAAAATCATGCTGTTTTTCTTTAAGGAAAACAGGTTGCTTTTAAAAAAAATAGCTTCATTTAAAAGCAATAACAGAATTAGTGGTCTGCTGAACTCAGCCGTCTACCATCCCTGTGATGACTGTGATACCTAGTGGGTCATAATTTAACCAACCTCGCTATCTCATTACCATTCATGAGTTAGGTCGGATTGCGACCCAGTAGGAATCGGTAATTTGTAAACCAACCTATTACTACATAAGTCCGTTCACAACTTACGGCCTTGGTTGCAAAATTGCGACCAATAGTTTGCAACCAATTCTTAGTTCTTAGTACATCTGGCCACAGTTCCTGTTACCTGCCTTGGTATTGTTTTGTAGTCTATTTCTCCTTCTTATACATAATTATCGCCCTGTCATGCCTGCTCTCATTCTGCTTATGAAGGTTTTCATAGATTTAAAATAAAATAAGCCAGAGAGAATTAACATCCTGTGTAGTCCTTTTCTCAAATGTGATTTTTTTAAACTTGATCCCCATTGCATTTCCATCTTGCTTTCTCTGCACTACACAGCTCAAGACATAATTCATTTAAAAAAGACAACTCAAATATGCACCACATTGAGTAGTGTTAATATGATGCACTGGGGACATGAAGAGAGAATTAAATACCTTATGCTGGATGGTTCTATGGTTTAGATGACAGTAATAAAACAAAAAAAAAACAGACAGAATCATTTATGGGGCTTTTCTAGAACAATATGCTCAACTTCAAAGTGAAACATAAAAATGTAATGTTTCAACGCCTACAGCTAGGCTGGGAAATAACGTTTGCTCGTTAAGCAAACATCACTGTGAACTCATATAATATAATCATCTTGATCACGGGTACATGGACAATGTCTTCTTAACACACATAACATAACATAACATATTGTATGTTACCTTAACATGTGTGAGCAGATAGATATTAAATAAAATGGCCTTCATTAATTCAAATGAATATTTACGTTTACTATAATATTAAAGGAAACTTACATTTTATTGTTTTCTGTGTCTAAATTAGCCATCTTGACATGAATGTTTCGTAGGGATAGATTATCTACGGGTCACAGGTTACGCATGAGTGTCAACGAGACAAGTGCTTAAACAGTGCCTAATTTGAGCCGGTGGTTTCCGGTGCTCGACACATGCACTTAATTGTCACCACCGATGCTTGTGATAGTCTGACACAAGGTGGCACTCTCTGGCTAATATAGAGATAATCACAACAACAGTTAATGATTAATTCAACATACATCAAAAATGACTATTACCTGCCACCAATGCCATTCTTATAGCTTTGGGGGACTGAAATAGTCCGAATTGTCACACTTGTAGCAGTATGATGGTTAGTAGTTGTGCTACTGATGGAGCGGGTAGTACAAAATTTGGTATGCCTCCCCCATTTCTGCATGTTCAGACTAATTAGAATAATCTATTAATTGTAATAATATTAATGTGTTTTGAGTGGTACTTAACCAACCTTACTAATGTATGAATTACACGTGGGATTTGCATTTAGCATGGCTAAAATAATTTGTAAACTAATATACGAACGCATAGTAATACTAGAAAAATAGAATATTGCATGATGTATGTTGCTTTTGTGACGTAATTGTAAGTTGCACCAGATGACATCATTGGGTGAATATAAACGCTTTAAATGTCGCAATTATGCTAGATAATTACATACACATAGGGGAATTAGTGAGGGTTAAACATTTTATTCGTTATTTCCATGTTTTAATTACTTTTGTGTTTGTTTCGCTTAAGTTGACCGATTGGGCCTATGACAAAATGGCCGACCAATGTACACGACGAGACAGCTACCATTCCACGAGGTTTCAGACCAAGTGCGCATGTCCCAGGCTCCTGAACAAGTGGCCTCAAGATGACCTACACAGCCTGTACCCAAACAAGGTCACGACTGGACTTTTGCCAAGAGCTTTAACAATGGACAATTTTTGACAACCGGATGGATCATGTCTGACGGAGTGACATCATAGAATTTGGGAGACCGAAACGGATGATCTTAACCAACCAATCAGAAGGGCCCAAAACTGACTTTCGTTACATTTAGTCATTACTTTCATTATAAAAAGATGGCAGAATAGTGAGTGCGGACCTTTTCTTTTTCCTGACGTTATGCTGACGGAGAGGACGGTGACACTGCAGGACAGCTGTTTCCCTGAATCTTTGACAGACTAAATTGCTGCCCATTTCCGTGATGAACTGAGGACTCTCAAAACTGATGGGCATTGATTGATGCGTACACGCTTATGATCCAGACCCAATTTTTGAGACTGTAGCGTGCTGCATGATTGACTTAGAGGACGACTAATAGCCAGATTAGGTAAATATGGTATTCTATGGTTTGATTAACATTTTATTAAAATTTGCATTAATTAGATAAACAATATTATAGATTAACAAGCAAATGTGTTGGGTTATTTATTGAGAAGGAATAGATTAAGATTTGAATATAAATGAAAGAGGATTAAAATCACTTCTCCAGCTCAACTAATTGATCCATCGGCTAAGTGGAAGGAATATCTTGAGGTTCAGGATTAAGATGTACTGGATTAAGGATATGTAGTGTATGTTTATGCAAATAAAATTCCTCTAGGTTATAGGTATTCTTTTCACGTCAACGTTTGGAACACTTATCTCTCCCGTAAGAGCAGACCAATGAAGTGTGAGTATTGGTGTTGTGGGCGCCACCAATGAATGTATTGAGTGAAAGCGTTAGTGTGATATTTGGTCTGTGACGAAGGGAGGATTTGAAATTCCACGCTGCATCACTACTATCACTGGCATCATAGAGGGGACAATGTTTGGTGCAACCTGCAGTGGCCTCCTGACGAGCCAATCTTTAAAGGTGTTGGCCCATGCTGAATAAGCTTTGTTTGAATCAGTTACCTAATCTTGAAAAGTTATCATTATTGTTAATTTTGTAAAGAGCGTGATTACTCGAAGGTGTCCTGGTACTAAGTTAAGGTGTCTAACTTTGCATATAAAATATTTAAAACTAATGGAGGGAAGGGGAATATTAATGACTAGTTAACATTATTCTGAAAAGAGGTGGGTCTTTAAAAGCTTACAAAATTTAAAACATTAGTTTCCAAACGGAGTTTGATTGGAAAGGTTGGTCAATTCCCAAGAAGTAATCATCGAGAAAGCACATCCTCCCAGACTAGATCTCCGATACTTGAAGATGGCAGAGCAAAGCAACCTAAATGGAATATGCTTTTTAAACATACCTGAGGAGTAGCTAGTGCAGGCTGCTGGATAGAAGACCTTGTGACACATACAGATGGCCTTAAACCACCATCTTGTTTGAACCGGGAGCCAGTGTAACTTCTCAAGGTAAGTAGAAACACTGACACATTTTCGGATACCAAATATCAGTCTAGCCGCCACATATTGAACTAATTTTAATCTTTAAAAAAGATAGACAGGAAGACCAACATTACAATAGTCAAGGCTGCTAAAAATCTTTGTTTGGACCAATAGCTGCCTAGAATTTTAGGGTATGATTCGGGAGATCTGTTCTAGCTCTTTCATTATTAAGAAGCATGCAGTCACTAATGTATTTTTATGATGTGCATATAACAATTTGTTATCAAACAGAATGCCCAAGTTATGAGCAGTAGTTGCCGTTTTAGGACATTCCACTAGTGTTTGAGGCTACCGTAGGGAGACACAGTCAGCGGGATCACTGAACATTACCCTCCAGTTTTGTCAGAGTTTAGCCACAAGGAATTACATTCATCCAACAAGTCACCTTCACCAAGCAGGTTTTAAATTGGTCTTGACATTGGTTGAGATTACCCCCAATGCAGATGACAATCTGAGTATCATCTG
Organism: Triturus cristatus; assembly: GCF_964204655.1. Classification (NCBI taxonomy): domain Eukaryota; kingdom Metazoa; phylum Chordata; class Amphibia; order Caudata; family Salamandridae; genus Triturus; species Triturus cristatus. The sequence continues at coordinate 893,180,353 of NC_140588.1, forward strand.
CAAAGACATAAAGTTGAAACCCAAACAAAGCAATCAGGTCGGCCAGGGTCTGGTGTAGGGATAATCCTTGGGGGATCCCACAAGATACAACTTTAAATTCCAAATGAGATGAGGTCATCAGAACAGCCTGAGTTCTGTTCTTTAAAAATTACTCAATCTAGCGCAGAATGTTATCTTGCAGACCAATTGAGTTTAGTCTTTCCAGCAAGACACCAAGTGAGACAGTGTCAAAAGCGGCCGACAAACCTAAAAGGATGAGAGCCGCTGAGCTCTTCCTATCCAGAATCATGTGAAGTTTACTGACAGCAGCCGTGAGCAACGTTTCTGTACTGAATGATGATTGGTATTTATTGAGGATAATATTCTCCTCAATATGTGAAGATACCTCTGTGTTCACACAACACTAAGATTTTCGCAAAAAAGGAAGAAGGAAAATCAGACGATAGCTTGAAGACAAATTTGGATCTTAATTTTCAGTTTCTTACTAGAGGGAAACTAACGCTGCTTTGCAGAGAGTAGGGACAGTCCTGCTCCCAAGAGAAATGTTACATTGTGTGGTTATTAGTGGAGTGAAAGTGTAGTCTAGTTCTTTTAAAAAAATCCCAATTTGACAAGTATACAGAGGTGAACCAGAATTCATGAGTGAAAGTTTTGATGCTACAGGCTCCTCCGTTCTTGGCATAAAATTAGACCAGGTTGTAACAAACCGGTCTGCAGAACCAAACATTTCTATAGTTGGAGTCACGGATGTAAAAGATGACAGTAAGGTTAAGTTCTTGTTCCGAAAGAACTCATCCAGTTCTATGCAAATTTTTTCCGAAGTGGGGACCTTGTACCAGTTGTCCTTAATTTTTGTGAAGGATTTGTAAACCGAAAGAGGGAATTTTTTCTGATAACATTTTATTCTGGTAATAACTACATCTGATCATTCTCCTTAATACTTTATAGACTCCTGTTTGTATGCCTTCTTATCTATTTTCACGTACCAGAGTCCCTGTGCTTTCTTTCACTTTTTACTTCTTCTTTTGCCTAATATCAGTTCTTCAGAATACCAGGGAGCCTACGAGAATTTCTGATGAGGGTGCTGATTTTTTGAAGTAACGTTTCATCTAAAGCATTTGAAATCCAGGTAATAAACTGGGCAATGGCACTCTTTACCTTATTATTAAATGAGGGTTGGAATTTTTCTAAGCAGTTGAATTTTTCACTATTAAGTTTAGACCAGCCTTAATAGGGTGATTTGTGGCTAAGAGGACCGGCCGTGAGCAGACAAAAACAAATCCGCTTGTGGTCCGACCACACAACTTCCTTGAAGGCATCAATAGTTAACAACTTTGGTTTGGCATTCATATGGTCTGAAGTATGCCCAGCCTGATAGGTTGAAATCAAATATGCTTCTGCAGTTCAAAAAACAAACAAATATTGGCAAGTTGTATAGTATTAGAGTCAAAAGCATAGTTATAGTGAATATTTAAGTCCCTGAGTGCGACAAAAAAATTGGTCTCAAGATAAGCTGCTGATAATGTCTCTTGAAGTGATCCTAAAAATATTTAGCTGAAGCTGGTGCTCTATAAATCAACAAGATTTTACTGAACAATTATGGCTAACTGTTATCAAAATGGTGAGAAATTATGACCCCTGAAATGGCAATGTGAACCACAATAACAATTTTAATCTTTCTTTATAAATTATAGTTACTCCTCTACCTGTTCTAGTAGCTCAATTGACTGAAGGTATAACATAGCCCAGAGGCAATGAAAGTAATGATTCTGGGCCAGAATCTACCTATATCCATTTTCTGTTCCAGACAAACAGTCTAAGGTGCATTCCTCCAAGACCATTCGGATTACTGCTGCATGGGCTATCAAAGAACATACGTTAACTAAGGCACATTTGAAGTCGTTCTTTAGATTTGTCGAGGTATACACAAGATTATGACTTATCTGAGTTCACACAAGTATATTACATTTGATTGATTCAAACTCACCCCACTACTATCGGGTAAAATATATATATATTGGGATCATGACTTAGGAGAGCTGAAGGGTAAGGAACACTTGATGGTGAGAATTTAAGCAACAATAGAAATTCACAAGACAGTTCAATACATTGGATAGAGTTGGCATGGATGGGAGCAGACAGACTTGCCTTTGGGGTGCCAATGCGCGGCCAAGAGTCAGTCATCCTTTAATAGCAATAGGACGGTCTGTACGTTATATAGTGTTTAAACCGGGGTTCTGGTTGACAGAAGTATGCACCCTGCCAAAGCAGGAACCACAATCCTTGTCAGGGCAAGTGTAGTACACTAAAAGTTCACCTGTGCTCAAAGTAGTCAAGCTAAACTAAATAGGCAACGTGTAAAGTATTTGTGCACTCACACACAGAAACACAGTGAAAACACCACAAAAGTACTCCACACCAATTTAGAAACATTTGCCGATATTTATCTGAGTATAACAAGATCAAAATGCCATACATCTTACATACAGAAGACAATATATAAATTTCACAAGATCAAATGGCATGAGGATGTAGCCTTACGGCTAGACCGGTCAATGTCGAAGCTGGGGAACCGGGTTTGAGTCTCGCCACTGACGCTCAACATCCTGTGATTCTGGGCAAATCACCTAATTTACCCGTGCCTAACAAAAAATGAACGTGTCTTTGTGTAATGAAACTGGTGCTATGTAAAGCGCTCTGATACCTGATATCTTCGGGTCTAGTTCACCCTATAGAAAACTCAAAATGCAGTCCTTAGCTCCCGCCGGGGTTATCTGGTTGCACTTGACCGGGGCAAATACAAAAGTTCAGCCTGACCACGAAGGAGCACTGGCCAGATCCAGTAGTCAAGCAGACCCGCTGACAGTACTTTGGATGCGTCTATGCTTGGGGACAATGCATTGAAATGAAATGTGTCACTGTCACAGGCAATGCATCGATTCCGAAGTAGGGAGAGGAAGAGCTGCGGCACAGTGGCCAGATCAGCTGGCTCCGGAGCGCGGGGTCATGGTTCAATCCCCGGCAGCAGCTCAGCTCAGCATCATGTGACTATGGGCAATAGCTCACTTAATCTCCCCGACGGCCAACAGTGCCTTGAAACCCTTAAGGGTAAAATGTTTGCGCTTTACAATTAGGAATTATTATTAATATTATAAAGTAGGGCAAAGTCATTGATGCATAGGAAATTATGTTGAGACTGTGGAATCTGACGATGTTGGCCAGCGGGGTCATATATGCATCATATATGCGTTGAAGAGCATGGGGCTCAGGGATGAGCCCTGGGGGACACCATAGGTGATCTCCTTGGGTTCAGAGGTGAAAAGTGGGAGATTAATCATTTGGGTTTTTCCAGTGAGAAAGGTGGTGATCCATCTGAGAGCTTCCCCTTGGATTCCGATGCAGTGGAGTCTTTTGATCAGCGTGTGGTGGGATATGGTGAGATTTTGTTCCACCTCCAGTGGGGGACATTAGTCATCTTCGGGGTGGCAGTGTGGGGGCTGGAGATGCTGAAGTGAATGATGGAGTGATAGGTCCATGTGAGTTCTGTGACATGGCTGTATTTGATGTGGTTTCTTGAGATGATGATGGGGGTCCTGTCTGTGTCCTGCAGTGTGTGTAGGGTCGTGGATGATCTGGGTCAATCCAGGGCTACTCACACTGTTGAGGAGGTGTGTTGTGTTGTTGTCGTTGGGGTCATCGATGTGGAAATTTAGGTTGCTGAGGAAGATGTAGTCTTTGGAGTCCAAGGCTAAGAGCGCAATGAAGTCTAGGATGGTGTTGCAGCAGCTGGAGTGTGGGCCAGTATGCCAGGGTGCCTCTGATCTGATGATTTTCTTTCGATCCTTGTGGAGCTTGAAGTTGAGATGTACCATGGGGGTGGTGCTGTTGGCAGTCGTGATGGTGCGCTGTACGGTCTCTTTGTTGATGATGGCTCCTCCTCCTCCCAGCTTTTAGGTGCCGTCCTGGTAAGTGATTTTATATCCTTTGAGGATCGCTGTGGCAATGTCTGTGGCAGATGTGGGGTTGATCCAGGTCTCGGTGAGGAAGATGATGTGTTTATTGAGAAGGAGGCATGTGAGTTGGTGTTTTTATTCAGGTGATGTCTGTGGTGTATTCAGGGTGGGGCTGGTTGGTGGGATGGTGTGTGTGCTATGGAAGGTGAAGTGGCAGTGGGTGCAAGTAAAAGGTCCTCATGGTAGGACCTTTCACTGGCACCCACCACACCGACCCATGCAGGTCGGTGTGGTGGCAGTATTTGTTGCAGTGTCCGGAGCAGATGGTGTGGAGCTTGGAGATGGTGTATCTTCTGGGGGCAGGAGGGCCAGGGGTCGGGGTGCTATCATTCTCCTGCTTTTACATCCTATGCATGCTATTCAAGATCTTTAAGTGGCTCCCCCAGAACACGAGAGGCACCATCACCCAGGCCCTCATCACCAGTCGACTGGACTATGGAAATGCTCTATGCAGTAATCGTGCCCTACATCATCCAAAGACTCCAGATCCTCCAAAACACTGCAGCAAGACAAATCGTTGATCTCCCTTATCGCACCCATGTCACCCCCACCTCAGAGAGCTCCACTGGCTCCCTGTGCAGAAGGGATGTAATTTCAAGCTCCTTACACACGTGATCAAGACCCTTCACAACTCTGGGCTCACCTACATCGACCACCACCTGAGCTTCCACAAAAATGCTAGACACTACCGTTCTGCCTCCCTCACACTGGCTCACAGCCCGATATATGCCGGAGCAGAGTAGGAGGACCCTCCTTCTCCTACCTCACAGCTAGGCCATCGAACAGCCTCCCCTCTGCACCTCAGGACCTTCCTCACTCTCCAGGAATTCCAAAGGACACTGTAGACCTGGATATTTTACTGAGACTCTGGACCCTTCCAGCGCCTGGATACCCCCACAGGTGACAAGTTGTGCTCTACAAACCTACCTTTTGATTGATTGATTGATTGATTGATTGATTGCTATTTATTGACATTACTAGTGCTTTAGACTTGCAATAAATAGTTTAGGAAATATAAGAAAGTACTTTATTGCTGTTTCTTCAGTGGAGATAACATTTTAAAATTTTATATTTTTTAGCATTAACATTTTACCGTTTTACATGTCCAAATTTTATATACCATGAACTCTGCCTTGTGAGTGTTTAAAACCTTTTTTGAGGTGACATTAATATTCAAAAGTAGGATTTAGGCCTGTCAAAGGGGCAATTTAGACAGGTTGAAAATGCAGTTTTTAAAACTGCACAGATAGGCTACAGTGGTAGATATGCAGTTATATTTTACACTGTCACTCTAGTGGTGGTACAATCTGTCCTGCAGTCCACTAGTGATATTTAACATACAGACCCTGGGTACACTTTCTACCATATAACAGATACTTATGCCACATAGGAGAAAAGTCGATTTCAACATGTTTTAGGGGTCATAGCACATACACTGTGGCCTAGGTAGCAGAGTCCTAGTGGACAGTCAAAGAACCAGTAGTATCAGTCGAAACAAATGGGGGTGATCATGCATAAAGACTCATGAAACTATAACAAACATACAGGTAATATGAGAATTGTGGGCCCTGTTCAAAAAGGTTCATTTGGTTGTCAAAGTAGGTATATTACTGTAATTACTTTAACACCTTCCAGGAATCCACACAGTGTTTTCTGGTGGGTGTAAATCTATTTCCCACTGCAGATTTCTCAGACACTTGTGTGGAGAAATCCACATTAATAAATTCCACTCAAGGGTGACAAGTTTATTGTTCAAGGCATAGTTTGCCCTGGAAGTTTGGGATCACCCAGAACTTCTCAAACTCCTCTTTGACCCCTTTCTACCATGGAAATAGTGGGAGAGTTACTTCACTCATAGGCTAGAGTCACTTTCCTTCCAGGATAGTAAGGGAATACAGCACCCGCAGAGTGTAGGAAAAGGGCTTTCTCTGCAATGAAAAAAAAATTTCCAGGTGGAGAAAAGGAAAAAAAAAGAATTTGCATTTGAACAGGTGGTTCCTAATCCAGTGCATATGCACCATTCCTCAGTATGGAGAACACTATATGGGGGTAATTGGAGCCTCTTTGAACAGCCACATGATATTTACAGAAGTATGCCTTGAAAGCTCTGTGTGATGAAAAACTAAATTTCACTCATGGAGTGGCACGTGGATGGTTCAAGGCATGGAAGTTTGGGAACATCCAGAAATTCTCATACTCCTCTCTGACCCCTTTCTGCCCTGGAAATGATGGGAGATTTACTTCACTCACAGGCTAGAGTAACTTTCCTTCCAAGATAGAAAGAGAATGCAGCCCCCATGGAGTTCTTGAGGGTCTAGGAAAAATGCTTTCTCTGCAGGGAAAAACTATTTTCCATGTAGAGAAAAAGGAAAAAAAAATTTCGCATTTGAATAGGTTGCTCCTAATCCCATGCAATGTACTATTCATCAGTATGGAGAACTCTTTATAGGGTAATTTTAGTCTTTGGGAACAGCCACATGATATTTCTAGAAATATGCTTTGAAAGCTCTGTTTGTTGCAAATTTCCAGGTGTTCTTTTGGGAATGTGCATGGATGCTCAAAAAACATAAAAGTATGGTGAGAAATCTAAATCTCGACCCATACCTTTTAATTGGTCGTAAAAAAAATTGGTATTTTGCCTGTTGATCTAGGCGTACATGTGAAGGGGCACATTTACAAGCTCCTGCGCCGCTGGTGCATCACTTTTTTTGACGCGTAGGTGGTGCAGTGTGGAGCTCCATATTTACAAGGCCACGTAAAGCCACCCTGTGTGGCTTTTCATTGGCTTGTAAATGTGGCACCTTTTCACACAGCACTTTGCGTGAAAGGGGCATGCCATGGGTGTTGCTGTGGGTGGTCAACATTTCGTAAACCTGGGAATCCCTAGGTGAGGCGCAACGAGGAGAAATACCTATATTTCTTCTTGTTTTTTCCTCTTGCAGAATGCAGCATGCATAGAAAGAGGAAAACACATCACATAAGTGTTTTTGTGCAGCTTGGTGCCCTTTCTTGCACAAAAACAATCTCCCCTAAAACGCAGACACCCTTGCATCATGGCACTAGGTTGACTGTGTGGGTGCATGGCAGCCAATTGTGCGCAAGCACAGGAATGCAACATATTGTAAATATGTAACATCCCTGTGCTTTGAAAGTGACGCAGCGCAGCACAGCCAAATGGCTTGCGTTGCCACACTCCGTCTCTTTCTTGAAATTGAGCCCCAAAATGTTTTTGTGTATTCCTTAAAGAATCCTTGGTGGTCAGGCATTGGTTTGAAAACTAGGATCCACTAACTTGGGAAGGCTACAGGTAAAACACATTGCCCCGCTATGGTGTCTATAAATTGCTACTGAAATCTGCTGGCGCCTTGGAACGAATAATGAAAAATGGGCAAAAGAAAGACAAAGCATTTGCGATGCAGATACTAAATTGGCATAATTCCACCCATTTGTTAACTGGCATAAACCTGCTTCAGTCATCTCTTTTTTTTGGAACTGTCAAGTACATATAATAGGTTTACTTGCATATGAAAGTACTTCAACAAGGACAGCGGACATGAATCTTTATTATTTACGTGACAGTTTTGTTTTAATATTGGCTCAATGCACAATATCAGTTTGCATTCTTTGTTACACCTGCTTTCTTTTCATTATTTCAATTTCTGCATTTCACAAGATTTGAACAATGTGTGAGCGTCAGTGGTAAACAAGTTTAGATCATTTGTTTGTGTTTTGTGAATCAAGAGGGATTTGTTTCTTTCTGGGCGTAAACCTCATTTACAATGTTTTTCCTGAGTTGTTCACATTTTGCTTTTGCAGGTGGAATTGTTTTTCTCTTACATTTTAACACCTGCTTGGATTATGAACATGTGAAAGTTATGGATGTACAGTGTAAATTGTGGACATTTATTGTAAACAGTGCACGGTCAAGGTTTTTCACTTTGTGTGCCATCTGCATTTTCTAGCGGGACAAGTTTGAGTGTGTTATTGTTGCAGGCCCATTTGTAACTATAAAAACAAGCATTTGCAATGCAATCGGTCTCACCTTTGCGACCTTATATTCATATAGCTGTCCAGCACATTAGCCTGGGTGCTGAAACATCTACTGTTCTTTAACCTGGAGAGAAAGTAAGCACCAAACTGCGTGATACGCCAGGTATGGGAACTAATGGAGAGAAATATTGCCTTTCAGTGGGAGATGGTATAGTCCAAAGCTCTGTTTTTAATATAAAATCAGGGCCTTCGATGGTCATAACACTGAAAATACAAGATTTGGAAATATTATTATTGTCAATGGGTGCTCGTGGAAGACAATTTCTGTGGACTGGAATCTACAGAATGCTAAAGTGATTCAGGTATTTTACTGACTTCTGCTGGTAGTTTCCTATCAAGAAAGTTAAATAGAGGCAGTTGCCAAAAAAATAAAGTGCCTCAGCAGAAAGCAAGTCTAGTATTTTACTGACCTCTACTGGTTGTTTTCTATCAAGACAGTTAAATAGAGGCAGTTGAACAGAATTAAAAGTCCCTAAGCAGAAGCATACAAGTCCTGGGGCTGATCTCCAGAGCCCACAAAGTACATACATATAGGCATATACTAAAGTATATTCAAGAGGTCTTGAATGCTCGACCTACAAATTGGGTATCATGAACTTAGACTATGGGGTTTGTTGTTTGACTAAACTGGACATATTGTGTACGTAATACAGTTTATTATTTAAATCAATTAAATGTATGGATCTAATATTTGTTGTTGTTGTTATCTGTGTCAAACGCAATGGCCTTTTCCTTCTTTTTAAACCCATGTATTCATGCACTCATTATTATTTCTGCATTTATTGTAAACTGTATGCTTTTACAGTGTGAAGATACTTTGATATAAATTGATAGAGCATCATTAGAACACATGCTATGTATTATTGTAGTATGATTTATAGAAAGAAATGCATCCTGCACATGTCAGAAGGTGTCAGGAAGTCTACCAGAGCTGCATTTACAGCATTTGATGCGTAAGTACCCTAAATATTCAAGAGCAGATTCTGGCAAGGTTTGCCTGAGTTTAGAATATGCATCTTTTATGTTTTCTTGGATAACTTTGAAATTTTAAAATTTGCCCACCAAAATATCTAAAATGTGAATAATCAGGGAATAATGATGTACAATCAGTAAAAATAAGAAAAGATTGTTCTCTTTTTGCACTTTTACCGATAGGTAGTAGGGCATTTGGGTTGAATCACAAAGTAATGTAAGACTGTGTAAAAGAGTATTTCTGTAAAAATAATATCTGCATACCTAAATTCACATAGGAGTTAGAGTTTGTAAAAGAGGACTCCTGTAACACTAATTCCTGCATTCATAAATGTTTTCGTGAATCAACTCCTATATAAATGTTTTCAGCCATTCTTAACTTTTTAAACTGTGTGTATAATTTGAAATGAATGTATGCGTGAACTTGCATGGTTTGAATAAATAAATAAAGACCACTGGCTATGCATCATACAAATTCAAAATCCTTTAGCCTTCCTAGTCATTGTGTTCAAAGCAACAATGAACAGTTTTAAATAAATACTGCAACCAAAATAATAATGTAAGGCTGCAGTTTTTTATGCTCTGGGGCCTATCTGAGGCGGATGTAAAAAAAGCATATTTATACATTTAGTTTGTGAGCAACTAAGCACAGCTCTTGGGTTTGTAAATGGAAATGTAGGTCATTCTGAGGCTTTATGGTGGGTGCAGGGGAATAAAGATGGATAAGTGTCACATTCAGTTAGTTAATTAGAAAGGGTACATTGCCAATGGCTGCAATAACAAATATAAAATGGCAACAGTGAATTAAGGACATCGAAATCTGTAAGACATTACAAAATATTTCAAGCATACTTGAAGTGTAACATTTGACCAGGCATATGCTTTGCTAAATTTAATTGAGATGTAATTTAAAGATGAAACAAGTAATAAACTGAACATTAGCATGCCAATTAAATGATGTCTAAAGCATTGATGCTACATCTATCACTGTGTCCCTTTAGCATAACTTTTTTCATTTATAGGTGTGAGAAATATGGCAGCATTTCCTATCTATCTGGACATGTTGGCGGCAGCCAGTCATGGCTTACATGCCACCTCGTAAGAAAGAGGCATATGGTGCAGATCTTGGAAAATAATTAAACTTATTTTTCATATTTGGAGTTAAAATAGAAAGTGTCAAAAATGCTTACCTACTGCCATGCCACTGATTACTCCATTGAGAGAAACCCCTGCCCCCCTTCACAATGGTCTCCTAGAAGTCAGGTCATCACACAATTTCTCATGTTAACGTGTGGTAACTTTTCGATATCATGACTGTAATATCAAACTTTAAGGTTTGAACCTTTCAGTTTGTGTAGGAAACATTTAATTACAATGATATCATACCATAGATAGAAAAAATGTTTGGCTGTGTCTGTACACCAATAAAATCAGAGTATTCCATCACACTCATCATTTATATACCACTCTACATTTAAGAGGTGTATTCCCTCAATACTACATACACAGAAAAAAGTAGCCCATGCGGGCCATGATTACGAGTTGCTCATTTAATTACGACCTATGATTAAACATCTGTGTACTATAGGTCGGAATTACAAGGTTTGTTTTTTAACACATCTGATGATTATCGGATGCGTTAAATAACTCAACATTCGCTAAATTTCAGCAGGCCAAACCTGCCCAAATTTAATAACATGGTATTTACCGTATTATGCAGATTTTTGTGCTTAAACACCAAAATCCACATGCTTATGCCCTGAAATTAGTATTTGGTGCTATTTATTGCACTCGATAAATACCTAACCACATGTTATCATTATTTACTAGGTGCAATAAATAGCTCCTATACATGTCCTCAGGCCTATAGTGTTATGGAATAAATATACCAGAATGCAATGGGAGTGCTTACTGAGCATATTTTTGTGACAAAAACCTCGTCTTCCCAATTGAGAAAGGAAGGTTTAATTAAGGTCCACCGTAACACGGAAGTTAAAAAAAAGATAGGATTTTTCAGTATCCCAAAATTTTGAATAATAATTGTTAATGTGTACACAGTGTACACAACAATGACAGTATTTTGTAATTTACAGGTCATATTTAAACAAACCTACATTGCATCTTCATTTCACTGGGACTGATTGAGTAAATTGTAGCCTTTTCTGTTGATCATGTGAGAATGCATCAGGGAATCAACAAGTTTAATTATGACATTCCTGTGTTTTTAATATCTTTTTTGGATCCCCTATTACATTGCTTTCCATGTAAGTGTGGCCTGTGTGTGATCGTCTTGGAATGTGTTACACAAGAGAGAGGCACAAATGAGAAACAATGTGTAGTGTGTAAATATCCCATAAACTGTTTGGTGCTAAATGGATAAGAAGTAAAAACAACATACATACACAGGCTTCACAAAAGAACCTTGAAACATATGCACCATATTTTTTTCATTATTATGCATTGTTCAACTGACACATAGTCAACCAGTGAATGACGCTACATTCATAGTTGTCTCTGACAAAGCGGTAAGGGTAATGTGATATGTTTACAACATTTGTAATTGCACCTGTTGAATCAAGGGTGAAGCAATGAGCAGTGCAGTGGAGAGGTTTGGCTCACTAGTTAGAGGCGGCAGACCCGTAAGCAGAGAATTGGCCAGGGACCAGGGTTCAATTCCCGACGCGGCAGGGTCGTGGACCAGGGTCAAAACGAACTCGATAATTCTCGCCTCGGTACCTACTCTAACCAGGAACACACTCGGCAACTCTGGGCATTAAGCTTGCCTCATCTCTACAACGGCCCCCCACAGACGCCGGGGATGCCTGGTTTCACCTTGGAGATACCCAGAAAGGGACCATCTCACAGGGATAGCCAGGACGGGTTCCCCAGCGGTCTACAGTGCCGGGACGCCCCGTTGCTGGGATAGCTGTGCGCTTTACAAGTCTACAACATTTACACATTTACATTTAATGTGCGAGTTATGGTTTTCGTGGCTATTATCTAGGAAACTGTTTAAATTTGTTACCAATTGGTCCATTTGCTATCAAATTTGAAGATTTTCTCCGTGAAACATTTCTTAAAGGAAGAACTACTGGACTTCAGAGAAAATGTTTGGATTGTACCGTTTCAAATCAGTGTATCCATATAGAATGAGCATCACAAACAATACAATAACACCTGATTACTGCACATCTCAGGAGATGTCAGGACTCCATTGATTCCGTATTCCAAATGGAATCTTCGCTCATGATGTTTTTTGAACAATCCAGCAGTGCTAGCTGTACAACCACAGAGCAAACAATCTTCTACTACCTGAGGAAGACGCAAGCCGAAATGTTGTAGTGCAAAAATATTTGTATTTTTTCGTGAGTCCATATGCTTGAGTGGCTTCTTTCATCAATACATAAATACATATATATTTGCATATATGTATATATGTATGTATATATGTATATATAATATATTACATCAAATGGCAGTCATTAAGTTCTGTTTACTATTAATCATTTTTTTACTGTTAGCTTGTAATGTTTTAATTTTAAAGTGTTATTGCTACATGCATGAAGTCTGCTACACTGTAAAATGTAGCTTGCAAGTGTTCAGTTTATGGGGTATAGTAACTAAAGGATCGTTTCTGTGGAAAAGATGTTGATAGTTTAAATTCCTTTCTCATATAATGGATTTTTATTGTGTAACCCTGGACTTATGACCTGCAGTCATCCAAAAATGCACGTGTAATAGGTTGTAGACGCAATCTCTGCAAGCTGCAATCTTAACTATTTCTGCTTTTCTATTTCTGCAACACATTTTCCAGACAAACTCACTGATATAAAAAGAATAGGAAAGTTGAAAATAATACATCTATTGAGAATTGCAGTGGACAAGATATATCTATCCACCATGATAATCTATGCACAATAGTCTTCGGCAATAAATTATCAAGGATTTTCAAGCTCAGGTCAATCCATTATAAGGTGATGTTTTTTCTCTGAAAAAACACATTCTAGCTACAATAACTTTAGATAAAGCTCAAACATTGTCTATTGATAAGATGTATCACCCATTATAACTATGTCCGCAAAATAATGCATTGGCTACGCAAACCTCTGGTTAGAGGACAAAATCATAATGTAATTGTAGCCTTTGTCATGCTGCCACTGCTAAGTGTTAGGGAAAGTCAAGACATGTTTTCACTCAGCCCCTCTGTAGTTCATATTTTGTGACCTGGGCCTGTAGCCTGTAAACCATGCTACATGGGCCTAGCTCCCTCCACAGGACCATCGCACTGAAACCTAAAGAAAGATTGGCCCATCTCTAACGCTATCAAGGAAGAAAAAAGAGCCCAAACTTCCCTTTTGGGTGGTAAAAACAGAAAAACACTATGTATAGTGGACAATCACTCCGAGGCCTTAAGAAACACTGGCGCAGCAAAGGTTCTCCGGGTTCTAATGTTAGCATGGAAAATGTGCTTTTTCTCCAATTTTGCGTAGTATGGCAGATAAAATGGTGGTGCATTTGGCTACTCTGACCCATGGAACCTGGTGCCACTGCACCTGCTGCGTTAATGATAACCACAGCCCTGGCTGTCTCATCTGCCCTTTGCAAAAGAAAATGCTGTTGACTCTTCTTAGCACTACCACTAACCTTTTGGAAAAAAATGGGAGCATGTGTTGTGCTCGCCTCCCCTCTCTTTCGGGTCATCACTCTGAAGTACTAAGGTTCTGGACCTTTTACCTCTGAATGAGAGCCCATTAATCTCCGATTCCTTCAGCCTCATCCCTAAAGACTCAAATTAGCATATATAAACAAAAAAAGCTTGGAAATGCAGGAAGCAAGCAAGTCATGCTTCTAGCACATTTTTATTTGCAAGCACCACAAGACTGTCTGTCATCCAGACATTGTGGCCCTACTTCACGCTGAGAGATCTGCACTGCACTTGTGTCTTGTTCACATCCGGTAGATCATCTTAGTCCCAAAAAGTAATGCATCCTTCTAAAAAAAAAGGAGAACTGACAGGTTTCTCTCACTCCCCATCTAGCGAGTTATGTTCTTAGATGAGGAGAGTTAGCAGTCAGACAAAACTGACAGATAACCTCTTATCTGTAGATGATGATATAATAATAATGGAGCAACGTCCTGGTACACCCCAAATCAGTAAGCACAGAGAATGATTGATAATTGGTAATTACACTTTTATTTACCTTACATTACTTGTCTACATAACAAGTGTATAAGAATTATCATGGTAAGACATTGGAGCATTAGTTGAGGGGGGTGAGAACCCACCTCAAATAATCGTCAAAATCCTTGTTAGGGTGAACTAATAACGTCTCTAAATACACCTGTGTTTAACCCTCTTGTAGTCTGGCACAAAGCAGTCAGGCTTAACTTGGAGGCAATGTGTAAAGTATTTAGGCTGTACTCAAACAGAAATAGACTGAAAACACAATACAAACAACAACAATCCAAGAAGTAGACCCACAGATATGTTTTTTTGAGGTTTGAATTAAAAGTAATACCAAAAACCACAAAGCGCCAACTGTGGCTATCTGGTCATGCTAGACCAGTTCAATATTAAAAGTTGAAGCCGAATAATATGGAACACTTGTCGGATACAGGGTGGAACGTTTACCTTCAGACTTTGAAGTTTTTCTGGAAAAAAGTGGTCGACAACGAGTCGCCAGTGAGGCAAGCTGCAAGGATAATCCAAAGCAGGGCTTGCTGAAGAGTAGGATCTCAGCACGGTCAACTTTTTAGAGGCGTATCACTAAATGCTAAGGATGGCTGGTCATTTTTAGGTCGAGCATTCAAGACCTCTTGCATATACTTTAGTATATACTTATATGTGTATGTACTTTGTGGGCTCTGAAGATCAGCCCTAGGACTTGTCTGCTTCTGCTCAGGGGCTTTTTTCTGTTCAACTGCCTCTATTTAACTGTCTTGATAGAAAACGACCAGTAGAGGTCAGTAACATACCAGAATTGCTTTCTGCTGAGGGACTTTCTTTTTTAAAAATTTTCTGGCAACTGCTTCTATTTAGCTTTCTTGATATAAAACGACCAGCAGAGGTAAGTAAAATACCAGAATCACTTTAGCATTCTCTAGAATCCAGTCCATAGAAATTGTCCACCACAAGCCTCCGAAGACAATAATATTTTTATCAAACCTTGTTTTTTCAGTGATATGACCACCGAAGGCCCTGATTTTATATTAAAAACAGAGCTTTGGACTGTACCATTTCCTGCAGAAAGGCAATATTTCTCTCCATGTGTTCCCAAACCTGGCGTGTCATGCAGTTTGGTGCTTACTCTACCTCCATGTTAAAGAACAGAAGATGTTTCAGAACCCAGGCTAATGTGCTGCATAGCTAAATACATATAAGGTCCCAAAGGCGAGACTGATTGCATTGCAAATGCTTGTTTGATAAGCCACTGACTTAGTTGGGCAAGCTGAAACCTCTTCTTGCTTCTGGACCAGTATTTCAGGGTGCACTGTCCAGTCTTTAAAGAATTATTAGCCGGTTCTGATCACCCACCTTGCTGATGAGCCCAACCATCAATGCTTGCTTTGTTTGTAAAACAAGGCTGTTCATGTTAGCTTGTAGTTCTGTTCTGTTCTATGTCATGTTATAGTGTTCTTCACAGCGGTGTTTCTTAAGCTTTTTTCCTGAATTGGACAAGGATGGGGGCTGTGTTGACTGATGTAGGGATTTGTTTCAGGATTCTTGGGTTCATAAATGAAGAACTTTTGTTGCCAAGTGTTTCCTTTTTGCATTCCTTCATCAACATTGCTACTGCCACGCAGCTCCCTAACTCTGACAGATACAGGACAGTGGGTGTGAGCCCTTTTATTTGGTAGGAGCAGTATGAGATTAGCGACACCACGTTAAGGTTCAACTGGAGGTCAGCATTAAATTTGACCCCAGCGTTTTTCACCACCTCAACAGAAGCAGAAAAAATGTTCAACAGATACACATTTAAAGGCCCCATTTCCACTTCTGATGGAGTCCATCCGTGGAAACTATTAAGATCTAAAATAGAAGCTCTTTCTCTAAATTTAAATACCTACAATTGGCCTCCTGATATACAGCAGAAAAAGAGTCTATTTGTGGTGATTGGGAAATCGAGCATATTCTTCAGAACTCAAATCCCAAAAAAATAGGAGGTTGCATATTGGTATAAGAAACTTCTTGAAGCAGAGAACGCAGATCTCCCTCCACAGTATATAGCCTGGAACCAGTCTTCCTTGAACTCTAAAGCCGCAGATCTATATGCCTTATCACTTAAAACCTTATACAAATTTGTTAAACCGGCACCCTTAAAAAAGAATCATTTTTATGTTATTAATAGATTATAGTATACCCCTGTGAAAATAGCTAGATTTGCCCCTTTAGTTTCTTCTAAATGTCTAAGATGTAACTTTCCTGAAGCTGATGATGTACATATATTTTACGAGTGCTCTAAGCTAAGCGGGTATTGGCAGAATGTGGAGCGTGCTCTTGGCGCCATTTTTAAAGTCAAGATCAATCTGAATCTTTCTATTGTAATTTTTGGTATGGATTGTGATTTGATGAATTTTTGCGGCCAATTCAAAGAGGCTTGTTACTATACTTAATTCTTATTGCTCGAAGAGAGTTATGTAAACTTTGGAAAGACCCACGGCCTCCACTTTCTGATAATTGGATGAAAGCTGCATTTGGCTAGGCACGCTTGGACCAGGGGTATTTAAATGACAATAACTCTGATATTGGGTCACAGCTTTTATCATGGGGCAGAGAGATGAGATTGGTTGAATGTCCCCGGGTCCTATGATTACACCAAGCTTTATACGAAGAAGCTGGCCTTGGTAGGCCTAAAGCCAATGCAGTTGCAGAAGCCTTGGGTGCCCAGGTCGGAAAGATGGCTTCTGTCAGAGTTGCAGATGCTGAATGGTGAGATGAGGACTAAAAAAAAAAAAAAACAGATACACATTTAGAGGCCCCATTTCCATCCACAATCAAACTCTATCTTTCGCCATCCACTACCTGTACCACCAGAGAGTCTGCGGAAATATGATTGTTGACTAATCAATGCTGTAAATCTGGAAACTCAGCAGCATATCACATGCATAGGGTGAAAGCGAAGCGCGGGGAATAAAAGGGTGGCTAAATAAGCTACATGGATGTTGAGCAGGTTGGATGAGAGCACAGAGCCCTGGGGCAAGAAATGGGGTGGTGAAGACCATACAACAAAAAAGTTGGTATTTACTCCAGCTGTGTTAATTTCGAAATTCGAAAACAAAGTCTTAAAATTAGTTTGGACAGTCCCAACTATCTCAATCCCTTTAAATCTAAACATGCATTCACTCTAAATATCACAATTCCATGTTCAAACAAGTGTGAAGTGTGGGGGAGTGGTCGACAAGATGGCTGACTGGGTTTGTTAAATCTGCTATCCTTAAGCATCCTCCTACCCACCGATACCCAAAACCTCTTCAATGCCCCACACTTGTGGTGTAACTTGCTGAAACTGTGCCCTGAAGCGGAGGAGCCAACTGGAGAGCTGCTGTCGCGAATTGCCATGGGTCCTGACTAAGAGGCCCAGATCTGCCACAAGGGAGCGAATCCAGTCGCCAACCTGAGTGTTTGAGGTAGCGGGGGCTGTTATCAGTCGCAGCAGTGGGAGAGTCACGTAGGTGGCATCCAGTCCCCGCTCCTGACCTGCTGGGAAATATGGCTGTGTGGCAGAAGTGCAGCTGGTCTGTGCCCTGGAGACACATCTGAGGTGCGGGCCAGGCCTCCAAGCCCCAGTTCATTGCCTAGCTGGTGGACGACGGTAGCCTATGGAGCAGTGTGTGATACGGCCTGCTCTGGGGCACCCTCTGGGCTGTTGGAGCCCTTTTACAAATAAGTCATGGTGGGCCCCCCCGCAGTGGCCCAACAGGGCCAGGTGCTTTATGACTTGCCTCACCCGCATCAATGGAGATGCCTTGTGGCCCCTCACCCCTCTTGGGCTACCTGGCTGTGGTATTGGGGGCACTTGGAGTGTGGGTCGTTACATTCGCCTGTGGTCCACCCTTACATGCCCAAGGGTCTGCCATGTGGAACTTACTAAGTGGTGAGGCACCCAACTATGGATACGCATTGCCTCGGAGGTCACAGAGGGCAAAGAACTAAGGAGGAGGCAAAGCATGGGCCCAGGGATACTGAATGAACACAAGGCACCCTGTCCTTGAGACATTTGAAGGACTGGTGGCCCTCACTCTGCAGAGTTCTTCGGCATCTGGGGAACAGTGACTGAAGTTGGAGTAGACTGAGACACCTTGAGACTGAGGTGCAGCATTGGGGCATTGATCGGCATGATTAGGGACCCACTCCCTCCATGGTTAGAGACAGAGTGCCCCACAGACCCCAAAAAACCCCAAATGGACCAATTTACTGCAACTGGCATGACCGGGAGGCAATCAGACACCTCAAGTGGGGACATTCATGTGCCCCGGGGGCCTGCCGGACCCCAAATATTGGCAGCCATTGAGACCGTCAGCGCAAATGTTCAGGCCAAGATTGACTCTGTGGCCCAAGACATAAAACTCCTAAGAGAAGACCTCTGCAAGGTTTTAGACAGATCTAAGGAGACGGAACAACAAGTCACCCAAATGTCCTTAGGCCCACATTGGCGACCCTTTAAGAAACAGAGACAGAGATTGGAGGCGCCTGGGGAGGATGCGAGGGTCGATCCAGGAGGTGCAATCTACAATTTGTAGAATTCCCAAAGGGGGCTGAGGGCACTGCGCCGGAGCGGTTCTTGGAGCGATGGATCAAAGAGAAGATTTCAGAGTCTGCCCTGTCCTTTGAGTTTTTGGTAGAAAGGGTCCACCTCTCTTTCTACGTTCTGCCCATGCTCACAATTTGGTGATCCCCAGTTTCAGGAAAACCACCAGGGGAGGCAGAAGCTTTCTGGTGGGTACTACCAGACTTTGGAACTCTCTTCCCTTAGCCTTAAAAAGTGAAACTCAACTGTTAGCTTTTATGAAAGCCTTAAAAACCTGGCTGTTTAATTCTTTATCTTTCTAGTCAGACTTCATGGCATTGTGCTCGACGAGCTAGTGCCTAGACACCTTCGGGTAATTTTTTGTGCTTTATGAATCCTTTTTTCATTTAATTTAATTCATTTCTTGTTGTAGCAGGCCCCTACAGTGGTGGTTCGAGTGAATGGAGTTCTCTCCTCAGTCTTTTCATAAGGCACAGCACCTGACTGGGATGACCCCTGTCTCCCTTGTTGTTTGCTCTCATGATAGTACCACTGGCATTGGCAATTAGCTCCCACCAGGAGATCTGGGCGTTCATGGTCACAGGAAGGGAAGGAGAGGAAGTAAAAATCTCGTTCTACGTGGACAACATCCTGTTATATGTCACTGATCCCATATCTACTATACTGTTGGTCCTCTCTACCTTTGAGTTCTATGTGGCCCATTCGGGCTACCATATAAACTGGAATAAGTCTATACTATGCCATCCCTATACCCCTTTGGACCTCATTAGTCTCCCTCTGGATTTGCAGGTAGTGAGTGATGGTTTTCAATACTTGGGGGTATGTGTGACATCACACCGGAAGATGTGTTTCACTGGAAATCTTGGAAGAGTGATTAGCACTTTCCGAGATGAACTGGAACAGTGGTGTGCGTTGCCCCTCATGTTGTTAGGGAGAGCTGCTGTCTTCAAAATGATTACGCTCCCAATGCTACTATGTGCCCTGCAGAATACATACTACCCATTCCCTGAGGCCTTGTTCGACAAGCTGGAGAACGATACGCGATTCCTGTGGTGGTACGGAAAATACCAGACAATAGCCCTCTCCACCCTTCAGCGTAACCCGTATAATGGAGGTACCATGCTCCTGGATGTTGGCTCCTACTACCAGGCAACACATCTGGTGGAGGTGAACGATTGGTTATTCACACCTCAGGACCAATCCACCTATAGGGTGGAAAGCAATGGTGAGAATGGAGTACGATGATTGCGGCAGGCCACTCAGGTGGCAATAGAGGCATGGTGAAAGGCTACCGGCCGAATATGTTGGGTGGGTAAATTGACATGAGAGACCCCCCTCTGGGAGTGTGTGTGGTTGAAGAGATCGGGAAACTATGAAGGTTTGGAGCCTGGGATCTATTGTGGTTCTCATGTGTTGGAGATCTCCTTGAAGGTGGTGAGCTGATACCTTTTGCAACTGTCTGAAATGACTACACTATGCACAACAACCAATTTCTGAAATATGCCCAGTTACGCCATGCTTGGAGGGTGGAGGGCATAGAGACGCTAGATCTGATTGAGTTTGCCCCATTGGAGGGATGGCTGCTACAGGAAGAACTGTCTTCTAAGGCCATATCATTCACATACAAAACAGTCAATAACCATAAGCCGGACAAGTTGGCCAAATTGAGAGAACGATGGTGCCTAGAGGTGGGGGACATGGAGGATGTGGACTGGGAGGTGGCCCTAATGCACCCAAGGGAGGTAGCGATACAATCCCACCTCCTGATCCAACTAAAAATCCTCTACTGAGTGTACTATGACAGGGACTAGCTACATCAAATAGGAAGGGCAACCTCTCAGGACTGTCTGGGGTGTGGAACGGCAAAGGGTTTCTACTTCCATACCCTATGGAGCTGCCCGGCTATCCAGGTAAACTGGACATGGGTGGTGTTAGAACTGAGTTGGGTGGGGGGTGATACCATAGGTCTCTTTCCCAAATACATTCTGGTGGGAGTGCCAGGTAATGTGGATATTTCGAGGTCACAACTTATTTTTTGCAATTTAGGGCTGGTTGTGGCTAAGCGAGATGTGGAGGACATCTGAGACCCCGACATTGGTGGAGTGGCAGAGAGTAATGGACCTGTATATGGTGTCTGAATGGGTCACATACAAAAGTAGAGGGTGCCTGTGGAAATTTCACAAGTTCTGGGGTGAATGGTTGAGATACTATGTGTTAGATTTGGGGGTCTCTAGTTGGCAGAGGTAGGTACCTTTGTCCAAGTAGAGGCCCTTGCGTCTAGTCAGGGTAAGGGGGTACACTCCTAAAATAACCCCTGCTCACCCCCTTGGTAGCTTGGCACGAGCAGACAGACTTATCTCAGAGGCAGTGTGTAAAGCATTTGTGAACACATACAATAAACAAGTGACATTACTACAGATGGACACCACACAAGTTGTATATTAATAACAAGTATTCTTTATATAGACTTATCACAAGACCACAAACGACACAAATCCACAATACTGTACTTAAAATGGTAGAATTAGCTTAGTTCTCTTAAGATGGTAAATGCGACACTCAGAGTTCAATGTACCTTAAGATGCGTAACGCAAGACAATGAAAGTGTTGCAAGGATGGTGATGCGTTGAAGATCTGGTGCAAAGAAACAAAGATGGCGCTTTCTTCTTGATGCGACACACTTCAGGTGATGCGGCGGTGTCTGCTGCGACGTCGATCTTCTTCTCCGGCGATGCGAGTTGCTTCCACAATGATGCAAGCCGCGACAGGCCCTGCGACATGCTTCCCGGAGATGCGGCGGCGTCTGGTGCGACGTCGATCCTCTTCTCCGGTGATGAGCCACAACAGGCCCTGCGACACGCTTCCCAGTGATGCGGCGGCATCTGCTGCGACATCGATCCTCTCCCCTGGCGATGCCAGGCACTTCGGTGGACATGCTATGACTCAACGATTCTTCTGCAACACGCTTCCGAGTAATGCGGTGGTGTCTGCTGCGACGTCGATCCTCTTCTCCGGCGATGCGAGGCGCTTTGTGTTGTGAAGCGGCAGCGGCAGTTCAGTGACACGCTTCTTGCTCGCGAGGCGCGCTTCCAGCTCCTTGTTACACGCAGTCCCTCAGAAAGCCTCGCAAAACAGCAGGCACTTCCAAAGAACTCTTGGAGAGCTGGTGGGTGATGTCTGTTGTCCCTGAGACTTCAGCAGGAGGCAAGCTCTTGGAGATCCTTGGAGATCCTTCACAAGTTGAATAAAGTACACAAAGTTCCTTTTCTCCTCTCTTTGGCAGTCAGGCAACCACTGCATAGTCTCTCCTCAGTCTCTCTGGTTCCTCTCCTCAGCAAAGGTTTCTTCTTGTTTACCAAAGTGATCTAAAGTTCTTGGGTTTGGGTCCCAATATTTATACCCAGTTTCTCTTTGTTCTCTGAAGGCAGAGAGGCCTTTGCCTAGTCCAAACCAGTTCTGGTCAGTCCTGGAGCACTTTGTTGACAAGACTCATTCTTTCCTTTCAGAGTGCAGGGCAGAGACATCAGACACACAACAGGAGGTGGAGCCAGCATTGTGGAGGGAAGGCACAGCCCTATTCAGGTCCCAGGTGCAACTCCTCCCACCCATCTAGATGCAGATCTCTCTATTCAGCCCTGTGCTGACTCACCCTGTCTCCTGGAATCCCCCAGCCCCTGTCAATCAAACTCCAGACAAGGAATACACAGCCTAGCAGAGGCAGGTTTGGATGGTTAGACAAGAAAATACCTACTTTCTAAAAGTGGTATTTTCAAACACAGAAAGTTAAAACCAACTTCACTAAAAGATGTATTTTATCATTCTGAGTTCAGGCATACTAAACTCGAATTTCTACGTAGTTCCCTGAGTCAGTTAGGATTATAAAATGTAATAATCAAACTGCCTATTCTGGCCTATGGGGAACAGGTAGCCTTGCAATAGTGAAAAACCAAAATGGCTGTAATTCACTATTAGGACATGCCACACACACCAGGGCTTGGCCTACCTTATACTTACAATGCACCCTGCCCTTGGGCCTACCATAGGGGTGACTAATATGCAGAAAAGGGAAGCTTTAGGGACTGGCAAGGGGGTGCACTTGACCAGTCAACCCGACAGTACCAGACTGCACACAGGCTCTGCAATGGCAGACCTGAGACACATTTTTTACAGGCTGCTTCTGTGGGTGACACAACCAGTGCTGCAAGCCCACCAGGAGCATTTGGATTTACCAGCTCTGGGCACCCCTGGTACACTGTACTAGGGTCTGACAAGTAAACCAAACCAGCCAATTATGGAATCACTAATCCTTACATCAATTTACAATAGGAAGAGCATATGCACTTTAGCACTGATCAGCAGTGGTAAAGTTCCCAGAGTCATAAAACCAACGAAAACAGGCCAGACAAAATACAGGAGCAAGGCAAAAATGTTCAGGGATGACCCTGAAAAAAGGGCCAAGTCCAACACTATGATATACCTTTCTCACCAGGAGCTGCGACTCCCTTGCGATGAGTGTCGTAGGGTGACATGTGGGGGAACACTACAGTAACCATTATTGCAATTCCTTCTTTATGTCGAAATGTCATGTGAGTGCCTTTTTTGATCTCACTGGAGGGTGTGAGTGCCGCCTTCTTTGTTCAGTGCTTATTGACAGGTGCATGTTTAGCGCCTTATTGGAATGTTTGGTGCATATTTCATGAAACTCTGTGAATGCAAACAAAAACAAAGATATATTTTTTTTAAGTGTGACGGACCGCTGATAGATATAATAAGATTGAGACACTAACCCCGCAGACATCGACTGCCAGCCAAATCAGTGCTTTGCGGTGCAATCTGAGCACAATGTAAACTATCTTTGCACTCACTTATGGTGGCTATTGGAGAACCACAAGCTTTAAAGGATTTTGGAAGGTAAATCCAGTTTTGCGTTACACGAACATCAAATTGGCTCCATTAAGCAGTTGGATAACTTGTTTAATGACTTCTGGGCATATGTGCAGCAATATAACAACTTCGATTCTGGAGGCCAGCAGATTTAACTGGGCCAGTTCAATTGAGACCAAATTAGGCTGAACATTGTCCCTAATTGCAAAAAAGATTATTTTTTTTAAATGGCAGTTATTTTCATATACATTGCCTGTAAAGATGCATTGTTTGCTAATTTACTGTTGATGGACCAGAATTCAGCTTTTCCTTTCACTGTAGCTATGTGGAGGGTGGTAAGATAAGAAAACAGTCAGGATTTCTGGCAAAGCCTCTGAAGCCCTCTCTCAAGATACAGCAGTGCTGGACACGGATAATAGCAGCTCTTAATGGACTAGTTCCAGGGGAACCAAGCAGAAAATCCCTGGAATTTTAGCACTACCAGTTATGCTCTGCTGGACAAATTGCTCTCAGCAATACACATAAAATAGATAAATAAAATAAACTAGAATTCATCGTTCAAACCAATCCCAAAACATTGCAATAAAATGGTAGCAATCGAGATATTTCACCGACAGACCGCTTCCACTGTAATAGGAGTTAACATGATGCCTTTCTGCATAATGGAGTGTGAGTGGTGTGCCCATACCTGTGAGTGTTATGCAGTGCCGGCTTTAGGGTGGTGTGACTTGTGCAGCCACACTGGGTGCCAAGTTCGGGGGTGCTGCATTTTAAAATTACGTACTGGTTAAAGGCACCTGATGCAGGGATCTTTGTGTGTACAGACAGGCATTTTGGGGGGATTATAATGACCAGATAACTCTTGTGCTTAATGTACTTGCTGGCGTGATCTTTGTTTTGTCACATTTTAGATTTATCATACATTAGCACACAGGGTTAATGTACCTGCAGCAAAGCACAATGTTTATCATGCGTATCACTGTCTTGTATTTTACATAGATAGCTGAGGGGGTTACTGCTTTTATCACAGAGTTTCCTTTGTTAATTGCAGTTCATATGTGGCAATCTTTGTAATAGAACAGCATCAAAGAGCTGCATGTAAACCAGTAGGCATAGGTTTAGACCCTTATTGTTTTTCCCACTATCATTTGTTATTATGGTTTTTTTGTTAATTTTACTTATAAAGCGTATAGCTACCTAAAAGGTTTCCCAGCGCTAGCCTCCTTAGAAGCCCCGGGCAGTCAAGCCATAACCTTACCAAGTGAAGGGAAGATGGAAACAGCCACGTTTTTAGCAGCTTCTAAAAAACTGTGAGCGATTTGCAGGCTCTCAGCGAATGTGGCAAATCGTTCCAAATCTTAGGGCCAAGAAACACAAATGCTCGGCCACCCAGACAAGACTTCCTGATCTTGGGAACTATTGCCAGATACTGATGGCTAGATGGAAGTGTACAATTTGGACAGTACCCAGACACCAACAGTCTCAAATATAATATGTTGGCAAGGCACTTGTGCATGTAACAAAGGGTCTTGAAGTGGACTCGATGCTCAATAGGTAGCCAATGTAAGGTGTGTAGCAGGCTGTGAAACTGGGTGGATGAAGAAGTAAGCTGGCTGCCACATTTTGGAATGCTTGAAGGCTTTTAAACAAAGCTTTTGCCAACCCAAATATAATATGTAACCGTAGTCCAGCCTGGCAACCACCGGGGTCTGGTCCACAGTATATTGAGCAGAAACTGGAATACATGTCAACATCGTCCTCAGCCATTTAAGGATACCAAAACAGGTGGCCGCCACCTTGTTATTCTAGTAACGCATAGTATGTTTATCATCTAGCCACACTCCCAGACTTTTAACTACCTGAGCTGGAGAGAGAAACCATGTAGGCAGGTCAATGAGGAGGACCCCAGAGGTGGGGATGAGTGCCTCTGTCTTGTCCCAATTAAGTTTCAGCAAATTGATGTTCATCTATGCTGAAACTTGGGAAAGACAGATAGTAAGAGCTTCTGCATTGCGGTTCTCAGCAAAGGGTAAGGATACCACAATTTGGGTGTCAACAGCATAAGAAAAAAGTGTAAGCCCATGGGATTCCAGAATCTCATCAAGAGGCATCACATATAGATTGAACAGCATCACTCCCGAGGCTAGGTGATGTAGTGTGGGCATGTATTGATGTGAATGCACCTGAAAGGTGCAGTTAGACAGGAAAGATCTAAGCCACAACGAGGCAGTGCCCTGTATACCCATTCCTATTAGCCTACAAAGCAAAGTGGAGGGATTCACAGTTTCAAATTCAGCATTGAGATATAAAAGAATCAGTGCTGTAGTACTATCTGCGTCCACTTGATCTGAAGATATTCTGTAACACAAGGAAGAGCCGACTCAGTACTGTAACATACTCCTGATTGTGATGGATGCAATCCCATTGAGCTCAACATAAGATGTAAGTTTTAGGTTAACATATTTCTCGAACACCTTGGTTAGTGTGGGTAAAAGTGAGATGGGCCTATAATTTGACTGTGTGACCGTTAGGTTTTTTTAAGTGAAGGTATGACCAAGGCCTGCTACCACACTCCAGGAATACAACCTTCGGTCTGAGAGACATTTAGAAGCTGGGTAATAATTGGAATGTCTAAATTAGATAAAACAGAATGGGGGCAAGGATCTAATGGAGATCCTAACCTAGTCACCAGTAGTGAACTAAACGTAATTACCAGCAATGGAAAAAAAGTGTCCAAAGCGCCAGATGAACATAGAGGCGATTTATCCGAAAAGGCTGTATATGTCTCAGAAAATGTGATTTGAATATCCTCAATTTGTTTTCCAAAGAAACATGCAATCTTATCATATTGACCCTGTGAAAGTAAAGTTGTAGGGGCCGTGAAAGCCTGGGCATAGAGATTTCTTACCATCCTATATAGGTTTTAGGACAAGTATTTGCCAGAGCAATTTCATCTGCATAGTTTTTAGCTCTAGCAATGTGGTACAGTTTCTGATAATCCTTTAAATGCCCTCCTAAACGTTGTTTATCTTCATTGTTATAGGTGTTACGCCTCGTTCTTTTCAAAGCTTTACAGAGTTTCTTCAACTGATGCAGTAACTCATACCGCGGGGCAGGATGTTTCTCACATGTAATCGGAGCTAAAGCATCCAATGAGGATATGATCTATGCATCTATGTTGTCTGAGTCCTCTTCCACTGAGTGGCTCAACACAGGTTGATTGACTTGCAATGATGAATTAAAGGCAGAAAGATCTAACTTTGGCCAATTACTGCCAGAGGATCTCAACTGGCCATCCCAAGTATGAACTCCTGAGAGGAGAGGGAGGAAAAACGGGACTGCAACATGGTCAGACCATGACAGAGGAAGTGGTCGGTCAGTCTGAATAATGCTTCAGTTTGAGAAATTAGGATCCAGCAAATGACCAGCAACATGAGTGGGGGATTTTGTAATAAGCTGCATATCAAGCGCAGCGAAATCCACAATTAAAGATGTAGGCATATTACAGGCCACATTGTCGAAATGGATATTGAGGTCGCCGAAGGTGGTAAAGTTAGTACATTTTAGAATAAGTGAAGCAGGAGCTTCCGAGATACTAGAGCCTTAATTTGATGCATTGCCAGGTGGGTGGTAAATGAGAGCTCCAGACAAAGTAAGGTTATGAGTCAATGATAATGAGAAGACAAAAGCTTCTCAGTGGACAATCGACAAGTGATCGATTTTACACCCAAAATGCTCTTTAAAAATAACGGCAATACCTCCACCTGTTTTGTTGTCTCGGTCCAATCTTAGGATTCCATAGGAAGGGGATAAGGGTATAATTACGTCAGGCCCTAAGGCAGGATTTAACCAAGTCTCTGTAGGAAAGGCCGCTCCTGACCCATGGTTTATCAAGAATTTAAACATGCCCCAGTGATACTTCACTAACCAGCAGAAATTGAGACTGAAAAACTTAAAGTCTCTGCTGTTCTGTGCGGAGTTAGCCTTAAGGGGCACTGCCTGGGCTGTAGGAGTCGAGACAGATTTAGAAATGTGAGATGGTAGACTTCAAGTTACAATGAAGGCATTTCCAAGTGGTAACTGCACCATTTAAGTCAGAGAAAGGGAGAGAAACTTTAGTTACGGTTCGGGGGGAGGAGGGGTTGCAAAGTATATCATTGTGCAGCGGAGTAGGAGAGTAGGAAAGCCTACCTGGGGTGCTGGAGATAGCGTTCCTGGCCCATGGTCCCGTTCGGACCAGACGGGCGCAGACTGGCTTGCCTTAGGCGTGCCTTCAGCGTGCCAACGGTGCTCTCGCTGTGTGTGTCTGTGCCATGGCTGCGTTTAAATACGCTGGCATGAGGCAGAGATAAGAAAGTGGCGCACTAGAGCAGTAACTGAGTGAAGACACAGCCAATCAACAATGGTCGGTGGTAGTTCAATTACCCCGCATGATAACCCGCACTGAGGACAACACCAATACAATTCCATCCAAGGCTATTACAGTGTCCTTCCTTTCACACACATGGTTTGGCAAGAGTTTTGACAATTATTCTGAAAAAAAACCAACAATGATTCAAAAGATTAAACTCAAAGAGCTGAGCTTTCTGAGGAGAGGTGGCTAGAAGGGGCTCTTCGGGTAGTAATACGTGATTATTAGTATGCACAACCCTAACTAGTGTGTTCTGTTTTAAATCCTATTTTTTGTGTCTCCAGCTCAAGCACTCTTAGCACATATTGCCGAACAGTTTGGATGGTATGTGACTCCTACATCTTCTAGCCTTCATTCTCTTTAAATGCGTTTCCTATACATTGATTCGCACGCCTTTATGTATCATTGTCTTAGTAAAATGTGTGTGTGTGTGATGTAAAGCCCTTGACGCCCTACACTGGGATGAATAGCGCATCAAAGTAATTAAATAAATGAGAGGGGGGGCTATGGACTGATGAGGGGCACCGTTAGAGAGTGTTATTGAGGGAATCTGTGGAGGAGGACTTCCGCGGATAGCGCCAACAAAGATTGGCGCTCCAGTGGCCATGAGCGCTAAAGTCGACCCTGATGTTTTGAGAGGAACATTTGGTTAGTTTTGAAATTACAGTCACACAGGGATGAGAAACAGTCGGTGTTGTCAATTTCAGACAGGTAATTCTTGCAGCATTAATGGTTCCTTCACTGGACTCTCCAGCGACATGTACCACTCAACTCGACACTATAATGCGATGTATTTAGGCATTCATGCAGAATTGTACTGCCATCACAGCATGAATTACTTAGATGCCTCCATTCAGTAAATTTGGCACTGCTTCGCTTTCATTATTGAGCCAGCGTTCTTCATGTTTCCCAGGACCTCTTAATTACTGTCAGGTTTAAACATGGCAGTAGCAGTGCTCAGAGAAACTGTACAGCCTCCTGGAAAGGCGGAAACAGATGTAGCAGAGGGCGCAGAGATGGTTGTAAAACATGGGCTGAACAAGGCACATTAAAACAGTCGAGAGCGCCCTGGAAACTAACCAAGCTTCTTCGATGCAGAGCTAGGCTTCAACGGCTCTATTGAGGTGCTACTTCCTCCGGGTAGGAGAGAGCAGAGTGTTTAACTCACCCCTTATTGGCCACTCCACCACCCCTTTCAGGAACTCACAGACAGAAAAACGTCATCCTGCAAAGATCACATCGACTATCTAGCTGAGAGAACGGGACATAAAGAGATATTGTGGGATCTGGTATTATATGTGTGCTGTGGAGTTATGAAAACGTGTCCATATGAGCTTTAGGGGCATTGTGCTAACCGGTAATGTAGGCCTAGTGTGACCTCCTGTAAATTAGTACTAGTGCATACTTGAGTACTGACAAAACTGGGACTGAGGCAGTGCTTAATTTGTGAAAAACATAAGTGCCAGGGCCGGTGATCCGGAAGCTGCTGTAGCTTGCACCACCCATTGCCCATGCCAGCTGTCAGTGACAGAACCAACACAACTATTGACCAGCACACTGCTACAAGTGTGACCGTTCCGGCTAATCCAGCCTCCCAAAGCTATAAGAATGTCAGGTATTAGTCATTTTAATATAGATTGAATTACTGAACAACCTTTGTTGTGGTCATCTCTAAATTAGACAAACAGCGCCACCATACTGTCATAAGTGCCGGTGACCAATCCGGGTGCTGTTCTCATGCTGTTAACCAGCATGAGAGAAGCGCCAAGATTGGAGAGGGCAGCCTCACTCCGCACTCTCAAGAGCACTGGAGGCCTGTGCTTTCTGTAACACAGCCGTCGGCAAAAGCTGGGTTAGAGAGGTTTAAAATGTGAATGTCTGGATGGCTGTCGCAAGATGGCCAGCCAAAGTGACTTGCGCATTTCAAACTTTAGCGCACAGCTCCCTGCTGCCACTCAGCAGCAATGGTCACACCCCATCCTGACACTCGGTTTAGGATGGGTTGCTGAAAAATAAAATGGCAATAAATAAACTTTATTACCATTTTGTTTTCAGTTCTGGGGCTTGTGGGGCAACGCTCCTCCGCTCAAATGGAGAATCCTCCCCTGATGAGGCATTATGGAAAACATGGTCATGCCTCGGCTTTCTGCTAACTAGTGAAATAGGCATACCATGTCTTTAAGGGAGCTGGTTAAATGGATCACAATGTAGACATAATGGAGGTGTTATAGAATTACTTAGAAGTAGTATACTAGGGTATTTTGTAAAATGGTTAAATGGTCCTTTCAGGACATTATGGAAACTGTTTATATGGTTTTTCTGGTGCATTATGTACGTGTGTCATGAGGGCATGCTGGAAACTTTAAAAAGTGTGTAATGTGGCATTGTGGAAACTGGTTCACAGAATGTGGAAAATTTCCTCTCTCGAACATTATGGAAACTATGAGTACTGGTATACATTGCATGGTAATTAGGAAGTTGCTGTGGCGTTCATTTTAGAGAAATAAAGAAATGAACAATGTGTTCATACTTGGGCAAAAAGAAATATGCTTTTTGGAAACAGTCAGCATGGACCTATTGAGTACCTAGGGAAACGGGAAATATGGGCAATACATCGGCAATGGATTGTGTGTGCTTTCCATGTGACTGAATTTAAACTTATGTGTGGTGTACTTCACACATGGATACTGTGTAATATCACTGGAATAAGGGAAGGGCCCAGCGTGATGTCACTGCAATAAAGGCAGCTCCCTTTGTGCATCTACTCAATTAGGGCAGTTCCTAGTGTGATGTCACTGCACTGAGGACGGCTCTCATTGTGAATTTACTCAATAAGGGCAGCTCCCAGAATGAGTCACTGCAATTACGGCAGCTCCCATTGTGATCTCAGTGCAAGAAGAGCTGCTCCTAGTGTGATCTCCCTCAATAAGAGCAGCTCCCAGGGTGATGTCATTGTAATTAGCTACTGCAATGCCACTACAATAAGGGTACTCCCGCAGTGTGATGGGACACAACAAGGGCAGCTACTGGTATGCGTCACTACAATTCTGGTAGCTCCCAGTGTAAAATCATTGCAATAAGGCCAGCTCCCAGTCTGATGTCATGGTACATTGGTATCTTCACATGTAATGTCACTCAATGACATCAGCTTCACACAAAATGCACTAAATAAGGTCAGCTCCACACGCAATATCACTCAGTAAGGTCAGCTCCCGGTGTGATTACAGAGTATATTGGCAGCTCCACATGCAACGTCACTCAGTAAGGCCAACTCCCAGTATGATGTCACTTTATATTGGCAGCTCCACATGCAATGTTACTCAATGACATCAGCTCCATATGCAATGTCACTCAATAAGGTCAGTTACACATGCAATGTCATTCAATAAGGTCAGCTCCCAATGTGATGACACTGTATATTGGGAACTCCACATGCAATGACACTCAATAAATTCAGCTCCACATGCAATGAAACTCAGTAAGGTCAGCTCCACATGCAATGTCACTCAATAAGGTCAGCTTCCAGTGTGATGATGCTGTATATTGGCAGCTCCACATGCAATGTCACTCAATAAGGTCAGCTCCACATACAATGCCACCCACTAAGGTCAGCTCCATCTGCAATGTCACTTAATAAGGTCATCTGTACATGTAATGTTACTCAATAAGATCAGCCCTACACACAATGCCACTCAATAAGGTCAGCTCCACACACAATGTCATTCAATAAGGCCAGCTCCCAGTGTGATGACGCTGCAATAAGTACAGTTCTCAGTGTGATGTCACTCTGCTAAAATCAGCTTCCAATAGATTGTCACTGCTGTAAGAGTGGCCCCTCATGTGTCAACTCAGTTGTTATTTTTGTCACTTTCAGGTGTGCCTCTTTTAGGTCGAGCCTAGTGCAGCGCGCATGCGCTGTGTAGGAAAACTACCTCTTGGATTCACTCTGGAATTTTCACACGCTAGTGCGTGTGTTTTGGGCTTTTTTTCTACTGGGCTTTGCACGTGAAGACAGCATGCAATTGGGCAAAGGCGGGTGCATGTCCCACGCGCGCTTCTAAACCATTTCAGAATGTCTGGCTGCAGTCTTATTCCGCAGCGCCGAACTGTTTACAACATGTAGCCAGGGTACGGGTTTAGCTTGGTGGTGAATTTCACGTTTGATTGTCATCTCATTCCTCTCATGATTGCTCCATTTGGATGCCTGCCGATGTGTTAATGTTGGTATTCGATTCCACATAATTTCTGTATGTACATATAGCGCCGCGGTACTATGGCTACCCAAGGATAAGGAGCGGTATTGCCGGTCTAGGTATTTTGCATTTTCCTCGCTGTTCTTGACATTTCTTCTTTCCCTGGTCTCTTTTGCTGTCCACTCTCGCCAGCTTTATGCCCCTGAACGCTGGTGTATGAGGACTCACGTATGACCTTTCATTTATGCCCTATATGACATTATCAATATTTTTAAATGGTTACTGTGAGACGGGAATTGCAGGAAGCACCAGCACTTTTGATTTTGATCTTTTGCGGTTGCTACTTTTGGAGGTTTATGCACCCGTCCTGTTTTCTGAAATTATAAACCAGTTCGTAAATAGAACGCAGAGCCCCTTGCGAGTTTGACCAGGCATGCTTCGTTCATAGGGAGGAGTTTCAACTTGCACCCGTCACGTTTTCTGAATTTACAAACCGGTTCATGAATAGAACGCAGAGCCCCTTGCGAGCTTGACCAGGCATGCTCCGTTCATAGGGAGGCGGTTCAACTTACTGGTCTGATCTTTCAACAATGCTGTACAATAAACACAAAAATACAATGGGAGGACTAATGGGTTTGCGGCAGGAAGACCGGAACTTTCCTGGATTACATTACCCCCGCCAGAATAAACCCTGATCCATCAGTGCAATCTCGTGCACCCACCACCTCCACACCCTACGACCTCTCCTCCACCCCAACGAGGCTACAGGTATCAATCAGAACGGAATTAAGGGCGACCTAGCTTCTTACAATGGCGTGTGACATTTCAAAATATCTAGGACTACAAACTCCACAATGCACTTCGCCTGACTAGGTATAGACAGCTTTAATAAAAGCTTTCGTTTAGCCCACCTGTAAAAAAAAACAGTATCTACTTTCCTAATGTCAACTTTACTTTGCATTTTTAAACCGAGAAGGTGAAGGCCTCGGGCAATGCTAATTTACTGTTCTAACTCCAGGTATTATTACCCGAGACTCCGGGCGATCATTGTGGTTCCGTCCATGGCACTCTGTGTGACATTGTGAACAGTGGATTGTCTGCTTATTAGAGGAATGTAGCCAGCCACAGTCATAGTATAGAGTGCTCAAATGCCCTCCTAAAGAGCATCCAATTACCCTAAAATAGTACACCCGAGACCACGAGCAGCCCGAAGCAGCCGACGGGAAACTGCCTAGAGGCAATCAGTCGGTATGAGGCTGTATAACTTTTGTTGCGAGAAACATAGGAAGTCAATGAATCTACACTACAGAGTCTTAAATAAGAATTGTCATGCCACATCTGAGTCGGAGGAGGCGCACACACAAGCAAGTCGAGTTTGGTTAGAGTGAAACGTGTTTAACATAACTATCACAACCACCAGTTCTGTAGAATACGTAACAAACTGAATTCACTTGGCACTTTAATCAATGGGTTTACTAGTGACCAACTTGTTGTCATTTGTTTAATCTCCCTCACACGGATGAATGGCTGAGACGGTCAGTTTTGGACCCGACTAGACAGATCTCAACAGCAGCAGATTCAAGAATCCACTTGGGTGGTTTCCTGGCAGCGGTACCTGTGACGTACACGTACAGCCATTGTGAGCTGCCAGTGGGGGATAATGTACTGCATTGCTAAACACTTATAAGGTCCTAAAGGCCAAACCTATCGGCTATGCCAATGCTTGTCTTCATTGCATAAAAGTCCTGGTGACCCAGTGCTTATCAGCCCTGTGCCAGGGGCTCACCCCACCCCAGCCGTAGAGTCTTGGTGGGGCTGACTGTCTCAATCAGACAAGTCATACAATGAGGTGGCTGATCACAGTTCAGAGGACAGTAGCCTTGGTTTAGCCATCATGTTCTGCTTTTTGGAGTCATGTAACTGAACTGAAATAAATAAATTGTCTCTCAGTAACACAACAACTATAGGGATGGTCAACAGTGTTTTCCAAAGAGTAGTCAGAAGAGGTTTAGTTAGGAGTAGTTAGTGGGAAGAAGGGAGCGAAGGAAGGCATCAGAGTCAGCACAGGTGCCTTGTGCCTAACAGCAGCCCCTTATCAGGGAGAATAGGGGAGAAACATGCTCTTTAGTGGGACCCATGAAAGATGTAGTTGTTGGTAAAAAGAGGCATGGAGCGTCCCTACAAAATGGTCTCTCCTTCTCCTGCTTTCGCCTATGCACCCCTTGCATCAAGGTGGAGGAGAAACTAGCAGCTTCCCCTCTGATTTCCACAGAATTTCTTGTGCTTCATTAACAGATGCATTTGACTACCAAAGTGTTTATTTTGAGGAAAAGTGGTCTGCCATTTCTGAGGAATAACATGTACCTGCCCACTCCTGGAGCTTTACGTTGCATAACACAAAATGCAGGGCCATTTGTATATCAATATGCACCGTTGCATGATGCATGGCAACACAAGCACTATACATGGAGGTTTTAGGGCACACGCAAAGTTAGCAATTAATTATTTACTAGGGCAGCATTCTGCCCCAAAACCACGAAGTGAAGCGGAAGAATGAGGATGGGAGAATGAGGGTATTGAGGTTTTGGGGTTAAATCTATATGTTTAAGATCAAACATGGTATGAAAGGGGTGGGCCTGTAGGTTCGTAAGGCAAAGGATTGTTAATAATGTTGGGTAAAAGGGAAGGTTCACTCGATAGTGAAAGTAAGAAATATTTAAATAGAGAGGTAGAGGAGTAAGATCTGGGGGCGAGGGAGCTGGTTAAAGAAAATTAATGCTGGTGCAAAGAGATATAGTACATATTAAAACTGTTGGGACCATCTAGGAGTCAAAAATGACCGAAGCAGAATGTTGTTAAGCACTGAGGAGATGAGTATTTCATTAGAAGCTTTGTTTTTAAAGGGACTTGAAGTGCACTAAACTCTTATCGCGGGTTGTTATATTGTTTTGATTATGTAGTGTTGTTTCCTACTATAATATATTTCTTATTGATATTTCCAGTTACCCCTGACGAAGGGCTGAAAAGGCCCGAAATGCATTGGGTTAATAAAACACTGCCATGATGAAGTAATGCGCTTGTACGTGTTTTCGGAAAAAGGTCCGGTTGGATGAACCTGAACATGAGAAAACTTTGTAAAATGGCATGACGTCTGACGTGTGGAATCAATTAGAAGGAATTAAGAAAGAGTAACAAATGAAAATTATGAAAATGAGCAAAAATATTGTTTATACAGGTCGAATGGAGCAAGAAGCATTTTTGCTGTGCCATTGGTTTTGGGGCAGAATGCTGCCCCAGTAAATAATTAATTCATATTCGCGTGCCACTAGGGCAAGGCACGACACCAAATGAGCACGCAACATTGGATGTACTTGTGGATAAAAAACGATCAACTTTGAACATTTAGGTGTGCATTCCCCATTCTTACAAATGAAAGTTAGCAGTTCGCCTGGCCTCCACCATCCAACGGGACCCTGGGCAAATGATCTTTCTCTCTCTTTATCTCACTACAGCATATTTATTCCACTGAAATACTCCTGCCTCTGCCTACATCTACCTCACACACTTTCCCTCATTCCCCAGTGTTGTTTTAAGGATTTTGGGGACACCGAGCAAGACACATTTCAGCTATTTTTATTGGATACAGTTTCTGAAAGTGTGAGCATAATTCACTATTTGCCATGTTGCTGTCTTGAATTAGCAGAAAATGGATATTACATTTCAGAGTTGTTCTGTGTAGAGCCCACAAATATGTCTTGCCAGTGACCAAAAAAATACTTACATTGACACTGGCACTCTACGACAAACTACTAAAGATGATGCTACGTGTACCTCTCTGCTCTGCACCAGACTCCACAAGTTTACTAGAGCCTGTAAATAAGAGCATATGAGATATATACGTAGATGGAGAGTTACACCTGTACAGTCACTGCTGTACTACTAATAATATTTGAAAACAAGTCCACATTGCTAGCGTTATTGCATATATATCATTAATAGTGCACATATTACCTAACCCTAGTTCAGAATAATTAAGAAATGAAGGGGCATATTTACAAGCCCTCAGCACCACTGGAGCATCACTTTTTTTGATGCTGCAGTGGCGTAGTGCCATTTTCCATATTTACAAGGTCACGCTAGCTACTTTGC
The DNA here is from genome assembly GCF_964204655.1 of Triturus cristatus. Classification (NCBI taxonomy): domain Eukaryota; kingdom Metazoa; phylum Chordata; class Amphibia; order Caudata; family Salamandridae; genus Triturus; species Triturus cristatus. The sequence continues at coordinate 893,216,774 of NC_140588.1, forward strand.
GTGGCTTGACGCCACCCTATAAATATGCCCCTTTCCGCCACAGTCCTCTGCAGCAAAGGGGCGTGCAATGGGTGTTGCTGTGGGCACTCCCCCGCAACACCCGTTGCTTTTTGACGCTGCTCCAGATTTGCATGTCAAAGCCAAAAACGGATGCTATGGAAAATATTAATTTCTCCTTGTTTTTTGCTCTTTCCATGTGTGCTGCATTAGAAGGTGCAAATCACCATTATTGATTGTTTATGAGCAAGATGGTGTCCCTTCCTGCACATAAGCAATCGTCTCTGCAGCACTGGCATCCTTGCAACATGTCGGCAGGGTTCCCTTCGCTGGCGCTAGGCAGCTTTTATTGCACCAGCTATAGGGGAAATGCAGGGGTGCACTGTATTCTTGTGAATACTGCGCATCTCTGCGTTTTGAAAATGTCAGAGCCCTGCACTGCCAAATTTGGCACAGCTCCACGCTCTGACATTTTCTTGTGAAAATGCCCTGAAGCGTTTACACTAAAAAACAGAATGATATTCTGGTCTACAATGCCTTTTTTCCGTACCTGTCCGATTAATCAAATAGTGTAAATAAAACAAAGCCATCAAATATATGTAGCAGAGTTTTTATAGGAAGAGTGTGTTAAGGTTGATTTTTCTCATCAAAGTTGACTTAATAAAACAAGCAGGAGATGCGAAAAAGTAGCGCTGATTGTCAGAAGAGCTGTCAATTCCCCGCGAAAAAAAGTACAATAAGTTAAGGAAGCTTTCCTTCCTTTAAACAGAGCATAAAAACAGCTCCCTAAAGTAATCAGGCTCTGAAAGCTCAATGGAGATCTGCTGGCAGCTGATGAGTCCCATGTGAAGTCGCCTGTCGACAAGGTGTCTTTGCGCCATCTGCCTCGCGAATGATTCTGCATTTTCATTTCTTTTAATCACAGTACACAAAGAAGCAAATTGCATGGGGAATCATGTCTACTCTCCTTGTTTTTCCTTCAAAATGCTTAGCAGCATTCATGAACTGTTCGGTATTCGCTTGAGGATGTGAGTTTACCCTAAAGTTTAAACTTCACCACACAATTTCGGATTGTGGCAGTTGTGGCAACAATGGGTGCAATCAAGAGGCTCTCGGTATTGGCTCTGCATCTGGACTTGAAAATGCTCATGCCTCTTTGGAGAGTTTGAAAATGAGGTATTATGTTATCATTACAATTAAAGTGACTATTTGTGCAGAGAACGCTCCTTTGTAGCAGATATGTGGAAATACATAACTGATAAGCGCTATCTTTACAGCTACTCTATTAAATCAGAGTGTAATCGAAGGCATGTCTGCAGTAACAGTGGAAAAGAGATTATTTGACTTAGAATGATGGAAATTGAGTGTCTGGGTCTACGTTACTTGATGTGACTACAAACCCCATGTGTACACAGTTTTCTTTTGATTCCATGCGCATTGTAGTTGTAATTGTAATTGTATTTATATGGTGCTTACTACCCCTGACGAGGCATTGAAGTGCTTTGTCGGCGAGTAGCATGCTACTCCGGAACCCAAAAAGGATGAGTGGTGAATTAGTATTGTGAAATATGAAATTAATTTGAGCGGTTGATATGCTAGTCTGCTATTTGGATTGAAAAGGATAGTGGAGGGATAGAAGAGGGTAAGATTTGCACTTATATAGCGCTTGCTACCCCTGATGAGGTGTCGAAGCATTTTTCGGCAAGTAGATTGCCACTCCAGAGCCCAATAGACACAAATGGCAATGGAGAAGATTTTGAAGGGTGTTGAGGGGTTGAAGATTTATCAGGAAGACGTATTAGTGTTTAAGACTAGTGTTGGTGTATTGGTGAACACTATGAAAGGTTACGCAAAGTCTTGGTGAGGTTGCAGAGATATGTGTTAGCACTAAAATCTGAGAAATGCAGATTTAACGTATCTGAAATTGAGGGCCACGTTTATGAGGTTTTGCCAAAGGGAAGCACCGCAGGCCTTCCTGCTGTGCTGCCCTACCGCAAAAGAAAAGGGCAGGAATGTGCCGTATCTATAAGATATGGCACATTCCTGTCCTTTTCCCCAGCGCCCATGCACAATGGGCTGCTGGGTGACAACATAGGCACCTTTGCACAATGGTGCAAGGGTGCCTGCATTGCAGGGATGATTGTTTTTGTGCAGGAAGGGACCTTCCTGCACAATAACAATCACAAGAGGGTTTTTCCACTTTCTATGTGTGCTGCAGAATGTGTGCTGCAGACTCTCGTGGTAAGTAGGGGATTGGATAAAAATCAAGTCCCCAAGGAATGAGGGTAAACCTTCCAAATGTACTCGGCCATTCAAGATTATAAAACTGTTTAAAAAAGCAGTAAAATCAAGTGACCACTGATCTGGAATTTCAACAGGGTGGTCAGCTACTATCCTGTGAAGTATTAGAATGCCAGCTCCTTGGTGGAGGATTTATTATAAAATCAATGTATGAGACCATAGCGTAGTAGGAGGAAGCCTGTGCATCTACTAATGGGGGGGGGAATTCTGGTTCATCTTTCTAGTCCAAGTTAAACCTCTGTAACCACCGTATCATGCCTGGAATGTAATGAGGGAGACATTCGTATCTGGAAGCTGTGCCAAGCTGACATGCTTGGATGAAAAGAACGTGTAGATAGTTTTCCATGTGTGATGCAGACTTCTAGTTGTTATTTTGGAAGTTATTTGGGGTTGTATTGGTTGAGGAAGGTGATGTGGTGTTCTGTAACCAGGTGAGGATGCAATATTCTGTAACCATCGCATCATCCCTGGAATGCTATGTGGGGATTCTGATCTGGAGGACGGTGCAAGGTGGAGCTGTCTATGGCTGCCGTTATGGTTGAGGTCTCCTATGCTGTAATGTTACTAAAGGGAATTTGGATCATCATTACTCGTGTGCAACACCCTATATTAGACTTTTACAGTATGTCTCGAGAAACAGATGCTGATCTCTGTTCTAAAGGGTGAAGAACCTAGGGGTATATGTACATCAAAATGTCGGATCACTGAGCTGTGCTAAATTTGGCAGCACCACGCTCCAACATTTTCAAAACTCAGGGATGCACTCTATTTACTACAATACGGCACATCGCTGTGTTTTCCCTAGCACTTGCGCTCAAAATTAGCTGTCTAGCGCCAACGCAGGCACACTTGCACAAAAGTACGAGGTTGCCTGCATTGCAGGAAATTATTATTTATGTTCAGTAAGGCATCCCTTCCCGCACATAAACAATCCATTATTGCTATTTGTTACTTCTATGTGTGCTGCCGAATGCAGCACACATACAAGTAGCAAATCATCATTAATTAATGATTGTATATGTGCACGTATGGACACCTTCCTGCACATAAACAATCATTAGGGGGTTTTGCTCTTTCTATGTGTGCTGCAGAATGCAGCACACATAGAAAAGCAAAAATGAGGAGAAATAAAAGCATTTCTCCTCGTGCCCCATTCTAACACCCGCTCTTGCATTGCATTCGTTTTTGGCACTGCCACAGATTTACACTTCCTTGTACATCTGGGCCAGCGTCAAAAAGCAATGGGTGTTTCAGTGGAATGCCCACAGCAACACCCATTGCTCGCCCTTTCACACAGATACCTGCGTGAAAGGGTATCATATTTAGAAAGCGGGGTTAAGCCACAAAAAGTGGCTGAACGCCACTTTGTAAATATGGAGCAGGGCATTGGGCCACAGAAACATTGTTAAAAGTGATGATCCTGTGGCGCAATGCCCTTGTAAATATGCCCCCTAGTCTACAAGGATAGTTCTTGTAGTGACTTCACTCAGGCACATAAAAGGCAGCAGGATGCAATGTGCAGACAGAACTGGACTACTACCCATGAAATCTCTTAATTACAAGCAGCTGTCCACAATAATGGGGCAGCACCTCAGTTAGAAGGAGGTGAAACTTGGATGCATGGATGCTAAGATATTATGGTCACTTATGTTGGTGAGTTTGTGCCCCCCCACCCCGCCTTCCAGTAGGTCCTAGTGCTGGGGCTCTTTGATCAGGAATTATAGCTTAAAAGTTTATTAAGGAATTTCCAATGTTGGGTTATTACAGTGGTAGGCCTCACAGCAGTGAAACATGAAATAGGCTGTTTGTCATAACCAGGACATGCAAAATATAATGGTACATGTCCTACCTATTACTAACATAGCACCCTGTCCTTAGGGTTAGCTAGGGCTTACCTTATGGATGACGTATATGTAATAAAAGGGGAGTTTAAGGCTTGGCAAGTAGCTTTAAATGCCAAGTTGAAGTGGCAGTAAACTGCACACACAGGCACTGCAGTGGCAGCCCTGAGAGAGGAGTGAAAGAGTGTTACAATAGGTGCTGCAGCCCCCTAGTTGCTTTTGAAGTATAGGCCCTGGGTATGGTTTACCACTTTACAGGGGCCTTACCAGAACAACAAATTTGCCAATTAGGTATACACCAATGTCATCAGGTTTAGGGGAGAAGAAAATGCACTTTAGCGCTGGTTAGCAGTGATAAAGTGCTTAGAGTCCTAAAGCCAACAATCAGCAAAAATGGGAGGCAACTAGTTGGAGGAAAAACCACTGTTTGATGACACGTCTAACACATGGCCTTGCCGGACTCTAACTCAGTACTCATCACCCTTCCAGATGAAGCTTGGTCTTCTGATGCTAGCTGACCCTCATGGGCAGATAATCAAGCCGCTTCTCTTCCAGTTATTTACTCTCCTCACAGAACTATTTAGGCACTTGTTTCTCTTCTGATCTTCTACAAGATAAATAATCCTGTAAACAGTTTGAACAACGTTGGTGCATAAGGATTCAGTCCGAAAGGTAAAACTACTTACATATAGGCTTTAAAAGTATAGTGCAAAAAGGTCACGATAACACAAGCAGAACGTTTTGTAGCCAGATTAAAAAAGGCAAACAATTTGGTGCATTAAACTTTTAAGACTGTAAACAGTTTCTGTACCCTAAAGCTTGTAGTGCTGGAATGCCAGCCTCCCAGGAGCTGAGTGATAAGCTAGCTACATTTCTTGTAGAGAAAATAGAGAATTTCCTGGTTTGTTTGCTATGGGACTCACCTTTGAGGTATGATTGCTTTATGGTTACAGCTGCACAGAAGGTGATTTAGAACTGTTAATCTAGTTCACCTCTTGCTCCATGTATTCCCAGTGCATTAGCCCCTGCAATTGGGGTGATTAGTTCAGTCTTTAACCATTTTTTAATTCTTCTCTTGCATCTGGTTATGCATAGGCCTGGGTAAAATGAACATTTTGCCAGAGTCATTGGAGTAATTTCTGTAATTCTCCATTACTCATTGATGCAGAATAACTGATAATAATGCAACCAGTCCTCCTAGTGTAATTAAGAATAAATAGGGGGAACAACTCTAATGTGATAGCACATTCAGCGAGCTTGAGTGGACGCTCGCTATTGGTGTTCTGCTGCATTTAGCACTATTTTCTAATGCAAAATGCATCCTGGCCTCCATTTTGGACACAAGGGGGCATTTTTGTGGAAAGAAATAGTGCTAAATGTAGAATTACTCTTCTTGCATAATTCAAGTATAATCTTGCAGAATTTTTAGGCAATTCTGTGTGATTACGCTATACTGAATATACATGAGTTGCGCCTACCCCTAGTTATGTACTGGAGCGCTAGAAACAGGCAGCAGTCATCCCTTCACTTAAAAAGTCGTAAAGTGAATTAGACTAAACTAGAAAAGTTTCGGTCAATATCTGTGCTTCCAACAGTGGCTAAAGTTTAGGAAAAACTACTATCCCTCCAATTGAGTATGTATTTGGAAGAAAACAACTTACTTCATCCATCACAATCGAGCTTTCACTCCAAATACAGTACTGAGACGGCCCCACTTGAAGTATCTTAGGTGATCAAAAACTGTCCTGGTCAGGGCCAGATGGCTGCACTCAGCCTGTTGAATTAGTCGGCGACTTTCAGCGCTGTCTAATCAGATATTGCTATCTAGACTTGCCAAGTGGGGGATTTGTGGTACTGCTTTGAGTTGATATCACTCATTCTTACCCGGATGAGTGCAATTGGTTTTCTTGCAGCCTTTTTTCTCAACGTCTACAGAGATGAAGTATGGCATCCCCCTGTGCCCCTGTTGAGCCCTACACTGTTTGATGTGTATATGACTCCACTAGCTCATGTTGCTGAAAGATCCGGTATCAAGGTGATCACATATACCAATGATACCCAACTTATTTTCTCTTTTGGGATGGGAAGCAGGGCCCGATTGAGCCAGCTTTGCTAAAGAAATGCTTGCTGGATGTGGTAGATTGGATGAATATTATCTCTTTAAAGTGCATGCCTCTAAGATGGAGATTCTGCTCTTTAGACATTCTGCTACTGGATTGTTTGACGACTGGGTGCCTAAGGAGCTGGGGCTTCCCCCTCCTCCTACGGTGGCTAGAAACTTGAGGGTTACCTTTGATAACACTCTCTCCTTTGGCCATCGGATCTCTTCAGTGGTGGGGGCATGTTTTGCTTTGTTATAGGTGTTAAGAAAACATTGAACTATGTCCATTTAGACAGATGAAAAACTATTGTGCATGTGTCCATCACCTCCAGATTGGACTATTCCAATGCACTCTATCTAGGAATACCAACCTATTTGTTTAATCATTTGCAAATTGTGGTAAATGCAGAAGTAAGTCTTATATTGGGATTGCTTAAAACTCAATCAGCACATTCCCATCTTAAAGAACTCCATTAGCTTCCTATCAAACAGAGCATCACATTTAAAGCATTAATCATTGCATTTTGGACTTTCCATCAGGTGGCTCCTAGACATCTTTCTAACAGGCTCCGGCATCATCAGCCAGGGCATGTCTTAGATCGGAACATGCTCTATTTTTAAACGCCCTTGGTACCTCTTAATGACTAGAGGCAGGCACTCATTTACTGTCCTGGCATCCATGGCCTTGAACTCGTCACCATTGGCTTTGCAGCTTCTTAAGAAGGAAAGCCTGGTCAGGTCCCAGCCGGAGACTTGGCTCTTCGAAATTGATTAATGTTGTCTGGCTGTCGGGTCCTTTCTTGTATTTAGCAGCGGGACACCTATTGGCAGCTGTACGCTCTATGAATTAATTGACTAATTGATTGATTGATTGAACTGATTCTCAATCTATACAAACTGTGCATGTCTGATGGACTGAGAACGGAGTGTTAGCCCATCAGGCGCATGCAAAGTATTTTTTCTGTCACTCTGATGGTCTCTGGACCTGTACAGCAGAAACAACACAACAGACATCACACACCCTTGGAGTGACAGTGGAAAAAGAGGTAAGGTGGGGTTCCAACGCTCCAATTGAGGAGCGATATCTGGCCAAAATCTACTATAGCGATATCTGGCCAAAAATTACTAGCAGATGATCACAAATGTAATGACCTAGAACAGCTGTTAAAGTCAATTCTCATGCACTGGGTCCTCATTCCAGATAAGAACAGGAGGATTTTGGGTCCGGGGTATGGGTGTGAAAGACCACATTATTTGAGGAAGACCTGTCATTTCCTGATATGGTTGTCTTTTTAGTGCTTGAATGTCACATTGGATTGGTTTCAGCAAAGAAAATGTGATCTCAATTCATGGTTTAAGATTAAATGTATGCGTCTGTTGAAATCTTATGATAACTCAAAAGTATGAACTACAATTCTACTGGTAACTTCAGGGTAAAATAATAATAGAACAATAACTTGATTTTTACATGAAGCTTCTCACTGCACTTACGTCATTTTGAAGCGCTGCAAATAATATTTAGTTGTCCTCAAGTTTCCGAGCATGGAAGGACGAAAGACTGAGACACACTTATCAGAATATAAACTCGTGAGCTGTAGATTACTGCAAGTCTCAAGGGTTCACCTCACTGAACTACCACAATGTATTTTTTATTTGGTTTTGTCTCTCAAGTTTGCACAATTTCAATGAAGTAGGACCTTCCCCATCAGATAAAGAGAGGAACATGCACTTTCCTCCTGTCTATAAACTATGGGCCATATTTATGACCCGGTTTGCATCGCAGTGTGGTGCAAGAGCAACGCAAACCATAAGTCAGATATTTGAAGCCACCCAGAGCCACTTTGAGTCGCTTTTTAAAGGCTCCAAGAATCTGGAGTAAAGGAACACAGCGCAAATCACAGCACTGCCTTACTCTGCCCTGGGTAGAAGTGGCATGGGCATTGCGTGGGTATTCTCACACAACTCCCATACTTTTTGCCGCATTCCCAGATTTACAAGACCTTGCAAACCTGGGAATGCACCAAGAAGATATGCCTCCCCAGATGAGGCGTAACGAGAGAAATATCTTTAATTCTCCTCGTCACTTCCTCTTTCTATGTGTGCTTCATTCTGCAGTACATATAGAAAGAGTTAAAAGCCACAGGGGTTTTTGTGCAGGAAGGTGTGCCTTCCTGCAGAAAAACAATCCTGCCTACAACACAGGCAGCAGTAGGCTGCAAAAACAGCGCCAGTGCAATGGAAAAGGAAAGGAATGCACCATATTGGATAAATACAGTATTTTTCTGCCCTTTCCCTGTGACACAGGGCAGCGAAGCAAAGTGACTTTCTGTGCAGCCTTCACCACAAACTTCCTAAATATGTCCCTAAGTGACCTTCCTTCCCACAAAATGACACTGTCCCTCTCCCTGCCACAGAACACATGATGAACTACATACATCTCGTGCACTCCATGTTAGATGTTAACAAACTCAGCAGTCACAAACAATACACAGTCGGATAAATCAAGCTGCATTATTTTACAATATGACATAGAAACCGAATTCTTTTTATACCATAATGATTCAGGTTTGCTACCATGTCAACATTTTGTAAAGGACTGCAAGCATCCAAGGGTTATTTTAGGCATGTTTTCAGGGTATGTGTGCTTAGAATTAAACAGCGCACATTTGGAAAATATTCCAAGTTGGCATACATTGAACCGGGCAACGTTGCAACCGAGGCGGTATGCATGCATGCATATTTTAAATCTAGCCTCAAGGAAAACTCCTCTCTGCCTCGGCAAGATATTTGTGCTTTTCTCAGAAAATGATTTGCAAAGATGTTTATTCAGCACATAGCTGAATGAACATTGCATCAGAGTGACAGCTAACTCGTGTCAGCCTGACGATTTACTAGGCAGGGGTATGAGATAAAATTCTATATATGCCTACTCGTGGGCAGACCTTGATTCCTTTTATAGCTGTTAAATAAATCAATGAGAACTTATTTTGTGAGAACAATTGTTTAGGATATCACTAAATAAAACCCACACGTGAGTATATATGGACTTTATCAGGTCCATAGTTTGAATAAGGCCTGTTCTCAATCATGTAAACAAAACCATCTTTTAACTTCTAATTCAATATTTTTTAGACTACAAAGTTTTTTGATTCACAATATACCGATAAACTTTAAGAAAAACACAATATATTTTTACAACATACAGCGTATTTTATCCGATTAAACATTTATTTAATTGGATATTATCTTACAACATTTATAAAACTGACAACACTTTTCCTTAGATGCACTTTCCTTTAATAAACAATGCATAGATTTATATATAGCTAAAACCGAATCCTTGTAGTTTCACTCTAGATAAGAGAAAACACAGATCAGGCTCCAACTGTGTCCTCGGGGTTTCTAAACATCGAAATACCACCGGGGACTACACATAAAAACACACCTTGTCAACTGCATGGTCTCCCTTCACAACAAACTTCCAAGCCTAAAGAGAAAAGTGGCAGCTTCCAAGTTCAGGGAAATTTCCTCTTGTTCTTTTTAGGTGTGCCTGACCAACTTTCTTCCCTGCTAAGTAAATTATTTTGTAAGTAAATAGAACAAGCATTTTCAATGCAATAGTTCTCCCATTTGCGAGATTTTGAGCTATTGACATTCCAAATGACAATGCCTTTTATTTATGTGTTTAATAAACTTGCAATCGACGACTACAAGTAAAAAAGTGCACATAAAAAGGCATTGTGATTTACAATACAATAAGTAAAAGTTTTCAAAATTAAAGACCTATTGCATAGCAAATGCTTGTTGTTCAGCAAGCAACCTCAGAGAGGGTTAGGCACGAACAGCTTCTGCGAGGTCTAAGCCCCTTTATCAAGTGCTGCTTGGCTGAGGGGGAGTCGGTGCGCTATGTGTGCTGTCAAAAGAAATAAATACTTCTCACTTTATCTACTTTCCTTTTCTTTTTGAAAGTTGTACCGGGCTGCTTGGAAAGTGAAAGTGCACCGGACACGATGAACATAAAATAAACAAAAAGTGGCCGCTATTGTCCCGGGCTGCTTGGAAATTGAAAGAGCGCATGGCGTGCTGAACATAAAAAAACAAGAAGCGGCCACCATTGTCCCAGGTTGCTTGGAAATTGTCCCGGTCTGCCTGGAAAGAAGCGGCCGCCATTGTGAAAGTAGAGTCTCGCGAGTTGTTTAGCAAGAACCTAAAGACATTAACGAAAATGGTGCTCACAGACTGTACATAAAACAGACTGTGTGACAACACAAGGAAAATGTCCAGTCCTCATGGGAGGCTAAAAATGCAGACAAGGTGGTACTAAGGAGGGACTACTAATTCCTATTCATAAATGAAAATGAATGATTTCAAAAGGACAGTAACAGGAGCCAATTGAAAAGATGGGTGGAACATGGGCATTGCTTGAAGTCCATACCTGAATACAGCATGCCTCACAGAGCAGCGCATGCACTGCCCGGGTTCGACCTAAAAATAGTGCTTTACAGAAATAGCCTGCTTTTTATGGTCTGGATTGACACTACAGCAGTCGCCAGACAACAGCTTTGATCATATTGTTTATTTATCCAGCTGCCTGAGAGTGAACTTTCAGGGACATGCACTTGCCATTGGAATGCTCTTAAAGTGTCTTAGATATTTTATGGTGTCTGGCAGCAGCACAGATGGGTGGAGACAGTCATTAACCTACATGGATTTTTTAGGTCTGTCTTGACAGTGCATTCATATGCCTGACCGATTGGGCGACCTATTGGCATTGCTAGTGCTTGTTATTAATGTAATTATGGATTACCCTACATTGCGTGAATCCCACCCATCCGTGTTTCAGAGCGCTGCAAAAGCGCGTGGACAGATTTCATCACTGCACATAGGTTAATTATTGTCACAAGCCAAGGCAGGCATATCCCTACAGATGTGCACGAAATATAAAACGAGTCAATCAGTTTTTTAAAAAAAAGCATACAAGAAGTATTTTTTGAAGCAAGACAGGATAGGAATATCCTTATTATTATATAAAGAAACCAAGAAGTTCCTGACCAGGGGGTGCAACTATCAACAGTGCAGCAGGTGTAGCGGTGGCAGGGTCTAGAAGGCTACATTTTGCAATAAATTGTTGACTTTTACTACCAGCCCCTATTTCCTTCCTTGCATTAGGGCCTGTTCTACTCATGCAACACCACTGCCTTCTACAACGTAAAGAAGCATATTTAACAGCAAGTATGAAGGATATGGGGAGAAGATGTGGTCTAACGACTAGGGCGATCGACCACAAATCTGGGGAACCGGGTTCAAGTCTCAGCAATGACACTCAACATACTGTGATTCTGGGTAAATCACTTAGGGGCACATGAATTAATGTAAATACAGGTCGCAAAGGGGCAGATTAGCAGTATCTGCCCTTTTGCGATCAGTATTTTTGCCTTTGGAAGGCATCAACCCAAATGCAAATTCGCAATTTAGGGAATCTTAAATTCTGCGATTACCTAAATTGTGAATGCATTTAGGGAATCGCAAATTACCATCAATTTCATGCCTATGGTAATTTGCGAAAACTTTGAAAAATGCACAAAAGTGCATTTTTCAAAGTGCCATGTTGCGCACACACATGCCCTTAGGACATGTGTGTGCGCAGCTTGTGATCACATGCCAATTTCAGGGTTGCATCAGGGTGGCCTTTAGGCCCCTTGCACCTTTGAAATTGCATTCGCAATTTGCCAGTACCTATTTGGTACTCGCAAAGTGTGCATGAAATTCCCATTCATTCCTATGGGTCTATAGGCCCAAGGAATGAATGGGAAGTTATTCCTTAATTGTGAATCGCAATTCGCAATTAAGAAATATGTAGGAATCACTAATATTTTAGCGAAACCAACATGCAGAGGTTATTGCGATTCCATGATTGCGATTCCTTAATAATCGCAATTATGGAATCGCAATTGCCTACAATGATGCATGTGCCCCCTTAATCCCCCTGCACCTAACAAAAATGAATGTGTGCTTGTGTAACGCAACTGGTGCTCATGTAAAGCGCTCTGGTACCTAATACCTCTGGGTCAAGGTTTGCGCTATATAAAATTCCGAAAAAAAAAATATCTGGTACTAATAGGGATTGGCAAGGAGGTGGAAGGTAAAAACAAGCATGCTGAGGAGAGGGATAATGTCAGGAGAAATGATTATACATCACAAGAACCGCAGGGGTCATGTAGCTCGAAGCGAGCAGTGTCTGCGCTGCCGGCGTCATTGTGCTCGGTACTTGGTACACAGATCATTGCATTTAGCTGGAGATTACTCAGGATGATAAAGGACATGAAGAGGAAACTCCTCTGACATATTTGATGCCCACAAGAGGAAGCGATGATAGAACTCCTATCCGGCACGGTCCCGGCTACTAAACTAAGATGAATGCAGACCGTGAACTACTTTCAATTGGATTAGAAAATAATGGACACCATTCCTGTGAGGAGATCAATAGCGCAATATTCGTCAGTGGCTGCAATGTAAACGGACACAGAGGCGAAGACGAATCAATCAATTTCCTGACTGAGAAGAATGGGGGATGAACAAGCGAGAGATTGAGTGAGTCGCCTCCCTCTCTACCACACCCCAGAGGAACATGCCACAGTGGCATTGTAAGTAAAGAAGTCGGTGCCTGCACAGTGGAGCACCCTACCCACCCTGAGTGAGTTGCTTGGTAAGAGTACAGCTGCTCAACCTTGATCCTTCAAGCCCTACTCTACAAAATGTGAAACTCCTCATCTTCTGAGAAGAGCAGCAGGTAATGCCACCCTGCGCCAGGTTGAGTTCCCAAGGAGTGCCCCCTTCTAGAGCCCCCTCTAGACTTAGCATGTATCTTGACAGCATAGTTAGTTATTCACTTTTTGCTCCCTCCAAGCAGGTTAGGTAGCCCCGATGCACATCTCGAAATACAGAAATGTATCAGAGGGAAAGGGACTTTCTCATTTGCTTTGACAACACCGCCTTCAAAATGAGTGTACATCTCTCAAAAAAATGTGAACGTGGTGGAACTAAATTGCGCATTTAGTTTCACAACAGGTGCCGTGTGCCATTGCATAATAACTAAATACCTGCATGCATGACAACTGGATGCTAGGCCACACTCATTGCACTACTATAGCTATATTTGGTTCAATACAAAAGATGCATATCTGGGTTGAGTTGAAAAAAAACTGGCATTACCCAACACAGAAAGTCAAACAAGGAAACTGTTAAGCATGCTATTTTAGCTTATAGATAGGATTTTTCACCTCAAATAAATTCACTTTAATGAACTATATAACCTAGCCTCTCTGATCAATTGCAAGTTTTGCCACTGCAAATGGTTTGTACATCGGTGTGCCCAGCAAGATATGGGCCAGTTGTCATGGGAACAATAGGAAGGCTCTAGCTTAAAAACAGAGGCCCCCGTCCTTTACTTCCAGTGATGTCTGAAACAGTAGTCTTCGAATTTTGAAGTTTTTTTTAAACATCCATCACTAAAGTCTGTACAAAACTGCACAATTTTACAAAGTGGCCAAATATTTTTTTTGCCACATGTGAGTGAAAATGATGAATTTTGAACAAACCATTTCAAATTTATACTTGTATCAACCAAAGAACATTTTTGAAATAACTCTTGTTTAACAAAATATGGTTTGGCTTGGCTGGGAAGACCAATGCAATGCTCCAACACCCAGAATTAAAGATAGAGCAGGTATCCACAATATTGACATGCAAGGATCAGCTCTCAAATGTATCTGTTCCTTCCTCATAAGAAGAACCCAATAAGTCAGACTGCCACCCTTCAAATCAGAGACCAAGAAATTAATATGCGAAGTCCCACAGGGATCGTCCCTCAGCCCCACCCTTTTTGACATATACATGAGACCTCTTGCCAACATCATTCGATCACAAGACATCACTGTCTTCTCCTGTGCCAATGACACCAAACCCATTCTTTCCCTGAAAGACAAAACATCCACCGCCAGAACCAACTTCACCAACTGGATGACCATGGTAGCAGGATGGATGCGAACCAACTGCCTGTAGCTCAACTCAGACAAGATTTGAAGAACTGCTCTTTGTCAACAGGATCTCACCATGGGACTCCATTTGGTGGATGTCGGAGCTAGGACAACACCCACAAACCATGCAAGAAATCGAGGGATCATCCTAGATGGCAAGCTCAACATGACGGCTCTAGTCAACGTAGTGTGCACCTCCTGCTTCCAAATCCTAAGCATGATGGGAAAAATCTTCAAATGGTTGTTACAGAACACCAGACAGGCAATCACGAAAGCACTCATCACCAGCAGGCTCGACTACGGTAGCACTCTCTACATCCAGAACATAACTGCAAGATTCATACTCGACCTCCCACGCTGCACCCACATCACACAGCACCACAGGAAGCTTCACTGGCTCCCGATTCACAAGCACAGTCAATTCAAACTTCTCACACACACAAACAAAGCCCTACACAACACAGGAGCAGAATACCTGAACAGCCGCATACACTTTCACCAACTCACCAGACACCTACGGTCTGCCTCACTCTCACTTGCACATGTTCCATGCAAACTGGAATTCACTCATTCTCCTACATCGCAGCCAAGGCATGGAACAAACTTCTGCAACACATCAGAGCCTTCTCCTCACATCTTGAGTTCCGCAAGAAGCTAAAGACCAAGCTTTTCGTATAAGCACCTTGGGGACCACAAACCTACAAGGCTGCCCAAGAGCCTGGATACCCTTTCGAATGATTAGTTCTCTATACAAATCAATGTAAAAGAACATAACATTTTGGAATGTGGGAACACTGGTAGGTTCTGAGTGTTACCATCGGGTAGCCTTAGGAATTAGATATTACAAAATAAATCAGTGTCACAGCACACAATTGACATTGTAATGCCCATTATCGGCCATTGTTCAAGTTTTGAGATAGTGAAATGTCTGGGGGAGTGAGGGACATTAGGCGTATGGTACTTCTCTATCCGTTGTAATTTTCCATTTGACAGGGAAGTATACAAGTATCCAAAGCAGGAATTATTTATTAATTAAAAATAGTTTAAAATACTTAAATAAAAGTCTATCCAAACACAGACAAACATTACAGACGAAACTTAGGAGTAAAAACCAAGTTAAAATAAAATTAATTAGCACCGAGTATTACGTTTGTAAAAAAAAAACTAACAGTCTCTATCACTATGTCCATTTCCTGCATGTCTAGTAACAAGACAGAAGCACTCAGAAATAACTTATTAGCATTGCACTAGCAATAGTACACATTAAACACAAAAGAAATAGATGGCACACCTTATTAGGAATTTCAAAACACAGAATAAATTGTCATTATAAACACAAGACAGAAGTTACTTTTAAGAAGATAACAGAATGTCGTGGAGCTAAGCCCACTAGTGCCATCAACAAATGATGAAGCAAAATCGTATCAGGCACAAAACGGAGCAAACTAATTGCACTTTTGGAGATCTTTTTCTCCAGCAAAAATGCAACCTGTTTTAGTGCAATTAAGTTCATAAAAAATAACAATGTTGCAATCTTCTTTTGACAAATTGTTTATACAGAGTAAGGCACAAAGGGACAAAAGTAGCAGACTGCAACTCATAGATCTCAAGCCAGTGCTTCAAATGGAGAAATAGAAGTGCAGGCACTCTGTACCAGAGTACCTGCTTGTTTATGAGAAGTGCAGGTACTCTCCACTTGAAAGTATAGCATTTCTCTTGAGAAGTGCCAATACTCTCCCTCTCAAAATAAAAAAGTGCCTGTACTCCATACCGGCCCATTTAAAGCGCTGTCTCAAGCACGATCTGAAACACGTTGGCAGATTGTCATTTCTTTGGAATTGCCAATGTTCAATCCCTTCCACAGCCTGCCCGAATGCACAGATATGCAAGTGAGGTGCATTATTCTCATGGTCATTTAAAGAGAAAGGTAAATCCCAGTACCTTGGTCTAATGCTGCAAGCCTCTGAAACAAAATGTTGACTTAACCCAGCTGAAATGGGAAGGTGTAATCAACTCTTCCAACTCTATCCTTCAAGTTGTCAAAAATCAGGACTGTAGCCCAGAAGCAGAGCCAAGCAGCAATACACATCAATTGGACCGTTTTGTTTTTTCGTATGCCTGATGAGGAGCTTAATGAAATAACATAAATAAAGGAGAATACATTAATCAAGCCTCTCATTGCTTGGAGTGAAGTTTTTGAGATTACTTTCCAGTAGGTCACCCTGCCTATCTTACCTGAAAATAGCAATCCAAGGTATTCATACTGTTCGACCACTGAGGGATGCAGTCTTCCTGAGAGAAGCAAAACACTGGGCATGTATTCTCAAACATCACTGCCAAACCCTAATACGTTTATGGAAATGTAACAAACAGATTCTGGTTTGGACTAAACAACGTTTAGAGATAAAATGTGAGAGGCTGAAGCAGAAGATGCAGTCAATTTCCCAGAGAATTATTAGTTAAATTCAAATAGTGCAGGCAATTTTAAGCACTCCATAGTAAAAGTTTCAAACAAATTTAGAAAAATATAGAAAGGAAATAATAAGCAAAAATTACAACAAAACGTTCATAATTGGATAAGGGGAACAGGAGATATGAATTTTTAACATCTAGAAAATCTAAAGCACCAAAGTAAAACAACAGTTCATGGTTGACTGGGATCTAAGCATGAATTCAGGCCAACCACGATGGAACAGATATTGAGCGCATCAAATGGGTTGCACATGTCCATTTTTTTCCTTCTGATTGAGTCTACCTTTTTGGAGCTCAATATTTACCAATTGGGCAAGTTGCAAAGCTAAAGCTGGCTCAGGTCCCTTGAATTTGTATGCCATTGTGATTCAGAGACAATCAAAGTAAACCGCTAGCCCACATATAGCCAATTACTTACAGAGAGCTATTCCTGAGAAAATAATTCACTGAGGGTTGGGGCCATGGAATCTATAGAGGCCCGTCATTGTCTGTTGGTGTGTTTTATGTGCAGAAGGTATACTAAAAAGAACAGCCTTCTGCAGGTGTGGTTGCATTATTGAGAAAAGAGAGGTGTTATACAGAACTGCCACAAATGTATTGTGTTTTCCAGTGGTCATCTTACTTTGTGATATTATGCTTGATATGCATGAGGAACATTGCACTTTATCACATCTTGCATGATATTAACTACCTTTGATGGTTTAATTTTCAGGCTATGTTAGACAGTATAAAAGGCCACAGGAAAATCCCTCTTTGCCTGGCACACTGTGAGTTGAGGGATTTTCTCACTTGTTTTAAAGTTTGCATCGACTCCCTGATTTGTACATCTTTAATGTCTTTGCCATTTCCTCAGTTCCCTGCGCTCATTGGTTTGCTTTTGCTGTGCTTGCGCGCTCTTCTCCCCTCTTCCTGTTTATGTTTTTGGCAGAGTCCTGGTACATTTTTTAAGTCTTGTGAGCTATTGCTCAGACCACAGTGGCCATCTGGTCTTTGAAGAGGGAGTTTATAGATCATGTTCTTTGTGATGCATAACTGACCAATATACCTACTGTATAGACTTCTACGGACCACACTGATTCACTTATTTTTCCTTTTTTTGCTCCTCTGATTCCACGAGTACCCTGCTGAAGCCATTGGTTTTGTTCCATAAATACTGAGCAAGAAAAATCTGGATGCAGTAGTCACAAGGTCAGATAGGTCACTGAGGGCCTGCTTTGAGGCAGATACTCTGATCAAGACAAAGCTCTATGCAATAGCCACAAGGTCACGTCACCACTGGGATAGATTTGCTTACTTGCTATGGTTCCAGGATTTACCTTTGGACTTAGTCACTTTTTCTGGTTCTCAATGTCCACCAGCGGGGCTAGACTGCACCCTATACCCAGGCAGGGATCTATGATGCCTTTCACCTTTACCTTGAAGTCCAGCTGAATTCATTTTCAGTGTAGCAATAAGCTTTGCATGGGCCCAATTTGATTTTTTTTGTTTGCAGAGGGTGCTAGCTCCCTGGTGAAGTCTCAGCTCCTTGTCCCAGTTCTCCAGTGTTCGAAAAAATACTAGGACTCAATTCTCAACAAACGCTGACAAAGTTTCTTCTGATCACTCCTGCAGCCCCCGGTTCCTCAGGGCTCTAGGCACCAGGTCTTTCTCGTGCCAGGGTTCCTGCTAGGTCCAGTCCTCAGTGATCAGCTAGAACTTCAGGGAGTTTTGAGAACCCCTACTTTTCTGTCCCTGTATCTCCATACCCCGTAACTAAGTCAGTAATAGCACTGGTCCACCAAGCTCTTTGAAGAGCTACTTCTCAAAATCGGGCATTTCAATACAGTTCGTTCCTTAACAATTACCAACATAACAATTGGATTCAACAAACTCCTGCAGAGGTTCAGCTGCATACACACCTTAGTCTGATGTCTCATTGAAAGGAATCTGTTCCTCAGATGCATAACTATAACTAATACCCTACACATTGAAATCATCCTCAATCTCTTTATTTAAAAAAATGCCCTTTTCAATATTTCAGTTTCCCAAATATGCGTATACAACATTGAACATAGATGGTTCTATAAGCTAATTGAAAAATGTGCATTCCAATACATACCTTTTAAAGGAAAAGAAGGTAAACAAAAACAAATTACAACTTACTTTTAAAGACAGATGATTTGTGCATCTTTCTCTCTCACAATTATTAGGAATTAAATTCTGAAGTTTTGAATGTGCTAAGAAAGTTGATGGGATGATTGGCAGAGATTACACTCTAGTCAGTCTCTGTCAATGTCGTGGCTCTCTTGTGAACTGCTCTGCATACCCACATGCTAACTTCAAAGTGCTCCGTAGGATCTAAAGCTTGTTTAATTTCTGGGTGCTGATATGAACAATCACATTTAATAAACCCTATGTGCTTTCTCCATGCAGTGCTTCTACCCTTTTTTATTATAGCACTTGTACCGTATAAAATAATAGTATTTACAATAACACTTAAAAATGACATCATTTGTGAGAACACAGTGCATGGTAGAGTGGTATAGTTAATGTAGTGTGGGTATCGATTTGAATACACTGTGTATGGAGGTGTGCAAGCCATAATAATTTGAAGGTGATGCGTAAATTATATATTAAAGGTATAAATATAAATTTAAAATGTTTAACTTTTAGTTTAAGTTTGGTTTGTAGATAAAGAATAAATAAAGTTATAGTAATGTGAAGGTGGTGTGTCAGTTATAAATTAAAGGTAGAATTATCAGTGTAGAATTTGTAATGATTGTGTTTAAGTTTGGTCTGTATAGAAAGAATAAATAACGTTTTCCTAACAGTAACAAAAGATTGACGTTTGTTGATTTAATTTCCTTTCACTAATTGTTTTAAAAAGAAATGTGCTTGAAATCTTAGAGTTTACTATCATTGAGTGGAGTCTACTTAAATGGAGTGTGGTGCAGTACAGTAGAGGGGATTGTCATACACTGTGCTGTCCTAGAGGGTTGTGTTGTAGAGTGGAGTGGGGTACAGTGGAGTAGTATACAGTGGAATTGCATGTATTGGAGTGGTGTAGAGTGGAGTGGAATGCAGTGGAGTTGCATAGTGTATAGTGGACTAAGGTGTCATAGAGTGCAGTGGTGGGTTGTATAGTACAGTGGCATGGAGTGCATTAGAGTGGAAAGGTATAGTGAAGAGTCAAGTTAACCTGTCATAAATTGGAGTGGCATGTTTTACAGTACAGTGGAGCGGTATATTGTAGAGTCTCAGAAAGTGTTATAGAGTGAAGGACAGTGTTAAACAGTGGAATGTATGTGCATAGAGAGTAGTAGAGGGCTGTAAAGTATAGTGTATTGGGCATGGAGTAGAGTACCGTATGGTCTAGGGGCATTGAGTGTAGTAGAGTCTTGTACAGTGAAGTTGCATAGAGTGGAGTAGAGTGGTGGTAAAATGGAGCTGTGTACAGTGTGGTGTTGCATAGTGCAAAAGAGTGAGGCAAAGTTTCCTGCAGTTGAGTAGACTGAAGAGGAGTTATTGCAAAGTCATCCTGAATAGTGCTTTCTGGGAGGCCATTATGCCAAACTTTGGAGGAAGTGGTCATGCCCTGCACCTCATTGGATAGGAGTGCTCTCCCGCTTGACCCCATAGAACACTGAATAAGTATCTGAGAGGAACAGAGCCTCTCAGATCTGCTGCTTGAAACTAGGAGAAGCAAAATATTCCATGCTGTATGTTCGATTTGCACCAACGTGGCCCTGCACTCTGAATGAACGCACCTGCTGCACAATCTGGAACTACAGCTCTGTGGACCTAACTTGCTTCAGGTGGAACAAAGAGTGGACTTCCTGCAAGCTGCGGGTTAACAGAGCTCACCTGAACCATCACCACCACGAATCCCCAGCCTGGAGTGCATCCAGTAGATTTGTAAGGGTTTTATCCAAGTGGATTGTCAAAACAGAAGTTTCAAACTTTCCAGGACCATCTTGGAGATTCCAGACCTTTGGATTGTGTATTGGACACTTTGGGACCCCCAGGGGAATTTCAGGAAGAAATTCCAGAACTTTGGAGAACTTTGGAGCAAATTTGACAAAAGCTCCAGAGGGGGACCAACTCAACTGCGAGTGCCAAGTTGGCAACCTTCAACCACGACCGGGCCTGCCCTGCTGGTTCTCCCTGCTGCAAAACTCCGGAGGTCCAACTTCCAGAGTTTAACCAGGAATTTGACTGAGAGCTCCCCGGAAAGCAAGCTGGCTGAGTCCCAGGATGGCTGCCAACACTTCCTGGTTGAAGTGTTGGCAATCAAACAGATCTCTGCATGAGATCAAGAGGGTTTGCAGAGGTTTCGCATTCCTAGATATACAAATTTGGATTTCTTGTAATAATTCTATAACTACTGAACTAATTTACACTAAATAACACAAAGCGTGCCTTTTGCACCAAGAGATATTCTGCCAAATATAATGTCATTATGTCCAGCAGTTCGGGTTGTAGTCATGATCAAAATCCCAATGGGAATTAACATGAAAAACACTATTCTTTTTACCTCCTCTTTTTCTCAGTCCCCACTTGAAAGATCACCCAGAAACTTTTCATACACAATTAGAATGACAGGTACACTTAGTTTGGATTGCATGCACGCTGTCAGCAGGGACAGTGGGACACTAGAGGAGCTTTGCCTCACTTTTTTCGCTCGACGGATGTGAGCACTATTCTAAGCAAATCCCTCCGGATTGCTCTGGCAAGGTTGTTCTACTTCGTTTGGACATATAACAAGCTGTCGAAAAGCTGCTATTCATATGTCTGTGACCTGGACGTTTTTAATACTTCTTGTGATTAGCCTGGTTCAACAAATCTTTTGTATGACCAGACATAAGGGTCAATCAAAACGTTCTACTCATCGTCCTGAAGATGGTGTAATGGACAAATAAGCCATTAAGACCAAAACGTCGACAAGTTCATTTATTTCCCCAGTGACTTATTATTTTCAAGGAATTGGTTTCTATTTTTATCAGATTAATTTTCTGTTGTGATATTATTCTGGAATAGATGCTCACACTAATGACCCTGAGGTCTCAATCTTGGTATATCATTTATCAACCTCGGTCATTGTGTTTTGTTATAATTCTTTGTACCCTCTTTGTTTGTTCACAATAAATAAGTTTGTACCTTGAAAAATTCACACCTGTTTTGAAATTGTTTGCTGTACATTTATCATGATATTAATGAGATAATTGATGTATTGATTGTTCAATTGATAGCCACCGGTGTGGGTTAATAACGCATTTATTTGTTTAAATTGTTTAATTTAGTTTATTGAATGAAATCCCTTGTAGGCACAATTACCTACCAATAGTTTTGCACCAAGAGCTACCTTTCTGCCAAATATAGTGTAATTATGTCCAGCTGTTCGGGCTGTAGTCGTGTTCAAAATCCCTAGAGGAATTAACATAAAAACACTATTTTTTTAACCTACTCTTTTCCTCAGTCCCCAATTGAAAGATCACCCAGAAACTTTCCATACACAACTAGAATGACAGGTACACTTAGTTTGGAACGTTTAGTGAAGATTTGTCAACCGGCGCCAAGTAACTAGGTAAGTCAAAAACACTTTGCCTATGGAAACAAGGTCCTAACTATAACTACCTACTGGCGGCCACCAGTAGGTAATACATATATATTATGTCATTGATTGATATTGATATATATATTTATCTTACCTACTGGCGGTTGCCAGAACATTTCTTGATTTGTCAATTACTTTGGCGCCGTTTGACAAATCTTCACAAAAGTTTCAGAACGGATATGACACACACTTCAGCTGCTATCGTGAAAGTTTCAGGGTGATCCATTCAATGGGGGCTGAGAAACAGGGGGTGCTTAAAAGCACGTTTCCCCCAAAGTTAATTCCCATAGGATATTTAGACATGGCTACAGCCCGAACTGCTGAACAACTTTGCATCAAATTTGTCAAGGAAGGTAGATGATGCTCCAAGGAAGTGCCTTTTGTGATCTGGTGTAAATTTGTTCAGTAGATTATGAGTCATTTAAAGTAACTTCCAGTTTTATATATAGGATAAGCGACCCCTCTCGATCTCATTCTAAGATCTGATTGGCTGCCAAGACTTCAAACCAGGAAGTGTTGGCAGCCATCTCGTGAGTCGGTTGAACTTCTGACCCCATATTCCTCCTATTAAGTCCAACAAAGTGCGATTGGTAGGAGGTCTTCGGAGGCCACGTCTCCTTTCTCAACCACTCTGCAAACAGGTCTCCTGGTGCACTACTGGTTGGGGGATGAAGTCCACTTAACTCCTGAGGGACCTTGGGGTCAAGAAGCCCTCCTGGTATCTCCAGTAAGTCTCACATAGTGGGATTCCTGAGAACTCGTCGGAGGCCTCGCCCCCCCCTCCCTATTTCTCCACCACTCTGAAAACATGACTACTAGTTAAAAAAACTTTGAAATTCACATAAAAAAACCAAAGGTTACAAGACTATTATAGTTAGTAAACAGAATTTTAAAAACCTTAGAAATTCAATTTAAAAAAACAATGGTTACAGAGACGTTATAGTTGGGAAAAAGAATTTTAAAAAAACTTCGAAATTCACTGAAAAAACCTAAGGTTACAGGGGCGTTATAGTTAGGCTTACATTTCACTCACACAAACCAGTGAAATTCCGCAGTTATTATCAGAGCTAACTATAACTTATGCCCCCTGCAATGCACTGCTTATGACCTCACATATTACATCACTCATGACATGGTCAGTGACATCACTGATGATTTCACTCATGATATCTCAAATGACATTACTGATGACATCACCAATTAAGTGTAAGTATTTTTTAAGCATTTATGGCTGATAAAATAGTGTTAATGTTGCTCAAAGTTTGTACTGATTTGGCCTGTTATTACTGGCCATGCAGGTGAGAAAGGGAGAAGAGAGAGGTATTATCCTCTCTATGGAAATTATCTACTCCTTTCAAGAGACTAACAATACTGTGGCAGCAATAATAATGAGCAAGCTGTGCAAAAATCATAATTCTTGTTATTTGATATGCACGTGGCCACTTTATTTGAAACAGATTGCACTGGAAACAATATGAATAACTTTCAAACTATGGTGTTGTGATGCTATCAAGCATTATTGAATATTGCACCACAGTACAAACTTTGGTAAACATCACTGATGCATTCTGGGATTTGTAGGAGGTTTCCCATAGATAAAGCATCCATAGACAAAGCATTTTTTCTTTTGCTTACAACTTTGGTGTCGTTTAAAAATGCTCACAAACTTTTCCATAAAGAGTGTCCTACTTTGCCTAGTTCAGCATGTAAAGTTTCAGTATGAGCTGTCAAGTGGGGGCTGAGAAAAAGTGGGGGTCCCAAAAAGCTGTTTTTTCTCCATGCAATGTCTATGGGGATTTTACATTTTTGAACACGAGTTCAGACTGAACCGCGGAACTGATTTACACTAAATTTGGCCGAAGGCTAGATCTTGGTCAAGAAAGATCACTTTTTGTAATTTGGTGTAAATCTGTTCAGTAGTTTTGGAGGTATTAAAGTAAAAAAGAAATATAGACATCTGATTGGAGCCTCCACAGAGATCTCATGATGATATCTGATTGGCTGCTTTTGTTTTGCTAATAACTGTGGCACTGCTTGATGAATTTTCACGAATTTATCAAAACTAATATGTAGGCCTGGGTGGAGAACTTCCCTCCGTTCGCGGAGTTTTCTGCACTCCGCACTCCGCGGAGCTCGCAGAGTGCAGAAAAATCCGCCTCGCGATGTGCAGTGGAGTTTTTTCTTCGCTCGTGATCACAAGCAGTAAGTTCACGAGCGCGAGATGCCGATCGGGTAGAATTTCTACCCGAGCGGCAGGAATACCAGCACAAACTGCAGTTCGCACTGCACTCTGCCACTCATGGAAGTTCGCAAGTGTTTTTGTAACTTCGCAGAGTTCCGTGTAGCAAAACTCAGCGAACTACGCCCAGGCCTACTAATATGCCAATCCCTTCAGCTGCTGCTTGGAAACAGGACATATCAGTGGCTTCCTAATGGGTGCTTCCGCATAATTGACTAGAGTGATGATAGTTTTCTACCTTACAGGATATTGCAGGTGTTAGGAAAAAAACTTCACTAGGAAATCTTCATTTCTTTTGTAAAAGTTGTGGGTGCACTGCTTTGTAATATATAAAGCACCATGATGGGTTAAGATCTGCTTCTTAATTCGGAGTGCTTACATAAAGAAAATAAATGAGATAATATGAAAAGATCAACTGGAGATGCAATTATCCGATCAGCAGGGGTTTTATTTCAAAGTCTGACTAACATCTAGTGCCTGATCACAAAATATTGTGATGTGTAGCAAGAATGTTTTTGTATATTTGCTGTATTTTGTTGTTATGGTGATGTGTTGCGTTCTTCGTGCTCTTGTGTTTTTGTGCTGCATTATTGTAGGGTTATTGTGATAAATGTTGGTTGTTGTGTTGCAATTTGCTTTTATTGTTTTGCTATGCCCTGGTATGTTTTCCCAGTGTGATTATTTTGCTCTGTGTTATATCATTTTTCAGTGTTCTGTTATTTTACATTATGACAAATAATGCTACTACATTTCAAGTCCAAAGCAGCATAATCCTTTAAAGATACAATCAATAAATTATGATTTACCTCTGTCTAAGAAGGTAAAATACCACGGATCAACCTCTTCAACTATTTAAGGCAGAGTCCTACTTAAACTGTGGCAGAGACCTGCCTCAAATTAGCACTCCAAGTCTTCACTTTATGTGATAAAGCCCCCGGATTTCACTGAACCCTGTCCTTACCTCTTATTCGCAGGAGCCCACCACAAATTGAGACTGAGACACAGGCTGATTATTTCAGCACAAAGGGAAAGGAAGTGCAAGTATCCTATGCAGAATGTTAGTACTTTGAGGAAAAGACACCGGCAGGAGAAACAGTGTAACTTGTCAAACATAACCCAAGCAAGTGGAATGTAATTTTTGCTCTTAGCAACACCAAGGTCTAAGGCAAAAAACAGCATTGGCAAAACAAGGAAGGTCTGTCTTTTTGTTAGGGGAAGCATTGGATAAAAGTTGGAAGGCTCTGTGTGTTTTGTCAGCAGTATTCCTAGAAAGAAAACCCCATATTGGTGTAAAATCAAAGACTGAAGCATTATGGAGGCTGGCAGTAGCACCTTGAAGCTGGATCCTCAAAGAAGAGTGTTATGAACAGGGGTCGGAAGATGATGTTTGAGATGCAAGAGCTGAAATTAAAATGCATACACAGAAAACAATTGCACTGAAGATTCTTTTGACTAAGGGGCAGTGTTTTGTTGCTTGTTTACGAAAGCCTTGTTATATCACTCCTCGCGATATTCTGTGTTGGGCGTGCCCATCACTTCTGAGCACACGCGGGGGTGGGCAATGAGCTCTCGCTGCCTATTTGTGAATTTTAGCCGTACGCGTGCGTGTGGCGTCAGAGTCGACACACGCGAGCAGCCAGTAACGAACCCCTGTTAGAGGGCGAATCAAATATGATACATGCACTCACCTAGTATCAAAGCTCCAATGTTAGATTGGAGCGAACAACAGAATAAATGTAGCTTCACTTAGCTTTCATATACTCGGTGAAGCTGAGGTGTACAGGTCTAAGACCTATTATATTATTTCAGCCCATACTTGGGGTTCCTTTTAATCGGCTACCTGGGCGACGTGCACTGAGTTTAATCTATTCCTTTATTGTATACATTTTATTGATTACAGTATTTTGTTATTCCAGCCTTGAAAAAGTTTGTTGATCAGACGAAACACTTGTCGGCTAATCGTGTGCTGGGAACTTTTAAAACTATGTTTGGACTACAATAAAATTACAAGAAAACTTCACTGGTTGATCATATGTGATTAATTGTATTCGATTGACGTTTCTTTATTGTTTTCATTTTGCCATGAAACTCTAACATCTTATTATGGGACTATACTGATTTAAGAAGAACTTTGGTGTATTTGACTTGATTTTTTGGTTGTGCTGCAATAGCTTCTTTTTTCTCCTGTATATTTATGCATACCACTGTTTTGATGTGCATGTGACACCTTTGGGTAGTAGGTGTCTGAGGCTCATATAGCACCCAGTTGCAAATATAGCAACGATGTACGTATCACGCATATTACTTACATTTTGATACTGTTAGAGGTGCGATTCTCCCCGTTTAGGGGACACGACCACTCGTTCTCTCCCTGAAACAAATGAACATGTATCGGCAGTTTGTGAATAGCACTGTTTCCAAACAGCACGATCTTCCTACAACCAAAAAACATAATCCAGCAACTAAAATGCTGTACATCATAGTAGTACATCAGACAATGCACAATTGGTCTACTTTAACTAAACAACAATTTGAGTCCCCTCACCAAAAGTTAATGGGAAAGCCTATAGGCAATCTAACCATCAGCAAAATGATATGACATTGATGAACCAACCAGTATCAATCATGAAAATCATGAAAGCCAATGACTGACCAATGCCGCCTCTGTCTCTGGGCTTTTAGTGGCACTTTTCTGTTTGCCTGTCTGTCAGCCCGCCTGCCCGTCTGTCTAGCTATCTAAGAGTTTTATAAAGTGTTATGTACATTCTTATGGTTACTTCAGTGTGGTGAATGAACTGAACAGAAAAGGGTTCACTTGGGATTTTGAAAGATCTTTAAGAGTTTGAACGGTGAGCCATAACCATGTCTGGAGTTCTTCAGTTGCAATCCCTTTAATGTGTAATTTAGTTTTACCTGCGGGAGAGTTTGAAAGCTCATGTTTCCAAAGGTTTTCTGAATTATGTACAGTTTGGTTTGCCTCTCAAGTTTGTTTTTCACATTAATTGCAGAGTTTAATTCAACTTCTCTGAACACAGACAACTTTAACTAGACACTGAAGCGCTTTATTGCACTCACTGCAGGTTATTTTTTAATTAGTGCGTTCTGTCTCTCTCCATATATTTGCCTTACACAAAATGAGATACTGTTGAATGAAGTTTATACTGATCAACGATCCAGGAACATCTTCCAACTAGTGACAGTCACCTTAACAGAGGGAGGCTAGATCACTAGTTAACAATAATTAGACTTTTCCTGTGAATTGATATACGCAAATTGAACAGTGATATACCAAGTGCAAAGTCAATACTGTTTTTTCTATCTTTCTATCTTCTGAAGCATTTGGGAAAGCACTCTGTTGATGATGTATTTCTTACAAGTGTTTTGTAGAACTAGAAAATAAATATACCAACTTGTAGAAAAAAACATTTGTAGAAATGTTATCTGATGAAACTAAACTTTAAAAGCTCCAGGTTTATGCATTGTTAATTTAAAGACATTCTTTTTAATAGCAATAGGACTAGTGGAGTTCTCAGTATGTGATATATCTCAGCCAAATCTCTGCCCACATCTCCCATCAGCCATTAAGTAAGGGAAACCATTAGACCTTTGGAGGCATAGTTGAATGTAGAAGTTTTCTCCACACCTTAGAAACATCCCCACCTCACCATTTCCCAATAGGTATTACAAAAATGGCTTAAATACATCTTATGCCATGAATAGGTCTTAAAGATTAGGTTTCTCTGAATTTCCCAGCATGATAGGTTTAGCCGACGAAAGCTCCTGTTTCTAAAATTCCTTTGTAGAATTGCGCAAAACAATGAACAATGTTCATATGTAGTCTTGGCCAGCAACCCTCATGCTTCTGTGATCACATCTTTTCTGCTTTCTCCCCTTCCCACCACCAGTTCCCTTTGATGCTTCCTACTTTGCCCCTCCTTCATGCTTTACTACACTCTGTGTTGTCCTCTTCATGAAAATCCCAGTCCTCAAATATAATTTGTCTCCTAATCCCCTGTTTAGTCTACCGTGTCCCTGTATGGCCATCTTTTGTTTATAACCTGGGACACAATATGTGGTTCTTGAATTTTGATGATACCAGGCCATGCCTTTTGTAATCAAAGGATCCTCTTAACATCTCACCAGCATTGTTTGGTTTAGTCCTAAATGACATTGTTTCCACAGTTGATTTGTGCTGTTAATTCCTTATAGCTAAGCTATCTGTCCATACATTTATTTTTACTGCAAAGTATTTTGACACATAAATGAATAAAGGTGAAACAATATATAATTAAATTTACCAAACCTTACCAGACATACCTTGCATAATTGTGCCTAAGATGTTCCACTATGTTGTAACCACAGAAGCCGATAGTCCCTTCTTATTTCTGATCAATTCTGAAGTACTATCTTCCTTCTGCTTTTTATGCCTGTTGGTTGAATCATGTATACCATGCATCCTGTTCTATAGCAGATTGGCTACACATAGCATAGTTTCTCATCAGTAACTATGTCCACCAAATCCAAGGCAGGTGAAGAGATGTGAGGCTCTTCAGGTCTGCTGGTAGTTATCTTAAAGCGGTTTCCATTTCACAGTGCCTCATTTCTACCTTCTAACTCTCTCTCCCCTCCCATTTCTTTAAGAACGACCAGACACTTCTGATGTTTTCTGTAATCTTTAAAATGGGTTTGAGCTTTGACTAGCCTAACATGTACATAACTGATCACAGTGCACCATTAGGAATCTTCATTCACAGCATGCTTTTCACTGACTGAAATCTGGACAATATGGATTCTTACAACTCTGAACAATATATTACTGAACCAGATTCAATCAGTGTGCTCCAGGGTTGCATAGCTCAGTGTTTGCAGTCTAGCTGATCACGCAGGCCAGGATCAAACTCTTTCTACAAAGTCACCCAGATATAAATTCCCAAAGGGCTCGATCCTTGTGAGTGAGTGAGCGAATAGATATTTATATAGTATAAACGATGCCCTAATGCTTCATGCTACTCAACAGAATTGATAGGTTTTAAGCTCCTTACTAAAGCGTGCAGACTGTCCTTTTCAATAAGCCACAACATTCGACCCCCGTTCTGGCTTTCAAAATATGTGGCTTCTATGATAGGGATAGTTGCTCTGATCTCGGAGACCTATGAATATTATGTGAGTAGCCTGTGAAAGAAAAAGAGTTTTTATGTGAAAGGCCTTATAGCAAAATAATAGGACTATTAACTTCATGGGTCTCTTGACCGGAAGGCAATGAAGGAATAGACTGGCGTCAGAGACAGAATCGGATATTTGAAGATTGAATATGGCATTTACTGAAAAGTTCTGGGTGAGCCCAAGCTCCCGTAAGATTCTCTACGGAAGGCCTAAATAGCACATGTTTATATTACCCATATGTGAGTTTAAAGAAGGATTCACCAGCACTGCTCTCAATTATTAGAGGTGAAAGGGTACATTTTTGTAGTAGCTTCAGTTCAAAACTACAGTTTTAGCCTGAGGTATAAGGCTGAGTTCCTTATAAATGTAAATCCCAAGCTTTAACTTTGTCTGTGACTTCAGGTGGCAATCCACGTAGTTCAGGCCACAAGGTGTGTACCCAAGGATTATTTTTGCCAAAGGCAATTCCTCAGTCCATTCAATCTTAAAAAAATTACATTTCGCCGATTGTAACACCTCCACTAACCAGTTTTTAGTCATCCCTGATTTCCATCACAGACTTGTCACATTGCAAAAGAATCTGGGTATCACATGAGTATTATGTAATTCTGAATACAAACCTTCCAACAAACTTAGCATGTATTGAAAAGAACTGGTGACAGCGCAGATCCTGCGGCACTCCACAATCTGAGGAAAGGATAGTTGGACTATGTGAAGGTAGCTGGGCGGTAAGCCTTTGGTTCTCAAGACAGGAAATCAGCCAGTCCAAGGCAATTCCTGTTATTCACACCAACACAATCTGCTTGATCAAGATGGAAATATCCACTGTATCTAATGAAGCATTTAGATAAAGTACAATGAGGCAGGTTGGGTGTCCAAGGTCTAATCTTAGCTTGTGCATTCCTTTATTGATCCCATACTCAACTCCACATTCATGCCTCACACAAATTCAGTTATGGCCTCGTTCTCACACAAAGGACAAGGGAAAGTTAAAGCGCATTGTTGTCTTTGCAGAATGTGAGGCAGAGGTGATTCAAGAATCATTTTGTTTACATTTGTGTATTTGTTGAGGTTCCATTACTTCAAGAGTATTATAGTTAAGGACAAACAGCTCTGGGGCATATTTACTAGACAATGAAGCCGTCTTGCTGTGCCGAGCTGCGTCATTAGAAAAGTGCAGGGATGTGTTCTTCTTCCAGCAACATGAGACATCCATAATGCTTTCCTCTGCACTGGTGCAGAATTGGCTGCCTAGCTCCAATGCAGGTGGGATCCTCGCACCATGGTTAACTTACACCAACTTAACTAAAAAGTGTGATTTGACCAAACAACATGTGTGAAAGCAGTGTTGTTGCAGGTGAGGAACCTGATGCAGATTAAAAGACCCGGGACATCAGGAGAGGAGATTATAAGATTGGGGAACTGGTGGTTGTTGATAAAGTGTGTGGGAGTGTCATTAGAGTCAACAGACAACATTAGTGGAAATGTGAAAGAGTGGTATACTTTAACAATATCAATGATGAGAGTGATGTTAATGAGGACCCTGAATCTGTCTTGTGTGAAGTGTGCAGGAGTCGACGAGTCCACAGATTGCCGCTGAGATATCGGAAAATGTGTTTCTTACATAAAGAAGTTTCTTATTAACTATTTTAATGTTTGCCACTGATGTTTTGATATTTTTTTCTTTCCTGACATCAATTTTTTTGTGGGTTGTTTTTTGTTTGTGGGGGCTGAAGCCATGTTGTAGTATGGCAATGAAGAATTCCATGAGCATTGCTGATATTTTAGAATTTAGAAATCTTAGAAGTTTAGTGTTCTTTATAGAATGTAATGATTTGTCATCTTGTCAACTGGGGGCTGACCACCACCCCTACATGCTTCAGCTGGCTCATTTTCCTATATTTTTATTTATACACAATAGAGTTTACTACAGTACCTTTCATCTCCCCTTTGTGGTCCTAGAAAGCAATATCATTCTTTACTTTGACTTATTGTTGTTCCAGATATGCAGCATACTTATTTATGATGTTGTGTAATGTTCTTAATTGGGTCACTTTTTAGCGCAATGTTGAAGCCTCTTGCTATCTTTCCCAATTTCCAGATGGCTGGATATCTCACTTCTTAATTATGTTGCTATGTTATTTTCCTAATTGGGTCACTTTTAAACATACTGTTGAAGCCTCTTGCTTCCTTTCCCAATTGCCAGATGGCTGGCATATGTCACTGTGCTATTTCCTCCTTCTGCCCCATCCGTGACACCAGGAGCCCCATTTTCCTTCCTACTCTCTTCCGTGGAGAAGGTAAAAGCCAGATTACAGGTAACAAAGGGTTGCCGGGAAAGAATCTGTGGAGTCTGTCCCTGTTCTGTATTAGAAGGATGTTGCTGTCTGTTTCACCTCAGCCCCAAGTGCCTTTGTATCTGTGCATAGCTCAGCCACTGCTACCTCTCTCTATGTTCTATGAGGTGCTTCCTCCAGCACCCATCGCTTGGTCTTGTGTCAGGGCATTTTGGCGGGGAAGAGCAACTGGAGCCTGGTGGTGGCCTGGACTGCCCCCATTTGGAAATGCCTCCCATTCAGTGCCTAATTAAAGCTGGTGGTTCATGGTTTGGCCAACTGGCACTCATTTGCGATGATTAGCAATTATTTTTCCTCATCAGATTTTGACACAGAGCAAGAGAGTGAGTAAAAGAAGGAGGAAGAAAAGCATGGACAAAAACATGATTGAGAAAGCAAGAACCTGCAAGAGTGATATAAAGGGACAGGAAGTGAATGGTGGGCAATTAAAGAGGAATAGTGGAAGCAAATCTACACAGCCTTGGTATTCGGCATGCTGACATGCAATTGTGCCAGCTGTGGGCTTCTGAGCAGCAGAACACTTATTATTTTAAGGCACTGCCCTTATTCCACATTCCTGGTCTCTTTCCATATTCTTCAAGAGGTGCTTACAGACAGAGGAGAGAGGCTGTAGAAGTGTCAAGCTTAGAAGGCTACTGACACATAGTCATTAGAAAGCATGAAGAGATAGCCAGTCTCTGGTCAGATAGTCTCTAGGCCACCCACTGTAAAGAATTTCTCTCTAATGTGACTCTCTCATTTTGTATCACACAGCAATTTCCCCCAAAACGCAAATGATAAAACATCTCAGCAAGAGCAGTGTATAAGAAAAATAATGAAAGAAGATGTTAACGGGGGACTGGTAAGAAATCCTAAGAAGTGTTGGCCTGTGTCACTTGTAGAGTTTCCTAGGACTTGATCTGGTCCCCAGTCATTTTCAACCTCCATTTGGAGATAGTATTGAAATTCACAGCACAGACCTGTTTTTGAAGGTCTTATCGGCTCTAGACAACCAGAGCCTCAAACAATGGGTGTGCCTTATCCAGACCTGGATGACCTGCACCTACCTAAAGATTAACCTGACCAAAACAGTTTTCCTGGTGCTTTCCAAGAACAACAAGCAACAACTAGTTCAAATCTTACTCAGTAACACGAGACTGGATGGATCTGCACACAAGCTGTTACCCAATGCAAAGTCTCAAGGGTTCACCCTTGACGCTGATCTCACCCTGAAGGAGCACATCACCGAGAAAACTATGACAGCCTCAGTAGCGTAACAAAAGTTGAGGGGGCCTCCATCCAAGGTATATGGAGGGGCCACCACTCCGGATTTAATCCAGTGCTCTCAGGACAGAATACTGTGCTGAGCGGGCCCCCTGCAGCTCGGGCCCCCCGCCCCGGAGAGGTTGCGGGGGCCTGAGTTATGCCACTGGACAGCCTTGTACCAGCTTCCCTACTAAGGAAAAATAAACTATTCCTCCCAGAAAGCGACTTCAGAACTGCTGTTCAAGCCCTTTTAGTCTTGAATCTGAAAAGTAGCAAAGCCCTGCTCTACCGACTCCTACACTCCATACTTGCCCAGCTTAAGTGAATCATATAGGCAGCAGCAAAACACATCAAGGGCCTGAAGAAATAAGATCACATCATTCCCTCCCTGGTGGAATTCGACTGCTAATCGTTACCAGCCCATGCAGACTTCTATATCAGCATCATCATCTAGAATGCCATCATGACTGGCATCCCCGAACATATGACTAACAGGCTCACTTCTTTGGAGGCTCTCTTCACAAGCGCAGCCAGTCACTATCAGATTGGAGTCTAAGAAGAGCAAAAAAGTGAAAAGCAAGGCAACCAGCCTTCTTCATCTATTCACCCAGTGTCAAGAAATACATCCCTCATGGCTGGCCCAGTGCTTCTCCAGTTTAAGAAACACATACTGCACATGCTGTATTGCAATCCGCTTTCTCTATTAGAAACCAGCTAGCACTTTAACCACACATTGACTGTGTCTTTGCCTTGGACATTGTACAGTACCCTACTTCCTTTCCACTAGGTTTGTGTAAATACCATAAACATGTATGCACTCATACATGTGTTTCTGCTAGTTCTGTACACAAATATTTTAAATCACGTCTATCTATACTTGCGTTGATGCATCTGCCCCTCACCTTGCGTTAGTAGATGCTTGTGTTGAATGCATGCTATGTGTCTCATGTCCTTGCTTGAATGTGGTTGTTTAATGTGTCTTGCACAGCATTAGATCCTGTGTGGTTGCACAATGGAGTTGAGTCACTTGAACTTGACACTATCTGAGAGGTGGGAAATCAAAGCAGAATTGCAAGGCATGCAGGCCGGAGACTGCACAGGAAGGAATATGCAGTGAGTGCAGGCTAGGCAGGCCGAGGAAAGGCAGCATGTGCAGTTAATGATGTGTAGTAGGAGTGATCGACTATGGGAAGTCACTGGCCATCCTCTCTCATCATATCTGGCTGCGCCCTCTTCAAAGGAGGCTGGCAGGAGGTCATGTGTGGGGCTGTGAGGCTGATTCCTAGCTTTAAATGTGACAGTGAAAACAGTGTGAAGAATTTAAATCCAGACTTAGAAGGGAGAGGCATCATGGGTAATTAGTCACCCCTGTCAGCCTGTTGACTCTAAGATGAGGGTGGGTCAGGTGATTAAGATTGGGATCCCATGACGATGAAGAAAGAACGAACAGTTTTTAGGAGAGTGATGTAGGTTTGGAACGAAGGTAGTACCACTGAAGTCTATAGAGGAAGTGTGTTTGTGAGGAAGGTGAATATAAATGAAAAGAGGGTGGCACCCACCAAGTGAGGGTAAGCTGGCAGTCTGCATAAAGTAGCGTGGAATTCAGATTTACGCCCTTGTTTTTAGGCAGTTTTTTCCCATTGCATGCTGGAGGAATGTATTTGTGTGATGACCTTTTGCGTGCCAGATCCGTCTGTCAGCTGTTGATGTGATTTATGTCAGAAACACCACAGTTTCAAACAACCAACTATATAGTGGTGTTCATGTTTGGAACCGCTTAGAAATGTAAACTTTCTGCGGTGTGTGATGGGTTAAAATAACCTATTAGATTCTCGGGAGATTCTACGTCAGAGTGGTATGTATGGTGGGGACCAGATCATTAGTGGAAATGTGAAGTATTGCACTAGAGATGTACATTTGATGGTACTAAGCTCGTTTGATACACTGGCAACAATCCAAAATACATTCAGCTGATGGTTCTACCTAGCATGTCACCAGTCCATTCATAAAACATCACCAGAGAGACCAACAGCATCCCAGGAGCAGTAGGCACATTTAGGAGAATGTGGCCGGTTGCAAAATATTATGAATGAATAATAAAGTTCATTAAAACCACCAGTAAGTACTCTCTGTGTATGATTGTGCCATTGTAGTCTGCCGCCTTAAAAGAGGATGTCATAGCTATCCACTGGCCTAATAGTATGAGGCTCAATTTAACGATTCATGTTCTTAAACCAACAGCACTATGTTTGGACTTGTAGATGTACACTTCCAATCAAGGACATACAGTTAAGATCATTTTCCCTACTGGATGAAAAACCAGGTCTGGGTGAAGGTTCCTTCATAACATCTGGATAGTTGACAACCATGGGCAGATATATGCTCAACTACTGCTTGTTCTTCGCGAGATTACGAAAATGACGTAAACAGCAGACCATTGCTGGCCCACACTGATTTGGCTTATAATTGGAAATGCAAGCTAAACCTATTGGCTTTGTCATGTAGCAGGACTTTAATAAAAAGTGACCTGACAGCATTGAATTGATCTGCTTGAGTTTATTCTATATTTATGAGTTAGACCAGTCAATATGATTATATTTTACCCACAATGACTGTACCCAAGATCGATAATGTAACATATGGAGCATCTGGACGCCATTGGCCTCATCAGAAAAGTACTGCTAATGTTCACTATTTATAGCTTTAGGCCATAGTGTCCAGCTCACCATTCACTTCAGAGCTTCATATGTATCTCAGTACAATATACTGTTATGTGCCTAGATCTTCACTCTGACCCAACCACCAGCTTCTCAAATGCTGATGTGTCTGGTGATACTTGGGAGAGAGACAGACTGCGGTGACCTGGCAGCTTTTCCAATGCCATGTGCTGCAATGAGAAGGTACACTGGTTCTCTCTGCATCACCAGAATGACCCAGTGAGCCCTCTCAACCTTTGCATCCTGTGGAACAATGACTCCCTAGAGCTTATCATATACTGCAGTAGTTATAGATAGGGTTATCTTGGTTACTGGTGGATCCACGCCCACTCCTCATATTTTGCTCTGTTAGAACAATCCAGAACTAGCTTCAGTCCCTCTGCTTGATATAGCATTGTGCCTCAAGTATTATAACAATGGAATGATGGATGGTTTTAGAGAAGAAGAGAGAGAGAGAGGCTGGATTAGGAGATGAACGCAGGGATGGATGGAAAGAAGACTAAATAGATGAATGGACAAAATCAAAGAAGGGACGTTAGATGGAGAAAAGGATGGGTTGAGAGAATGAATGACAGAAGGAAGGAAAAGGATGGAGACATAAGGATGGGTAAACAAAATGACAGAAAGAAGGATGTATGGAAGGAAAAAAGAGAACAAATATGGAAATTGCAGCGAGCTTGAGCAGAACGAAAGAAAGAAGGACAAAAGACTGAAAGAAGGATGGAGAGAACAAAGAATAACTTCTGTACTCACTTTCTCAGTGTATATGGTTCAAAGTGGTTGCTATTTTATTTTTCTGGCTACTCCCTTGTATATGTGTACCCCTATATATTTTGTGATGTGCGTGCCTGACACTATGTGTTAGTAGCATGTTTGCTTCATTGTTTTCTATCTCGGTACTCCTACACAGGATATCAATGCATGTGTGTGTGTATTTGTTCCTATATTTGCCATGTGCATGTGTTAGCTGTAAATTGCATTTTTTGCATCTATACCTAGATGTATGTTGTCTGCCTTTAATGTTGACTGTACAAAGCTGTATGTATGTTACCAGATGTGCATGCAATATAGCAAGTTAATACCACTGGTCGTTTTGCCAGTGCTTCGCTTGTGTCTCATCTGCACATCCATTCCTTCGTACATTTCAGTGGCATTTTACCTTGACATCACTGGCCACGTACACTTCACTTGAGTCTCACTCATTGCACATTGTGGTAGTGGCACTTTTCCTCTTCTTTCTGTGCTCCCTCTTTCCCCTTGTTGTTCAGCCTGAGTATGTGTGGAATGTTGATGAGGTCATGGAATGTTGGGTGCCTGATGTGAGTCAGTTGGTGTCAGCAGGCTGGGCAGCTAGGAGGCTGCTCCTGGTGGGGTGTACATATTGGCCTACTTATCATCTTGACTATAATCTTAAGCTTCTGTAACTTGAATACGAATAAAGTTACAACTTGGAACCTACTACCTGGCCTCCTGTGAACATTCATACATCAAAATTTTGGCGACGAGGATGGGATGTGAACCCACGCCAAAATGTTGTAGTAGTAATGTAGACAACACTGCCCTTCATGTTTCATGGAAGTCTCACTCATTGCACATCACTGCCCTTCATGTTCCATGCAGTGGCGGCTCCTCCGCTAAAGCGGAGAAGCGTCGCCCCACTGCCATAAAGCAGCAAAAGAAAGGAAAAAATAAAATGATAATAACGTTATGTTATTTTCATTTTATTTCGTACTTCTGCTGCAGCAGCTTACGTGAGGGGGTGTGGGAGGGGCTTTGGAGCAGGGGAGAAGTGGTAGAAGACTCCTAAGTGCGCAGTAACTGTATGGTCATGCGCACTTTCAGTGTTCTCCAAGCAAGCTGCAATACAGCCAGCATGGAGAACATGCCCACCCTTCCAGCCCCTGGCTGAGTGCCGTTTCCCGGGTGCTTCCTCCTTCCTGTTTCTCCCAGGAAGAGGACAAAGGAGAGGCGGCGTTGGCTGGCCAGCCGGGAGGTAAGTGTTTTTTTATTAAAACCTGACTGTGGTTTTTGGTGCTTGGCACCGGCACTTAATTGTCAACACCGGCACTTATGAAAGTCTGCCACATGGTGTCAATGTTTGTCTAATATAGAGACAAGCACATCAACAGTTGGTTATTAATTCAAAATACCTTAAAATGGCTATTACCTGCCTTCCAAGCCATTCCTACAGCTTTAGGGGCCTGGAATAATCTGAACTGTCAATATTTTCAAATACTAAACACTGGACTTAGCCCTTACACATCACTGCAGTCTTACACTTCATTAGATTGCCACCTATACATCACTGCTCCGATACACATCAGTGAAGCCTCACCTTTACATTACTACCACCATAAACTTCACTACAGTCTCACTCACTGCACATCACTGCCCTAATACACCTAACTGAAGCCTCACTCATTACACAATATTGCCCTGTTACACTCCACTGGAATCTCCCCTACACACCACTGCTCTCATAGACTTCAAAGGAATCTCACCTTCACCCAACTACTCTCATTGACTTAATTGCAGTCTCACTCGTTGCACATGAGTGCTCTCGCACACTTCAGAGGAGTCTCATCTGCTCATCACTACCCTCATTCACTGCACTGCATTCTCACTGTTTTGTTAAATCTGTTTATTGACATTTAACACTTTCCATATTCAGGCAACAACATGGGGCAATGCCAATGTATACATTACAATTACATAGTCCATTTCTTAGCATAATACAAATCAGGTACAAATAAGCCTGTGAAGTGTTTAGCATTGAGAATCAGGATACATGTATTGTGATGTGACATGTCTGCGTTCTTCGCATCACTTCGGTACTATGGAGTGATGCATGAGATGTCATGTTGTCCAAAAGCTTCATGCTACAGATCCGAACTGTAGGAGTGGGGTTCAACATAATGAGGACAAAGCAAGATGAAGGGAGGGGGGTTAACTGTGAGTGAAACACTGCTGCCCGCTCCCCAATGTGGACCAGCCCACACATGTGTGATATGTGCAGGAGAGTTCTTATATTTACGTATCAGTTCATTAAGTGACCCAGGTAGGGAGCTGTCTTAGTATCTCTGAAGGCTTGGTGTCCGATGAGTCATCCCAACTATACCAACGCGGCGGCTATGTCCTCCTACCCCGCTGAGGAACCCCCCGACTTCTCATCCATCTCCAGCAAATCTGAAAAAATGGTCTTCCACTCAGTGGCTAGGGGGAATCTGCGGAGGTCTAATAGGTCCTCCTTGTGTAAGGCAACACCCTCAGCCCTGGCCCAGTTAAGTAAAGAGTGGCACCACGCTGCTGCGTGCACAGCAGTCGGCGCTCTCCATCCTTTTGTGATTAGGCGTTTAGCAGTGGCTAGGCCTAGGTCTATAAAGCGGGAAGTGGCCCTATGTTTCCTACTCCTTTTGAACAGATGAACGATATAGGCCTCCCATTGGAAAGGTATGTCCCGTCCAGTGCATGGGATTAAGGTGGTAGCCACCTCGATCCAGTACGTGACGAGCTTGGGCAGTGCCATAGCATGTGTAAGACATCCGCATCAGCTAAGTGGCATCTGGGGCAGGCAGAGTCTGTGCGGTGAAAGTATTTATTGATTTTGGCTGGGGTGAGGTATGCTCAATGTAGAATGAAAAACTGTATTTGACGGAAACGGTAGCGGAGGATCCAGGAGGAGCCCTCCAGGGCAGCTGTCCATTCGGAATCTGAGAAGGGTCGTCCCAGATCCCCTTCACAGTGTAGCTTCAAGGGGATCAGAGAGTCTGCAGCATGCAGACAGAATGATGCTGTGAACCATCTAATCAAGTGACCCCCTTGACCCATGATATGTAAGTATTGGATTGTATGATGCACAGGAGGCTCTCTGGACAGACAGCCCCATCTGGATGATAAGGACTCAATGAGTGAATGATGTAGTGGGAAGCAACCTGGGTGAAGACCCTCCTCCTCCACAAGCTCTGGGTATGGGATAAGGGTCCCATCCTGAAACAAATCTCCGGTATCTTGGATTCCGGCTGCGCACCAGCCCTGTAGTTCCGCCGCCGAGGGGATTCTTTGTTCTCTGGGAGTTCCCAGAATCCACTGCATTCTCACTCATTGCACACCACTGCTCTTGAACACTTTGGTGGAGCCTCACCTTCACCTAACTACCCTAATTCACTCCACTGCAGTCTCACTCACTGCACATGAGCGCTCTTCATACACTCCAGAGGAGTCTCACATGCTGGTCACTGCCCTCATTCACGCCGCTGCAGTCTCACTCACTGCACATGAGCGCTCTTCATACACTCCAGAGGAGTCTCACCTGCTGGTCACTGCCCTCATTCACGCCGCTACCGTCTCACTCATTGCATACAAGTGCTCTCGTACACTCCAGAGGAATCTCACCCACTCGTCACTGCCCTCATATACTTCCCTGAAGACTGACTCACTGATCATCTCTGGCCTACAGACACTATTTCCAGGCCACACTCTTGTTCAAGGTCCCTACCTCCTGCAGTGTCTGAGACATGTCTGGGATACAGTTGGACTCACCCATGCACTGATGTTCGTCCCATTAGTCCTGTCCCTCTGGGCTCTGTATCACCCCTTACAAGAGTAGATGAATAGATGCATCAGTGTGAGGAGGAATGATTGAGTGCATGGATGACGAGTGGTTGAGTGCAAAGATATATACATCAATGCGCTTTCAGTTGTAAGTGAGACCTATTGGCTTTATCAATATGTATTTTATATGTTTCACGTACGTAAAATGAATTCGAATTGTACTCTCTGTTTTGTTTACTCCATATTTGGAATTTACCTTTTTAGACTACATTTGTACTACATATTTTGAAATATTTTACATACTGAAGATCTTTATAACGCCAGAAAACCTCGAAGCCCATTACTGCACAAGGGTCACCGGTAGGCATTTCTGAGCTTATAACATCAATGTATGATTTTTTCTTGCTTTGATAAAGCATCTGGCATATCAATATCTATGAACTATTGATAATATTTGAACAGTGCCTCCAAAAACCAAACTTGCAATCAGGCGCGTTGCAATAGACTTGTTTTTTCAAAGTTTAATTCCAAGATTAAAGGATTATCATTGCAAGGTACGAAAAAACAATGCAGGGTTGAAAACCTCAGCCTGGAAAATTAATCACAGTCCCGCGCGCTTTATGCTGATGCGCGGGGACATCTCTATCACTGCGCCCCCCTACGCAGGACTCACCACAGACTTTCCATTTAGCGCCCTGCATGAATTACAGAAAGACCGCAGTCAATTTAGATGGAAATGCAATTTGTAAGACAAACTGAACTTACTAAAGCTTCATATTAATACCAGAAGCTTTAAAAAACCAGCAAGATGTATCACCGAGAGCGGCTCGGCGCTTATAGATAACAGATCTTCATTTTATCATCTTGACATTTTCCACATTCTTGAGATATTATAACAAAATTCATTATATTTTTATTTATAAGGCCGTTGCTGAATTTATTATTATTGCTTAAGCCTCACCCCAAGTGGTGAAGGGGAGAATAGTCAAGGATTCCCGACTGTGCGAAAGGGAGGGGTGAATGAATGGAATATGAACATATACGTGTAGTCAGCATTTTCTGCATTTGTAATGACTTGCTCGCGCCTAGGGCTTCGTACTGAACTTCTGCAGAGTATAGGGGCTGTAAATGAACAGGGATTTCTAATAGTGAATTTAATGGCTCTCTTTGTAACGACCTTGAAACGATGGAAGCCTGTGTTGGCCAATTGTGACTTGAACCCGTTAACTGCAGACTACACGTCAACTTCAAATCACCGAGTGCAGGCCCAGACATTGTTAGCAGAACTAACAACCCCAACTCAGAAATCATCAGAACAACAGCAGTCCAATACAACACATCAATCGGGCAGTATCATCCTACACACAGACATACTGGACCTGCTGACCGGCTGTTCAGAACAAGGTGAGGAGTTTACCACAGCGGGTAAATACATTCTCAACATGGAAATAAGGTATAAAATGCAAAATCGCTATTTATTACACAAAGGGCCAGGTGTGCTAAAGTGCATGCTTTCGATTTTCTAATTTCTAATATCTGTACTGGTCGCAAAGGGGACCGGTAAAATACTTCTTATATCTGGCCCCAAATCCGGCATGATTTACCTATTTTATTGGACCTTTTGACCCTAATGCATTTAGCAGGTTTGACTTGCCAAAATCTATCTGGGGCAAGCTTTCAGAGTATGATAATTATCACACAACTTGCAATTTTGATCAGTTTGGAATTTAGCCCTGAACTTGTATTGATGACCTGGGAATTCTTATCCCTGTGCAAATTTGTCTTAACACAGAGTTGGAACTAAGCCTGGAACCTGTAATCAGGGACATCTACTGGAGATTGACAAAGAATTAGCCACCGAAACTAAGGGCCAGATGTTCAAAGAATGTTTGAGGTTGCATACGGCCTGGTTTTGCGATTTGTGTTTGTGACCCAAATTTAATTCGATATTTGGAAGATGCGTGTTGAGGACGTCCCTTCAAAATACCAAATTGGCATGGTATGTATTTATGTTTTGCAATCTGTTTGATCTGGCACTTCTTGTAGGTTTATCCCTAAACATTTTGACTTTTGCCTCCAATTTTCCGACCTTGTTTTTGTTGGCTATAGGAATTTGGGCACTTTACCACTGCTGATCAGTGCTAAAGTGCAAATGCACTCTGTGTGAATTGTGAATATGATTGGTTATCCATAATTGGTGTATTTGATTTACTGGTAAGTCCCTCATAAAGTGCACTGAGTGCGCCAGGGCCTGTAAATCAAAGGCTACTAGTAGGCCTGCAGTGCTGGTTGTGCCACCCACATGAGTATCCCAGGATGCCTGTTTCCGTTCCAGGGAGGACCTGGCATGGCAGTTCGGGCTGGACTTTTCCCACAAGGAACAGGGTCAAGAATGCTTTGCATAATGCTGGGTCCAAACTGGGGTTGTGTGGTGAGCAAAATATTGATGGGTTTAACCCAGATCCTTGTGCCTGTGGGTGAATGTTTGCATTGCCCAGCATTCCATCAATCAATTGTTTATTTGCATATGTCGCCCCAAGTGGGAAGGGTATGCCCAGACGTGGGTCCCGTGCTCACTACAACACTGGATTGAAGCTAGCCTGGCTGATGAAGGGTGATGCCCTGAAACCTGTCCCAGGATGCTTGTTTCCGGTTCAGGGAGGACCTGGCGTCGCAGTTTGGGCTGGTTTGTTCCCACAAGGAACAGGGTCAAGACTGATTCGCATATGGCTGGGTCCAAACTGGGGTGGTGTGGTGAGCAAAAGAATGATGGATTTAAACCAGATCCTTGTGACTGGGGGTGAATGTTTGCATTG
This sequence comes from Triturus cristatus, assembly GCF_964204655.1. Lineage (NCBI taxonomy): Eukaryota > Metazoa > Chordata > Amphibia > Caudata > Salamandridae > Triturus > Triturus cristatus. Next base: position 893,260,203 of record NC_140588.1, read on the forward strand.
TCCAGCATTACGTCCATCAATTGTTTCTTTTGCATATATCGCCCTAAGTGGGAAGGGTGTGCATAGACGTGGGTCCCGTGCTCCCTCCACCACTGGATTTAAGCTAGCCTGGCTGATGAAGGGTGATGCCCTGAAACCGGTCCCAGGATGCTTCTTTCCGTTCCAGGGAGGACCTGGCTTGGCAGTTCGGGCTGGACTGTGCCCACAAGGAACAGGGCCAAGACTGATTTGCATATGGCTGAACCAAACTGGGGTGGTGTGGTGAGCAAAGAATGATGGATTTAACCCAGATCCTTGTGACAGGGGTGAATGTCTGCATTGTCCAGCATTTCGTCCATCAATTGTTTCTTTTGCATTATTTTTAAAGTGCCATAAATATCTCTAATTATGAGTTTCAATTCACAATAAGAATTATCAGGCATATTTCGGTGCTTCTAGCATGCCTTGTTAACTAACAGGAATGATTCCCTTTGTTAAATATGGTGGATTTCATCTGCCAAAAATTACCTGGGGAAAATTGAGAGGGTGTTTACCCCACGGGTTCTTCTCTACACATATGACCACTCATAAGCAGGGCCTAAGACATCAGGGGCTGATTTATTGTTTGGTGGACAAGGTATTCTATAACAAATGCTACAGAGTACACTGTCCGCAAAACCATCGGTCCAACCACCCTATTACAGGTCAGGAGGAACACCAGCTTTCTGTCAATGGAGACCCAGTTGACTCCATTGACTGAAAGCTTCCTCCGAGGGCCCTACAAAGTAGGGCTAGTTGCAAGAAGGACATTACAATGCTGGCAGATTTAGGATGGATGGTGTGATGTCCCTATTTTCTGTCCGTCGCTACCGGGATAGAAAAAAAAAGAATGTCCACACAACCATGGACAAAACTCCCTTGGTCTGGAGGGTCATTAGTTATTTGTTTTTCAATACCAAACTCCCATTTTGTAGAATATTCTGAAAATGAAAAAAACTTTGGGAAAGACAAAAACAAAGATGGCTGTCCATTGTAGCATTAACATGTTGGGCCTCGTAAACGCATTTTTATTAATTTATTTTCTGTCTCATCCCAATTTAACCTCAGCTACCATTTCAAATCCCCTAGGTCCTCCAATAGATCTTGTTCTGTGCTGAAAGGGACTGGAATATTTTAGAGGATGAGCAATTATCATATGAGGACCTGGAATAAAATAATTGCTAACATTCAAGGTAATCCCCCTGAACAGTTAAAGTAATCACTCACTCAAATTGAATTTAGCCACAAGAAATGATGAGTCAGAATCAGCAGAAAATTTAACCTTCAGTTGTGTTTGTTTTAGTTTTCAAAATATTGCATACATCCTAAATTTAAATTAGATCATATTTAATAAGCATTAACCTACTCTGCGAGATCCAAATATCAAGGAAACTATCTTCCTCAGCTGAGGGAGATTTTATCCCTGAGAAAATGAATTAGTAGGGAAATCAGATTGCGTCTCATAACAAACATATTAGATAAGTTCAGTAAGTTCCAAATGACCAATTCCAGTTCATGGACAGAATCGTTTGCCACTCTACGCACTGCAGCGTCAATGCCACCGCTGTTCTGGCGCAAACGCTTTAAGCCGAAAAGAAGGTTCCACTATTAGCATCCGTAAGAATTAAGTAATCCATTACTTGAAATTTCCTTAGGACCACTGTAATTTAGTCATATGATTGGGTGTAGCACTTAGGAAGTAGACAAGTTCATGCTCTCATCCCTTGTCTGTCCATTCCCAAGCAAGTGCTCTAAGAAGTAACACTTTTGTTGCAAGTCTAGTCAAGTAAGCTACAAACGTGAAAGAAGGAGATTGAGTGCTAGAACACAGGTGGAAACTTTACGAAAGGTTCCAATAGGCTTCAGACTATTCAGTTCATAAATTTATACTAGATAAGGAAGCAAAGTTTGACGCCTTCATGTAATAGAGCTCTTGCACAATGATTTTGTGGTCAAATATGAATCTCACATTACATAGGTCAGTGAATTAATTCTTCAATTAATCGTATTAATATCATTTCAATATGAATTGCAATTAATTCATGTAAGTATAGGGTACTCATAAAATTTTAACATCTACTATTACTTCCCATATAATTTTGTAAGTCTCTTCAGCATTTTATATGTTATTGTACCATGCAGGATTTTCAGTACATCAGAAATCAACTTTTACGAAGTGCAAGTCATAACATAACTTTCTGTAACACCTAATTTTCTTGTCAATGTCAGTGCTCACTTTACACATTCTAGCGTTATTAACCATATTCTAATACATGAAGTAATTTTATTCTTACATAGAAATTTCCTGTTATCATTAATTTACCACGTTTATCTAAGCCTAAAAACACATGTCAATAAAACGTTACTTTTCACATCTGCTTTTTGACAGTTAGGTGTTTTCAGAAATCTACTTCTAACATTCTGCATTCTTTTACGATGCAGTATCTAAATCAGAACTTCATTGGTGTGTTTCTTGACACACGGAAACGTACCACACACTTTATTATCATGTAAAATAGTGTCATAATCAACTTCCATGTAAAATTGTCGTAAATAGATGAATGATAACATCTCTTCTCTACCACTGCCAAACTTTTTGTAACTTGACAGAATCTTCTACCAAGGTAAGGAGATCACTACTAGGCCAAATGTGATCTTTAATTTGGCAGACAGTATTCGCTAGGGTGGCAGACTTAATGCCTTCGCCATCCTGACAGCCATATTCTAATAAGGTCCTAAAATGCCATTAGCATCTTTGACAAAACAATGGGCTCTATTCACAAAGGAATATCTGGCCCCAAACATATGTTTACAAATGAAATTAACTCCATTTATGCCTGCCAGGAATTCTTAAAAGGATTCCTGGTAGTCCTAAATGACTTTACTACTGTGGATTTCTCTGCCAGAGTACAGAGAAATCTCCAGTCAGACCTTGAGCGAGGGAATAGGGTGTTCCAAGGAGTCGTTTACTTTGGAAGTTTGGGATCGCCGACAAACATGTACATTTGTGGGCATTATTAAATGTTGATTTGCCATCCTGAAAAAAGTCATAAAGTTACTCCATCCCTGGTCTGGAGTAAATCCCCACCCAGGATTGCTGGAGTATAGGAGAAGATCTTTCACCTGGCAAAAAATGGTATGTTATCCCAGTGGAGGAAAATTAAAACCAAATGGGTACATTTGAGACTAGATTCTGGAAAGCACTTTATAAAGTATCTCAATAGTTGGGTTTGTCACAAGATAAACAACAGAAAACAATTACATATACAAACTACCACAGAAACATTGACACTTATGATTAATAGACATCTTGCTAAGGAATTTACATCGTGCCATCCAAATATTACTTGTAAAGAAACAGAACTTTAAGAAACACAGTAAGTCCATAGATACTATAAACTATCAAATAAGGAAACTGAATGAGGTTTGATGTGCCAGAGCCCAGATCAGGTTTCATGAATGTGGTTACTGTAAGTGCTGCACCTATACCAATAGAAACAAATAATATTCTCTAATAGAAACATTTTTCAGATTGGATAAGTGACTTTAATAACTGTAACAGCAATTTTAGTTTGTATACTATATGAAAAATGACCCTTTTCGTGCGGCCAACCAATTTTTTGCTTAATTATATTACTGTTTTTTAGACTATGCACACTAGGACACTGCTGTACAGTTTCCAGTGTATGTGCTCTGACCTCAAAAACATGTTGAAATTTGAAAAACCTTAATTGCCCTATTTAACTTTCTATAAATCCATAGTATATGGTGTCCCAAAATACATCCATAGCATGGGAAAGGTGAATGTCTAATATCGAATAAAGCGCTACTGTGCCATCCATTAGTGTGGCAGGGCAAACATGACTCCCGGCTGGTCAAAACAGGTTTGGAACTACAAAATTTGTGAAAATAATCCTTTTTCACAGGGAAAAAACCTCCTTTCTAAATATTAATAGGCCTCCCTTATGTAGGCCTTGTAGCTTACAAGCCAGGGTGCCCAGTATTATAAAGTAGGACACATAGAAATGTTAAATTAACATGTCCTTACAGTAATTAGAACCCCAAATTTATTTTCACTGTAGGAAGCCTGGCTGGCTCCTACAGAGACCATGAGAAACAATATTAAATATAAGTTCTGTTATCCTTGGATTGGGGCCAGATATAAATATAATTAAACGACTATTGTTAATATTTTTTAAAAGCTCAACTCAATGGTGAAGTCTGATTTTTAATAAATATTACGAGAAAGTACATTTTTGGCATAGGCAAATAGCTAAGGGAAACCCAATTCTGGTGCTGATCCTGCTTAAAAGTAGTTACCCAATTGACAGGCTTTAATGCATGGTACACCACAGGTATTTCTAAATTAGGTGATAGGTGGAAAACTAATCTCATAAAACCTTTGGGCATCTAAGAGAAGAGTTTGAAATCCATAATTCATTGTTTTGTAGATGCTGACAAATTAGACATGCCCTGGAGCTTAACAAGTCAGAACTTATATCAGTCTCAGACTTCAACCAACTAGAATCCAAGCTACTCCTTGAAAAGTTAGAAGGGTAAGGTATATCTAGCAAATACAGAGTGTTGGTGGTGACCCTTGCCCATCTACGTTTCATTCTATTCGGATATTGCCATTGTGTATATTACATGCCTGCATGGTTACATAGAAAGTAATGGAGTCCTGAACCGGCTTTTCTCAGATGAAGATCGGAAGAGGGTACTATTTCCTATGTGGTGCTGGACTGCCAGAGATCCAAACTTACTGGATTAAATTCAAGGTTGCTCTATTGGGAATAATGGTGGATTTAGGCTGCGGTAGGTAAGGCGGAAGTTGGTTTTTGGACCTAGAGCAGGCCAAAAGGGACATTGACCTGCAATGGAGAACAATGGCTGCCCCATCAGCTGAAGAAGTGTATAAGGGTATAGACATCTGTGCAGTGGCAGATGAGACGAACTAGAAAGCAAGAGGTTGTCCTTGGAAACATGGCCAGATATGAAGGGTCATGGTGAGATCATTTGCCTTCATTGCAGCTGAATGAATGATCATACATTCGCAGTCTGTGGCGGAATTGGATGATGAACTAGACTGTGATTTCTGCTACTGGATGTATACCAAATGCATGGGCATTGTTGGAGTGCTGCAACATTTTGAATATACTCTTGTGTTGCATTTCATTGCTTTTTCAAGCCGATAAAGAGAGTTATATAAAAAGAACGCACTCACTTATCCGGAACCTAATGAAGAATGGCAACTAAAAGCATTGTACTCAAAGTTGAAAAGGTCCTGTGCAAAAAAAGATTAAGGGCATCACATTATCAACAATTTGCGAATAAACGCAAAGGAAGTAATTGCATCGTGTTATTGTTACATACCATCAGGCCAATATCAGCCTTATCACAATATTTTTCGGATTTGGGGGTCAAAGCAGATTATTTGCGTTGTAGCTTTTGTCTAATTCACTTAGGTGAAATAAGGCAATCCTAGAAGCAAAGCTTGTCAAATGTGTAACTTTGTACATGAAAGCAGCGCCCATGTTTCAAGTTGCTGTTCAGCCTACCTACCAAGCATGTACGTCGTGTGTACCTATTTTCATTGCCCTTCGGGCATTTATAAATGCACTCTTACAATCTTTGGGCGAGATGATGGCAGTCTGCTTTCTGGCTTTGTTAAAATTATTAGAACTATCTTGGAAGCAGTGATGTGTATCTTTCTGTGTATGCTATGAGTCAGAAAGGTTCTGTTGGTCCTATCTTGTGATCAATGATTTTCATGCTTTATATAGGGGTTCATGCCAACTTGCAATCAACGGACTTTAATCAAGTGGACTGTCCCTGGGTGTGAAGTTGGTAGATAACTACTTGTCTTTGTAAATTAGGAGCAAGGCACAGTGGGGAGTAGAGTGCACCATTGTAGAAATTCATTTGGCTAACTGATGTTAGTCCTTATATGTTGCAAAGTGCTAGGGTAAGGGTGGAATTGCCATCAATTCTACTGTTCTCATGCAGTAATTTCTCTCCAGTACCATGCAATGGTGATTAAAACCCCACAGATTGGAGAATTATCGTATGGCACAAATTTTTCCAGTCATAAACCACTCAGAATTTGACAGTTCTTATACTTTTACTTCATATGTGAACCATCTGAGCTGAGCAAGTGGCAAATGTATACAAGGGCCTGTAAGGGGGGGTAGAGGAGGAGGTGACAGTGAGAGTGAGGGGGAGTGGTGGAGGAGTGGGAGGAGGGAAAGTATTATCTTGCATGCAGAGCATTATATGCTTCACCCACCAGCTGTAGCAAAAGGTTCCTTTCATTTGTCTGGTCAATTCTACCAGCCAGAGAAATCGAGTCAGGTTCTCCCACAACCAGAAAACTTAGGTGTAGACAGAATAGACTACTCACACTCAGGTGGAGCGGAATCCCATGGGGTAAATCCTCTCCACCCGATTCATAAGACCCTTTTGAAGTTGTTTGTCTTCCCTGTGACTAATGGGCTTTCCAGTTCACGTGATGAGGGCCATGTATGGCAGATCTTTTTTTGTGTAACTTTACTTCTAAAAACTGTTATTATTTTATTTGTAATGATTCAGTTGACATGATTTGATTTATCCTCAAAAAACGAGTAAGTATAATAGAAATCAAGGTCTGCTGCATTCACCCTCATACACGCTTCTTGAATAAGACTGTAGCGTTTTACCAGACATAACTTTGAAACAGAAAGCTTACTCCCAGTAGAATGACAAGGCACAGCAGATGAAAAGAAATGTTGTCAAGGACAAGGCAGGAAACATGGATGCAGTTATTGATGAAAGTGCAAGGTGGGCCAGCCTTTTTACGACCTTACATTAAAATAAATTAAACAACCTACCAAATGAAAGATAAAATGTATTGGATGATGCGCAGTCCAAGCTAACACCACCAGCACCATCAGCACAAAAACCATAAGGAAAAAGTATTGTTTTCTTGACACAATTAAATAATCCAGAATTAATCATTCACGCCAATTGGGAGAACTATTCAGTCTGATGATGTGAATGTGGGCACAATCGTGTATGGATAATCTATGCTTGATTTTGGTGAAGTGTCTGTTTCTTGGTTCATGTATGCCACATACATCCTCCATCTCTTTGAAGGTCGAGGTAAACATGCTTAAGCCAGTGCAGAGAAAATGAATAGTTCTCTTTGCTCTGCTTTTCATCGCTACAGTAGGCATTCAAGAATGTCCCTTTGTTTGATGATGTCTCTTTGGGTTTTGGGACCTATTGTGGCACCATTCATCACAAGGAACACACTATATAAAGACCATACCATCACAAACCCTGATGAAAGATTTAGAAGTTTGACCAAATAAATCATTGACAATGTAACAAGCCAGCAGCATGACATTGGAAGAATTATACACTCTCAGATGTGCATGTGAGATGGATCAGATTCAGTTTCTGTGGCTTCTGTCAGGATCTGAGCAAACTAAGAAGAATCCTTTTTTTCACAATGAAGAAGTCAGACGTGAGCTCCCAAGAACCAGGACTGCTCTTAGGATTGCCTAAAACTGCATGATACCTAGGATAGAGTGTAACACAATGGCACATTACTTAATTTAACAATGCATTGTTTTCTCTTAATCTTTGACTATCAATGGATGATTTTGAGGTGCATTCTAATCAATGACTCATGGTTAGGAGGGGATGACACTAGCACTAATGCATGAGTCAGAACTCTCCATATTTAGTCAGAGTTGTGTTACCTACACTATCAAAAGTCCTGTCACCACAGCAGGTAACCTCCAGCAGACAGTTTGAGAACACATCTATCCAATGATCTGGAATGACCTCCTCAACATCCTACTCTCGCCAACCCAGTTACAAGCAAATATCTCAGCATACTTCAGTGGGCAGATCCATCCTCCAGCTATTTGAAGGTAAAGGATACACTATTCTTTCTGTAAGCAGTAATTTTATTGTTGCAAAGCCAATGGCACTTACAGAAATCCGCCACATCCTGCAATTACTGTGCATAAAAGAAGTTTCATTCCATCTCTCTTTCATCATGTCCACACTTCTGGACACTAATTTAGGAATGATGTTGCTTGTCACACGTTCCTAAACCGTGGGCATGAATCCTAGGGGAGAAGGGGTGAGCATCGGATTTTAATAGAAAGACAGGTTTATCTTTTGCCAAACAGATACTGCAGGGACTGAGAAATGTAAAACAACATTTTGTAGAGATAGACCTCTGTGATCTTAGGTGTAAATGTTGGTGCAAGATTGCACCGCAACCAATGCTAGACATTGTATTCTGGAAATACTAAAATTGGATCGCCATGAGTGCAGTGGCAAACGATTTCACCCCCATTTCTTGGGTCCGAACCACCTAAAAATAATTGTCAAATACAAGGTTTTAAAAAATACGGAAGCTTAGAAGCACTTAGGGGAGGACATTAATCATATTCAAATAATGGCAAAGGAAGAGGTTTGTTTTGGGCTTAAGACTGCAACTCTATTATCCCGGAAGCATTTAGTCAGATCCTTAACTTTCTACCTACTGGATTGGTCTCTATGCATCGTATAATCGTTTCAGGTTCAAGGAATAATTTACTCCTTTTAAAAAACTGTGATTATAGGCACTAATGCATCTTTTTATCCACGCACAACTGGTGCCTGATTCTCATCCTTGGACGCTTGTGTGAATGGCTTTCACCCATCTTATAGATGCTGTAATTTGAACTCTTGGCTGAGGATGCAAATAGATTGTCAAGGCCTACCCCCTGGCGAGTTTCTGTCTGCAGCCACTGATCAACTTGACTGCTGTCATTTGACATTGCTCTCAATTTTCTAGGATTCCGTTTGCAAAACTATTTATAACTAGATAGCACAAAAACTAGCAATTAGCAGAATTGCCATCTCGTGTGTTCATTAACCCATCAATCATGCTGCTGAAAAGAGCAGCAGCACTGTGTGTTTAATGCCCACTGTAGCCAATTAGCATTGCATGTCTTCACTAATACACAGAGTCATTTCATTGAACTGCTGTTGCAGTAAACTCAACCGGTATAAATGGAAAGAAGAAAATTGATTTGCATGTAATAACAGTGGTAATAAACCTTCTCAAGCTACGTGCAGTGTTTCCATCTGTTACCAAAGTGGAGGTTTAAGATCTATCATTCCCAGAGGGGGACTTACCCAGCTGGACTTCTATAACACTGGGCTTGTTCTCCAAAGGGAACAGTGGCTTCGGAGGCTTGTCTGTGAGTAAAGCTGAAAAAGAAAAGGAGAATCAGTAAACACTAGATAAAATACACCACATAGATATAACGTTATCAAGCGCAATAGAGACCCTGATTCACAAAAGTTTCCACATATAAATGTGACTTGATTACACAAAAAAGAGAGCACAGCACAGAAACAGCGTCCCTGGCAGTGGTCGAGGAACTCAAATTTCGGTTGGATCGACGAGGTTCGGAAGCCATTATTGTTTTAGATCTCAGTGCAGGCTTCGATACAGTAGATCATGCAAAACTTATCCATAGGATATGAAAAGTGTGTATCGATGGCCATGAGCTAAAATGTCTTTCCCCTTCTCTGGAGAGTAGAACCTTCCAGGTGTTAGATAATTCCTGCTACTCCGACAGATGTCTTCCCTGAGCCCCACCCTTTTTTCGTTATATGTACTCCCTAGCTGAAACTCTGTGCTCTATTGGGTTGTCATTGGTCTCTTATGCTGAGGACACCCAGCTGGGGATCTCAATATCTCCTGATCCCAGCTCTAGTCACCTCAGTCTGGCCTCCTGTCTTCAGCATGTAGCCAGATGGATGGCTAACTGTAAACTGAAGCTCAATGAAGACAAGACTGAGGTTATGCTATTGGGCAATAATTTTAGAGAGAAAGTCCTAACTCCTGTGCTGGATTGCTTGGAGAGGATCCCAGCCCGAAATGTATGATAAAGATTCTTGGTATGTGGCTAAATTCCAGCCTACAATGGAGCACCAGGCTAAAAAAACTTGCTGCTATTTGCTTTGGTGTCCTGAGATTGCTTATAAAGGCTTTATATCCTCTTTTTCTAACTAGAAGACTAATTGCCCAGGCTCTTATCATTTCACACCTTGATTATGGCAATGTCCTATACCTCGGCTTGCCCTAATATGTGTTCAAAGGTTTGCATGTCACCCAGAATGATGTTGCACAGCTCCTCATGATCTTCTGCTACACCAATCTGCAAAAAAGACTCTGAAAGATCTTCACTGGCTTCCAGTGGAGCAGCGAGTGCAATTGGCCTTATGCATTGTGTACAGATCACTCCTTAAGACAGGGTCAATCTATGCTAAGATCGCTAACTACTCCATACAATCCTGGAAGGTCATTATATCTTCTTCAGCTTACTTGCTACCGGTTCCCAAAATCAGTAGATCTCATTGGGGTGTACGTTCATTGACTTATCTGGTCCCCAAACTTTAAAACACTCTCCCAGTTGAATTATGCCTGTGGACCAATACATTCTCTTTTCGTAAGGCCTTGGAAACCTGGCTCTACAGTAACCTGTTCTCTCCCGGTGGTGAGCTGGCTATAATGATTACTGTTCTAGTACCGGGAGGCCTTTGGGTAGCTACGCGCTTTAAAAGATTCATGGACTAGAATAGAATAGAATGTACAACCCTGATTCCACATCCGGAGTCCACACATTTTTTTATGATTTCAGATTTCTCCCAATGTGAGGGAAAGTCCACCTGTAATAATTATGGACCAGTACGGTTCATTTTCTACTTATGTAAATTAAAGGATAGGCATAGGAGAAGTTAGAATCAAGATGTGTCTCCCTAATGTGTTTACAAAACTTATAGGGTTGTGGTTAATCGCAAGCACTTTCTAGGTAATGCAAATTCTTCAGATGGACATACATGTAGCTCTGGAAAAAGGTAGGGACGAGGGACTTTGTAGATGGGAGTAGGAAACAAACATACACTTGTCCTATCAGGGTGTACTTGAAGAATTGTCTCACATATAAAATTGCTTTACCCACTACTGTAGGAAATTGGAGTATTAGTTGAGGGGGGTGAGAACCCATCTCAAATAATAATCAGAGTGAACCACAAAAGTCACTAAATAACCTGTGCCTAACTCTATGCTCACTTGCCACAAAACAGTCAGGCTTAAATTCGTAAAGTATTTCTGCAGTGAATAGAAATATAGAGAATATTTTAATAAATACAATAACACAAAAGTGACAAAAATCAAATGCGTAGAATTTGAGATATGAAATTCTAAAGCTTGAATTAAAATAGCACCAAAAGCCATTAAGCATTAGCTGCAGTTATCTGGTCGCACTAGAATGGGGCAAAGGAAAACGTTAAGGCTGACCGCGATGGAGCATAGGTTGGAAACAGGGGTTAGCATCATTCCAGTAAAGAACTTAGCTTCTGAAATAGAAATGTCTATGGCAAAAAAGTTGTTTTCAATGAGTTGTCTGTTGGGCAAACTACAGGGCTCAGCAACTGCAGGCTTCTGAAGAGCGAGGTCCCAGTGGTGCTGCCAATGAAGGTGGGAAAGCTCCATGTGGGTGAAGTCCATGCCTGAAAAGGCCTCAATGTCGATCGGATGCTGATCGGCATTGGTCCTGAAGAAGCCCTCTAAGTTTGGGCTTAAAAACTTTTTCAGAAGTCGGGTATCCTTCAACAGGGCAAACCAGCAAGCAAAGGCCAACCAGCAATTCACCTGCAGATTCATGGGTGATCTTGGTTCCTGGCGGTTTTACAGCCAAAAAGTTAGCAAAACATTTCTAAGTACAACTCCTTGCAGATTAGGGACAGGAGGAGTACAGTCCCCAAGGATCCAGGACCTTAGGGCACATCTTGTGGTTAGGACTCACTCCAACAGAGGCCAGCAGCAGGGCCCAGGCAGGTCCAGCTGGAACTGGTCATATGGGCAGTTGCAGAGAGAAATGCCTCCGGACGCTTGTTGTGTCTCTGTAGCTCATACAAGTCATCCAACTGACCCTTGGAGACACTTTTGGGGTACTGGGTTGAAGGCATGCAGGTCCAGTCTTCCTTCAGATTCTTCAGACAGCACAGGGCAGTCTTTCTGATTCTTCACAGGTCCAAAAGGTTCTGAGGAAAGATCTCTGGGCTCCATTTTTATGCCAAAATGCCAGCCTGATGGTGAACGGCAAGCCGTTGTTCACCCCCTGAATCAGTTTTGGTCAGTTCCTCTACTCCCACTGGACTTGGTGCCGGCTTGACCAAAGACACAACATGGAGATAGGCATGAGTTTGATCTATATCTGCCAGTGACAAGGTAGGCATCCTATAAAGCAAAGTAACGGGCATGTCCCCCAAGCCATCCTGTCAAGAGAGGAGTTCCCCTCCCCACACCTAGAGCCCTTTGTCTACAGTCTGGGCACAATACACATCTGTCCACACAGGGTGCAGGTGACAAAGGGACACTGGCAGGAGAGCAATTTAGTTTTAGGCAGGAAAATCACAGCTTTCTTAAAGTGTAATTTCCAAAATAGTAATATAAAATCTCACTTGACTTTTAAAAGTTGGATTTTAAATTACAATTAAAATTAGTCTTTGAGACTTTTTTTGGCTATTTCCAAATAGCACTTATTAAAGGTAATAGTGTAAACCTGTGTTAACCTATCTGACAGTAAGCCTTGTGTCAGTAAAAAACTACTTTGGAAGTTTTTCATTGCCAAGACCTGTAAAACATTAAATATGCATGTGCTACATTTTTAAATACCATGCATCCTGCTCTGCTGTGAAAGTGTAGATGGATTTGCTCAGCCATTGCTGTTCAATAGGTAGAACTAGGCATACTTTCTGTCTTCAGACATCTACAAGGAGTCTTTCCATACACATATGAGAAATAAGCGGTGCCTTGGCCCTGTCTGATCACCTACCTAGAAGCACCTGGTCCTCCAACCAAGCCTGGCCCTTTCAGATCTCTTCTGCTTACCTTAGGAGTCCCACTTTCTCCTTGCACATTCTTGCCTATCTTTCTTGCTTCCTTTTTTCCTGCTCTCACTCTTTCAGCTCTTTTTCGTTTGTTCATCTCTTGTTCTCTTTGCTGCTTTCAGCTCTTTTCATTCTTGCCCATTCTCAGACCTCTTTCACTTTCTCAGCTCTTTTTGCACTTTTTTGCTTTATCAGCTCCTTATCTTTTTGCCCTTTCAGTTTTTCTCACTCTTGGCCATTCTCAGCTCTTTTTGCTTTTCAGCTCGGTAAGAAAATGCCCTTCTTGTGTGCTCACCCCCAAACCAAGGTTCAAGGACAATTATTTAATAAGAAATTAAAATCCAATCTGATGGTAAGGTTGGATTTGTAATTACTATTTTGAAAATGGTCCAACTGAACAGTGAAATTCTCACACAAGGTAAACACAATTAAAAAAACACCCCACAATGATTGAAATGTGAACAGGTCAACTTGGTAATCAAAGAGATTTATATAATGCAATAATCACAAATTCACAATTTCAATGGTTGCTCCAAAATTAAAAGGTGACTAAGGTGCTTGTGAAAGGGTAGGGATGTGATAGTAAGGATAGAATTATCAATATTTACAATATGTACAATAATGAAAGAGACCTGTCTAACAATGTATCAAGAGACTGGCTAAACAACCCCGAGTAATGCAATGCCACGAATGCATTATAAATAATCTGCTTCTGGGATCGATGGATAAGTACAGGTCCGAATTTAAGTAAAGTTGACGTTTTGACCCCAGATCCTATAAGAGGGTGATTCAACCCTTCCAAGGGGGTCTTCATGAGGACCATTGGAGGGGCAACCCCTAGTCCCGAGGAGAGCCCGCAAAGACATTTTTGGGTTTGAAACGCGTAGACCAATATTCACCAATATCCACGGGGATCCCAGTCCAACGCATAGCAATATGCAGGACTAAAATTTATTTTCATTAACAAGCAAAAGCTTGGAAGCCCATGTTAGATAAACCTGGACCCCCTCACTGTACATTAACCAAGAGCGTCATCTGAGAACCTTTTGCTCTGGTTTTCCAAGTTTAGGACTGGTGAAGATTTAATTTTAGCATGTCTATGTTTTAGTTTCTATTATTCACTAGTTTGACTTATTCTTGTTTGCTTTTCAACACTGAGCACATGGTTTTTCAGAAATTAGTCATTTGCATAGTCACAGAAAAGAATGTGGTTTCTCTCATTGTAGTTATTGTGAAAGCTTTAAATATGTTCTATTGAAATGTTACAAAAGAAATATGAGGCCATGTTTATTTAGTAAAATGTACCTCATGCATAAGTAAAGAAGCGTTTGAATTACACAACCGCCTGATGTTGTATTGTGTTTACAGGTTTATGAGGCCCAAGGTGGTTGTAGGTATGGGCCAAACCCCTTTATGCACACTCCTTGGTAGCATTTAATTTGCAGGCCTTGGGTACATGCAATACCACTTTACTTGGGACATTCAAGTATATTTTAATACGGCAAATGGGTGTAAGCCAATGTTACCACGTTTAAAGGAGAGAGCACAAGCACTTTAGCACTGTTTAGCAGTGGTAAAGTGTGCTGAGTCCTAAGGCAAGCAAATACAAAGTCAGCAATAACAGGAGGCTGGGATTGAAAACGCAGGGGAAAAAACATGCCAAGGATGTCAGGTCCAACACTCCCCCTACTGCAAGCTAGTACCAGACATAAAAAATGCATCCTTCGATAACTTCTCTGAACACTGCTAGATGGGAGGAAGACAGAAGTAGGGCTGCACCTGCTGAATCCCTTTGAACTGTGGAGAGAGACCCCTAGTGCTGGACCTGCTTCTACTTGAACACAGGGCAGCAGAGTGGATCTAAGGGCAAGTTGGCTAGCCTACAGTTAAGGGACAGGGACACAAAAGCTGCAAGAAGCCCACCTTTCTGAAGATCCCAAATTACCAATTCCAACTGGACGTGTCCTGCACTCCGTTGGAGTGGGTCCTGACCTCAAAGTGGTGTCCCTAAGGTCCAGGGACCCTATGCTAAGTTTCAACATGTACTCCTCCTGCCTAATCCTATAAGCTGGGACTTAAAACCTTTCCAAAGACTTTTTTGCAAAAGAAAACAGAGGCTACCCCCGGAGTGCCACCAAGCACCAGTCACCTACGTAGCACTGCTGGTTGGACTCATCTTGCTGGTTTGCCCTGCTAAAAGGATCCTGTCCTGACTTCTATTTGCCTGCCTCTTGCAACACACCCTCTCGCCTTTTAAAACACTGTGCTAGCCCAGACATTTTTAATGGCAGACACACCACTGGCATGTCAAAGGTTCACCAAAGGCAAGCCCATCTGCACCCAGCACCAAGAACCCTTGTACAGCAACCGCCCACTGCAGCCCATGACACTACTCGACCAAAGCCCTCCTTGTCATAAACCCCAAATGTCTGACACCACACTGCGCCAAAGTCTCCCCACTCAAACTGAAGATGCATAGTCATGTCCTTCCTGCCATTTCTGAGGCACCTACCCTAATTCATATTCCCTCCCCCAAATGTGCATTGCACACAGAACCACATCACACACACACACCACCGTGCACAACTTCCCCTCCCTTTCCTGCCTCCTTCTCAACCCTTACTCTCTCGTCAAACATATCATAAAAGTTTGGAACCTCCTGCATGACCTCTTTCTGGACTTACTATTCCTCACCAAAACCAGGCTTAACCCGGAATTCCCTCCGGTCATCACATTGGCCATCCCCGCTTCCCCTGATAGAATATAGCAGGAAAAGACACAACTAGCAAACTCCGAGGAGGATTTGCTATGTGTTGGACTTGGCCCTTTTTGCAGGGTCATCCCTGAACTTTTTTGCCTTCCTACTATATTTTTTCTGACCTGTTGTTGGCTGTTTTATGACTCTGGGCACTTTACCACTGCTGATCAGTGCTAAAGTGCATATGCTCTCCCCATGGTAAATTGATGTATGGATTAGTAACTCCATGATTGGCTGGTTTGGTTTACTTGTCAGACCCTAGTACAGTGCACTGAGTGTGCCCAGGGCTTGTAAACCAAATGCTGCTAGTGGGCTTGCAGCACTGGCTGTGCCACCCACAGAAGCAGCCTGTTAAAGTGTGTCTAAGGCCTTCCATTGCAGAGCCTGCGTGCAGTCTGGTACTGTCATGCTGACTGGGCAAGTGCACTCACTTGCCAGTCCCTAAACCTTCCCTTTTCTTCATATCAGACACCCCTATGGTAGGCCCAAGGACAAGGTGCATTGTTAGTATAAGGTAGGACATGCCCTGGTGTGTGTGGCATGTTCTAATAGTGAATTACAGCCATTTTCGTTTTTCACTATTGCAAGGCTACCTGTTCTCCATAGGCCAGAATGGGCAGATTGATTATTACATCTTATAATCCTAACTGACTAAGGGAACATGGTAGAAATTCGAATTTAGTATGCCTGAACTCAGAATGATAAAATACATATTTTAGTGAAGTTGGTTTTAACATTCTGTGTTTGAAAATACCACTTTTAGAAAGTAGGTATTTTCATGTCTAACCATCCAAACCTGCCTCTGCTAGGCTGTGTATTCCTTGTCTGGAGTTTGAGTGACAGGGTCTGGGGAATTCCAGGGGGCTGGGGAATTCCCGGAGACAGGGTGAGTCAGCACAGGGCTGAATAGAGAGATCTCCATGTAGATGGGTGGGAGGAGTTGCACCTTGGACCTGAAAAGGGCTGTGCTTTCCCTCCACAATGCTGGCTCCACCTCCTGTGGTGCGTCTGATGTCTCTGCACTGCACTGTGAAAGGAAAGAAGGAGTCATGTCAACAAAGTGCTCCAGGATTGACCAGAACTGGTTTGGACTAGGCAAAGGCCTCTCTGCCTTCAGAGAACAAAGAGAAAGTGCGTATAAAAAGGGGACCCAGACCCCAGAACTTTAGATCACTTTGGGAAACAAGAAGAAACCTTTGCTGAGGAGTGGAACCAGAAGAAACTGAGGAGAGACTATCCCTAAGCTGAAGTGTTGCTTGGGGGATTGGCCTGCAGTGGTTGCCTGAATGCCAAAGAAAGGAGAAAGGACTTTATGTGCATTTTCATTCAACTTGTGTAAGGATCTCCAAGGGCTTGGAAAAGAGCTTGCCTCCTGCTGAAGTCTCAGGGACAACAGACTTCAACCATCAGCCCCCCAGGGTTCTTTGGAAGGGCCTGCTACTGTATTGGGCCTTCTGACGAACTGCGTGTCGCAAGGAGCTGGAAGCGTGACTCACGGAGAAGAAGCATGTCGCCGTCGCAGCCGCTGCTGTCGCATCACTGAACAAGGGTGTTGCCGCTGTAGCTGTCGCATTGCACTGCACCACGAGAAGCGTCCCGCAACACCGAAGAAGCGTGTCGCTGTCACAGCCGCTGCCGTCGCATCACTGAACAAGGGTATTGCTGCTGTAGCTGTCGCATTGCACTGCATCACGAGAAGAGTCTCGCATCGAGGAAGAAGCGTGTTGCCGTCACATCATGGATGTCGCCGCTGTAGCTGTCACATTGCACCGCACCAAGAAAAGCGCCTCGCCGCCATGAGAGCTGCTGCCGTCGCATCACTGAACAAGGGTGTCGCTGCTGCAGCTGTCACATCGAACGGAAGCGTCTCGCATCGTCGGAGAAGAGTGTCACCGCCAAAGCCGCTGTCGTTGCATCACTGGACAAGGGTGTCGCCGCTGCAGCTGACGCATCGAGTCGAGTATTCTCACAACATCGGAGAAGCGTGCCGCATCAGGAAGATCTTCACGTCTTTATTTCTTTGCACCGAACTTACATTGCATCACCATCGTTGCAACACTTTCGTTGCCCTGCATGTCACATCTAAAGGTACATTGACTGAAAGTGTCGCTTTTAAGATCTAAAAGAGAACTAAATTAAATTCTACCCCTTTTAAAGTAACAGTATTGTGGATTTTTGTCGTTTATGGTCTTGTGTTAAATCTATATAAAGAATACTTATTTTTGATATAAAACCTGTGTGGTGTCCATCTATAGTCTTGTCACTTGATTACTGTATGTTTTCACAAATGCTTTACACACTACCCCCTGAGATAAGCCTGTCTGCTCGTGCCAAGCTACCAAGGGGGTGAGCAGGGGTTATTTTAGGAGTGTACCCCCTTACCCTGACTAGAGGCAAGGGTCCCTATTTGTCACAAGTACCTACCTGTGCCAACTAGAGACCCCCAAATCTAACACTATCATACACAGAGAGAAAATCAACTTCTCCATCCCCTCCACAAACACCAGCTATCATCCACAACACATGGCCTTTAAACCCAGCACATCAAACACCACCTTCCTGGGAGAAGCACTACTCTACCGGATCCCAGACCTAAACCCAACTTCAGTGCCATACATGCAGGCCTTATCACTCATCTGCGACTTTCATCCAACTTATTGATTGTAACTGTTGACCTCAACTTTCACCTGGAGACTGTGTCACCAGTTGAAAATCTAGGCTAGACACTACTGGCTTGCCTTTTGGCATCAACCCAAGGCTTAAAGCCATGCAGAACAGCCGGATATAGAACGTGTGCACAGATGAGGTCATCAATAGAAGACTCCTACTAAATCTGGTGCTAGGCAATTTTCTGCCCTTCATGTAACACAAAACTTACATTTTTCACACGGTGCTCTGTTGCATGAAACTGAGAAAAATCCGGCCCTTTGTATGCAATCTCTTTCAATTTTATGGTAAACCATACCCACTGGCGGACCTTATTCAGTCTTTTGGCAGAAGATTGAACATAGGTGCTGCCAAACAAAATGATAACCCATCTCTGGCTTTCCCATGATTTTGCAGAGTATTCATATTTTCTTATTCAAGCAGGAGCATGCCAAACCTATCATTCAAGTGAAAACTTTGATTTAAAAGAAGCCACCAGGGCCAGTAGTATGAGGTGCATTGTTAGACCTGGCATCATTGGCGTGGGCCTCCCTTCCTCTTTTCGCTTCCTATCTTTTATGTTGGCTGGATTTAGATGCTCTTGGCGCTGTGCCACTACTAATCAGTGCCACAGTGCGAATGCTCCCTGTGTAAAGATGACTGTATGAATTGGGATAACCATAATTGGCTTGTTTGGTTTACCTGTCAGTCCCTAGTATAAGTGCACTGTGTGTGCCCAGGGTTGGTAGACCAAATACTGCTGGTGGGCCTTCAGCGCTGATTTGCGCTACCCACGGAAGCAGCTTTTAAAGTATGTTTCAGACCTGCTATTGCAGAGTCTATAGGCAGTCCAGAACTGCCTTTGTTACTGTGAGGTGCACCCACTTCCCAGTCCCAGCACCTTCCCTTCGCACCATGTAAGACACCCCTATGGCAGGGTGCGTTGTCTGTGACAGGAAGAGCATGTTCTAATAGCGAGTTACCCTCCATTTCACTGTTTACTATTGTGAGGCTATCCGTTCTCATAGGCCAGAATGGGCAGGCTGAGTCTTGCATTCCAAAATCCTACCTGACCCCAGGAACCTGATAGGAAATTCGAATTTGATATGTTTAAGCTCAGAACATTGAGATACATCTTTCAGTAAGGATCATTTGTATATCCCGTGTTCGAAAATGCCTCGTCTAGAAACAAGGTATTTTCTTGCCTAAGCTTTCCTGTAGGCTTTGCTAGTATGTGTATTGGCCGTCTGGTTTTGGACCAGCAAGGCCAGCTGGGTCAGACCTGGCTAGAGAGAGAGATCGGCATTCAGAGCATGGGGAGGGCTGACTCTTTGATCTGAGCAGGGCAGTGCCTGTCAAGGTGAATGATGGCTCCACCTCCCACTGGGCGTCTGATAGCAGACCCCCTCATTCTCAGGACAGGATGTCGCCTCGTAAACCAAGTGCTCCCCGACCCCACCGAACTGGTTCTGGCTGGATTCAGTGATTAGTGACTTTAGAGAACAAAAACATTTTAGGTATAAAACGCTGCGCTGAAACCTTTTTCAAGTGTGTTCCTTCTGGATGTCAAGACGAAACTCAGTCCGAGTGAACAGAGGAAAGGACTTTGAAACTTTCACCAAGCTTGCTGAAGAAACTACCCGAGAGCCTGAATTGACAGTGGCTCCTGCTGAAGTCTCAGGGACTTTAGATTTCACCCCGTCAGCCGTCTGAATTCCTGTGCGAGGAATTCTACTTGCAGGTGAGGCCTCCGTCGAGTAATTCAGAGCCTCCAGTTCTACTGTGAGGAACGCGGACTGGTAACCCTAGTTAACTCAATGTGGGCCGCCGCAGCTAAGAGAGAGCTGCTGCCGCTGAGAGTCCGCCTTAGCATGAACCTTCGGAACCTTCGCTGAATCTGTGTGGGCCGCCGCAGTTAAGAGAGAGCTGTAGCCACTGAGTGCCCGCCGTTGTGCCAGCCTGGTTGAGATCATCCTTTGTCCTGTGGGCCGCCGCAGCTAAGAGAGAGCTGCTGCCGCTGAGTGCCCGCACCTTTGCCACACTTCGCATCATCGTGATTTGTCTTGTGGCCCGCCGCAGCTAAGAGAAAGCTGCTGCCGCTGAATGCCCGCACTGTTGCCAACTTTGCATCATCGAGATTTGTCCTGTGGGCCGCCGCAGCTAAGAGAGAGCTGCTGCCGCTGAGTGCACGCACTGTTGCCAACTTTGCGTCATCGCGATTTGTCCTGTGGGCCACCACAGCTAAGAGAGAGCTGCCACCGCTGTGTGCCCGCATCTTGTTCACCATTGTCAAAGATTGCCGCTATCATCTTGGGGGCCGCCACAGCTAAGAAAGAGCTGCTGCCGCTGTGAGCCCACCATGGAGCTGCACGACAAGAGTCATCGCCACCACAACCCCGGCAGCCGCGTGCTGCTGCCACTGAGAGCCCGTCTGTACCCGAGTGCCCGAATTATTGTGAGTGTACGCTGCAGACCACTGCAGCCAAGAGCTGTGGTCGCTGGGAGTCTGCCTGTCACCGTCTCCGCTTCTTCAAGAAGCTGCGTGCTGTGTCCCCTTCCAACAACAGGTATCTGGTGCGCAACGGGTCGCGTAGACCCAGGCCTTGAACTAAGTCAGTGCCACGTTCTAGTGAAGACGTTATTGCATTTTTAAGTCCATACTAATTCACGTGCATTGTGGCTTGGTAAAATGCTTTTGAGAGTCTTGTGTTAAACCTTAGATAAAGATATTATTTTTCTAAACCTACTTGAGTTGTGTTCTTTTGTGGTGTCCTTACTGCCTTATTGTGCATGGTCAAAAATGCTTCACACACTGCCTCTGAGATAGGCCTAACTGCTTGCTCTACGTTACCACAGGGTTGAGCAGGGGTTATCAAAGGGGGTAGCCCAGTTGCCCTGACATAGGAAGAAGGGTCCCTATTTGGACATTGGTGCTAGCTATTGCCAACTAGAGACCCACATTTCTAACATGCATTATAAAAACAAATTACTATTATCTGCAATATATATAACTATTATCTTTTCTACGGATAAACAACCCTTCTAGTGCTCTCTTCAGTTGTAATCTTAAGGCTTTAATTCAACAGCACTCACCATTCTGGACTTGTAGTTCCAATGCTCCTATATGATGATCAAAAAACGTGATAAGGTTGCCGTGTATGACAATAGTCAGTTCATCAGCTAAACTTTTTTAACTGTGGCAGGCTGCATTTTGCACTACCAGTAGCATGAATGATCAACTGCAGGCTTTGTTGTGTATAATGAATCCTGTGCAACAATAAATGTAACCGGAAGTCCTCACCTAGACCCGAGTACTGCAAACATGGGTACCAACTATTTCTGTGCCCGTTTTGCACTTGCAGCGAACTAGAGCTGAATGTAAACATCACTCGCTCACTTTAACCACCAGCATTAGCAGCGACTGTAAAAAAGGAATAGTGTAGGCAAATGTATACAAAACTGGCACAATAATACGCAATATTTCCAATCAATTTTTCTTTAATTACTACAAATGTGATGGAAAACTGGGTAGAAGCACAGCTTAATATTAGCACCAACTTCTATTTATCAATATACAAAATAATGTAGTGAGAGTGAATGGTACAGTGGAGAGCAGTGCACTTATGGATCTTGATATCATAGCCAGGCACTGTAATTATTTAAACCAATCAGTAATCAGACACCTTCCCTGCTGGGCATCCTCCTGGAGTGCCTGCTTCGAGCTGCAGGCGCTGCTGCTTCAGCTGCACACCCTTCTGTTTAATTGATTTTACACCAGACACTTCCCGCTTATTAACTTTGATCAAATGAAGAAATTGGCTGTGAGTGCTTGACTGTTGCCAATGCTCTGGCCTCTTCATTGTGCCTTGAACTCAGTGTTAACCTCTCTATAAAAAAGAATTCTTGAAGCTAAATTTCATACGCCAGCAAAAAAGACATCCTCCATTACTGTGGATGCTGGACAAGAGCCGACTATTTGTATTATCCCCTGCTCTACTTGAAAGAAAATTAGATTCTTTACATGAGTTAATCGTTTTCACGTATATATGTTGCAATTGTCACAGCCGGTGGATTTGTTTTCGGTTGCATGGCATTCACCACCTGCATTGTAAATCATGCATTTGTTGAGGTCTCCCAACAGACAGCTTCTGCGATCTGCCGCAGACAGCATTACATACAATACTGCATAGAGCGGGCTTTGGGACAACCCCCTGCTCATAATTGGATGGCTTCCATGTCTATTTTGGTTCCTGGTTCCTTATTAGATGTAGTTCCTGCCCATTCATTTGATTGTCCAACCCCTGGGTCATCCCGGCTATATCATTGGTTTTGACTGGATGACTAGTATCTTTCTACTGCTTAAGCCAGGGAACTACACTTTTTAAGTTTCATTTATCATAAAGCACTCCATGAGTGTGAATGTACTGATCTCCCTTTTACGTTCTTTACCTTAATCTCAAATCCCTCCTGCCCGTCTCTCTATCCCCCTCAGTGGTTTTTCTTCCGTCTTGCATTGCGCACTGCTGCGGCTTGGAGTCGCTCTATCTTTCACACTCCCTCTGTCTCGCTGTGTGTTCTGTCTGCTTTCTGTACCATCCCACCCTCTCCTGTTGCCCATTTCTTGTAGTGCACCACTAAGGGCTTTGTCAATACATGATGCTTTAAAAATGTTACCAGCATTGGCAGAGCCAGTAACGGCAACCGGGCAACTTGAAAGTTTATTTTCTTTTTCTTGCCCGACCCCCTCTTGGTGTACGGGGTCCCTGGCTCCTCACTACATACCGGGCACCAGGACAAATGGTGCAGTAATACAGATGGCTTAATTCACAGTGCCCCTTCTCTGGCGTACGAGGGTCAACAATGTCATCTTGCACATGGGCAATGACCCAATCAGTGCAGCAGCCGTCTTATCACACTTCCCCAAGGGAGTCCACTCGACAGGGCTCCCCACTGGACCCTTGTTCCCTCCAACGCTCTTCTGTTCTTCTAGTGGGCAGGTGCTGGTGCTCCAGGCTCCAGGATACGTGGTCTTGGATTCACTGGGTGATGTCCCCTCTCACAGCAGGGATACTAGCAGCTGCTGACCCACAGTCCTGGTCACAAGCAGAAGTCTTGAAGTGCTTCCTCTGCACACAGCCTGCCTGGCTGTTAGGCAGATGACAATTTTTGGAGTCTCAAACTCCCCTTCTTATAGTCCTTTTCCAGACTCAAACATGATTTAGATTCTGGGTCTTTGAATTTTATGTAGGGGGTCTGCTTCTTTTGAAGTGTCCACTTATCTGCCTTCTTGAAAGAATCCTATCACAGCAAGAGTGACTCCAAAGCTGATAGTCCCACAACACAGTGGATGGGAGTGAATAGAGTTCATACCTGTATGAATGAATGAATGACTTATAGATCACAGCAATACCCTGTGGTGTCTAGGCGCTACCTGAAACACACACAGCTGGATGACAGAATAAGAGAGTAGTGTTATGCTCTAAAAAGCCATGTTTTTAATTTCTTCCTGAATTTTAACAAGTTTGTCTATCTCTTCAGAGAGGTTGGCAGGGTGTCCCAGAGTTTGGCAGCGGTGGGTGTGAAACTCTTTCCACCCCACTTAGTCTTGTTTTATCCTGGGAACAATGAGATTCCTATGTTCTGCTGATCTTAATGGTCAGGACGGAACATATGGTTTTAGATAGCTGGCTAATTGGGTTGGACCCATTTGATTTAGTGCTTTAAATGCAATACTGAGGGAATTAAAATGTACCTGCTTGGCCATCATCAGCCAATGTAGCCGGGGGAGAGCGTCAGTTACAGACTCCGATTTAGGGATTCCTAGGAGAATCCTGGTTGCGGTATTTTGTATGATCTGCAATTTTTGGATGCTGCGTTTTGTTGTGCTGGTGAATAGGGTGTTACAGTAATCCAGTCTTGATGATATCAAGACGGATGTAACTGTTTGCCTAAGTTCCGCAGGGATTGAAGGTAGGACCTTCTGCAGAATTTTTTGTATAAGATAGCAGCTGGAGGTGGTGGAGTTAATTTGAGTTTCAAAGGATAGTTTACTTTCCATGATAACACCTAGATTTTCTGCTTTTGGGACAGGCATGGGTAGTGGTCCGAACTGGTCCGGCCACCAGTAATTGGTCCAAAAGGAGGGATTATTGAACAAAAAGTAAGACCTCTGTTTTGGAAGAGCTCAATTTCAGACAATTGTCTGACATCCAACTCCTGATGTGACTCATGCAGTCTTGAAAACTACTTGAAGTGGTGCAGGAAGATCCACTTACAGAGACAATTATTTGTGTATCGTCCACGGGCGAACCCATGACTTTTTATAGTCTGACCAGTGGGTTGACGTATAAGTTAAAAAGTGTGGGGCTCAGGGAAGATCCCTGGGGAACTCCACGTGGCAGTGAAAAGGGAGGAGATAAAAAGTCACCTAATGCGACCCACTGAGTTCGCTCAGATGTGAAGGAGCCTAGCAGGGAGAGCGCCATGTTCCTGATCGTAGTCAAATGGTCCAACAGCAGCCCATGACTGACAGTGTCAAAAGCGGGAGATAGATCCAATAGGATCAGAGCGGCGCTACCTCTGCCATCCAACGTCCATCTGAGTTCCTTGGTGGCCGTAATAAATGTCAGTTCTATGCTATGATGTGCACGGAAACCGAATTGCGAAGGATCCAGGATTTCATTATCCTTGATGAACGAGGAAAGTTCTAAATTGATGGCCTTTTCCAACACCTTTGAAGGGAAGTGGAGTGTGGAAATAGGCCTATAGTTAAGCGGATCCTTGGTGTTCAGTGTGGTTTTTTTTTTTTAAATAATGGAAGTATGGATGATTTCTTCTATTATAGTGGAAACCTCCCAGAAGTGATCATGGCATTGCATTAAAGATCACTGTCAAATAGGGTGCAAATGTCTCAGGCGATTGGAGTAAAATTTTAGGGCGACAGGGATCTGCTGTAGAACCTGATTTAATGGTTCCGATTAATTGTAAGATTTTATCGATGGTTAATGTCGTAAATGAGGACAGGGTGGCAGATGGTGCCTCTATTGTGGGTATTATTTTCTGAGGTTGGAGAGGGGTCTGTGCCTGGCCTTTGGACGGTTGTAGAAAAGAATCATAGACAGCTTTGTCCTTATTTTGGAATGTGTCTGCTAAGGTATTGCAGAATTCCTGGCTGACAGCGGTGTCTTGAGGGACTTACAGTTTAGACAAGGGTTTTACCTTGGTGAACAGGTTTTTGGGACATATTTTAACTGATCTAATTTGCTCTGTAAAATAGGCAGCTTTCTCCATAACAATGAGGTTTTTATATATCTGAAGGGATTCTTTATATTTCTTTTTGGTGACCACATTATTGTCTAATCTCCAGTTTCTCTGAAATCTGCAGCAACGTTGCTTTTGCAGTTTGAGTCTATCATTAAACTGGCACTGAAAACTCTTCTCTTTCCCTGATTCCTCTTCCCTCCTGCTGCTGTTCCCCCCCGAAGTCAGGTTTAAGCGCTGGGATGCTCAAGGGTTACTACGCGCTCTACAAAAACCTTAAATTAAATTAAATTAAATTAAACCATGGTTCGGAAAGGAACCTAATCTGACGGCTAATTATTTTGGGAGCCATGTCTGTCATGGCTGAATCTAGCCAGGAGTGGTAATTCGCGATCGCTGAATCCAAATTGGAAGACAGACTTGGAGCAGATTTTGATAATCGGACTGGACTACTAGCTGATTTTATTCCTGGGTCTGCTGATAAAGGATTCTACTGCCTGTTTGAGGTGTGGTCTTTGTGGTAGAGCAACTTAACAAAGGACTGGAAACTGGTTAGACCATGTCAATGGCACAGAATCGATCCAATGTATGTGTGGATTATTCATGAAAATCCCATCCATGAAGTGGCCTGCGGTGTGCGTCACACCTTCAACCAGTTGACGAAGGTCTAAACTGGTCATCTGATCAAAAGTACTTTGGTTGCCCAGATCTGTATGTCAGCCACAGTGATATATATACCAAATGTTTAGCCCTGGGCCCCAGCATTATTGTTTATGATACTCTTATCAGCATTATTTCCTTCTTGAGATGTGCCCAGGCCCCTACCTTTTGACCTCTCATTGAAACAAAGAGCACCCTTTGAAGTGTACATAGGAAACCTGGCTCTTCCCTCTCCAGTGTGTGTCCCACCCAGCTTACAGGAATGCAGCAATACACACATCTGTCTGGGGGATTCCTCTGCCTCCTCTCCATGTTTCACCATGCAGCTGGACCGGTGCAAATCCAAAAAGTCAATCCGACCTTGCTGGAGCTTGAGTTGGCTACAGAAGTCATGCAGGCGGGTACCACTTCATCGAAACCCTGATGAAGGCAATGCTTTGTTGTGGAGCCTCTAGTCAGGTTCTGCATCATCATCAAGCCATGCATGGATGGCCTCGAAATGGCCCTGCTTTTCAGGACCGGATTGGCACCTCTTGGCAGGACAGGACACACAGTTGTCAGAGTCTAGCAGCTGAAGCAGAATTGAAAGAAGTCTTTAATTTCCCTGAGACTTCAGAACAGGAGGCAAGCCAACAAGCCCTTTGAGTCACTTGGTTCTGGAGATGTAGAGATTCAAGTCCAGTCGTTTTTACGACCAGGCAAGGGACAGCAGGGCAGTCACAGCAGAGCAGGAGTCTAACAAATCCAGAAGAGTCCAGCAGAGTGTCCATCCTTTCAGCAGCACAGCAGTCCTTCTTTCTGGCAGAGTGCCCTCAGGTCCAGAGTGTATTGGGTTGGTGGTGCCAGGGGTCCAGCACTTATACCCAGTTGTGCATTTTAAGTGGAAGAGACTTCAAAGAGAGGCCTTTGAAGTCTACAACCTCCCTTCCCTTCCTGCCATGTCTCAGGACTCAATACACAGGATATGCAGCTCTTTGAGTGGGGACAGGCACAGTCTATTCACATGCAATTGTCAGCTCCTCTTTCCCATCTAGCTCAGGAAGTCCCATCAGCCTGGGATGGGCCATCAGGATGTGAATGACACACCTCTGCTCCCTTTGTGAGTGACTTCTAAAGGGAATTCACAAAGCCCAGATGTGTATTCAGAGACAGGCAGAGGCACAGAATTGTTAAAGCAAGAAAATTCCAACTTTCTAAAACGCTCAGCAAGCTAAAGTTGGGAAGTTATTATTGTTTATTTTGTTTTCATTGTGATCACTGTTTTGTGCACAGTTTTTTCCGGCCAGTTGGTGACTGTGAAAAAAGGAAATGAGTAGACTATGTCTTCTCCCAGGTCACTAATTTGGCAGAAGAGAGAAATAAGCATCTGTACATAAGACTACAAACTCGAATCAGCATTTCATATATTTACTTGCAGTTTTGTATAGTGCATACCCGATAGATATCACAGCCCTTTGCATGGGAACAGTTACAACACAAAAATATTTTAGTTTCATTGCATTATAGTTTGCTGAGGAAATTTGTAACTTGGAATTATGCAGAATAGATTTTTTGGCATACAAGGTTTCACACCATTTATCTTAATTTGTGTGCCTGCCTGTGGCGAAAAAGGTGGATGGACCACATCATCTGGGAGCAAGTACAGGCCAAAAACTGTATAATATGGGCATCCAGACATAAAGGTGGTCCTTCTCCTAATTACATGTGATTCCCCCACCGTCTTCCCACACGCTCGTGAGACAAAATCATTTTATTCACTCCTGTGCACTCAGTGTGACCATAGATGTCAAGGTGTATAATTCTGCTTGTTTTCAAACTACTTGTTTATAATTCACATGACTATAATAATGTTGTTATATAACACGTATGCATTGTATTATATCTCACACCATATGTAACATGATGATATGCTATGCATCCTATATGGTACTCAGAATTACGTGACTATGTAATACTCCCTATACATTGTACTGTTCAATCAATATGGCAGAATGTTCACAGCAGTATCTTATGCACAGGCTACTCCCCCCCCCCCTTTTTTTTGTCTCCTACCGTTCCTACTGTGTATTTATTCTGTTTACCAGTGTCTACCTCTGTCTGCAAAAATGTAATAAAATACTTTGAACTAAAAAGAAAAGACAACAGAGTAGATTTTAATAAATAAAACAAGCCCAAAACGACATTAGTTCAATCAGTAGAACTGGAAATATGCAACTTAAAAAATTGACATGAAAATAGCAACAAAAAGCCCAAAGCGCCACTTGCAACTATCTGCTTGTGCGGGACCAGGAGAAAGTCATAAGTTCAGCTCAACCACAATGGAGTGCAGGTCAGATACAGATAGCAGATTAGTCTTGCTGGAAGGTTGCATTCTCAGTCCAGCGCAAACAGTTATGTTAAAGGTGGTGGGGCATCGCAAATAGCAGAGGGTTGTCGATGTAGAGTGAAGAGCAGGCCTGGCATAGCAGATGTGTGTCGCCATATTGAGATGATCCTGTTGTATCCGGAGTAGTCGGCCTGGTGCTTCACCATGGTGCTCCTGCAAGTGGTGCATGGTGTAGCACGAAGGGTCGGGCTGGCGAGACTTTGTGTTGGCGGGCTGTGCAAGTGACAAGGCTTCAGAACCAACAGGCTCATTCACCATTGCGAAGAGCTCAAAACTTTAATTGACCCTCTCTGAGGTCACACCAAGGGTCTAGGACCTGAGAGTTACCATGTGGAGGTGAGGGGCTTTCTCCAGCTGATTCAGGTGGGTTGGTGGACTGTTATGTTCCTGTGGCTCTGAACAAGAGGCCAGCAGACTAGTCCTTGGAGGCACTCTGTGATTCCAGGGTTCAGACAGGTCCAAATCCCACTGACTCAGACAAGTGCAGAGGTAGGGTAGCAATCCAACAAGACAGCAGTCCACCGATGCAGTAGCCCAGCAGGGCAGCAGTCCAGCAGAGTGGCAGCCCTTTCAGCAGCACAGCATTACTTCTTCTTGGCAGTCTCCACAGGTCCAAAACTGTATTGAAAAGTTGGTGTCTGAGTTCCAATATTCATGTCTGCTTCTTTCTTCTAGGTTTCTCTAAGAAGTGCGCAGGCTTCCTGCCTTCCCTGCCATGGCTCTAGACTAGCTACAAGGGGTATGTAGCCCTTTGTGTGGGGGCAGGACACATCTTTTTCAAATGTAAGTAGGGCTGTTCCCAGTTCCGCCATCCCATCCTGCCAGTAATGGCCAATACAGACACACCTAAGCTCTCTAGTGTGACTATTATTCCTGCCTAGGAAAAACACAAGAACCCCAACTGTCAGCTACACCAGTTATGTGACCCAGAGACAGGCTGCAGGCACTAAATGACTAAGGCAGGAAAATGCAAACTTTCTGAAAGTGGCATTTTCAAAATTCTAATTTAAAATATGTCTTTACCATAAGAGCAGATTTTTCATTACAATTCCAAAGACACCAAACAGGATCTGGTTTCCTATTCCTATTTGGAAGTTACGGCTTATAAAATGTAATAAGGTTATCCAAATGTTATCCTATGAGAGAAGCAGACCTTGCACTAGTGAACAAATGTAAGAGTTTCTCACTACCAGGACATGTAAAACATTTTTTTTATTTGTTAATTATTTCACAGCAACAACAGAAGTGAAGCCAGTTAAACTGTGTATAACTCAGATCCATATGTATACTGTACAGAGCCATAGCTTATGCTACTTTCAAAGCTCAGAAAGTCATACACAGCCAGTTCCCATGATATCTTCGTTATAGAGGCATTTATGGAGTGGAGGGAGTGAGAATGCCACTGATTGGGTAGTGTGGTGGGCCCTGGGTGAATAATTATGAACAAAATGTGAATACAAAGCTAAGCATCAAAGCCCATAAATGTTGTGGTCCTGCCTATATGTCTAGTATCAATCGCCTGCCCAGGACATGTAAAACGTAAAAGTGCATGTCCTACTTTTTAAATGCACCGCACCGTGCCCTCTGGGCTGTTCAGAACCTACCCTCCGGGGGACTTGTTTATTTTCAAAAAGCAGAGTTGGGTCCAGCAAAAGGTTTTTTTGCCAATTTGAAATGGCAGATTAAAACAGCACACAGAGGCATTTGTGGCCGTCTGAGGCATGCTTAAATATACTTCAATGAGTGGCACAATCAGTGCTTAAGGCTCTCTAGTAGCACTTAATTTACAGTCCATGGGTACACCTTGCACCACTTTGCTACGGACTTATAATTAAATGTGCCAATTGGGGATAAGCCAATTCTACCATGGTTTAAGGAATGAGCACATGCACCTTAGCACTGGTTAGCAGTAGTAAAGTGTGAAGAGTCTTCAGGCCAGTGAAAACAATGTAAGCAAAAAAAGCATGAGGAAGGCAAAATGGTTGGGGGAAGACTACCCTAAAGCTGATAGGTCTAACAATTACCACAACTAGTGCCTCATGTTCTGTTTACAGTGCATTTCTTACCACAAAAATGTTGGCAGGTTTAATCTGTGAAAATTTACCAAGTGAAAGGCATTTATGAGTATGTTAAGCAGTCCTCCTGTAGTTCTATTTCAGTACTTATTAATGCCGTTGTAAATGGGCTTCCAGACATCCATGTAAAATAATGTGTAGGATGATCTAAAAAGATAGGTTGTCCCCCAAAAATATATTACACTGTAAATATGATGGATGTCACTACTCTGTCAGCAGCATTTTTGTGTAAGTAACTCTGATGTTTACAATCTTTCCTGTCTATCCAAGGTGCTTTGCTAATATGTATATTTCCGTATAATCTTTAATGCTGGTATAACAGTCAAGAGTTAGGAAATATAGGCTTTACTGAAGCAAACATTTTCAAAATGGAAGACAGCAGGGTGCTCAAGATGTATGTCTATACTTTCAGAAAACTCAGTACTTTTTCAGAGTAATGTATTTCTTATATCCATAAAACATGACTACCGCCAATGAGACCTTGGTGATTACTGGCATGCAAAAGCAGGTAATTCAAGGCGACATTAAGAAGAGGTTAACATAGGCTTATTTGCAGCTCAGTAGGAAGGAGTTTAATATATTAGAAATACTGTAAACATGCCCTGTTATAGTGTAAGTCACAGCAATTAAACAGCATGGAAAATTATTTCTTCATTTTAAGGAACAAGATCAGAAGATGCTTACTTGTAAAATTAAGCTCATTCAAAATTGTAAAGGAATTATACATGTTATAATGTGAATTAAAAGTGTTGCAAAATGCTCCTAAGAAGCACATAAAGTAATTTCACATATACCTGATAGTGTATTATTGTACCTCTGAAGTGCTTTCAAATTTGCATTCCTTTAAAAAAGTAAGCCTACATTCCTATATTTCAAAAATACCAATGGCATTAATTTTTTTGAAAATAACTTACTAACTGAATCCCTTATATGTCAGGTTATCTGTACCTTTGTGGGCATGTTCATAGCTGTGAAGTCTACTCTTTAATATTTGAGCTATAATGAAGGAGATGTTGCCCAACAACCAGAGCTGCCAACTCTAGAACTGGGGAACCAAGTTTGAGTCCTGGCTTGGTTAAACGCCCTGTGATTATGGGCATATCACTTAGGGTTTGATTCACAAAGGGGAATGTGAAAGTTATGAGTTGTGTGTAAATTTACGATTGTTAGCTAGTACTAGCTTTACAACTGCAGAGTTTCTGCACATAAAACGTTAGGACTGTCCATTCCCAGGAAGGCCTCAATGTCAATCAGATGCAGCTCAGCATTGGTTCTGATGAACCCCTCTACATTTTGACTCATAAACTTTTCTGAAAGGCAGATCTACTTCGGAAGGGCAAACCAGCAAGCTAAGGCCAACTGATGATTTAAAGTCGACAGCTGCGGTATCAACATCTGTCCCAGTCTCAAAGTTGGCAATAGGTTTCTGACTCCCATTTCTGCTATTTGGGTATAGGACGAGTACACTCTAACATCAGGCAAAGGGCCAAGACCTGGAGGGCAAAACTTGCTGGTTTGAACTCACTCCAGCAGAGCACAGCAGCAGGGTCCAGGACAGGTTCAGTTGGAACTGGTCATCTAGGCAGATGAAGGGAAAGGCCTCTGGATGCATGCTGTGTCCTTGAAACTCAAACAGGAGGTCAGCCAACTGACCCTTGGGGTCACTTCTTGGGTCCTGGGTTCAAGTCAAGCAGGTCCAGTTTTCCTTCAGGTCTTTCAGGGCAATCCTTCTCCCGATTCTTCACACATCCAGGAGTGTTCTGAGGAGAGGTGTGTCTGTGTGGTCTATTTGTATGCCCAGTACCAGCCTGTGGGTGGAAGGCAGGCCTCTGTCCACCCCTAAACCAGTTCTGGACACTTCCTCTACCACCCCCGGGTTTGGTTTTAGCCTGACTAGAAAGACAAAGGGAAGGCAGGCCTAGGTGTGAGCTTCATCTGCCAGTGACAAGGTAAGCATTAGGAGTGGGCAAAATATGTTATCCCGCCCACAGAATTGGCAGACTTTTGTTTGGCCACTACACATTACTCTTTAATGCTGAGTTCTGGCCAAATTTCACCAATTGCAGTGCGGTGGAATTTTTCTCCCATGAGGCTCCAAAATATGCAAGCTAGCAAGCTTGAGTGAGATTTAGCGTTCCCAGCATGATTTTCTAACACGGCCGGTCACCTGCGTTCACGAGCAGTAGGGATCATAGGGCTGTCATTTGAGTAGATTTGCTGACATTCAAGAAAATTGCCAATTTTCCCATGTTTAAAAGGGAGCACAAAAGCACTTCACCACTGCTTAGCAGCAGTAAAGAGCGGGGAGTTCTAGGTCAACTAAAACGGGTATAGGAAAAGGAGGTAAAAATATGGAAGAATGCCACACAAAAGATGATCATTGCCCACACTTCACATAAAATTGTTCATTGTGTAGTGATAGTGAATTTATCATAGACAAACTTTGGCAATGCAAATTAATTCAGATATTCTCCTCCACATTTCTAGCATAGGAAAAATCCGGATGAAAGAGTATTGAATCTACTATGTACCACCTACAAACAAGCATTTGCAATGCAATAGGCCTCACATTTATGTGAGTTTCAGCTATTGGCATTGTAAATGACAAGGCCTTTTATTTATGCTTTGGTTTTTAAAACATAAATAAAAGGCGTTTTCATTTACTATGCTAATAGTTTAAAATCTCGCTAATGCAAGACCTATTGCATTCCAAATGCTTGTTTTATAAAAGCGCCCTATGCAGCACTTTCATTTTAATGGCTTCCACTGCCCTTTTTTAGATGACCGGCGTCTAATGAAAGGTGCTCGTCCGCCATTTAAGTGAAAGCGTGATTTGCAGTGCTTATACAAAAAAGATTTGCTTAAGTTGACAAACAAATGTTTTTTTTAATAAAAGCACTTTCACTTTAATGTCAGCCACGCCCCTTTCTTTAAGACGCTGCTCGTCAATAGAAAGGTGCGGCCGCCATTAAGGTAAAAGCGCAGTATAACTTTATGCGTACTAAGGGTAACGAGTGCATCAGAGAATGCAGTTGGCAAATTATAATGTCGACACTAATTTCTCTATTGTATCATCAACGCAAAAGTAACCACCTGTCTTCCTCTCCCTCCCCTTCCTTCACGTTTATGTTACTTTTAAGCTGTCTGCTTTAAAAAATGCAAATAAAGATATTTTTTAAAAAATACGGTAAAAGCGCAGTATGAGGTGCTTTT
The DNA here is from genome assembly GCF_964204655.1 of Triturus cristatus. Lineage (NCBI taxonomy): Eukaryota > Metazoa > Chordata > Amphibia > Caudata > Salamandridae > Triturus > Triturus cristatus. Next base: position 893,294,164 of record NC_140588.1, read on the forward strand.
AAAAAAAAAGCATTTGTTAAGCAGCATTGCACGTGCATAAGTGCCACGCTGTGCAGGGAGCATTTTTGAAAGATAAAGCGCAGCTTCCATGTTCGGGCGGCGTAATGTCATTAAAACAGGGTGGGTTAGGGAGAGCCTGTTGTGTCTGCAAAAGCAGCTAGATTAAAGACATTAACGAAAATAGTGCTCAAAGACTGTAGCTAAAACAGACTGTGTAACAACACAAGTAAAAAGTTCAGTCCTCATGGGAGGTTACGCACGCAGACAAGTTGTTACTAAGGCGGGACTAAAAAGACTATTAATGAATCAGAAGCAACCATATAGAAAGGACAGTAGCAGGAGCCAATTGAAAAGATGGGCGGAGAGTGGACGGACCTGTATACAGCATGCCTCGCAGCGCATGCGCTACCCAGGCTCCAGCTAACAATGAGGCAATCCTTGTTCAAAGCATTCCCAGCAGCAAAAAGAGATCATTAAGTAAGAAGAGTATTGCTTTTTACCAAAGGAATTGCAGTTAAGATGTTGGAAAGTACCAAGACCCAGAATCTGACTAGTATATTCATCATCCTCAATAGGTAGGAAACAACCTTCACACCACAGACTCCCCCAACAATGTCATCTTTGTTCAGGAACAGGCTCTCTCTGCTTTTGTTGACAACTGTCTTGCCATCTGCTAGACGGACATAAATCATTTTGTGTGGCGCCTGCAGTGCTCAAACCTGCATTCATACGAGCTTCTTAAAATAACCTTTTCCCGCTCTTTTCACATACATTCTGCGTACCGTAGGTTCATGACTTTCTATATATTCCATTGCAATTTACATTTCGTTCGGTTGGCGTATGTGACCCAGGAAACTGGTGCGTGTGCTAGAGTAAATTGCATGGATTTAATTTAAGTGCACATTATGTCATTTTGTATAGCACCGACAAGGCCAGAAGGTGTCATGGCGCTCTACATTGAAACACTGCAACACAAAATAAAAGTGCAAACAGAAAACAAAACATCAAGAGGTTAAACAAGGAGTGGGTGAAACATTAAAAGCACAATACAAGTAGTATCTGCAGAGTTCACATGAAATAAACGGAGATTGTAGAAATATAAGCAGAGGCCATACCAAAATAAGCAGCAGAAGTCGAGTGGAAGGAAGGGATATGTACAAAAATAACAAGAGAAGGTGAATGGAAAGTGAAAGGAAAAGGTAGAGATAGATTGTGGGAAGCAGCATGTATAATAGAATGTAAAGCAGTTGGATTGATACTTTGGTTCATTGATGGGTACAAACAATGACTTGTGCTTTCACTTTGCAAAAGTACCCCGACTCTCAGAAATTGCATAGCAACGGAGTATACTTCCTCCGTGGATGCTGTCGTTTTTTTAGGATGGTTCATCACAAAAGGGTAGATGCTCGAGGTTGCCCTTCCTCTCAAGGGTATCTGCGATGCGCGTTTTATGACATTTTTATCTTTGCTCTTTTACATTTTGCCCCCTTTTCATCCAGTGAAAATGTACCAAAAAAATAGTGACGGATGAAGCGGGATCCCGTCATCCATCTTGAGGGGACAGCTGGGGCTTTTGCATGCAAATTAAAGCCATCATTCTTGTCAACCTGGAGCCAAAGCACCAAAGACTGCGGTCCACAGACAATTAATATTCCATGACCAATCAGGGCGCTCGCGCGCGGGGCTCTCCCACAGTTCGGTGCCACCCGGTGACTGCGATTACCAGGGACTTGGGCATTACAGTACGTTTGAGCGTTTTACAAGAATTCCAACTAGTTTCTTTGCTTTTAAATAGAAATGCATCATTGTCTTGTAAAATACCCCATGGAAACTGGCAGCTGAATAAAGGCATAGATTTAAGATATTTGTAAATTAAAGTCACATCTTTACCTAAATTGCTGCTGATGTAGCAAGTGAGCACTCATTTTTTTTAATTATGTTAACGACGTTGATGTTGTGTTTAGCCCTATGGGATACACAAGCCTTGGACTCATTATCTCCCAACTACGACGTCCTCTCAGTTTGTATAAACTAGGGGTGTCCAGCTTAGAGTTAGTAAAACAGGAGACATTCTTCATTTTCAGGATAAAAATTAACTCTGTGAGTTACTTACTTTTAGAATAATTGTACGTAAAGTTAAGCAATGTGGTTATCATGAAAATGTAGACTGGATCTGGCCTACATTGGAGATGCCAGCTCTAAACAATAGATGTGTCTTGTTTACTTTCCATACAGATGCATGGAGGTGTAATATTGCACTAGTAGAACAGTAGATTCACAGACTAAACACAGACATGACTGTCTGCATCATTGCTATATGAGCAGCATTTCATCTGCACTCCCCTTTGTATTCAGATGGAAGTACAGAAGGTAGTGTTTACGGTTCATCAACTCAAACATCAAGGAAGACAGTTGTATGTCAAAATATCGTGACATTGACCTGTACTTATATAGACTACACAATATTAGATTCCAACATAGCGCCAAGTTATGTAGGGTAAATTGAGGAGTATTGATCTATTATTCTAACTTCACATCTACTTATCCGGAAGATACCTTGTCAGCCGACACAGTGTAGACTGAAATTTCAACTTTGATATTCTGGTAGAACACCAGTCTTTTTTTTCCCTTCCACATTTTGCACATGATCAAATTAAGCAAGAGAATTACCACATGTGGCATGTGTTCACAAATGACCTTGTGCTCTTGCATGCCTCCCAGTTTCAAAAAGTCCAACTTTGGAAGGGACCAGGGATGCAGTAGCTGCATGTTTCTATGCAGGCATCTTTCAAATGTGACTGCACAAACATCTACACAAGGGGGCAAATTTACTAACATTTCACATAATGCAGGATGGTAAACAGAATTGCTGAACTGCATTGCATAAAACAGAGAACAGAAATGTGCCATTTGTTCTAAGATAGAGCACACTTCTGTTTCCTCCTTGTGGTGGCGCTTATTGAGGTTTCCAAGCACAAACGCAGGCACTCTTACACCTTCCTGCCAATGAGCCTACATAACAAGCAGGATTGTGCTTGTGCAAAAAGGGGCACCTTCCTGCACAAAAACAATCCTGAAAGGCATTTTCCTTTTTCTGTGTGATATGTGGAATGCATCACACAAAGAATAAGCATTGTCAAAGCCAATAGGTCTCGCCTATGAAAGAGCTATTGGCTTTGTCAATGTTTTTTAGCCATGCTGTACACCAGCGGGGCTGCTGTTTAGCATGGCTAAAAGTTAGTGTCATTGAGGAGAGTGACTTGGAGTGTTGTAGAGTGGAATGGAAAAGTCTGGAGTAGAGTGTTTGTAGAGTGGCATAGAGTGGAGTCGGGTGGAGTGGCGTACAGTGGAATGGCATATAGTAGAGTGGACTGGTGAACAGTGCAGTGGCGTAGAGTGCTGCTTCATAGAATTCAGTGGCGTACAATGCAGCATCGTAGAATGCAGTGGTGTATATTAGAGCATTGAATAGTAGAGTGCAGTGGTGTATAGTTCAGTGCTGCAGAGTGGAGTGGTGCAGAGTAGAGGAGAGAGTTGTAGAGTGCAGTGGCGAAGAGCGGTGCATAGCAGACTGCAGTAGTGCAGAGTGGAATGGTGCAGAGCAGAGTGGCAGAGAGTGCAGTGGCATAGAGTGGAGTGGATTAGAGTGCAGTGGTGTATAGTAGAGTGGCGTAGAGTGCATTGCATAGAGTGCAGTAGTGCAGAGTAGTGTCATAGAATTCAGTGATGTAGAGTGTTGTAGAGTAGAGTGGGGTAGAGATCAGTGGCATTAAGTACAGTGGTGCAGAGTAGAGTACAGTGGTGTAGAGTGCAGTGACAGAGTGCAGTTATGTAGAATGCATTGGTGTACAGTGCAGTGGTTTAGAGTAGAGTGGCTTAGAGTGCAACGACATAGAGTGGTGCAGAGTAGAGTGGCGTAGAGTGCAGTGGCGTTTAGTACAGTGGTCTAGAGTAGATTGTTTCAGAGTATAGCGTCATAGAGTGTAATGATGCAGGTTAGAGTGCAGTGGTGTAGAGTAGAGTGGAGTAGAGTGTAATGGCACATAGTAAAGTGGTGTAGAGTGCAGTAGCACAGAGTGCAGTAGTGCAGAGTAGATTAGAGTGACATTCAGTAGCTTGGCGTAGAGTGCAGGAGCATAGAGTTGAGTGTTACATAGTAAAGTGCATTGGCGTACAGTGAATTGGCATAGAGTGCCATGGTGTAGAGTGGAGTTGTGCAGAGTAGATCGGAATGGGCTAGACTGGAGTGGTGTAGAGTGCAGTGGCAAAGAGATTAGTGGTGTAGAGTAGAGTGACATAGAGTACAGTGGCGAAGAGTGGAGTGCTGCAGAATAGAGTGCAGTGGTGTGGAGTGGTGTAAAGTGGAGTGGTGCAGAGAATAATGCAGTGGTGTGGAGTGGAGTGGAGTGGTGTGGTGAAGAGTAGAGTAGAGTGGTGTACAGTGGATTATTCATGGTGTGGTAACTGCAGTTGCAGGCAACACATTTTCAATTGAAATGACCATTACATTTGCACAGACATACAGTTTTACTAATAAAACTATACACTGCACAAATAATAATGTGTGGAAATGGCATCATCTAGTGTAATGATATATTTTGATCATATTAAAGTATTTGTTGCCGACACACTTCTGAATTTACAAAAAAATGTGTTTCAATTGTGTTCCTAATTCTGATATATTCTGAAACACTTGCACAGGTCAAATGAATGTTGTTGTGTGACAACAAAAAACTCCTTTCCTAAAACCGGTATCCAGCAAGATTGATTTTCACATAAATCCTCCCACTTTCAATTCTGTGAAAGAAAAGCAAACACTAAACTCCCTCAGAAGACAGAGTCTGACATTTGACTATTGTTTTTTGGATGTACAGCAAATGCGACAAGATAAGGACAAGATTTACAGGCCTGCTTACAGAAAAAAGCACTCATGGAAGAATACAAGGGGAGTTGGTGTGAAAAGGCTTTGCTTCTTGGGAGGGCAAACTTACCCTCGACAGACTAAAATAAATAAAGCCAGCAAATAGAGGGCCAGAAAATGTGAGTTACAACCCACAAAGCCAATCGTAAGCTGTTTAATGGTCTTCTGGGTGGCTTTTCACTGCTGATTTCAGTTAGACCTGTCAGCCTTAGGGTGGTTTCCCTCAGATTTTTTCCTTACTCCTGGTTTTACTAAATTGTTTTTTTTTATTGGCCTTAGGACTCTGCGCACTTTACCACTGTTATCCAGTACTAAAGTGTGTGCTCTCTCTCCTTTAAACATGGTGAAATTGGATTACACCTAATTGGCAAATTCAATTTACTTGTATTTCCCTAGTTAAGTGGTACTACAGGTACAAGGGGCCTTTAATTAAATGCTACTTGTGGGCCTTCAGCACTCATGATGCCACTGACTTAAGAAGCCCTTTAATCATCCCTTAGGCCTGCCATTGCAGCCTGTTTGTGCATGTACTTTTAAGTTTTACATGTCCTGGCAGTGAAAAACTCTTATATTTATTTTCACTACTGCAAGGCTTACCTCTCCCATAGGATAACATTTGATTACCTTATTACATTTAATAAGTGATAACGTTTGATTGAAAGTAGGTAGGAATGTCAAGTTGGTCCCTAAAGAATTGTAAGTTAAACCCCACTTAAATGGCCATTTTTCTAAAAATGCCACTTGTAGAAAGTTTTTGTTTCAATACTGTATTGTAATAAATTATATTTTCCTGATGTGACATGATTCTTTTGTTTATAATGTGTTAATGTGTTTCTATTTTATCTTATTGCTATGGCTTGTGCAAGCTGCGGTCCTGCAATCTGTGCCCCATTGAAACAAACTAATACACATATACTTGCATGCACACACAGATATATATATAACATATGTGCATGCACGTACACATAGAAATAAATATAAATAAATAAATATTTATTTACCATCATACATACACATCCATAAATACGCAATACATATGTGAGAGAATGTATGTGTGCATGCATGTATATGTATACATGCATGCACACATACATTCTCTCACATATGTATAGACACACATGTACGCATTCATACACGTTCATTGATATATACTCATATATAAACATACACACACACACACACAGCATAAACACATACAAGCACAGATGCATGCAGACACAAAGTCACATATGCACAGAGTCTCATCTGGCTGGTTTCCATGAGACTGGGTCTCTCTTTGGAGACATGGCAGCCAACACTGGATGTTAATAGTTTGAAGGTGCTTGTTACAGGTCTGATGACACCTGGCAGCATAAGAGCATAGTGCAGCGTGAAGGGCATACCTGAGGCTGGCTGAAAGGGGAATCATTTCAGGGATGTTAGACTCCACTTCTTTCCATCAGAGGCTGAAGTCATCCATGGACCATGGTAGTCAGAGCTCTGTACACTCTCTACTGTCCACTTTTGTGCCTCACTCCCAAGCCTCCTCCACACTGCCTTTCCTCTCCATGTGTCTCACACTACCTCACACTGTCATTGTGCCTTTAGATACCCACACTTCTCATGCTCAAAATCCCTCTGCACAACTCCTCACGGTCTGTCCGCAAGCCTCATCCCCTCACTCTGCTCATGTGCCACAGCACCTCACACTGTTGTCAATGTTTTCCTTCTTCATAATCAGTCGATGTGCACCGCCCTCCCTCATGATGCCTGTGTGCCACTGCCATGGCTTGTCAGTCTGTTCACATGCCGCCAGCTCCTCACAGTCGGTCAACAGGCCCAAAATAATTGCAGTCTGGTCATGTGACCCAGGCCTCATTATGTCAACTTGCTCCCAACTCCTCACAGTCAGTCCTCACACTCAAACTCCGCAGAAACTATCCATATGCCCCAGCTCATCAGTTTGTCCACGTGCATCAGTTCCACAGTCTGGCCATGTGACCCAATTCGCATCACTCACACTGTCGATGTGTCAGCTGCTTCTCGGTGAGTCCACATTCAACAGGTCCTCACAGCCAGTCCACAAGCCTCTGCTCCTCAGACTATCTGCCCACTTTGAGAGCACCTCAGTTAGCCAAGCGCAACAAACTCTCATTTCCATCACTATTCAAAATGTATGACCCTCAGCCTATTGTTGCTTGCCCCGTCGCACTGCCCCACTCCCACATTGTTGTTTACCCCATCTCCTCCTGCCCCACTGCGTGCATCATACCATTTATTTCTACATTTCAGCCATACTACACAGCAGCCACACAGCTGCATAACATGGCTAATAGACAAAGCCAATAGCTCTCATATAGGTGAGACCCACCGGCGAAACCCATTGGCTTTGCCAATGCTTGTTTTAGTTTTGCTTTAGTACTTATAAATTCATTTCTCATTTTAAATGCATCGCTACAGGTACGAGAATGCAGAGTAAAAATCTGAATACAATTAGTCTCTTATTCCTAGTGTAATGGCTGCTTCCCAATGGTAGCTGGACTTCATATCTCATTTCTGACAGCTCTTAAGGGACCATACTCTTCATCACAAACACTTACCAAGCAACCACTACACCGGTTGTCCAATTATTGACGATAACAAAATATTAACGGTGAACGTCCGCAATTCTGAATTCATCCCTGAAGATGCACTTATAATAGTCGTTGAACTGCATGCTCAAGGGCAAAAGACAGAGCAGTGGTTTTCCTTTGCAATGGCTTCTCATCCACGGCTCACAGGTAAGGGCACGGCATGAGGTAAATAGACCAACTCCACAGGGGCCTGGGGGAGTAAGTGGGTGACTGACTTCAAGGTCTGCCTGAAAGTCAAAACCTGAAAATTCACCTCCTGTATTCCTGCAGGATTTAGTCATGCGTGGAAACATATGTTAACATTTTAATATATGTTTACTTCCCCTTCAAGTGCAGATTGTAAGCTTTAATGTATTAAAATATTCTGGGATTTACCGAGTATGGTATATTGTGCAAGGAACAGAGGGTGGGCATGAACTGACATCAATTCATGTTAGTCGAGTGTGGTAGCATTATGTGAAAAAAGGAGCCAGATTAACTATGTTTCATGAATCCAAACAGTGTGCATTTTGCATAAAATCTTTCTTTCATAATAGGCATTTCTTCTCCTAAAGTGCTAAACGAGGCCATTGGCATACGGCTTTGATCATACACACATCCGGGCCTTTCTTGTGGCTACGCTCATTTTCTTCATCTTATATTACAACCCATTCACTTTTTTCTTTACTGCACAGATGAGCAACGCAATCGAAACTGCCTGGGCAGGCAGACAGCACCAAAAAACATGCTTGCTTTGCTCTGGCTGCGACAGTTAAACATACTGGGGGCTTATTTAAAAGCCCCCTGGGCCGCCCGTACATCACTGTTTCCCATTTTAAAAGCGAGGCACTCGTGGCGCAAGGGCCTTGTAAATAAGTCCCTGCGTCTCCTTCATGAAGATGTTTGCGTAAGTCACGCTTACATATCGAAATAGCTCCATTTACGGATTCAAAACTACTTTCGAATTCAGAAATGTTGGTTTTGCACGCGTATGAGCGGAGTTTCTGAGGCGCTGGCGGGAACGCCTTGTGAGTTTGCTCACACCTACCAATGTAACCTTTGTGAGTATTCACAAGGCATTTCTGACACCTTTACTCCCAGGAAATGTTTGGAGATATATTCTTGTCAAGGACAGGGGTAAATTCATTTCCAGGTTGTTAAGGGAAAGGGAACAATCCCTCCCCTCAAAACATTGCTAGCAATGTATGTGGAGAAAAAAACTCTAGCGTGTGCATTATATATTTATATGTGCAACAACATACACATTTATCTTTTTGCATACAATAAATGGATACACAAAACTGTTACAGGATTACAACTGGAAAAATGTAACTGTCTTAGATTTCTAGGGAACCTTGGAAAGGTTCTGGGAGCTACTGAAATGAGCAAATCTACACCCTGGAAAGAGGGCAACTCTGGTCCCAGGTTTACTAATCATCATTTACAAATGTATTGTTCCATTGGATATAGATTTTCCACCATTAACTACAATTGTGTGATGTTTTCTCAAATGATATTTAAGACTAGATATTTATGTCGGACAATATTTTGACTACAATATTCTAATACCGCACCATGCCCATAAGTGAGGCTTGAGCGCAGTGTTTGTGCCAGGTCCTCAGCTATTGATGATAATGAGGATGACCTCCTCACAATCTGGCAGGCACAGAATGGACACACAAAAGTGAAGAACATATGCCAAGCTTGTGGGCATGGGCTAACACAGTGAAGCAGCCAAGCCAGTGAGAGACATTAGAGTCAGAAGCAGACAAAACTAAGAGACACAGGGACTCACCACAATATTTTGTTTCATGCAGGGAGACCTTTCTTCGAAGAGTCTTAGCCGCTCGTCTTCTGGAGTTAGGATATTCCAATATCGACTGGCACCTTGATAGCAACCAAATGTGCGTCCCCAGCCTTACTATGTGGCACAAGAAGAAACTCTAGAGCAGTCTCATATATGGTCATTCTTTCTCTGGTGTCCTTGATACGAACATCTTCAACCCACTCATCCTCAAAGCAGAATGAGAACAAACTCTGCTTATGTAATGGGTGGCCTTTCGCTACAGTATTTTGTCACAAAACATTCAATCAAATTTACTTTTTTAAGTTCAGGTTCATACCAATTACTGCTTTCCAAACGAGTATGTGCTATGTGCAACATCGGGTCAAAAAAAGGAGAGGGGGACCAGGAGCTGGTTGTGGTCCAATGTCCGTGCTCCACCAATGACAGTTAAATCAATGAGGACATTGTTCCATGTTGGCGGTGAAACAAAAATCGCGATCACCTGCTCAACACAAGAAAAAAAGAGAAAAGAGAGTGTAGAGGGGGGAGGGAGGTAGGAGGGAGGTGAAAAGAGGCAGAGAGAAATTTCCCCAGTCTCAAGGATCTAGTCCCGAAGGGGAGGACTCAATGTAGCCTCTTGTTAGCCCTCACACACCCCGAAGGATGTCTTGCTTCATCATTGGGCTTGTTGTTGCTCCTCGTCGGGCCGGCGCTGCAATGCCCGACGGTCCCCCGAAGGGTCTCTCTGTCGGAGGTCTTTTAAAGAGAAAAGCCGTAAGGTGAGTGGGGGTATGTGGGCTAAAAAAATGTTAGATCCGAGAGGTAAGTGGTTGCGTGCGTGCGGGGTGTGTGAATAAAAATGCCTAGGGATGTCCAAAAAGTATTGTTTTAATATTGTAGGGCCCCTGGCAAAAATAAAAAGACCAAGAGGTCACGGGGTCACTAATAAGCGCGAGGTGCTAGTGTGACTTATAAAAAGGTCGACATGTTTCACGCCTAGTATGCCCAAGAGGGTCAGTGGCGTTTCATCAGGACCAAACTAGAGTGAGAGGTTGTGCACGGTGAAGACGAGGATTCCAGTGAAGGGAAGGGTGACCTGCGTCTGGGAAAGGTAACGAGCAGTACGGGGCTGCGGGGTACAGTGACCTAGTCAGCAGAAACAGAGAAAGCGTACCAAGCTAGTGTAACCTGTAAGGGGAAATAAACGGGGAGGGAGGAAAAAAGAAAAAAGAAGTAGAGGGGGGGGGGGGGAAGAGGGGAGAGGGGGGGGGCGGGGACGACAAACACACATGGATGGTTTAGACAGAACTGATACAAAACAAAATAACAGTTTATCGAGAGGACACAGCAAAAGACTGTCTGTGCCCCCGATTGCCATCCACATCGTAGTTGTGCAGTCACACCAATAATAATGTCCAAAGGAATGAACACAGATGCCAAAGCAGTCGTACAGCATCGGTGTCAAAAAACACACTTCTAACCGGTTGGTAGGGTGATACCCATGGGTTGGGGGGCGGTGTAAGGAATGAACAAGGCATGTAAAATATGCATCAAAATGGATGCCAAACAGACAAGATCACATAGTAACGGGGCAAAATCGAAGCCAAGCCAAAGAGCTCGTAGGGAGTAAACAGTGTGGCATCGTGGAGCTTGATAACACAGAGGTAAACTAACAAATGCAGTCCACAGAAAACGGAACCGGTCCCGCTCTGCTCATGAGTAACGAGTAGTGATAAAAAATGATAGCTCAGAGCATAAGTGAACGAGCAGACCGTGTTCAAATGGTGAACATTAAGTAAACATTCAGAAATACACATAACACACCCGGACTTAAAAACGTCCACCAAGATCCTTACCCTCGTGTATGTAACCGGGGGCTTCCTAGGTAAGGCCGTGGCTGCCTGCGCCCTATTTGCTAAAGAAACCAAACAGATTATAAGTAGATTAAAACTAGGGTCCCTAGGCAAGGGTGGGTTGCGCATCAAGGATCGTGCGGCGTCTCCCATGCGGAACCTGCGAGAGTCTGTACTTACGGTTGCTTCGGGGGCCGGCTCAGTCAGCACCTACCCACTGCCAGCGGCTGCCTGGAAATGGTGCCGGTGGTATTCAGACTTCTTTTAAACCGGTGATGAGGGCGTGGACCGCTTCCTGATCTGAAGGAAAAAACCCGGGAAGGTGCGCGCGTTGGTTCTCGCGCATGCGTTGGTGAATATTTCCAGTTGGACGCGCATGCTCAGGCGGCAGAACAAAACAGACGAAGTGCGCATGCGTTCTTAGTGAACCACAGTGCCCTGCTCAGAGGTGGATTGTGCTTATGCGATAAAAGGGGCTAGCGCATGCTTAGGCAAAAAAAGCAAACAAACGGGATGCGCATGCATTCTAAGAAAACGACAGTGTCTTACTCAGAGGTGGACTACGCTTGTGCGTCCTGGTAGTGCCCTGGGTCTGGCAAAGGACTCCAGAGTGGCGTGCCCAATTAAACCGGACGTGTCCGAGTATGTAGTGCACACTAAAATGTGAAAACCCATATACATGCTGGTCTATGTAGAAGAGGGGGGACACAAATATATATATATATAAATAAAAAGGGGGGAGCCAGAGATCCTTAACTCCTAGGGATGCCCCTTAGTCAAGAGTCAGAGAGCCCATGTAAAGATGCAGATGTTGGGTAATGTGCCCAACGGGGGGAAGATATGTGTAAGGGGCTGGTTAAAGTTCTGCCCACGGTATCTCATCATTAAGTCCTTTCGTATCAGTGTGGAGACGGAACACCCATCGTTGTTCTTGGCGTAAGAGAGCTCGGGCATTCCAGAAAGGTCTGGATTCTAATATAGTCCATGTTAGTTGTTCACAGTTATGCCCAAGTTCAAGAAAATGGTTAGTGAGCTTGGTGGCTGTTCGTCCCCGTCGGATGGTGCTCTTGTGCTCACTTATACGTACTTTGATGGGACGTGAGGTCATGCCGACATACCTAAGACCACATGGGCATGTGATAAGGTAGACGCAGTTCTTGGTGTTACAGTTAGAGTGTCCTCGTTGTTCCCATATGAAGTTTTCCAAGGTAAGTTGTTTGCTGTGAGTTGTGGTAGAGCAAGCGTGGCAGTTCCCACACGGGTAGTGGCCGGTCACAGGGGCTAGGTTCCACAGTGTGGTGTTAGGTGGGTCCCGTCTACTTTGTAGTGGTCGCGTGTTCACCAGTCTGTCACGAAGGTTGGATGTTCTTTTGAATGCGAATCGTGGTTGTTCCAGTTCCAGTGTGTCTGTATTCAGAATCTTCCAATTCCGTTGTATGATTTGTTTGATTTTATTGGACTGGGGTGTAAAAGTGGTGACACATGTGATGGACTCACTGGGTGCCTTGATTCTCGTCTCCAAAAGTGTCTCCCTATGGTTGTTGCGGGCTCTTTTTCTTGCGTGTCTGACTACCCTCTTGGGGTAGTGTCTGTCCAAAAGGTTTTTCTCAAGGTGATTGGCTTCAGTCTCGTAATCCTGATTAGTCGTACAGTTGCGTCGTATGCGCAGAAATTGGCCGTACGGAAGATTCTCCCGAAGGGCCTTAGGATGGTGACTGTTGAAGTCAAGGAGACTATTACAGTCCGTCGGCTTCTTATGTAGTGTAGTCCTCAGGGCGCCATCATCTAGGATGATCTTGAGATCCAGAAAAGGGATAGAGGTGTCACTCATAGTTCCTGTAAATTCGATTTACAGGAACTATGAGTGACACCTCTATCCCTTTTCTTCAACAGTCACCATCCTAAGGCCCTTCGGGAGAATCTTCCGCACGGCCATTTTCTGCGCATACGACGCAACTGTACGACTAATCAGGATTACGAGACTGAAGCCAATCACCTTGAGAAAAACCTTTTGGACAGACACTACCCCAAGAGGGTAGTCAGACACACAAGAAAAAGAGCCCGCAACAACCATAGGGAGACACTTTTGGAGACGAGAATCAAGGCACCCAGTGAGTCCATCACATGTGTCACCACTTTTACACCCCAGTCCAATAAAATCAAACAAATCATACAACGGAATTGGAAGATTCTGAATACAGACACACTGGAACTGGAACAACCACGATTCGCATTCAAAAGAACATCCAACCTTCGTGACAGACTGGTGAACACGCGACCACTACAAAGTAGACGGGACCCACCTAACACCACACTGTGGAACCTAGCCCCTGTGACCGGCCACTACCCGTGTGGGAACTGCCACGCTTGCTCTACCACAACTCACAGCAAACAACTTACCTTGGAAAACTTCATATGGGAACAACGAGGACACTCTAACTGTAACACCAAGAACTGCGTCTACCTTATCACATGCCCATGTGGTCTTAGGTATGTCGGCATGACCTCACGTCCCATCAAAGTACGTATAAGTGAGCACAAGAGCACCATCCGACGGGGACGAACAGCCACCAAGCTCACTAACCATTTTCTTGAACTTGGGCATAACTGTGAACAACTAACATGGACTATATTAGAATCCAGACCTTTCTGGAATGCCCGAGCTCTCTTACGCCAAGAACAACGCTGGGTGTTCCGTCTCCACACTGATACGAAAGGACTTAATGATGAGATACCGTGGGCAGAACTTTAACCAGCCCCTTACACATATCTTCCCCCCGTTGGGCACATTACCCAACATCTGCATCTTTACATGGGCTCTCTGACTCTTGACTAAGGGGCATCCCTAGGAGTTAAGGATCTCTGGCTCCCCCCTTTTTATTTATATATATATATTTGTGTCCCCCCTCTTCTACATAGACCAGCATGTATATGGGTTTTCACATTTTAGTGTGCACTACATACTCGGACACGTCCGGTTTAATTGGGCACGCCACTCTGGATTCCTTTGCCAGACCCAGGGCGCTACCAGGACGCACAAGCGTAGTCCACCTCTGAGTAAGACACTGTCGTTTTCTTAGAATGCATGCGCATCCCGTTTGTTTGCTTTTTTCGCCTAAGCATGCGCTAGCCCCTTTTATCGCATAAGCGCAATCCACCTCTGAGCAGGGCACTGTGGTTCACTAAGAACGCATGCGCACTTCGTCTGTTTTGTTCTGCCGCCTGAGCATGCGCGTCCAACGGGAAATATTCACCAACGCATGCGCGAGAACCAATGCGCGCACCTTCCCGGGTTTTTTCCTTCAGATCAGGAAGCGATCCACGCCCTCATCACCGGTTTAAAAGAAGTCTGAATACCACCGGCACCATTTCCAGGCAGCCGCTGGCAGTGGGTAGGTGCTGACTGAGCCGGCCCCCGAAGCAACCGTAAGTACAGACTCTCGCAGGTTCCGCATGGGAGACGCCGCACGATCCTTGATGCGCAACCCACCCTTGCCTAAGGACCCTAGTTTTAATCTACTTATACTCTGTTTGGTTTCTTTAGCAAATAGGGCGCAGGCAGCCACGGTCTTACCTAGGAAGCCCCCGGTTACATACACGAGGGTAAGGATCTTGGTGGACGTTTTTAAGTCCGGGTGTGTTATGTGTATTTCTGAATGTTTACTTAATGTTCACCATTTGAACACGGTCTGCTCGTTCACTTATGCTCTGAGCTATCATTTTTTATCACTACTCGTTACTCATGAGCAGAGCGGGACCGGTTCCGTTTTCTGTGGACTGCATTTGTTAGTTTACCTCTGTGTTATCAAGCTCCACGATGCCACACTGTTTACTCCCTACGAGCTCTTTGGCTTGGCTTCGATTTTGCCCCGTTACTATGTGATCTTGTCTGTTTGGCATCCATTTTGATGCATATTTTACATGCCTTGTTCATTCCTTACACCGCCCCCCAACCCATGGGTATCACCCTACCAACCGGTTAGAAGTGTGTTTTTTGACACCGATGCTGTACGACTGCTTTGGCATCTGTGTTCATTCCTTTGGACATTATTATTGGTGTGACTGCACAACTACGATGTGGATGGCAATCGGGGGCACAGACAGTCTTTTGCTGTGTCCTCTCGATAAACTGTTATTTTGTTTTGTATCAGTTCTGTCTAAACCATCCATGTGTGTTTGTCGTCCCCGCCCCCCCCCCTCTACTTCTTTTTTCTTTTTTCCTCCCTCCCCGTTTATTTCCCCTTACAGGTTACACTAGCTTGGTACGCTTTCTCTGTTTCTGCTGACTAGGTCACTGTACCCCGCAGCCCCGTACCACTCGTTACCTTTCCCAGACGCAGGTCACCCTTCCCTTCACTGGAATCCTCGTCTTCACCGTGCACAACCTCTCACTCTAGTTTGGTCCTGATGAAACGCCACTGACCCTCTTGGGCATACTAGACGTGAAACATGTCGACCTTTTTATAAGTCACACTAGCACCTTGCGCTTATTAGTGACCCCGTGACCTCTTGGTCTTTTTATTTTTGCCAGGGGCCCTACAATATTAAAACAATACTTTTTGGACACCCCTAGGCATTTTTATTCACACACCCCGCACGCACGCAACCACTTACCTCTCGGATCTAACATTTTTTTAGCCCACATACCCCCACTCACCTTACGGCTTTTCTCTTTAAAAGACCTCCGACAGAGAGACCCTTCGGGGGACCGTCGGGCATTGCAGCGCCGGCCCGACGAGGAGCAACAACAAGCCCAATGATGAAGCAAGACATCCTTCGGGGTGTGTGAGGGCTAACAAGAGGCTACATCGAGTCCTCCCCTTCGGGACTAGATCCTTGAGACTGGGGAAATTTCTCTCTGCCTCTTTTCACCTCCCTTCTACCTCCCTCCCCCCTCTACACTCTCTTTTCTCTTTTTTTCTTGTGTTGAGCAGGTGATCGCGATTTTTGTTTCACCGCCAACATGGAACAATGTCCTCATTGATTTAACTATGTGCAACATCAACAGGGCAGAGGAATATATTCACAGTCATATCATCGTCCCAATACCACCACTATTAGTAGTAGTGCTACAACAGTGACAGCTGCCTACTACTATTGCTAACCGATTTGCAAGACGTTGGTGGGCTGACCTCTAAGTACATCAACAACGTCTCTGTTTCCATGTGAATACAGAACACCACACACAGCAAAGTGCAAGAGGTGGTAGGCCGACATCTATTTCCCTCTAATGTCTTTGAAAAGAACAGTAGACAACAAAGATGTGTTCAATATACAGGAACCCCCATTGTTTATCTGAATGTTCTCTTTGCAACAAATACTATTATTTGGTTGAAAACAGAGGGTCCCATGGAGGTGTGTGGCTTGAGCATAGTTATCGTCAGAGCAGCAGGTGCAGTGGCAGTGGGTAGTTGAGGATGAGTAGTGAGGGAGCAGTGTCAAAGTGTTTGTGACAGCTGTGGAGGGGTGAAAGGGCGTCTCCACCATGTAAAGTACATCTGCGGTGGCAGGCCAACATGAGCACAGCATCTGATGGACCGACATGATGATGAGTGCAGAGAAGAGCCCCGCACAATGCTGCAGAAGGCGACCAGAGGAGAGACAGAAGTGCTGGCAAGACAGCTGGAGATCTGGAAAGGACTGTGACTAAGTGGTATAACACATGGTAACAGAGGGCAAAGGATTGAACAAGGAAACATGGAGGATGTTGATGAGGGATCATCCCAGAAATACAGTGAAGAGAAGACTAGTTAAAATACATGGACACTCACACAGAAAAACGCACAGCTCACATGGGCGATTCCAACGGAGCGGTGCCCACCTTTGTCATGGGGAGCTTTCTTTACCAAGGAAAGGTGGACCATTGGTGTGAAAAGTAGGAAGCTGGGGCGCTGCTTCCGGGACAATCTTGGCTGTGCTAAGTCTTTGTCAGCAGCAGTGTGCTCAGCACCATGGCCGATCATTACTGGGACCGGTGTTCACATTCACAAATCAGGACAATGAGGTGTGATGCACAGCACCATCTTTATGTTTGTAAGCAAGTTGTAGGGTATTATAGGATATTACTGAGCTCATTTCACTGAATTTGACCGCCATAGAATGTGGCTGTGCCGAATGCTCACAATCGTGTTCAAGAGTCATCAGAGACACCTCACAATGTTGCCACAGATTAGGACAGCTCATTGAGGCTGCTGGATGAGAGGTTTTCAGATTGTCTCATCCAGATAGTGAAGTAGATCATAATTAAATTGCTCTCGGGCAAAGAAGATGCATGACTATCCAGAGCATATCCCTAAGAGCAACACCACTGAGACATCTTTCAGGCAAGCCACAGTCAAGGAGTTCCTTCAGTATGGTACAGAGCAAGCTGGGGGCTACTGCCCAGGAGACCTGAAGATGATGCATGTCTCACAGCACAACATTGAGTCCTTAAACCTCGAACTTGACAGACTCATAATTTGTCTGGGCAGGAAAAGAACAAAGTGGTGTGATTAATAGCAGCGTTTGTGCTTCTTCAGAATTGCAGCAACTTATCTCCAATGCAGCCTTTCAGGGTGAGAGGCAGATCACGTGCAGCCTGTCCATGATGCTGAAAACCACTTGGCATGTGCTGCTACTACAGCCACACAGCCTCAGGGATGGTGGCAGGTGGGCAGCACATGGTGATGGCTGCCCCTTGCACAGCCCCTTCTGGGGAGCTACCAGATTGTTGGCAGGAATGCCGGCTCATGAGATGCAATGCCTCATATGGACAACTTTATGCTTCAGTCACTAAAGTAAAATGTAAATAGTGAAATGTACTTATCGATTGAAAGCAACCAATGACTGCAGGGGAGTGGTCATAATCACTTCTCTGTATAATGCTCCTGACTGGTTGGCATGTGGTTTGGCAAACATTTAATGCTGCCTATAGGCAGACTTAAACAAAACATCTGTGGAAATCATTCAAAATAGGCAGATTCATTGCAATCAGAGATACTGTGGAGGAGATGTCGAAGATCAAGGTAAATCCAAGTAACATCTTTGTATCCCCTTAAAAATAATAGGTGATTTGCTAAATATGCAAAAGGTAAAAAGGTATGCTTTAGAAGCAACAATACTAGAAAATGACACCTCTACAAAAACCATGTAACATTAGTTCTCTTAAGAGGTGTTATTCTCACCTGTATCATTATACCATTCTTCTCTCATGCGATATATGAGTGAACCTTTCTTGACATACATTGCCTTTATTTGCTTTGATTTTACATTACCCTGCTGGTTGTAAATGTTTTTAGTCCCCATCACATTCTTCCGTGCATGGTGCACATTTAGCAGTATACAACTGGCTATATCATATTCCAGATGTGGTCATCAAACATAGGGATCTTAATCCCTTATGCAGCGATGTTTATCACATATGCCCCACATTTTATGCAGCTTTTGCTTTGCTGCTGTCCTCCAGATCTGGCATGTTACACCATGTGTTCATTTATAGCAGTTTACTATCACAGTAAGTGAGTTTTAAATGTTCCTATAAAGAGGCGAACTTTCCAAGGGACATAAATATGCAGTGTAGTCCATGACACTATAGTGTCAAGTGTTTGCGCCCAAGTCCCTCTTTATGCACCTAAGCCAGGCAAAACCCACCACTCTAGTCGGGGTAAGGGAGTTACACACCCAAAATAACTCCTGCTCACCACCTTAGTACCTTGGCATAGCAGTCAGGCTTATCCCAGAGGCAATGTGTAAAGTGTTTGCACAACACACACACACCAGTGACACACTAAATACACCACAAAAGAGATTCCACACCAGATTATATAAAAATATCTATTTCTTATTTTGTATATAAAGCATAGAGACCACAATTACATAAACCATACATCACTTTGCCAACTAGGAAATTGTTATAACATCACATTTAGTGAAATAAAGTCAATACTTATAGGTTGCACACGTCATCATAATATCTTCACTGTGCACATATTATGTAGCTCCTGAAACAGTAATCATTATTCTGTCAGAGTCAGGTATAAGACCAACATACATCATAAATCAGGGCACAAAATGATGGCTTTTTGGGTATACCCTGAAAAACACCTGAATCATCACATGAGTGCAGGCAATGCTAACTAGAGCAGAGAAAAACACAAAATTCACTTAATAGCATCAGGGATACATTAATGACAACATACCCCCCCCCCCCCCTCCTAGGCACATCAGTACAATCAATGACCATGGAAACCGACCCTCCTATTAGCAGGGTTATGGTCGAAACTATGGTTTAATTGGAAAGAATGAATTGAAACCCAAAGTGTAGGCCTCAGGAGCTCCTGCACGACTACTACATAAAATGTGGTAACTTTCCTCTCGGGAGCAAGCAGGATCAGGACCTCTGTTGAGGGTTCCTCTCCATCCTGTTCGTCATGCTCCAATGCCCCAGAAACAAGATGTGCCCCAAAAACTGGATGAGGGCGCCCACACACTCGAAACCCACTGGGGAGACTTCAATCGGTCCCTTGTGTCCCCACAGTAAGGGCAGCTGTCCACAGACACAGCTGCCGAAACAAATCCGCTAGGTTGAATGGGACCAGCAGGACTGCTTTACTCCCTGATGTGCCCACCAACTCACCAGGACTGCTTGGTGTCACTGTATCCAGTCTCTGGAGTCAACCTGATCAGCTGGGCGGTGCTACCTCATTGCCAGCTGAGGCGGCATTTTGGCGGTGCCTAGCAAAGTCTGTGTGGCTCCTTCCAGAGGGAGGTGGCCCCACTAGTGGGGGTTCGCAGCAGCCAACCAATAAACACAGGGGAAACAGCCTCAGCCGGTTCCCGCACCGCTGTACGTCGCGGTCTCCCTTACAGAAGGAGAGGGGCGCGCATTTGAGTGAGCGACATGGGCAGCTTCCAGGAAAAGGCGACAAACTCTCACAGTTTGTGGCACCGGATCCCTCGACTTGTTGCTGGTAAGACTCCAGGCACAATGAACAGAGCCCACCACACACTGTTGAGGGCCATATGCAGCATGACACATGCGTTGCTCAGTAAAGTCGAGCTGGGTCTTACATTTGGCCAGACTCAGGGTAAGCAGCAGTGCTTCACCCCATGCTGGGAATATCAAATGCAAAGTGCTCCTTACGCACTATGACAAAATAAAGTGCTCACTATGCACTTTCTTGGTCCAAATGTGAAGAACAGTCCAGTCCTTCGCCTGCCCCAGACAGGAGCGGCAACTGCTGGCCAACGCATCCCTTATTCCATAGAGAAGATAGTGCTCCTCACACAGCTCTTCAGCTCTCATTCCAGGCAGGTTACCTTGGGACCAAGCAAGGATCTTTCTTGATGTCCTTTATCTCCCTGAGACGTCCAACAGGACGCAAGCACACACAAGCCCTTGGAGATTCTCCACAAGCAAGATATCACAGCAGGAAAAAAAGAGTCAGTAGAAGCAGCAACTGCAGGCCAACCCACCCCTCGCACAAAAAAGGCAGCACACCTCGCACAGCTTTTCAGCTCTTCTTCTTGGCAGGGTCTTCTTGTTTCAAGAGTGATCTAACGTCCTGGGGTTTAAGGTACTTATACCCCATTTTCTCATTGTTCTCCTTGTTACAGAGTCCCTCAGTTTAGTACAAACCAGTTATGTCCTCCCTGGTCTAGCTTGACCACAGGGGGTGGATGTAGCATTGTTCAAAGAAGACACAACCTATTCAGGTACTAGTCAAAACTCCCTCCACCCTCTAAATGCAGACCAGGTCTATTCAGCCTAGCGATGAGTCACCCTGGCAAGGCAGGACACACCTCAACCCCCCTTGTGACTGTCTAAAGCGAATGCACATTCCCAGCTCCTGTCACTCCAAAACTAGACAGTGAATACAGAAACAGGCTCAGGCACACAGAATGGTAAAGCAAATAACTGCCCACTTTCTAAAAGTGGCATTTTCAAACATACAATTTAAAAATCACCTTCACTAAAAGGAGTGTTATTAAATTCTGAGATCAGAGAGCCTAAATTCCATTTCTCTATCTATGACCCAATGGAAAGTTGCACTTGTAAGATGTTACAAGGCAGCTCCCATGTTAACCTATGGGGCAGACATCCTTTCAACAGTGAAAAGGTAAATACATAGTATTTCACTATCAGGACATGTAAAACACACCGGCACATGTCCTACCTTTCACATACACTGCACCCTGCCCTGCACATAGGGGTTCCTTGGGCCTACCTGAGGGGTGCTTACATGTAAGAAAAGGGAAGGTTTGGGTCTGGCAAGTGGGTGCACTTGCCAGGTCGACATGGTAGTTTACAACGGCGCAGGCAGACACTGCAGTGGCAGGTCTGGGGCACATTTACAGGGCTACTTATGTGGGTGGGTCAACCAGCGCTGAATGCCCACTAGTAGCATTTGACTTACAAGCCCTAGCACACTCAGAGCACTTTACTAGGGGCTTACCAGTTAATCTAATATGCCAATCATGGATAACCAATCAGATTCACAATTTAAACAGAGAGCATGTGCATTTTCGCACTGATCAGCAGTTGTTAAGTGCCCAGAGTCCTATAGCCAACAAAAACAGGGTCAGAAAAATAGGAGGCAAAAGGCAAAAAGTTTGGGGATAAACCTGCAAAAAAGGCCAGGTCGAACACTATGCTATATTCATCTTCTGTCAAAATCTCTATTTAACTCTACTGAACGAAAACAACCAAAAGGGTGAGGTACCAGACTACTGTAACCAAAATGTAGCCTGAAAGAAATATTATTTACTATATAATGTGTACAATAATAACATTCCATGGGAGTTCATAATGGAAAATCTCAACCTGACAATATACTGCAAGATCATGTGTAGGACACAATGTTTCTGTAATATGGTGCTTTTGGAAATGATATTTTGACATACGACCAGACAAAAGTAGTGTCCAATATAGATGTATTTCTCTCTCATTACTGTGAGAGAGCTTGTGTAATATTTTACCAGGTTTTATGTGACCCCAAACTTCCCAGATGAACTTTTGACTGGTGTGTGGCTGATACTGAAGATATGATTTGTGACCTTTTGCAGTCAGGGTAGGGTAAGGGTAAACCTCACTTCAGGTCTTAACAGACAAGGGGACTGATTTAGAGTTTGGCAGATGGGTTACTTGGTCACAAACATGACAAATATCCTGTCAGACGTAGTAGAGGTGCGTTATATCCTATGGCACACACTTGTAATAAGTCAGACAAGACTTTTGTGACAGTAAATTTCCATCGAACTCTAAATCAGGCCATCAATTTCCAGCCTTCAATTTAAATACAAATCATTGAGTTTACAGCAAAGCAGGCTAAACAAGACTACAACTTTCAGAATGTCTTCAGCCAGCACACAAAAGCCCAGGTCTTGAAACAATGTCCTGTAATGACCTGGAGAGATGTGGTCACCCTAAGTCAGGGAATCCTTACAGCAGCTTTGTAAGAACCACTTCACAAGGAAAAGTTCAGGCGCCATGTCTTCCACGCAGATTTTTCTGTGATAAGTGTCTGGTTCAGTGGTATCCAGTATTTTAATGTGAGCTTTTTCTTAATGAATTTGAATTTTGCCAAGGTAAAGTCAACTCTGATGCTTGCCGTGTATTTTGTACCCTGCTTTGTTCTTCCGTAGTGAGAACAATGGGTGTAACTTTATCCCCTACAGCAAGGCCACCAGTATTCTCCCACTGTTCAGTCACCTTGCCGTGAAGAACATTTTGTGTCTGCAATGCCATTACTTCCTGGGAATGTATGATCATTAGCTGCTTTCTACATCCTGTGTTGATTCATATATATATATATTTTTCTTCATGATAGATGACACTAATATAATGCAAGTTCTACTTTCTGAGACGGTGCATTCTTTCCACATTGTCATCACACAGAAAATTGACATTTTTTGCATGCTTATTTTTGGCATTATTTGGGATGGACTCAGTTATGTTTCTTGTGTCCGCATGATAACAAGCAATCTCTTCTTACACTTCCTCTAGCATATTCAGTGCGAATAATGTTTCATGGTTGCAGGTGAGGTGTTTATTTCAGTCAAAAAAACATGTTTGGATTTCCTGGTGGGTGTTGCTCTAGGTTCTCATGATGTGAGGCTTGAATATAATTCAGTACACAACAGATCTGCCGACTTTATATAACGCCTCCTGGAAAACGTAAGGCAACATCTGTGCACTGCATGTGTTAGACAGCCCACAATATATATTGCTTGTGTTTCTGTCTGTTCCTTAGGCACAGATAAGTCATCAGCAACATTGCATTTATTCTGACAACCTATAGGCCAGATATTTTGTAATGTTACTTTCCACGATGCCATCAAAAGCAAAAGATGCATGATGGCACTTCCTGTGATGCCAGGGGAATTCAAAGGGGCAATGACTCCACCACCATCATGATTTTGGTAATGTGGCACCACTCCTCATTGGCTCGATAATTGCCAGCTCCAGTCTCCTGTAGGAAAGAATATGTCTTCAATGTGTCATGGTTTGGCCAAAGTTCATCTTTTTTAGTTTTGGTAAAGTGGCATTTAAACATCACATAGGTTGAATTATCACCCTTGAATGAGTGACTTTCCTTGTAGGATACAACAACAGCCATTTGTGTACAGGGACACTTCAATGTTCTTGCTGGAAAATTGGCTGGGATTTCGTGAGTTAAAATTGTTATAAAGGTGGATAAAAATAACAAATCTTTAACTCTTACTGTGGTACTAGTATTGATCTTTTAAAACTGCTGGGGCCTGTTAAATCACGTATAATTATCAGGCGCGGTGCGTCCATAGGGGCGTGGGGGCGTAGCCCCCCCGCCCGCGCCCGCAGCTCCCTCCTAGCTCCCTCTGTGAATGGCAGTCAGCATGACGTCGGACCGTGGGCGGTCCGGCGTCATGTTGACTGACATCATTGTCAGAGGCATTTGGGAAAGTCAGCACAAGTGCGCATGAGTGGGCATGGAGCTTAATTTTTACTCCGTGCCCAGTCATGCGTACTTGTATTTTTGCTGTCTTGCGCATGCCCATTAGGAGCCCCTCGGTCTCCTAATGGGCAGGCGGCGGGCGAGGAGTAGGCGGTGCCGTCAGCCAATCCTGGCGCTGCTGCAGCGCCAGGATTGGCTGAGGGCCGGGTTACAGTCACTTGCGTCACGTCACGTGGACGTGGTGTTTTGGACCGTTTGAAGGGGCAGAGAGAGGCGCCAAACGCGGACCAGGAGAAGAGGCGGTCAGGTAAGTGTTTTTTAATTTTTAATAATACATGAAGTGCAGCTTTTACTCTTTTTTCTGCTCGAATCCTTTTTCAATATTAGTGAATATTTTTCTCTGACCATGAGATGCCGGGTGGCCTCTGGGTATAGTTTATTTTCTTGAAAATGTTTGTTCAGTGCCCTACGGGTCTTACTAATCAGCGAGAATGCCGGAAAGCATCTTGGGGTGAAATGAATTTTTTGCTAATCAGTTTTGTTAAGTAATGATGCCATCTTCATTGGGCGCCGTGAGTGACAGAGTCAATCCCGTGCCCTTTGTACCTGCTTGTCAGGAAGCTGCACCCAGCCACGCGGGGCTGGAAGGGAGCGCTCCCAGGCATTGTTCCCTGACATAAGGAGTGAGGGAAAGTATTTACATTATTACTAGCGGAGTTTAGCGGGTCAGACGCAAATAAACTGTGGAGGGTTACATTGAGAGTATAATTTTGAAGACAAGGGGGCTGCTCAGGAGAGGTCGCTATTGCAGCAGGCAGCAACAGAGAACGCTGCTATGGCAGTTTGTCGGGTACAGTGTTATTGTACTGTGTTCTGCTTGCTGCCTATGAGTTGTCTGGTGATGTGCTTTTACAGTGTATTGCAGGGTGCTGTGTGGTTTATTTCATGATTCTTCGATTCCTATGTATGGCAGGGTGCTCTACTTGTGGGTTATTTTATGATGCATCTGGAGTTTATCATTCTTGTGCTTGCTGTCTGTTTGTTCTTTTATGATGTACCTGTACATTGTCATAGCAGAGAGCTCTGTTTACTGGCTTTCTTATGATTTGTCTATGATGTACCTGTGCACTGTGCATTGCTAGCGTGTAAGTTCTTTTGTAATACAGTTATTTACTTTAGTTGGAGGGTCCTCTGGTCGCGCGTTATTTTATGACGCATGGGGGCGGCTGGTGACATTTGTAAATGGCGGGATATGTACTTAGCTGGGATCAGAGTTGGGAAGGTCTAATTTTGATTGCAAGTGTTTTGAAGAAAATCCATGGAGGGGAAGGGGTGTTTTGGTCCTAGTTTGAGAGTGCGTTTTGACGCGACTTTGTTACGGGGCACTTTTACGCCCCGCCATTTTCAAATGTCACCAGCCGCCCCTGATAATTATAGGCATGGCTTTTATTTCATTTGCTTAGTTGCTACTCTTCGTTACGTTACTCACCTAGCATACAAAATTACAATTCAGGGCGCAAATGGAAATATGCTGATGGAGTAAGTCAGAGAGGAAATAGGCCCTGCAGTTAGGATGTAACATATGGCTCTACCCAGCTACGTTTGTAGCTGGAAAAAATAAAGTGCAGCATTATTCCTATTGTCCGTCTTACAGCCCATTACAAATGGAGCCACTGAAGTCAAAGAAGTAAGGATCTCTGTTTAAAAAAAAAAAGATTTCCAGTTTTCTAATTTTAAAGTGGAAAGTAGACAGTGAGCTGAGATCACAGTAAATCCTGTTAATTAGTAAGGGATTAAGGGTAAGTGATGAATAGAGAAAGCTTACACTTGGCTGCCCAGGCAGTCGCTGTTCTTTGTGCATAAGCAAGCACAGAGTTGAGTGTGTGTGCATGTGTCTGTGTGTTTAAAGGTTTCTCTTTTGACTGCTGCTCCCTTGCTATACATGTGCTGTGTTCATAAGAAGAGTGAGAACGTGGGAAGACCCAATATACCCTTGAAGGCTTGGGCAGTTAAACAAGTGTTAAGTAAAAGTGCCTACAAGGGATTTTATTTAAGAGATATAACTTCTAGTATATTGTACTTGAAATTACTTGATGGTTCAGTCTAATGAGATCTTGAGCCTTAGAAAAATCAATGCATACGTAAAAAATTCAGAAATCTAAACACTCAATGACATTCATAAGTTCAACAACCGTTCCGATATAGTAATCTCGGGGCAAATCCGACCCTCCTGAAAATTGTCATTATTCTACTGGGTCGATTTCAAGTACCGGACCAGTGAGAGCTCCGATATTGAAGTCTTGGAGCTAACTTGACTCCTTTGGAAATTGTTCTAATCCTGCTGGGTCCAATTCTGTTGGACTTGGCCCTTCTGGCAGGTTCACCCCTAAACTTTTTGCTTTTACTGGTGACCTGGTGGTAGTGATTTTTGGTTTCTGCGCACTTTCCCTGTGTCCCAGAGTAAAGTGCGTGCGCACTCTGAGTGCATGTGGTGAGATAGGCCTGCCCTCTCATAGGAATGCATGGGGAATGTATGTGTCCCTGGTAGCTCATGATGCGTGGTGTGTGCATGCTCAAGTTTGGTATGTGCGGACTTGTGTGATTGAATGCTTCGCAATGATGTATAATGCGTGATTATGTCATGTGCGGAAGTGCCACTTCTAGGAGTTGGCATATTAGTGTAAAATGTGTCTGGCGTGTGATTGGCTGGAGCTGGCTGGTGAGCCTGGCTCCAGGAGTCTGGGTGGGTCTGCCCCAGTGGTGAGTGTGAGATTAGCATGCTGATGGCTCGGGAGGAGTGCACCTGGGTCCTGTGAATAGGGCTGGGATTTCCCCACACAATGCTGGCTCCGCCCCCTGTGGTGCGACTGATGACCCTAGCCCTGCCAGTGAATAGAGTGAGGGGCTGAACACATCAAGGGTGCTCCCCAACCAACTGCGACTGGTTTTTCCCCTCACCCGGAACCAAGAACAAAGGGAAAAGGTGTATAAAAATGGGGCTGTGTCCCCACAGAGTTGTTCTCTTCCAGGATCCTGCCTGAGGGGGCTGCTGCTGTTGCTGGGCCAGAGGACCGCCACTTGGACTACCTCCCTGCCTGGAGGCCCAGTGAGCTGGCTCTGGGCCTAGCCTTGCTCCCTGCCTACCATCCTAAACTTTGCCAGGACTTTGCTATGCTGGACTTGCTCAAAGTGCCTGGGGAGCGCGATACCTATTTGCTGAGAAGCGCCTGCCGTGTGACCAGCAGCGCGGCGCTACGACAACCTACGAGGGAACCCCGACGTAGGGATTCCCCCGCTCTTGCCATATTCAAAGCGGGTGACCACCCCGCATTGTGGTGCTCGAGCGGGAGCCTACCCCGCTTTATTGGAGAATTCATATCCCTAGCGGGTGCCCACCCCGCCGGGGACCTTGTTGTTCTTGCTGCATCCCCCTCGCGGGTGCCCAGCCAGCCTCACAGCGATCGGAAAATCACCGCCGCGGCCCCCGCGAAACCGGAAGCCAGGCAACCGGAGTTCGGACGTGGGTGGGACATCAAGCCGGAAGCGACGGGAGCCTACCCCGCGCTTCTGCAGAGGAAGACGGAAGCGAGGCAGCGAGACGCTGCTGCCCCGCCGGAGTGCTGCCGGCGAGAGTGAGAGAGCCCCCGAGGAGCGGGAGCTCTCTTGTGACAGGTGAGGCGCTCTGTGAGCCCAAAGTCCCCGTGTGGCTGGAAACATTTCCTTGTGCCCCCAGCCTGTGCAGTGCCCGGGAACGCACAGGGCAGTTCTGCCTCGCTGTGCTGCTGCGTGCGCAGCCCAAACCCCGCTGGCATTATTTGTTTAGAGTCCCCCGGGCGGGACTCCAACGAGGCGGGCATTATTAGTCTCTCGAGTCCCTGAGAGGGACTCCAACGAAGGGGCACATTGTTTTAAGAGCCTGCGAGGCTCACGAGTTCCCCGAAGCGGGACACCAACCCCGGGGGCATTATTTATTGCTCAGAGTCCAGAGGGACTCCAAGGATGGCACATTGTTATTTAGAGCCTGTGGGGCTCCACCGCAGCCAGTAATCTTTGTTTCAGAGCGCGAGTACGCTCCAACGACGGGGAACAGTTGCCTAGAGCCCGAGCGAGGCTCCAGCACCTAGGGGGCATGTCTTGTTGTTTGAGCCCACGAGGCTCCATCGTCTGGCCCCCCTCATTTCTGTAAGAGCCCAGAGAGGCTCCACGTGAGTGCTGTATAGTGTTTCAAAAGGCACAGTGGTGCCCAAGCATTTTCCCAGCTGCCCAGCACTTAGTGGGCAGCTGCAACGTGTAGGCTGTGCTCAGTGACTCCTACCTTGACTGCGTGCGCAGTTTTGCCCTGACTCTGCTGGACAGGGCGTCCTAGCCCCGACAAGGCCAGTTGGCCTAGGGACTGCCACAAGTGGTGGCTAATGTGAGTTTTGCGCTATTGTTCCTAATCTGCACCTCTGAATGTGTTTTATGCGTCATGTGCCTTGTATCTACACCTCTGAATGTGTTGTGATGCATTATGTGTAATGAGCTTATACCCCTACAGGTATTGTGATACTTAGGTGGTTGTTTTTCTCCTAGTACAGGTGGTGCTAGTGAGGTCCTGGTTCCCTGCGCAATATTTTCCTAAGGTGGTTAGGGTTGCGTAGGTGGTACTTAACTGTTACTAGTAGTTACTGGTTGTGTGCTACATGTGTTATTTCGTGCTACAGTAATTTAAGTAAGTGCTAGAAGTGCTAATTCCTGACAGTGGTCCATGTGGCCCTGTCCCATGTAAATAATCCCTTGTAAAATTCTGCCCACTGCCAGTTGGCACAGTGCAAATTGTGTGAATATTATCTAATGTGTTTTGGTATAATACAAAGGCTATTTTTATATATAACCTTGTGTGGAGTTTCCTTTGTGGGGGGCCTTGGGTGTTGTTGCTGGGTGCGCGCGCAAACGCTTTACACATTGCCTCCGGGATAAGCCTGACTGCTCGTGCCAAGCTACCAAGGGGGTGAGCAGGGGTTATCTTTGGCGTGTAGCTCCCCAGCCCTGACTAGAGTGGTGGTTTCTGCCTGGCTCTGGCGCAAGCCCTAGCCAACCAGAAATCCCATTTCTAACAAATTCAAATACCGGATCTTTAATAAGGGTCTTTGTTTTATGCAATGCTCATCGTCCTGAAGATGGTCTGACGGATAAATGCCACGAAAGACCGAAACGTCGACTCTACCATCTATTTCCCAAAATTTCAGTATACTCAAGTGATTGATTTCTGTATCGTCAGACATGTTACTTTTCTGATTATGTTGGAATAGATGTTGATATTCATGATTTGTAGGATAATTTGCACAAACCTCTTTCATGATTTATTGCTGAATTAATTTCTTATGATTGTACCCTCTTGAATTTGGTTTATATAAAAATCTCTTGTATATTTACAAAAAGATATTCCCGTGTTCTTTCTGTTTTTTTGGTGACATTTATTGAATGTTTAGATTTCAGAATTTTTGATGTATGCATTGATTTTTCTAAGGCTCAAGAGCTCATTAGACTGAGCCATCAAGTAATTTCAAGTACAATATACTAGTGTTCATAAGAAAGCAAACAGAAGGAGAGGATGGATGGAGCGCTGAAACCTTTCATACACTCACCCCCAGTCACAGATCTGGGTTGAATCCATCATGCTTTAGCTCACTTAGCCTCCTCAGTTCAAACCCAGCTATATGCAAAACACCCTTAACCCTGTGCCTCATGGGAACAGTCCAGTCCGAACTGCCGAGCCAGGTCTTCCCTGAACCGGAAACAAGCATATGGCTCGATTCAAACTAAAATGGCATGGGGAGCAAAACAATGATGGATTTAGGCCCAGATCCCTGTGCTGGGGTGAATGTATGACATTGTTCTGCACTCTGTCCGTCAATTGTTCTTTTTGCATTTGTCACCCCGAGTGGGACGGGAATGCCCAGGTGTGGTTCCCGTGCTCTCCATGCCACTGAAATGAAGCTATCTTGGCTGATGAGGGGTGAAACCCTGAAACCAGTCATAGGATGCTTGTTTCCAGTCCAGGGAGGACATGGCCTGGCAGTTTGGGCTGGAATGTTCCCATGGGGCTTCAGGGTCATGGGGCTTCAGGGTCAAGCATACAGCTGGGTTCAAACTGGAATGGCATGGGGATCAAAAAAAACGATAGATTTAGGCCCAGTTCTCTGTACTGGGGTGAATGTATGGCATTTTTCTGCATTCTCTCCATCAATTGTTCTTTTTGCTGTGTTCATAATAAGCATGTGCTACTATGATTTCTGTGTGTTGGGGAGGTTTTTACACTGCTGCTGTCTGTACTGTACCTCTCTGTTTTCAAATATTCTAATACTGTAATAGCTGCACATGGCTGGTCATGTGTGTGTGTGTGTATGTGTGTGTGCACGTGCAAGAGAGAGAGGCAGAGAATCTTGAGGTTCTGCTTTCATTCTGTAGCAGTTTTGAGTATGTGGAGACAGATTGGGCCTACTTGTTATATCTGCTTTAACTGTGTGGGTAGGGAACTTCCACTTTGCTGTCTAAACTGTGTATTCTCTGTGTAACTGTAAGTCCTTTAATAAAATCTGCTCATTCTACAAAAGAGAAATCTATTGGCTTTTGTATCTTTGCAAAAACACTTTCCTTCCTGACATTCTTTTTTGACATGCATTTTCTTTACTTGCTATGTAATTATATATATATATATATATATATTGGCCGGATATCACTCTCCGTGATACTACGTGACTCGGAAGGAGTAATCTGGTCACGCCCCCCGTCTCTCTGGACAGCGTTGTAACACTTCTCCGCATACCGGACGAGGGAGTTTAAGTGCTTTGGAGTCGGCAGACTCCTGATGCCTACCTTCATTCGCCGGTAAGGAGCAACTCACTGTTGTTAAGAGAGTATTCAAATGGGTTGGGAGATTTCTGTCGCTGTTTAATTTTACGTCCATGACTATCAGTGAAGTGGTTTCATTCATTGACGCATACTAAGCTTGTTAGCATACAATGTCAGCCCAGGACGCGCTGCGTGACCGGGAGGCTGCAGCAGAAGCGTTATTTGTTGATTCACCGACTGCCAGTGTCGCAGTTGAACTGCTAACCCATGAAGGTAACACCAATGATGTCAGGGGTTTATTGAGGAAACTGGAGAAACTTCAAAAAACTGAGCTCTCTAAGTGGTGGGAGAGCAAATCGCTTGAAAAATACCGGGATGCAGGCAGGGTGCCACGGGGATTGCGAGTCATGATTGCACCTTCGTATGAAAATCCGCACCCTGAAATGCTCTCCGAATGGGCCACCAACAATCTCCAAGCCTCTATGAACATGGTTCATATCTTGATTAAATATGCCGTGATTGATAGAGAAAGAATTCTAAACGAGATTGATGAGTTGAATAAAAGTCTTGATGCCCATTCCCAAAAGGATATTATTGCCAAGGGCAGAGTCTCGATAGCAAACAAATTAAAGCAATACGAAGAAACCATCAAAGTCCGTAAAGCTTTCAAGTTTGCTAGGGATCGGGATGACTATTTGGCGGGAAGGGTATTTACGTTTTCCCGCAAATTTGACAATGTAAAAAGAAAAGCTCTCACCGATCAAGTTCCAGCTAATCGTAATATTGACGGCAATGATAACATCACTATTCAAGCTGATTCTGAAACCAATTCCCTCACCAGTGGAGATTCAGATGAAGGCCCCAGTACATTAGTACCATCTAGTTCGCTGGCCATGAAACACACCTTGGGAGAAGAGCTTAATTTTTTAACTATGGACAGGCGAGCAACCAGAAATCCTCAGAGCCAAACAAACGCAGCATCAGCCAGCGTCGGAGAGAAAGGCGTAGGCATCGCCTCAAGACCATCAAACAGGGGCAGAGGAGGACGGAGATGGAAACGTTAGACCCTCAGGACAACACTATCATCAATCTAACGGACACAGTATTGTCCGAAGCTGAAAAACAGTTGTTAATGTTGGGTCTTTCTTTCTGTCCTGAGTCCAATTTCTCATACAAACAGTCTCGCATTGACATTTACAAATTCATTCGAAAAATTAAACTCAAAAAGTTTTTTCAACTGAACAAACCTATGAATGTGGCTACTACCTCTGACCCAATGTTGGACACACTACAAGTTCGGGACTCAGACACACTTCAAACTATACATTCTTTGGCCAAAGAAAGCTCGGACTCCTCAATATCCGACTATGATTCTGAACTTCTTGAAGGAATCAACACCGGATTGGCGGCTGCCAGTCCGTTCCGTCCTCCTTCAAGCTTCTATCCGGTTACGCCTAAAGACTCTGTAGATGTGTTCAGTGACATGGTAATTGATGATGTAAAAAAATTGAATCTGTCCACTTACTCTAAGTGTGGTCAAATAAATGGAAAATTGAGAAACTATTGGGCGTTAATCAAAAAAATCCGTGACAATGGTCAAATTGTGGTGATGGGTGCTGATAAGGGGGGCAATATAGTTCTCTGGCCCAAATGTGATTACCTTCTTGAGGCTCAACGCCATCTGTCTGATACAAATTGCTACAGCAAAGTAGGCCGAGACCATTTGATTCAAATCAAAAAATCCGTATCCTCCCTTTTAGCGCAATGGAAAAGATTGGGACTTTTGTCTAAGAATGAATATCTGTTTCTTAAAAATGATTTCCCAACAACAGCTACCCTGTACTTTATTCCTAAAGTTCACAAGGGTATTCACCCTGTACCTGGCAGACCTATCATCTCTGCTAGGAACAACCTTCTGGAAGCTATGTCTAAATATGTTGATTATTTCCTCCAACCACATGACCGCCTAGCCATCCTTTATTAAGGATACAGGTGATTTTTTAAATAAAATCCAGGCAATTGATCGGCAACCTACCTTCATACTTATTACACTTGACATAGCTTCCCTCTATACTAGTATCTTACATCCACAAGGGTTAACTGCTGTTAAACACTTTTTGGACTCTCGTTCTATCAATTTCAAAGACCACAATACCATGCTACTTCAAATGATTAACCTTTGCCTTGACAATAATCTGTTTCTCTTCAATAAAGTTCTGTATAAACAGTTGAGGGGTGTGGCTATGGGGGCATGTTTCTCTCCAACCTATGCCTGACTTTTGGTTGGTTGGTGGGAGGAACATGTCCTCAGGGTCGACCACAAGATGATGTGGGATGCACACATACGCTATTACGGCAGATATATAGACGATATTTTTATCGTCTGGGAAGGATCCAGAGAGGAGGCTTCCTTGTTTGTAGCATCCATCAACACCAACTTGATGAATTTACAATTCACGGCTACTATCAGTACTGAGAGGGTGCAATTTCTGGATGTGGAGGTCTTTATTTCAGACAACCACATAGAAACTAAACTACACAGAAAAATCACTGCTGGCAATTCTATCTTACATGCCAGCAGTGCTCATCCACCCCATCTCATACACAGTATACCCTACGGGGAATTCCTTCACCTACGGCGGATATGTAGCCGTCAATCTGATTTAGAACAGTGTCAAAAATAAGCTACCAATCGGTTCCTTGCCCGTGGTTATAAAGAACATAACCTTAAAAAAGCCCTTGACAAAGCAAATCTTTGTTCTCGGGAATTCTGCCATTCCACCAAGCAACCTCAGACCACTGACAACAGTTGTGATGCAAGCAATGAAACCATGCAACCAGTTAGACTCATTACCACATTCTTCAAACAACACAAGTTCTTGCGAAGCATAATTTACAAACATTGGCCAATTGTTCTGACAGATATGACTCTCAAGTTTCTGCTACCCAATTTACCTAACATCACGTTCAGGACAGCGCCCTCAATGAGGGATGCTTTGGTTAAATCTAATCCTGAATCCACAGAAAAGATCACTTGGTTGTCACGATCTGGCTTTTTCAAATGTACACAGCATTCAGCAACATTCCGGTACAAATCAAACACTGATTTTGCGGTCTATGTGCTTGAATGTACATGTCATCTCAAATATGTGGGCAGTACCAAATTACCGGTTTTCAATCGCATTTTGCAACATCTTCGTGCGATTGTCAACTCGGATCCCACATATCCTGGTGCTCGACATTTTAAAGCCATCCACGCGAATAAAATCTGTGACCTGAAATATTATGTCATTGGGGCAGTACCCCCCTCAATCCATGGGGGCAACAGAGAGAAACAACTTCGTCAGCTAGAATCCTCCTTCATTCTATTACTTGACACTAAAATACCTAATGGGATGAATACGAGTGAGGATCTGCATAATTTTTTGTAAATATTTGCTTCAAATTGATTGGATTTTTCCTTTATGACTTTGTAGTTTGTTGATTAGTCACTGTAACACCTACTTATGTTTTTCTTCGTCACTGGCAGTCACAACATAATTTTGAATATTCATTCCTATGTCTTCTGCTCATTCTCTTTTCTATCTTCCCTTTTTTCTATTCTCTTCATTCCTTCTTATGCTTTTTATTAATTTTTACTTTTCCTCTTTCTCCCCCCCCCCTTCCCCCTCCTCCCCCCCTTTTTTCTCTATGTCTTGAGCGCACCCGTGCGCGCACGTTTCGCGAACTTCGCGGAATTTTTTCCGTTTCTACCGTGCGCGCACGGTGCGCGCACTCCGCGATTTTTTGAAAAAAAAATAAAATCTTTTTTTGGCCCTTGGGGTCCTTCTGCAACCCCCTGACAAAGGCTAGGGGGTCAGGAACTGTCCACACTGCCCTCATTTCACGTTCTCCACCCTTGTTTTTCACCCCCTCAGACTGCGAGAGACAAAATGGCGGCCGACACTTCCTGATTTCGACCAATTCGAATGTTTACTGACATCTAACAACCAATCGGAATTGTGCTCGTGCACGGCAGGGTGCGCGCACAGTGCGCGCACGCTGCGCGCGTACAGATATTTATATGCTTTTAAATGCTATTTTCTCAGGAAATACTGAACAGATTTACATCAGACCTGCAAAAGGCACTTCCTTGACCTTATGGCTACCTCTCTGCCAAATTTCAAGTAATTCTGTTCAGCCGTTCGGGCTGTAGCTGCAACTAAATGTCCAATGGAAAAATGCATTGGGAAAACGCGTTTTGGGACCCCCCCTTTTTCTCGGCCCCCGCTTGACGAATCACCCCGAGACTTTCAGGGTAGGAGCTGAACGGAGCGCCCCATTAGTTTTGACAATTTCGCGAGGATTCGTCAACCGGCGCCAAAGTTATTCAAAATAGAATTTTGAGATTTCCTATGGAAACACGGTCCTAACTATAACTATCTACTGGTGACCGCCAGTAGATAATATATATATATATTGGCTGCCTGGTTTGTTTTGGTTTTGTAAATAAACCGATATTTGAAAAGAATCCGTGGTCCGTGCTCCCTTCTGCTCAGCTGGTCAGACACGAGAGAGGAGAGTGCTCTGCTGATATATATATATATATATATATATATTATTTGTGAACTGAGAACTAAAGGGTAGGATGGGATCAGTAAAACAGACAATAGCAGGGGAAAAAGGAGGCATGGTAAGAGGGAAAACAGGATGGGGAGATCCCTATTGGAAAATCAAAAGGAGCTGAAAAAGAAATAGCAAAAAAAAAATATATAGCAAGAACAGGCTGAACAAGTGAAAGAAGAAAAAGCAAATGGAAAAGGAGTTACCTGCAAAGGAACAGGCATTGGCAAAGTCCGTACATCTTCAGGGTAGTTTTCTTTAATAAAGAGAGGAGGGTAGAGGATGTACAGAGATAGGAAATGGTCCCCAATATGCTTGGCAATGGAAGGTCTTATGTCAGCAGTGAAAGGTACATGTCATCCAATCAGAACAGTGTGAGACTGATATGCAACTGGGTGGAATACATTTAAGAGCAGGGGTGAAAGCTGTTGAAACAAGAGCAGAGGGTGACATTCACAAGGAAGTCATCCAATCACAAGTAAGGGGTTGGTCCAAAGCCCATTCTACGTATTATTGTGTTCACAATAGGTCTTTAACAGCAGACAGCTAAAGTGATCTGTAGTGGACCTAATAAAGGGGAGAACAAGTCAAACGTTTGAAGAGAATAAAATCAAAGGAAATACTAAAAAGTAAACAAAGTAAAAAATGTGACAGAAGCGAAAAAATACAAGGAACAATGCTGTATGAACGTATGCATTGCCACATTGCACAATTGTATAGGCTCAACTCGTACTTGTATGGTTGTGCCTATTTAGTAGGTCTATTTCGTGTCAGTGCCTTTTGGGCTTTTACCGACTACGTTGTTTGAGCATTTCCTTTTCACCTCGAATTCTTTATATTTTTTGCAGCATTGATTTTCCATAATAGCGCATGTTCCATTGAAGCTTTCATTTATAAAATGCGTTCAGTAGTGCCTTGTTTGAATGTTTCACTAGTCACTTATTTTTCCTGCTACTTATTTCATACAGAATATCTTGAAATAAATACAAAACTTGAATCGATCAATTCTTCTGTTAATGGCCATTTATTAAAATGTGCGAACAGGAAAATCAATTTGCTGCCGATCAGTACCGTAATTTGTCCTATGAGTTCCGGAAGTGTAATGATAAAGCATACTTCTCAGTACTTAATTTGATTGGCTATGATGAATGAGCATATTATTTAGTTTGGATTAACTGTGATTTATCAATAAAACGGTCAATGCCAATATTTTACCTTCATATTGATATAATCTTACAATAATTCTGTATAAAGAATCAATACCTAAAGCTGCTTAAAATGAACATTTTCATATCAAACGTTTCTTTTGAAATGTATTTACAAATACCCAATAATTAATCCTACAGGTTTTCTTGTTTTTATTGATTTGTGGAAATATGTTACCACACTGTCAGGATTACTATGTGTCGCCCTTACAAGTGCCAAGTGTCTTCATCCTATGAGCAGGCTGCCACTGAATGCTAGTCCCAATACAGGCCCAGCTCCTGTTCAATGGTACAAAAAGGAAGGAATAGGGGTCAAGCAATATAGGCAACACGAACAGATGTTGCAGCACTGAGAGAAGGATGTCAAACTAAGTCCACTATGACATTCACTGACTGTTGTTGACCCAGGCTGGAAAAAGCAACACATTTCAGCACCTGGAGACAAGGCAATTCAGGAGCTCGAAGTTGGCAGCCAAAATTGATGGAGTCTATTCACTTGGCATTAAGCATCTTATTTATAAATGTTTCTGTTTACTATCTCATTGTTTTACAATGTATGTGATTCTGCAAACCCTGTACCAAAAAATCAGTCTCTAATTTCTTTATAACTGACGCACACAGTCGCCTATTATAGTGAAATAAAGTGGCCACTTAATGGCAATAACTTATTACATTTGAGTTCTGACATCACAATGCCTGCTGCCCCAACTCCAAGCCACATTAGTAGCAAAAGGGTAGTGAGTTCTGCTGGTATGAAATTGCAATTCGATTTTTCTCAAAGGTGCAAAGCAGAGAGTGACACCTCAGTCGCGGAGAGATGTCCTTACATTCTGCAGGTTCTACAGTGACAGAGACAACATATGAACGTGTTTCTGAGTTGCCCCAATCCGTTTCTGTGCTGATACAGTAGTCATATAGGCAATCATATGCTCCAACTTCTCAAATAAATTATTCGTATTTATAAATAACTCACTGATAGCAGATGTAATATATACAATGTTTTCAGGTCTTTAAAACAAACATAAATTCGAAGTTGTTTTTTTCACATTATTTACAAATGCGTATTTCATAAGACACTAACAGGTGTGGCTTCTTTCCAGTCATTTTGATTCAACATTCCTCTGACAGGGAGAGATGCTGAAGAAGCCTGTCAATACGCTAATGAGGTTTCCTGTGAATCTACAGGGCTTTGCTGCCGACAAGGCTGGCACATCTAGGGGCTCACGTCAGTTGATGGCAGGGGAGTTGATGAAGACCATTGGCAGAAAGCACAATAGATCGTTCTCACTTCCTATGACTAACAGCTGAGCAGAATGCTGTTGTGCAGTGCAGTGGACTAGTAACAGATGAAGAAATTAAGCCAGGTGTCGTGCCGGATTTTTAAAGAAGCATGGAATATGAGCTTATGGGGTCTAAATAGGATTTCTCAGGCTTGGAATGCCACACGGCAGAAAAGGGAGTCTAGGAAAGCTTAGGGAAAGACTGAAGAAGGCATAGTAGTCCAAAGGTTTGGGAAAAGCACCTGTTGGACCTGGCCCTCTCTGCATGGTCACCCCAAACATTTCTCTCCATTTTGCTAAAACAGTTTTTGTTTTTTTAGGGCTACTGCTAACCAGGGTTAAAGTGCTAGTGCTCTCTCCCTAACTTGGTAACATTGTCCTGCACCTAAATGACACATTCAATTTACTTGTAAGTTGCTAGTATATGTGTTATACCTCACAGCCTTAGGGTGGTTTTCCACAAACTTTTTGCCTGCTTACCTTCACTTTTTGTTGTATTGTTTTGTTACCCTCGGGACTCTGAGCACTTTACCACTGCTAACCAGTGCTAGAATGTATGTGCTTCTTCCCTAAACATGGTTTCATTGAGTAGTTATCCACAACTGAAATCCCTAATAAAGTGAGTAACCTGTGCCCAGGGCTTGTAAATGAAATGCCACTAGTGGGCCTGAAGCACTGATCGTGCCACCCACACAAGCAGCCCTTTAAGTTCTCAGGCATGCCACTCCATAGCCTGTCAGTGCTGTTTAAACTGCCATGCTGACTTGCCATTTAAAACCCCTGGCCAAGCCTTAAACTCCCCTTTTATTACATATATGTCACCCCTAAGGTTGGCCCTAGGTAGCCCATTGGGCAAGGTGCTGTGCAACTAAACGGTAGGACTTGCACTTTTAAGCTTTGCATGTAGTGAGAAACACCTACATTTTTTTTTTCACTACTGAGAGCCCTACCCCTCTTGTACGTTAAAAGTGAGAAGTTCTTATTACAATTGTATGCTGTAATTCCTGATTGAGAAGGAGTAGCTCTGTCATGTTTAATATCATTAGAATGGTAATGATAAATTATCTTTGCTGGCAAAGTTGGATTTAACATTACCATATTAGAAATGTCACTTTTAGAAAAATTCAATTTCTCTGCTCTTAAAGCTCTGTGTGCCTGCATTCTGCCTCCAATACACATCTGAGGTGGGTGACAGCTGGACTTTGTGAATTCCCTCTAAACAGCCACATACAAAAGAAGGGTAGGTGTGACTGCGTGCCCATCTGCATCCTGATGACTCATCCTGGGCAGGATGGGAGGAGGAGCTGACATACCTGAATGGGCAGTGTTTTGTCCCCTCACAAAGGGTATGATTACCCTCCTGTACGAATCTGGAGCCAGGGCTGAAAAAAGAAGGACATCTGTGCACTTCAAAGTCACCTCCACTTCAAATGCACAACTGGGTATAAGCACTAGGTCTCAGACCCCACCATATCAGACACTTCTGAACCTGTAAAGAAACTCCAGAAACAAGGACTGCTCTACTACTACAAGGACTGCCACTATGCTGAACTGCTCTTGAAGAACTGATTTTCAGCTATGTTGCCCTGCTGCATGCTACACTCTGCCCCTGCTGATGAAGAACTGAACTCTTGTCTGAACCCAGAGTGATCTCCAAGGGCATGCTGACTTGCCTCCTGTTGTGAGGCTCGGGGATATCAAAGTCTCATCTCTTGTCCTGCCCGTGGTCTTTTGGAAGTGGATCCATGTGTTTGTCCCAGTGGAATCGATGCATCCGCTGCTGCGTGAAGCAGAATCAATGCATCGACGCTGTTGTGGGAACAAGAACCACCGCATCGCACTCTGAACCAGCGTACCACATCACTGCTGCTGTGCTATGAGGAAATTGGCGCAACCCCTCGACTGCATGGAGAAACTCGGCGCATCGGCTTTGGAAACTAACACATCTCAGCTTTGGTGCTCCATCTTCGGAACCGGTGCATCACCACTGTAGCGTCAAGAAAAACGATGCATCACCTTGACTGCAGAAATCGATACTGAAGAATCGCTCAACTGCGCCCTGCATCTCGCTGTTGCAACCAGGATCAAGGTACTTTGTTCAGAGGGCCCTGCATGGCTCCTATATCTGGCCCGCACTCCAATTTTGGTCGGCCTGAACTCTTGACATTTTCCCGGTCCAGTGCGATCAGATGATCCTCACAGGCGCTTATTGCTTCTAACCGTTATTTTTACATATTATCTTTAAAAATTCATATCTCAGCTTCTACGCATTGAAGTTTTACCATTTTGGTCTGGTGTTCTTTATAAAATCACAATCTATTTTTTTAAACAGGTGTCAGTTCTTTTTGTGGTATTTTCACTGTGTTACTGTTTGAAGTATTGCACAAATACTTTACACACTGCCTCTTAATTTAAGCCTGCACGCTCTATGCAAAGTTACCAGAGAGTGAGCACAGGTTAATTCTGTTGTGTAAATCTGACTTACCCTGGCTAGGATTGGGGTTTCTTCTTGGACAGGGTTTCTCTGTCAACTAGAAACCCAATTTCTAACAATATGATACTAAATGTACCCAGGGCCTGTAAATTGAATGCAACCAGTGGGCACCAGAACACATTGAGCCACCCACTTAAGTACCCTTTTAAAACATGTCTCAGGCCTGTCTCTCCAGCCAGTGGTGTGCTTTGAAACTACAATTGTGACCTGGCAAAATAAACCTTTTGCCAGGCCTAAAACTTCCTCTATAACATCTGTAAGTCACCCCTAAACTAAGCACTAACCACTCAAAGGGTAAAGTGCGTGGTATTTATAAAGAAGGACATATGTATTTAAGTTTTATATGTCCTGGTAGTGCAAAACTCCTTAAGTTGTTTTTCACTATTGTAAGGCTTATCTCTCCCATAGGCCTGAACTCTTGACATTTCCCCGGTCCAGTGCGATCAGCTAATCCTCACAGGTGCTTATTGCTTCT
This sequence comes from Triturus cristatus, assembly GCF_964204655.1. Taxonomy (NCBI): domain Eukaryota; kingdom Metazoa; phylum Chordata; class Amphibia; order Caudata; family Salamandridae; genus Triturus; species Triturus cristatus. The sequence continues at coordinate 893,335,116 of NC_140588.1, forward strand.
AACTGTTATTTTTACATTTCATCTTTAAAAAATCATATCTCAGCTTCTACGCATTGGAGTTTTGCCATTTTGGTCTGGTGTTCTTTATAAAATCACAATCAATTTTTTTAAACAGGTGTCAAGTCTTTTTGTGGTATTTTTTCACTGTGTTACTGTTTGAAGTATTGCACAAATACTTTACACATTGCCTCTTAATTTAACCCCTTGAGTGCCCCGCCCTTTCCACGCCCTGTGCCGGGCGTTTCATTAGCGGGCGGGGCTCATGACGAGATAGTCTCGTCATGGGCACAGCGCAACCGCGGCCCATGACGAGACCATCTCGTCATGGGCACTCAAGGGGTTAAGCCTGCATGCTCTATGCCAAGTTACCAGAGAGTGAGCACAGGTTAATTCTGTTGTGTAAATCTGACTTACCCTGGCTAGGATTGGGGTTTCTTCTTGGACAGGGTTTCTCTGCCAACTAGAAACCCAAGTTCTAAGAATATGGTACTAAATGTAACCAGGGCCAGTAAATTAAATGCAACTAGTGGGCACCAGAACACATTGAGACACCCACTAAAGTACCCTTTTAAAACATGCCTCAGGCCTGTCTCTCCAGCCTGTGGTGTGCTTTGAAACTGCAATTGTGAAATTAAACCTTTTGCCAGGCCTAAAACTTCCTTTATAAAACCTGTAAATCACCCCTAAACTAAGCACTAACCACTCAAAGGGTAAAGTGCATGGTATTTATAAAGAAGGACATATGTATTTAAGTTTTATATGTCCTGGTTGTGCAAAACCCTTAAGTTGTTTTTTCACTATTGTAAGGCTCATCTCTCCCATAGACTAACACTCGGTAACCTTATTTAAAAAATAAGTGCTAACTTTGGATTAGAAGCAGATTGAGATTTTTTATTAACACTCAAATGAATTGTAATGTAAGACCCACTTAAATGGTGAGGTCAGTGCTTATTTCACAATTTTGAGAATCTCACTTTTAGAAAGTTGGCATTTTCCTGCCCACAAGTTTGAGTCCTTTTGGGAGACTTCAGCTGCTTGAATCAATTAGTGGCTTCTCCATTAAGTATGCAGATTGGACCCAGACAGTGAATAATAGGACTTGGGTGGAGCTGGGAGAGGGTCTTCCTGACAGGTTCAGGTTCAAAAACAAGTTTATTTAGACGATTGTCCATAAAACATTCTAAATGCACACTTAACAATTAAAACTTTTAAATGACAGGATGACTGGGATGGAGATGTACTCTGCCCCACGTATACTTCAAAGGGTATTGCCTCCAGGACAGGCAAAGGAACCTGACACCGGCCCTGTCCTGCCTTTTGGATGCCCTGACCAGGGAAAGGAGAAGAACATTCTAGAAGTAGTCCCCACACACAAAGGCTGGAACCAGATATAACAATAGAACTTTCAGGGCACTTCTTCAGTACACTCCTGAACCTGTGGAATATTAAGAAGGACTGCCCTGCTACGAGAAGGACTACCTTGCTGCTTGAAGGACTGTGCCTAAGGGCCAGTTGGCAGACCTTCCGTGTGAGCTACTTGGACACAACAGAGGTCTCTCTGCAACTGCTCATTTAACCAGCTGCAACTGGACCTGCCTGTACCTCCTTAGATCTCCCTGCGCCCTTCTCCTGGAGTGAGTCCGGATCCCCAGGGCAGGCTTCAGTGAAGGCTCATCCAAAAAGAGAAAGATTACGACCCTGAAGTTGTGCTCCTCCCAGCCTCCTCCTCCATTAATTTAACTTTTTGTGCCGGACTTATAGGGTAACTTTTCAGCTGCACTCACCTGATATCTGTATCCTAACCATGCTCCATCGTGATCAGCCTGAACTTGTTACTGAAAATATGAGCACTCCTCACTTATATCTATTAATTTTTTACCTTTAATGTGCCTCTTTCTGCTCATTTCTCACCCTTATATTGTCTCTTTTTTCTTGTTGTTGACTATTGGACATGGCCATTTTTGCAGGGTCATCCCTGAACTTTTTGTCTTATTCCTGTATTTTTTCTGACCTGTTGTTGGTGATTTAATGACTCTGGGCACTTTATCACTGCTGATCAGTGCTAAAGTGCATATGCTCCCTTTTGTAAATTGTGTTATGGATTAGTGACTCCATGATTGCTTATTTGATTTACTTGTCAGACCCTAGTACAGTGCACCATGTGTGGCCACGGCCTGTATATCAAATGCTGCTGGTGGGCTTGCAGCACTGATTGTGCCACCCATAGAAGCAGCTTGTAAAGTGTGGCTCAGGCCTGCCATTGCAGAGCCTGTGTGCAGTCTTGGAATGCCATGTCGACTTGGCAAGTGCACCCACTTGCCAGTCCCGAAAACCTTCCCTTTCTGCATGTTAGCCACCCCTAAGGTAGGCCCAAGGGCAGGGTGTATTGTATGTGAAAGGTAGGACATGCCCTGAAGTGTGTGGCATGTCCTGATAGTGAATTACAGCCATTTTCGTTTTTCACTATTGCAAGCCTACCTGTCTCCATAGGCCAGAATGGGCAGTTTGATTATAACATCTTATAATCGTAACTGACCCAGGGAACATGGTGGAAAACCGAATTTAGTATGCCTGAACTCAGAATGATAAACTACATCTTTTAGTGAAGTTTGTTTTAAGATTCTGTGTTTGAAAATACCCCTTTTAGAAAGTAGGTATTTTCTTGCCTAACCATCCAGCCTGCCTCTGCTAGGTTGTGTATTGCATGTCTGGTTTGTCAGTGACAGGGGCTGGGGTGGCTCCAGGAGGCAGGGTGAGTCAGCACTAGGCTTAATAGACCTATCTGCATTGGGAGTGGTGGGAGGAGTAGCACCTAGGCCTGAATAGGGTTGTGCCTGCCTTCCACAATTATGGCTCCACCTACTGTGGTGCGTCTGATGACCCTGGCCCACACTGACAAAGGAAGAAGTTGTGCACTGGCAGGATGCACCCAGAACTGGTTTGGACTTGTTACAGACACTCTCTTCCTTCAGAGACAAAGGATTTGTGTGTATAAAAGGGGGACCCAGACCCCAGAAATTTAGATAACTTCTGGGAAATCAAAAGGAACCTTTGCCAAGGAGAAGAAACCAGAGAAGCTGAAGGAGGATCACTGCCCCTGCGCTGTTTGCCTTCTGGGGTTGGCCTGCAGTGGTTACTTGTTGCCAATGAAAGGAGAAAAGGACTTTGCTGTTTGCTTTGTCATCTTGAGGAAGATCTCGGTGATCGGGTGTGCACGCATCGCATCCACGTTGTCGCATCGCATCAAAGACGCCATTTTGTTGCATCATAACGGATCGTCGCATCGCATCGAGGCGCCATCTTGTCACATCACACCGGATCACAGTAAGAAACCGATGCATCACCTCCTCTCTGGTAAGGAACCCACGCATCACCTTCCCTGCGCTGCAGTAAGGAACCGACGCATTACCTCCTCGAAGCAAGGAACTGATGAATCACCTTCCCTGCGACCCTTTTGTTTGTATTGCGTGACGCATCCAAGGTACTTTGAGAGTAAAGTGTTGCATTTACCATCTACATTGAACTAAGCTATTTCTACAATTTTAAAGTCATATTTTTATTACAGTATTGTGGATTTTTGTCGTTTGGGCTTGTGTTAAGTCTACTAAAGATTACTTATTTTTCTAAACTGTTGTGGTGTCCATTTGTAGTGTTTTCACTGTATTAGTGTATGTGTTCACAAATGCTTTACACACTGCCTCTGAGATAAGCCTGTCTGCTCATGCCAAGCTACCAAGGGGGTGAGCAGGGGTTATTCAGGAGTGTATCCCCCTTTCCCTGACTAGAAGCAAGGGTCCCTATTTGGACAAATGTGTATACCATTGCCAACTAGAGACCTCCATTTCTAACATTGACCTTTATTTTGCCTCGTTCTGCTCATGACTCACCTTTATCTAGTCTCCTTCTGCTTGCTGCTGACCTTTATTCTGCATCGTTCTGCTTTTTCCAGCCTTTCTTCTGCCTCTTTCTGCTTGTTGCTGACCGTTATATTACCTCTTTTCCCCAGGGACTGCGGGGAGCCTCAAGGCCCCGGGTCCCAACCGGCTCCCTGCCTCATGTTGGAGCCAACATTGCTGTTGCACATAAGGAGCTACTGAAAGGGCAGCTCTCTCCATGCAGGAGCAGTCACTTTGATAGCTCCTGTCCTCTGGAACCGGAGTGTTTGCTTTAGCGTGGCGGGAACTGTCACCACTCCTGCCAAGATAAAGCAAACAGACATGTCCAGGGGGTGCGCAACCCGGGATCCAGCAGGAACCAGCACTGGGGTGTGGCAGTCCCCATGGTCATGTATGGCTCTTGGAGGAGATCGGGCACTCTCCTCCTTCCATTTGCATAGGTAGGTGGTGGTCCTAGTAGTCAAGAACTGCCCGGGGGGGGGCCCCCTTCTTTGGTATAAAAACAAGAATGCCCCGGGTGTTGGTACCTGGGGCACAGTAGTCTGCTTGGCCCCCACACACCATATTGACAAAAGCTTTGGGGAGAGGCGGTGGCCCCTTGCTCCATGTGGTCTGTGGGCCACTTGTACAATTTATTTAAGTAAAGTCCCGGGGAGGTGGTGGTCCACGGGCTTCATTTGAGCCCATTGACGGGGTCCACACGGGCCTTTGGTGGTGGTCCCCGGGGCTCAAAGAGCCTCAAGAGAGGGGCCCGTGTGCCTCCCTCCTTTTTAAGAAAATACCCTTGCAGCACCTAGGGGGCCCTTTACAAAACAAGCGCTGGAGCCTGCGAAAGGCATTTTTATTACATTTTTCCCATGAAATCACTTGAGGGGCTTGGGGGCAGGGTATTCTCACTCTGCACCCTTTTCTTTTTTGATATCTTTTTCGTGGAAGGCAGCTGAAGTTGAGTCCCGAGATGGCTGCCAATACTTTGCCAATGTGTTCGGGCTGCAGTCGTTTCTAAAGCTCCAATGCTAATTATCAGGCAAAATGCACTTTTTTGACCACCCCCTTTTTCTCCGTTCCTACTTGCCAGATCACCCTGAAACATTTCTTGCACAACACATCTCACTATGATACTTCTTTTGGAAATTTTGTGAAGATTTGTCAATCGACACCAAAGATATAGGCAAGTCAAAAAAAGCTTTTTATATGGAAACATAGTCCTAACTATAACCACCTTTTGACACCCATATACATCTATATATATATCTATACATACAAACACACACGCCCACACAGATTAAGTGGACATATCTTATACATCAATATAGATTATAATAGATGTATATATTTCTATATATGTCTATATATGTATATATAGACATATATATATACATAAATATATATGTATAATATATAACTATAATGACAATATTAGAGTGACAAATACACTGTGCTCAGTGTTGGAGGTCTCAAGGGTACCAATGTGTCTTGCTTTAAGCTCATCAGAGTGACATTTAATATTTTGGCACTTGACTGGTCATCAACTCTAAATGCCAGGGGAGTTCCTAATGCCATGTCACTCGCTATGTGACAGAGTTCTGTGGGAAAAAGTCAAAGTACAACACAAGGTGAAATTCTTAGTCTTTTGACACATTTCATGTTTTTAGCTCACCGAAAAGGTATTGCTACACTAAACCTCTCAATGAAAACCATGTGATGAATATAGTAAGTAAAAAAATGCATTAGCATGCCCTTTCACCTGGACTTCAAATCATGCTTCGTTAGGGAAGAAAATAAATCAGAATCGTATGTCACTAGGTAAGAGTCAGTGACTTCAAGAACAAGGGCCTGCCATATAAAAAGGGCAATTGCAGCCGCAGAAAATCCGTATGAAGTTGCGTTTTGGCAGAATTAATTTATTTGAAAAATATGATGTGCTTTAATTGGTGTTTTGAGCCAGAGAACAGTCAACTACTTCTGTTTCTGGAGGGCTTGAAAATTCAAAGGCTGTAAGTGAATATTTCTGATGAAAAGCCAGGAGCAGCAATTTACACTTTTACAACGAGGCCTGGAGCCTGCTTCACAAAGCGTTTTCCCAAGATTAGTTGTGGCTTACTCCTTGAAATTCAGCAGTAATTGGGGAGTAAGTAAAGTGTACACCAGACCTACACTCCCAAATTCTTTGTGAATTTTGCACATTGTTTTCTGTAGGCATATTTAAGAAGGCTGTTACAATTCACTACCTTAGTTGCCCCTCATTATTATGGAACTTACATGGGTTTTCATCATATAAATTGATGCCTACTCAAAAATCTTTGGTAAACGAATTAGTCTAATACTAAGGTTTATGTAAAAGAAAATGTGAGTGAACGAGTTTTTCAGTGTTTTACAATTGTGTTAGGACAAGGGGACACGGTTTGCCTACAAGAAGTCTCTTGGATTTTCTTGCTCCCTAAATCATTAGCATTTTGTGTTATCCATAAACTACTTACTCTTTATCAGCCTACAGTGGTTGTTAGCTCTGCTCCCACAGGCATTACTGTGCCATGTTAAATCAAGAAATCCGAGGCTGGAGGACAATCCTTTTCCTTTTCAGCATTTTCTCCTTCTTTGTGTCTGACTTCGGAACATGACATTTAGGAAATCATTGAAGACCCATTTGTTTAGTTGCTAATAATCCTGAGCCTTTACTGTGTATTTAGACGCGTCTTAATGTTAAGTAGACTGTTTTACAGGTCGCTCACAGGTACAACGCCTAAACCAATCAATTAAGCACCCCTTCCTGGCATGGGTAGGAAGGGGGTGCACTTTCACATTGCATTCCAGTGGGAAAGCACCCAGGGGCATATTTAAGAGCCCCTTTTGCCACTGGAGCATCAATTTCTTTAATGCTCCGGTGGCATTGCGCCATTTCCCATCTTTACAAGTTGATGCTAAGCCTCTCCCTCTTTTTTGCTTGTACTATGTGTGCTGCAGGATTCAACACACACAGAAAGAGCAAATCACCATTATAGATTGTTTATGTGCACAAAAGTATCTGTTCCTGCACATAACCAATCACCCGCTGCAGCACAGGCACCCTTGCCACATGGTGGCAGGGTAACTGCGCTGGCGCTAGGCAGCTTTTTTATGCCAGCAATAGGGAAAACACAGGGGTGTGCATTATTACTAGGGACCTACTGGTAAAAAAAATACCAATCATGGATAACCAATCACAATAACAATTTACAGGGAGAGCATATGCACTTTAGCACTGATCAGCAGTGGTAAAGTGCCAAGAGTCATATAGCCAACAACCACAGATCAGGAAGAACAAAGGAGGAAGAAGCTAACCATTTGGGGCTAACCCTGCATAAAGGGCCATTTCCAACAGTGACTTTTAGGAAACATCTTAAATCATTTCTGTTCACACAGTAAAAATGACACCTCATAAGTCTTTTAGAGCCAGAACGGCTTTGGGTAATATTGAACTCTATAGAAATACTTTTCATAAAATATAGATAACTGTAAGAAACTGCCTCCTTTTATGATCACCCCCCCCACCCACACATTCTTGGGCTGATGCTGCTTGATTGTCAAGTCTGAAGTGCACTGGGCCCTGCTGAACAAGCCCTACTGCATGTGCTCTGACTCATAAACTGATTGGCATGTTTAACTTGCCTATATGTCCCTAGTAAATGGTACAAATTGTACCCAGGGCTAGTAAGTTAAATGTCACCAGTGGATTCCAGCACCTATTGTGTCACCACTGCAGTTATGAAGTGAAAACCTATGAGCAATTTACCATTGGGGAGTAAGAACCTGCTGTGTAACATTTGTTCATTAGCCAAACACGCCACTGAGGTATGGGACCTCATATCATCTGAAGAACCAGATTTATGCTTCCTAACTGAGACATGGCTCAAACCTCACTCAATCCCGGCCATAACCTTGGGGATACCGATAGGATACAAAATAACCAGGTTGGATCGCCCAAATAAAAGAGGGGGGGTCGGTTAGCTATTGTATATAAACAAGAAATGAACGTTACTATCATCGAGGAACTTTGTACACCTCAGATAGAATTAATGATTTTTTAAATCAATTTAGCATCTAAGGAACACAGGAAGGGAGCTGTGGTGTACCGCCCCCCTGGCCCATGTGAGAACTTTTCTGTTCTTCTGATTGAGGCTTTAGCCCCTCATGTACAAGAGAAATCTGATTTTCTTCTTGTAGGGGACTTTAATGTCCACAGTGAGCTGGGTAACTGTCCGGAGGCAAGTACTTTACTTGCGGACTTAGACTTACTGGGACTAAAAAAGTACAATCATGGCCCCACTCATCAAGCTGACCATACTCTGGATTTAGTCATGTTCAATTCGCCCTTGATTAAATGTATGCCTCCTATTAAAGTGGACTGGACGGACCACTTCATTCTTAAATTTTACATCAATGCTAATTATAAGCCTCGGGCTGGACAGATTGCGCTAGCCAGCACAAGGAGACCCTGGAATAACTCACTTCAGAGAGTTTTAGGGAAAAATATAAGGAATCCATAACTAATAGCCCTACGGATATCACAATCGAATTAAATATGTTTGAGGAAGCGGTCACCAAGGCTATAAACGCTACCATTCCTTTAAGAGTGTTTAAAACTCGTGCAGCACATAAGCAAGAGGTCTGGTTTTCTGATGAATTGAGATCCCTTAAGTTAAATACTAGGAAACTAGAAAAGATATGGAGATCATCGCGGAGGACTGAAGATAAGGAACATCACACGCACTTAAGACATACCACAAGGCCATACGTGCTGCACGGAAAAACCATATTGCAACACAATTATCTGCAGCTGGTAACAACTCCAAAATGTTATACCAAATTTTACAAACTTTCACTAAGCCAGCAGCCTGTGAAACGGCAGAAATAGCATCCCAAGAACTTTGCGACGAGATCTCACTATTCTTTACAAGGAAGATAGATAGGATCTATGACAAAATAATGCATTCCAACAGAACTGCCTTAATAGAAAACATCCCTCCACTGACTGCTGGAGCCCATTCCCACTCCACCCTGTGCCTCACTGAATTCCCTCCCGTATGTATAGAGGAGGTAATTTCATTAATTAGGCAAATAAAGAGTGGTTGTCCCTTAGATACCATCCCTGCACGTATTATTCCTATACTGGCTAACGATCTAGGCCCGAGAATTCTGCAATTAGTTAATCTGTCCCTGAGTACAGGGGAGGTTCCCCTAGACTGGAAACGGGCGCTGGTAAGACCTCTGAGGAAAAACAATGCCATCCCTTGGACAGAACTGTCTACTTTGAGACCTATCTCTCTTCTTCCCTTTTTGGGCAAATTAATCGAGAAGTTTGTAAACCGCCACCTGTCGACTTACATCGAAAAAGCAGGGGGGCTGGACTCTTCCCAGTCAGGGTTTAGGCCTAGACACAGCAATGAGACCACCTTGCTGTCCGTCGCAGACGATCTACATATGCTCCAGGATAGGGGTTATTCCGTTATACTGGTGCTGTTGGATCTGTCTGCGGCGTTTGACACTGTGTCGCATAACATCCTGACCTCCAGGCTTGTCAACATTGGCCTGGGTGACAAGGCGCTGGCCTGGCTGAGGAGTTTCCTAACAGATCGTACCCAACGTGTCATCTTGGGTACATTTCGGTCAGAGGAGCTGAGGATCTCTAAAGGGGTGCCACAGGGCTCTTGTTTGAGCCCTACGCTTTTTAACATCTATGTGGCCCCCTTGGCTAACATCATGAGATCCCATGGGTTCATCCCGGTGTCTTACGCGGATGATACCCAACTTCTCTTTCCATTTAAAACACTCACTACAGAGATTAGGAACTCTTTTGCCCAGGGAATGAAAGCAGTGGCACATTGGATGGCGTCCAACTACTTGCAATGTAATGTTGCTAAAACAGAGGTGATGCTATTTGGCGAGGCTAAACTCCTGTGGACCCCGGACTGGTGGCCCCAAGATCTTGGGCCAGTCCCTGAGCCTAAACTGGTAGTGAAGGACTTGGGTGTTAGGCTGGACCAGGAGCTTTCCTTAAAACAAAATGGTAATCAAGTGGTGGGCTCATGCTTTCACATGATTGGGCTGCTTCGTAAAGTGTTTCCTTTACTTCCAGACACCACAAGAAAGACCTTGGTGCAAGCGTTAGTGTTGAGCAGACTAGATTATTGTAACGGCCTGTTACTATCGGCAAACGAAGGAGTCATTTCAAGACTGCAGGTGGTACAGAACACTGCTGCCTGCCTTGTACTAAATGCACCACCTCGAACACCCTCCAAACCTCTGCTGGTTAAACTGCACTGGTTACCAGTGAAACAGAGGGTGAAGGTTAAAATATGTTGTATCATACACAAATGCCTGACTGGGAGAGGCCCGGCCTACCTGGCCAACAAGTACATTCCATATGTTCCCACACGCTCCCTTAGATCTGGTGATCGGGCTTTGCTATGTGTCCCCAGAGCTAGGAAAGCAAGACAGGGGTCCAGAGCTTTATCTGTGGCAGGTCCCATGTTGTGGAACAGCCTACCCATAGCTATCAGATTGTATAGAGAACATCTTCCTTTTAGGAAACAATTAAAAACCTTTCTTTTTCAAGATTAAGATACCACCTTAATGTTATAAATGTACACGGCTAGTATTTGTTTGTTTATTGATGGTGCTAAAGGGCGCGGAGATACTCCTTTGGGAGTCGATTCCAGCGCGGTATAAACACGCAAATAAATAAATAAATAAAAAACATGGCTCAAGGTCTGCCACTGCAACCTAATCAGGCAGCTTTTAAAATGCCAACCTGACATGGCAAAATAAAAGATTTTGCCAAGTCCAAACCTTTCCTTTTTAATGTTGTAAGTCACCCCTAGGGAAGGCCTGAACAGCTTATAAAGCAGACTTCTAAATATCAAAAAGAAGGGCATGTTATTTGTGTGTTTTGCCATTGTCGTTTTCACCTTGGTAAAGCTGTTAGGCCCACTGTCTAACATGGGTTTTACTAGCCCAACCGCTAAATGCTAACTTACATTTAGGCCTACCAAATATAGTATTTCAAGGTATAAAATTATTTGGTACATTAAACCTGACTCATTGCTGAAGTCAGATTTAAAGTAACGTTTAATACTAAGGTGACTTTATAAAGTCACCACTTTCTTGCCCCAAAGTTCTTGTAGCCATTGCTGCTCATTTACAGCAGGTATTTCCTGAGACAGCCTGATGACAGCCTGCTGCCCTCCGACAGGAGGAATGAAGCCTCCCAGGTAGGAAAACAAAGAATCTGCTGGAGATAGGAGGTGTGGCCTCCATCTGTCATGATTACCCAATGGCAGTGGCCACAGCTGGCCCAGCTTTAAAGAGGCTAACGCTTCTGATAGACAAATGTGAGTCATGCTGCAGCTTGCCCTGTCCTTGGTTGAGATAAACAGGCTAGCATCTGTCCCCAAACACGGGAAACCTGTTGCTGAACTTGTTTTCCAGGAGGGTTGGCTCATTACACTGGGCACACATCAGGGAGTGTGCCAATAACTCTAACCCAGGGACGAGGGGTCCCAACATCTTGGATTTGGGCAGAGAGATGCACTGTGTGATTGTTTAGTGACAACACCACAGAAAATGATGTAAGAGTGGGTAGAGTTGCCCCGTGGGTTTTGTAGCCCAATGGCTAGGAAGTCCTCCTCACTCACAAACTCAAAATTGGCATAAACGTGGCACCCCTACTACCAACATTAGAATAATGCCGGACTCAGAAAGAACAGATGGACCTGTGGAGCTCAGAAAGAAAGGTTGCACCATGGAACGCTGCACCTGCTGAATCACGACCTGACTTCAGGAAGAGAAAGGTATGCTCCTACTGTCGACTTTGTGGTGAGAAACTCCAATGGTGATTTATATAAATTGGAGTGGGATTTATTTTGTGTAAAGTTTCTTTCTTGTTCACTGATTTTGTACTAAAAAATGCTTTACACTTGTGTTCCTTTGATTTAAGACTGACTTATCTGCACCACAGCTCTCCATAACTGAGCTAAAGTTTGATTTAAAGAAACCTAACTGGACCTAATACAGAATAGTGATATTATTATTTGATGAGGTCCCAGAACCACCCCAACCAATAATCCACTTTTCTCACAGGGATGTTTTCCAACAATGGGTTCTGAGTGACATCAAACAGAAAACAAGAGAGAAGCTTGATGTGTCTATGGTGTCACTTTGAGGTGACAAACTTCCCTATGATTCAGTTGTACCCATGTTTGTTTCTATGGTATGTATACTTCTAACTAATAGCCACTAGTGTGAACACCATGAAGGAATTCCAGGCTGCTCTGACAGTCCTTACTGGCTTTCTATTCTAGTGGAGGGCAGATGGTACAGCTTTAAGAGGGGAGGGTGTAGAAGGGCAATTAGACTGCTACATTGGATGGATTAAGACCAGTTTTTATGTACAAGATACTTTCTTACAAGGGCTTTCAGCTGGCTCTCTTCAAACATTAGTGGTCGTTGTGTTATTCACAGTTGTCGTCCACCCAGTACAGCAGACTGCACGGGGCAGCCTATGTCAGCCACTGACTAACCTCACTGTGAGTGACAGCATTCTGCACTTTCACAAGGAGAAAATCCAGACGAAAGAAGTGGCCTTCGGTGCTTTCAGTGTTGCTGTTTGACTCTTTTTTTGATCCTAATGTGATGACAGCAGACGTTTTATGCGCTCTTCATGTTGTTTTTGATGGGAACAGTTCACATTCCAGCCTTATCAGTTTCTGACAGGCCTATGCTGTTGTAAATTCCATCTTGGAGTGGTCTTTGTTTATTTGACAGCTGCTGTTTCACAGCATACCAGATTGTGTTCATTTGAAACCGTTTCTTATAAAGTTGTCATTTTTCTAACATACAATTGCCAAGTGCATTTATAACTGTGTCATGCTTGTATTGATTTTAATTGAGCACTAATATTATACGTATAAACCAATGTAAAATAATGTAATTTGGTCTCAGAGCTCCTGTATGTCCTGCATGAATAAAATTATATTTTTTCACTTTCTGTACTCTTGAAGTCATGCTTATAAAGACATTTAACTAATATATTTTTAATTGAAGCTATCTATCTATCTATCTATCTATCTATCTATCTATCTATCTATCTATCTATCTATCTATCTATCTATCTATCTACCTATCTTTGCAGTTCTCGCTACCTAGCTTTGCAACCCTCGCTACTTATTTGTATTTGATACCATCACTATCTATTTGTAATAAAGCTTTACAAACATTTTACAAAAAAGCATTGTCAAAGGTCAGTGGCTAGCTACCAATGTCGCAATTATTGTCTTTACCAGTGCTTATTTGCCCTTGGCACAAGGAGGAGAGGCCGAGTCATGCATGTCCCCACATTACTCCTCTGCCCCTGTGTGGCAGTTGAAAGCAGGGGCAGAGGATTTTAGGGGCCATGCATAAACATGAAATACATGCAGAGTGCACATCTGTGTCCTCAAGCTCTTCGATGCTACAGGAAAGTGCAAAGATAAAGTATTCAAGTGCTTCCGTCTCCTCCAACCACAAAGAACTATTAAAATATAATAACGGCCCATAATAGACTTTGGCTGTATTGAATCAGAGTGTAATGGGTACACACTGGAGTTTCAGTTTTAAGAAGAGAGTCAATAGCCTAAAAAGAGCAGCATCGTTAGCTCAGGCTGCGGGTAATTGTAATGGCAGAGAAAACCCTCAGGCAGTGACACAGCATTTATTATGGAGGCCATATAATTCACAGTAAATACACATTTTAATATATCAGAGCAAACGGCTCATTAAGTAAACAAACCCAAGACACCTCATTAACTGATGACCTGACTGCAGCGGGGTGTGATCTAATTCTGCAGAAACCGTGCTCAGGGGTGGGATGAGGTGGGGGCAGGGGATGCGGGGGACGGAGCTTCCAATATGTCCCTTAGTGGGGGGAAGAAGTCGAGATATGCACCTAGTGACCCCCAGCAGGGACCCTAAAGCTCATAGTTAATAGCCTTTGATTATTCACAGTTCATAAAAAAAGAGAGAAAACCCTTCTGCAAACATAGGTGGGATTGTAGCTGAGGATCACACCTCAGGGATCTTTCTGATGAAGGCAGAATCTGGGTTTTAATAGTAAAAACAACCTTTGCGTTTGTTTCTCTTTTTTGTCATCTCTAATGTGCGTTTTCGGGGGCTACCTTCAAACGCATGTTTTCTTTACTAACAAGCACTCGCAGTTGCTGCATGGCATGTTTGTTGTAATCATGCCATGTTGTTATTCTGTGTGCTCTTTCTGCTCTGAGCTGTTGTGTGGCCTTTGAACTCTGTCTCCAAGTTTATCTTTTATTTGACTCGACAGATCCAGGTTGGATCCGAGCGCTGATGCTTACACTGTCTTGTCAGGGAGATTCATTTAACGATTGTTAGGGAACCAGAGCATCTTGAGCCATGTTTAAAAAAAAGCTCCTGTCAAGGAAGAGAAACTGCTACCCAAGGCACCTAGAACTACACACTTTTTTAAAGTGTCTATATGTTTCCACAGATTAAATTTTAACGGAGTCCAATAATACATGGTAAGAGGCGAATTACGACGAGTCAGGAGTAAAAAAAAACAATGCGTAAATACTGCAGCTGGAATTACCAGCGGAGCAGGGTACGGCAACTGCCAGCTGCCATTTTAGTTCACCATCACAACCGCTGACCTTGAAAGGGCGAGCATACCCCAGAAACCAGCATTTGCACATCAACTGCTGAGCATATTTTCCTTATCCCGGGCACTTTCCCCCATATATTTTCTGCCACTTTTCACTTCCAAAATGATTTCAGGTCACACCCAGAAGGCGAGTGTTCTCCCCCACTATCATTAACATGATTCGGCCCCCAGCATCTGTTAGTGCCTGCATCTGGATTTTAGAGAAACTCATAATAAGGGTGTAAGTGAATGAGCAATTGCATTCATTGATCTCGACATTCGGAACTTGCGCAGACGGCAGTGGTATCACGACCAATGGCCGTGAAGGGGCTAGGGACCACTACTCTAAGCAGATGATATTCTACTGACAGTATCGGACCCTGAAACCTCACTATCAATGCTGCTGAACTTTGCCTCGTGCTTTCCAGCTTTTTTGAGTAATACATTGAACTGGGCAAAGAGTGAAGGATGTGCAAGACTGCTGAGACTAGCGAAGGCTCAGTGGCTGATCATAACTTTGCTTGGCTCCTAAATGATATGAAATATTTGGGTATCCTGCTGGATGATAAGTTTCCAGACATGATACAGGATAATCCCTCAACCAGGGGCGTAGGTTGGTCAGTAAGATCGAGGAGGTGTGATCTTGAGATTTCCAACAATCACGCTGGCACACGATGTTAAAATACATTAAACAACTGTTGGAAAGTGGACTATTAGTAGTGGTAAATATGCACCTACCACTGGCAATAAGGCCACTAACACAGTCTAGGGAAAAGAATAGGTGCCAATAAATTAGACCCAGTCTCAACCCTTGGCTGTGAGCAGAAAGGCTTAACTTGAGAGACAAGTATGTAAACCATTTAAAAACACCATTTCAGTAAATAAATAAGACGCAACAAACAATAAAAATCCAACACCTATTTTTAAAATTAGATCATATCTTTATCTTTAAAATAACACCAAAACGACAAAAATCCAATGTAGGGAACCAGAGATATGAATTTTGAAGTATTTAGCACTATCTAGCACTTAGAAACCTCTAGGGCCACCTTGGGACATCTGGTCACACTTGACCAGGACAAATTCAAAGTCAGGCCTACTGCGATGCTGCCCTGCACGGATATCCCTAGTGGTAGACCTCGGTCAAGATTTTACTTTCTGACTTTTTCTGCCGGTGTCCCTTGATGCACTTCACCAGTCCGGGTCTGGAAAGGGTTCACCGGCTTGCTTTCCAGGGAGCTTCTGTTCAAACTCTCAAAGTCGGACCTCCAGAGAATTTCAGTGGGATAAACCAGGAGGGCTGGCCGGCCAGTTTAAGGTCTCCCGCTTGGCTCTCACGGTTTCCAAAGTTGCCCCAAACTTCTGGAACTTCTTCCTGAAGTTCCTCTGGGGGTCCCAAAATCTCCAGAACACAATCCAGGGGTCTGGAATCTCCAAGATGGTCCTTGGACAAAACCCTTACAAATACACTGGACGCAGCCCAGGTTGGGAATACTTTGTGGTGATGGTCCATGTGAGCTCTGTTAACCCTTAGCTTGCAGGGAATTCATTCTTTATTCCTCTTGAAGCAGGGTACGCCCAAAGGGCTATAGTCCCAGATAATGCAGCAGGCTAAGTCAGTCAGAATGCAGAGACTTTTGGTGAAAATCAAGTTTTCCAGCTTGGAAAGTTGCCTTCTTCTGTTAAGTTCAAGCAGCAGATCTGAGATGTTCTTCACCTCTCAGATATTTATTCAGTGGACTCTAGGGTCAAGCAGGAGATCACTTCTGTTCAATGAGGTGCAGAACAACACCCCAAAGCATTCAAACTGGATCTCTGAGGACTCAAAGAAATCATATGTTGAGGACGTTTTATTGCAGTATCCAATTCTAGCCCTTACACTAGGACTTTCCACTTTCCCAATTGCCAACACATGTTTCGTCTTAAGCTGTAATAGTGACAGCAGACTTCCTCAGGACTCAATCTCAATGTATTCCAGATTGGTCATCATGTTTGGGATATCAAATAAATCCTGTTAACTTGATCTGGGCAGGTGTAGAAAACTAGGTCAGCTCCATATAGTGGCCTAAATTTCCCAATATTCTTGAGTGTAAACTGGATATGGGTTATGAGGCAAGATCGAGGTCTCTATACAGGAGTGGTCCCATCATGTATTGGGTCCCTGGCGTTCGTAGATCCCGTTTGAATTCAGCTTGGAAATGTATTTTCCGATAGATGAGGATCAGGTTGCTCTCCCTCTACAAGAGAACCAAACAATAAATGGGCACTCAGGATATGGACTCTTAGGCATCTACTGATTATACAGATTTTGTTGAGTGCCCCAATATACCTAGCCACAATTCTGCTTGTTTAACACCACAGAGCATAACCACTTCTTCCAAAGTGTGGCATAATCTTCCAGAAAGCACTATATTTCCACAATTCAACATGGCTGGACTTTCAGCAAAGGGGCAAGTACTAGTTAAACCAACTTTCAGTATTGGTCATTTCCATAGCTCTTCTCTGTCTACCATCTGCAAATTCCTGCTTTAAGCCTGCCATCTGGCTAGGTTAGAGGGCTGGGGGTAGGTGGGCCTGGTATTCTCTGCCTGTCCTATCCCTCATTGAAACTCCATGGTTTAGGACCCCTAACCCAAGCTCTGGCATTCCTGTGTATCAGAGCTCGCAGAGATAGCCTCTCACTGGATGAGCAACTTATCATTCCATCAAAGCAGCCTGCCTAATCCTCTTAAGTTTGACCAATTAGGGAAGACCACAGGAAGGCTGAATTTTGCTTTCAGACAAAAATGTCAGTATATTATAGGACACATTTAACAATACCATATTGTTGGATATATCAATACCAGTCTCCGAAGTCTTGAATTATATTTTTTGCAAATTCCTAGCAATAGTTATTCATTAATAAACTATTGCCATGCTAACCTATGTGGATGGGGATCTACAATTGGGGAAATGAAATGTGCATTTTCTCCAACACCAGGGCATATAAAACATATTTTATAAGGGCCCTGCTTATAGTTACAGGACCCCCCACTCCTGGGACACCTAGAGGAGACTTTCGGGCTCATGAATCTGCAAAAATAGTGTAGTGCTCCTAGCACAAAAGTCAATTTTGGGAAACACTTTACTACAATGGGGGGTGAAATGTTCAATTCCTCCATCACCAGTACATATAAAACCTCATTTATAAGGACCATCCTTATAAATTCATAACCCCCCACCCTTCTGACTCCTAGGGAAGACCCTGAGGGTACCGAAATTGCCAACATATGGTAGTTTTCACTTTTTAAGTGCCCTACCACCAAAGTCGAGTTTGGGCACACTTTACTTTCAAAAGCAGTGCTGCAACACAGTGCTGCTTTTAAAAGGACCCCACACTCTCAGCAATGCACACATGCAAGTGCAGGAAGAGCTGCTGGCCTCTAAACTGCCATACTATATTACATACTAGAGACTTAAAAGTAGTTGTAATCCCTCTGCCCTATTATGTACTAGGGACTCATAGAGTAGGTCAGACCAATTATGAGTGTACTCTAATATATAGTGTACCCTCACGTATGTGTTTGTTTTCACTGTGTTTACACTGTGTTTTCATCATAGCACTGGCCCTGGGCCTGGTTAGGAAGAGCCCAGGAACAGTCAGAGTCAGTTACCACCAGTACCAATCAGCAAAAAAATGGGGGTGCCAAGAGCACAGGGGGACTTTGCAACAATGACAAGCAGGGCACAAGAGAAGGGTTAAAGGGGCAGTAAAAAGGGAGATGAATGCGGATTGTAGGAGTACTAAGTGAAAGAAAACAGATCATTTTCTAAAATAACCAACATTTTTGAAGGCTTTCAAAACAGAAAAGATGAGTTTGTGTGCGTGTTTATCTCTGTGTATGTGAAAATTCCTGGTGAAATTCGACAGACACCTCGCCATAACCGACGGAAAGCATCTGTACCCAACCTTTTACCAGGCAATACATTTATTGAGGGGGTGTAACACCCTAAACACCCCCCCCCAAGAGCTACGCCCCTGCCCTTAACATTGCTAGACAGAACCATTAGAGACGTGGTAAATTTGAAGAAACACAACTATCACTCTGGGACAGGATCCAAACAATGAAGATGCCTGTGGATCTCAATTCAATTATATTTTTTGCATGCTGCCCATATATGTGCCATTGGGTTGCTGGGTGAGGGGGGTGTGAGTCCTTCTCAAGCAACAGCCACATTCCTTGTCAGGATGAATCACATACAGCCACTAAATTAACCTGTGCATAACCCTGTGGCAGCTGGCCACAAAAGCAGTCAGGCTTAACTTAGAGGCAATGTGTAAAATAGTTTTGCAGAAAACAAACAATAATAAAGTGAAAACACAACACAAGAACAATTCATCTCCAATTTAGAAAAATAAAGTTGAATTTAATAAATTATTTGACACCAAAACAAAAAAAATACAATCAGTAGAACAGTGCCTAAGAGCACAAAGCACCAACTGTGGGTATCTTGGTGTGCCAGCCGGAATAAAGTTACAAGTTAAGGCTGAAAAAACAACTGCTGGTGAGAGAACTAAGGAGTTTCATAAAACAGTATTTAGAGAAATAAAAAATGTGGACATTGATGTCAATAAAAAGAGAGTTTGCCAACATCCCGGAAATAAAAAGGAGTAAGTGATGTGCAAAGTGAAAAATGTTCTAAAAAACAGAACATCTGACAAGGCAAAAACAATAGAAAGAAATAATAATACGAATGGTTAAAAGTAGGGTAATATAGAATTTGGTGCAAAATATAAAGCAGTATAAAAGAAGAATGGCAGCATTGAAACAAAAAGAACACATAGAAAGTGTAGTGGATAAAGCGTTTGCCTTAAAGCGTAAAGTATTTATCTTGATACTAAATAGAATGAGAACACTGTATAAAAAAGTATAAAACAGTGTTGTGTATCAAGAAAAAAAGCCTAAAAGAAGGATTATAATAAAAGTAACTTTTTCCAAATTTTCAAAGGAGAACGAAAACATACATCTAGTACCAAGACTTTCCTTAATGAAGAAAGCTACTTATAAGAAACCACATTATTGCAGGCAGTTGAAACAACTGGACAATTCTACGAGGTAAAAGATAGTAGTTTTATTGCAAAAGAGGAGATGTTCGTACGTAGAAATGCAGAGGAAAAGATAGCTGAAGTGGTACAGGGTAGGTGTAGACATACTCTTATGTACAAGTGGCCCTGCTGTACTATTTGTAGTGTTTGTCAGGAATCAACTGATATATTGAGAAGTTGTCTACATGAATTTCCTGGTAAACGTGTGAAGCAAAAAATTGCAATGTTGCTTGGCTTAGATCTGCAAAGTGAGGAAACTAATTTTCAAGGACACTCTTTGGAATGGCCTATCCAAGAAAGTGTGCAGAAGCACCTTTCACACTTTTTTAATGTTGTCAATTCATCATTCAAAGATGCAAAAGTTAGTTAGAAGGCTTTATTTTGTAAAAACTCTTGCACTGTGTTAAGGATAATTACACAAAGCACTGTTGTATGGTACAGTATCAGAGGTTAAAAATGTTTGTAATGATATTTAATTCTGTTTCTTTGGTCCTGAAGCAGAGTCTGAAGAAAATGAGCAGTTGGCATGTGCAGCTGTAGAAGAACAGAACTCAGATATTAGTACTGATAAGTTTGCAAAAGAAATAAAGTTTAATGCAGTTTCTACCAGATCAACCAGATTATATTCAGAGGACCCTAGATTTCATCAAAGTATTCCATACATATTCCATCTGTTATTTGAGAGTGATTTGTCTGGTCTACCGTACGTTGTTAACCATATTCTTAAGACAGGAGTTAATCTACAAAGTCTGTCCGCAAGAGACTTAGGTCCTAATTACGATGTCAGGCGGACTTGAGTCCGCCTGACACCGTTTCAGTGTGAGAACACCCATAGGTCGGCAGTTCCGAACACCCTTTTACAATGAGACCTCACATGGTGCGGTCAAAAACTTCCATTTCCCTATGGGAGCATGTGCAGCGGTCGGAAACCGGCCGCAGCACAAGCTCCCATAGAGAAATAGGAGTTCCTGTATATCCCTGCACCACATGGCAGGCGCCACCCCGTGCAGGGATTTACATAGGGCACCAGAGGTGCCCCCAAGGCCCCCAACTGAAGGCTGCAGAGGCATGGGGGCCCTTCTAGGGGGCTCCAAAGTCATTTTCCAACAGGCTTTTCATGTCGAAAAGCCTGACATAAAAAGCCTGTGGGAAACCAATATCATAATCCCAACGGCCAAAACGCCTTCTGTAGGAAATTATGTGCAGCCTCCGACTGACCTACGGGCTCCTTGACACCATCGGAAGCCAGTCAGTCTGACCGGTTTAAACTCTGACCGGCTACATTGTAATTAGGCGGTCAGAAATTAACCCAAGGATGTTGGTCGGAAAGCCTCCGACCTGTGGTCGGAGGTTCACCGACTGTCATCCCAATGAGCCCCTAAGTTGAAAAAATTCAATCAAAGGATAAGAAGTTGGAATACAATTTGATATCAACTTGATAGCATGCCAGCGTGACACAAATGAACATTGGTATCGCCGACATGGTGAACTGAAATGTTTGTTATGTTATTTAGATGAACAAACTTGGTTTGTGACCCTAAGTAGTGCAGAGTATTCATGGAACGACTTGCATAACTTTTTGAGAGAAGCAAGCTATATTATTAAAGATACCAATCTGAAGACACCAGTAGAACTTAGGTCTTGGGATCCTGCAATTGTTTCTGGGCATCTTAACCACCGATTTAAAGCCATTCTCGCATTCATCTGCAACAAAAAAATCCACCTCTTGGAAAAGTTACTGATTTCTTTTGGCGTAAAGAGTACATAGCATGAGGTGCGACTCATATCCATATGCTGTTGTGGATGAAAGATGCACGAAAATTTGGAACAGACACTGATAACTCTATACTTTCTTTCATAGAGCAGTATGTTACATGTAGCATTCCAAAGGATAGTGATAACAAAGGCCTAAAACAGCAAGTTGTACATTTTCAATCACATAGATGTGGAAAATACTGTCAGCTGAAGTACAGAGCGAAAGGAAAATTTTACACTAAATGTCATTTTGGATATCTACACTCGAAGAGAGAAGTTTTTTGTGTGCATTCAGACTTCTCAAAAATCACCTAAAACACCTAAAAGCTGAAGAAAACAGAAGATTCTAAATATATCAATGACTGCAATCTTGTCATTCTGAAAATGTGGAATTCCAATATGGATATTCAGTTTGTGGCAGACAATTTCATAGCTATTGCTTGTTATGTTATTTCATATGTAACAAAATCTGAAAAGATGGAGATGATGGAGAAGTGGGAAGAGATTTCTGCTGAAAAGTCTTTGTCAAAGAAACTGTACAGCTTCAGCTAGAAGATGCTTTTACATAGGAACATTTCATCCTATGAATGCTGTGATCAGTTGAGTTTAGCTAGTTTGTACTCTAAGTCAAGAGGAAGTTTTTGGGTAAGTCTAGGCCTACCATGCATGTGCAATAGAGTTTTGAAGTCTTTTCCTAAAATTCAGTACCTTGCAAGATTTACCGAGAATGTACAGGTATTGTCAGAACAAACATGCTGGACACCTACTATACAAAGAGGAGTCCACATCTTGAAAATGTATGTCTTTACTCCAAAACTACAGATATAGAAACCATGTCACTGAAAATTTAGATGAAGGTATAATTGCAGTTTTTGTTTGTGATGGTTGTTTTGGTATGACATAATATAGGCAGTGTTAGAAATGGGGGTCTCTAGTTGGCAGGGGTAGGTACCTTAGTCCAAATAGGGACCCTTGCTATTCTAGTCAGGGTAAGGGGAATATACACTCTAGATAACCCCTGCTCACCCCCTTGGTAGCTTGGCACGTGCAGGGATGCTTATCCCAAAGGGAATGTGTAAAGTATTTGTACCAACACCCACAGTAACACAGTGAAAACACCACAAAAGAACACCACACCAAATTAGAAAAATAAAATATCTTTATCTAAACTAAACAAGACCAAAACAACAAAAGTCCAAAATACACAGTTAAAAACATCACTTTCAAAAGGTTTCAAGAACTTGTATCATAGAAAACTATGAATGTGTGACGTTTCACCAAAGTACCTGTAGTTGCGTTAAAGTTCACCAAGCCAAACAGCCGCAGCGTCAGAAAACAAAGAAATGCAACACTCTTGAGACCCTGAGGAGGCGATGCAACAGTCCCGCTGCAAGCAGAGGAAGGGTTACATCGATTATGGTCTGTATGGGGAGTGATGCATCGATTCTTTGTTCTGGTTCCGGCCTGCAGGCAATGCATCAGAAGAACTTGCCGCATAGGTACGATGTGTGGAAATCCGGGATGTGTCAGTGATCGATGCGGCGGCGTTGTGTTGGTCCTCCTTAGCCGCGATCCTTCGATGCATTGATTTTTGCAGCAACAACAGGTTTTGTGACGGTTTTCACAGCGGTGCGACGATGTGTGGAAATTCTTCTTACGCTATGAAGATTAGTCCTGGGCTAAAATTTCCGTTCCGCTCGCGGAAGTTGCGAAGTTTTGGCATTTCCACTATCCACGGAGATGTCGAAACATCCGCGATCCGCTGCAAAAGCAGAAGTATTTTCTTGTTCGTGCTTTAAAAATGTGTTCTCACGCGCACAGTAGCGACTTACCGGATCCCTGCGTTCGTCGACAAGTTTTCCTATCCGTTCGAGTGCGCCACGAGATGGTGGATTGTTGGTAGCCGGTCACGCTATCCCACGAGAGTTTGCGATCGCGAACACGTCATTCGACCCGGAACAGGAAATAAGCATCGCGAGCAAGATGGCCGCGCCCATTAGCGACCGCACGGGCAAGTTAGAGATATATTTCCCTGTGAGCACGCAAAAAAACATCGCGAACGGGCTGGAAAAGCAATCTCCGCGTCTTCGCGAAAATTCTGCGTGCTCGCGGAGATTTAGAGCAATTTCGCGATAATTTGCGTAAGGCAACTACGCAAGTTCCGCCCACCCCTAGTGAAGATGCACCAAAAAAACAGCCGCAAGAAGAGCGATGCGACGATTTCTGTAGTTCTTTGAGTGTCTTCTCTCTTCTAGTTCCCAAACAGCAGCAACAGCCTCCAGAAGCCTAAAACTGGCACAGGCACCTCAAGGCAGGTCAGAACTCACAACAGGAAAGTTCAGGGGAGCTGGTGGTGAAGTTTTTGTGTCCCTGAGACTTCTGAACAGGAGCCCAGCACACTTCAGGCCCTTGGATATCTCCTTCAAGCAGGGAACACAGCACACAGCAAAGTCCTTCTCCTTTCCTTGGCAGAAACAACAACCGCAGGCCAACCCCAGACACACAGCAAGGGCAGTATTTCTCCTCAGTCTCTCCAGCTTGTCTCCTTGGCAAAGGTTCCTCTTGAATTCCAGGAATGATCTAAAGTCTGGGGTTTTGGGTCTGATACTTATACCCCAAAATATCTTTGTTCTCTTTGTGCAAGGGGCTCTGAGCCCAGTTCAAACCAGTTCTGGAGGGCACTCTGCAAGTGCACAACAACATCGGTTGTCAGTGTGAGCCTTGGCTCCAGACACACCACGGGGAGTCAGAGCCAGCATTGTGGAAGGCAGGCACAGCCCTATTCAGGTACAGGCGCTATTCCTCCCACCATTCCAAATGCTGATCAGGCCTAGTCAGCCTAGTGCTGACTCATCCAGACCCCTGGAGAAACTGCACCTCGCCAGCCCCTGTCACTCCAAAGCCAGACAGCCAGTCCACAAACAGGCAGAGGCACACAAGAAGGTTGATCAAGAAAATAGCTTTTAAAAGTGCTATTTTCAAACACATAATTTAAAAACCATCTTTCCTAAACAATGTGTTATTAAATCCTGAGTTCAGGGATTCCAAACTTCATTTTTCTATCTTATCTCTATGGAAAGATATGCTTGTAAAATGTTACCCATTCTGTCCTATGGGGCAAGATTGTCTTTCAATAGTGAAAAATTAAATTGGCAGTATTTCACTATCAGGACATGTTACACACACCAGTACATGTCCTACCTTTCACATACACTGCACCCTGCCCATGGGGGTACCTTGGGCCTACCATAGGGGTCTCTTATGTGTTAAACAAAAGGAAGGGTAGGGCCTGGCAAGTGGGTACACGTGCCAAGTCGACAAAGAAGTTAACAAATTGTGCACAGGCACTGCAGTGGCAGGCCTGAGACCTCTTTTCAGGGCTACTCATGTGGGTGGCACAATCAGTGCTGCAAGCTCACTAGTATCATTTGATTTACCAGCCCTGGCACACTCAGTGCACTTTACTAGGGACCTACTGGTAAAACAAATATACCAATCAGTGAGAACCAATCACAATAGCAATTTCCACAGAGAGCATATGAACTTTAGCACTGATCAGCAGTTGTAATGTGCCCAGAGTCCTATAGCCAACACACAGGTCAGGAAACAATAGGAGGAAGAAACAAAAAGTTTGGGGATAACCCTGCAAAAAGGGCCATTTCCAACAAGCAGTTTAATTAATCATCAAGAACTGAGTTGCCAAAATGCGGAAAAAAGAGAGGTGGTC
This sequence comes from Triturus cristatus, assembly GCF_964204655.1. Lineage (NCBI taxonomy): Eukaryota > Metazoa > Chordata > Amphibia > Caudata > Salamandridae > Triturus > Triturus cristatus. The sequence continues at coordinate 893,360,264 of NC_140588.1, forward strand.
CATTTCCCTACAGGGGATGGACTTTATGCCGGAACACCTCCTTGGTACAGAACACACCAATGCTGATTGTCTGTCTAGATACTTCTGCTCTAGTGATGAGAACTCCCAGGAGGGTGGGTAGTTCTCCCCATTTTTCAGCAAGAGGGGACACATGTTATACTTGGCATCCTTAGTGTGGTTTCCCCTGACTTTTTGCCTCTACCTCCTGTAGTTTTGACTGTGTTGGATTTCGTTTTTGCTGGCTCAGATGTTTTGGGCACTTTGCCACTGCTGATCAGTGTCAAAGTGCAAGTGCTCCCTGTGTAAATTGTGATTATGATTGATTATCCATGATTGGCATATTTGATTTACTAGTAAGTCCCTAGTAAAGTGCACTTCAGGTACCCAGGGCCTGTAAATCAAACGCTACTAGTGGGCCTGCAGCACTGATTGTGCCTCCCACACAAGTAGCCTTTCAAATGAATCTCAGACCATGCAGTGTCTGCACGCACAGTTTTTAACTGCCATGTCGACCTGGCAAGTGCACCCACTTGCCTGGCCCTAAACTTCCCTTTTATTGCATATAAGTCACCCTAAGGTAAGCCTAAGGTAACCCAATGGGCAGGGTGCAGTGTTAAATGTAGGACACGTCCTGATAGTGAAATACTGTGCATTTTGTTTTTCACTATGGAAAGGCTGTCTGTCCCATAGGTTAACATGGGAGTTGCATTGTAACGTTTTTATAAGCGTAACTTTCCACTTGGACAAGATGGAGCATTAGCGTTTAGGCTCTCTGAACTCAGAATTTAATAACACACCTTTTAGTATAGGTGTTTTTTAAATTGGGTTTGAAAATGGCACTTTTAGAAAATGGGCATTTTCTAGTTTAACCATCCTGTGTGCCTCTGCCTGTTTGTTTTGGAGTGACCGGAGCTGGGGATGTGTATTCGCTCTAGACAGTCACAAGCGGGTTGAGGTGTGTCCTGCCTTTCCTTGGTGGCTCATAGCCTGGCTGAATAGACCTAGTCTGTTTGTATTTAGAGTGGTGGGAGGAGTTTCATTAGCACCTAAATTGTGTCTCGTATGCACAATGCTGTCTCCCCCTCCTGCGTTCAAGCTGGACAAGAGAGGACAAAACTGTCTTGAAATGAGCTCAGTGGCCCTTGCCACAAAGAGAACAAAGAGAACATGGGGTATAAGTAATGGACCTAAAACCCCAAAACGTTAGATCACTTCTGGAAACAAGAGGACCCTACCAAGAAGAAGAGCTGAAGAGCTGTGTGAGGAGTGCTACCCTTTATGTTGTGTAAGGGGTGTGTTGGCATGCAGTTGCTTCTTCTATCTGTAGGCAGAGGAAAAGGACTGCTGCATCTTACCCTGCTGTGGTATCCCACTTGAAGCTCTCTAAGGGCTTGTGTGTGCTTATGGCCTGTTGTGGAAGTCGCCGGGACAACAAAGCCTTCCCTATGCTCACCGTGAAGATTTACCAAGTCTGTTCTTCCCCCTCCCACTGCAGCACCCAAGGCACTGGGGAAGTGTGTGCAATTTAGGGAGCGCAGCCGCTGCACCAGTGTGTGCCATGTTGGAAGTTCAGCCGCTGCACCAGTGTATGCAGTGTTGAAAGCATTGTGTAGGCGTGGGCCGTGTCTAGCTAAGACACTTCAAGCTGGTTTCCCTGTGTTGAAAAATAACTGCCACAAGCATGGTCTGGGCTTGGGCTGAAACAGAAGGCTGAGGAACAATTAACAACAATGCTCAGCACCCAAAAGAACCCTCAGGGCATCCCTGTGTTGCCGGGGCAACCGCTGTGCAGGGTGAGGAGTCATTGTCGCGGTCACCTTGAGGGATTGCAGCAATGCACCTGGCCTGAGCACCGCCCGTCCAAAGACCCTGGGAATGAGGGCCATCAGGGGCACGGCCATTGCCTTGTGATTCAGTGGTGCAGGATGCCGGAGACACTCCTCTGCTCCTGCACAGCCATTGCTTTGTGTTTGAGCTGAGTGGGAGGCAAGATGCATGCCTCTGCCCCCACACCACATTGATTCTTGCCTGAAACCTGTGTAGGAGACCAGAGACACACCTCTGCTCCCATAGCCTGATCCAGGGCCCTGCACCAGTGAACAAGAGGAGCACTTGAGGTGCACCTATAACGAGCAGCCACTGGAGTTGTGGGGCTGCCGTGAAACGGCCCAGGGATCGCATAGCAGCCATCGAAGTGAGTAATCCTGTGCTCTCTCCCCTATGAACCAGCCCCCTCTTTGACATTGCCATTTCCTTTCTTTTGTATATAGTGTATGCGGGATAATTATAGTTTTGATTGGGTCAAAGTTAGATATTTTATTTTTCTAAACAGGTGTGCTGTCTATTCTGTGGTGTTTTCACTGGGTCGCCGTGCACTGAGTTTCAAATACCTTACACATCGCCTCTGAAGTAAGCCTGTCTGCTCAAGTCAAGTGGGTGAGCAGGGTTTTCTAAAATGTATAATCCCCTTATCCTGACTCGAAGCAAGGGTCCCTACTTGGACGAGGTGTGTACCTCTGCCAACTAGAGACCCTCATTTTTAACATAATTCTTCTGATGTTGTTAAAAAGAAGGAAAAGAAGTACAACAAGGAAGCGGTTGAGAAGAAAATAGTTACCAGTTGTTAATCTCTTATGTCAACTGCTATGCAAATGTTGCTCTGAATGTGCGGTTTTAATTACCTCATCTTGTATACGTAATTGAAAAGAAATCAGAGAAGGGACTGTGTTCTGCACTGTGTAGTTTGCTACAACATTCACAGAGTGATAGGACTGTAAAACATTGTGCTTTGCACATTCGAGACCTTTTAGATATCTGTAGTGGATTAGTACAATTTACTCGAAACAGGATGCACAGGAGTTTATAATGGTCATCCTTGGAGTTTTAGAAGAAGAAGAACTATATGTTGATGACTTAGGGCCTTGTTAAGACTTTGGCAGTGCAGCGCCCAGTCTGCCTCACCGCTGCACCGCCAAAGCCATGGTCAGATCGCCTGCCAGATTAGGAGTTTCCTCCTGTCTGGCAGGCTAGTCTTTGGTGTTCTCATAGCGGTGCCACAGAAAATGGGCACTGCAATGGGACTGCCAAAAACAGTTCATACATTGCATTAACTGAAGTGAAAAATCTATGCCATGTAGGGACTGCGGTGCATATACACAGGGGGGCACATGTTGTGCCCCCTGGCATGCATCCCCATGTGAAGGTGTCACGGTGTTGATGGAGTAGGAACCTCCATGGCACTGCCGGCAGTGAGGAAACTCGCAATATGCTTGGCAGGACCGTGGCAGTTCCACCAAGCATAATGCGGCCTCCAGACTGCCTCCAGACTGCCAGGAATGGCGGTTTCGTAGTGGCTGCGGCTCGAAATGGTGGTCCAACTGCCCAAATTGTAATTGAGTGGTTGTTAGACTGCTGCCCCCATGCCCCCTGAGTCTAGCAGTTCGTGAACCACCAGACTCGGATTTGACTTCATATCTGGACTGAGTTACTCATGGAACCATGAGTGTGAAGATTGTTCTTTCACATCAAGTACACAAAATATATTTAGAGTGATTTCTTCATTTAACACTACCGGATTGCAAAACTGTGTGTTTTGCCAGATTGATCACAATAGCTAAGCAAACAATACCTGCCCAAATTGGCAATCAGATCTTATGTCAACATTACATGTAAGAAGACTTGGAAATCTTAAATTAATGCTACGATGATACAGACAGAGCTGGACAAGTATTTATTTGTGGAAGAATTTATACTACTATGCTATCATCTTCCATGAAAGACTTAGAGTAACATCTGGACACTATACTGTTTATTTAAAAAATGAAACTGGATTGACGGGATGTAATGACAACAACCTTATATTCAAGCAAAAACTACCTTCAAGCTACCAAATTCCTATCTTTTGTTTCTTCAACCAAAGTTCTAAAGATGATTACCATTAAAAAAAAGTAGTATAGTGCATGTGTTCTAGATCTAGCATCTCTATTTACGACATTATTCAGTCTACCACATGATGGTATGCCTTATACCTCTATTAGTAGTACTGACAATGAGGGTTTCTTTTTTAGCTTAAGATTTCCCAAATGAATAGTGTAGGTATTGATAATTCGATAGTTTAGGAACATTGTAGTGAAGTCAATGCACAGTGTTGCTTAACTGTAATGATAGTGTGCAGTTTTGAGGTTTTTGTACAATCAATGTGATTGTGTTTTTCCCTCTATTCAATGATTATTCTTTCAACATTACATCATTTATGGTGTATGAGTATAGAAACTGAGAACAGTAAAAAGTGAAAATGAAATTATTTTTTTATATAACATTCATTTACAGCTTGCCAAATGTCTAGTGATTTCTTGTAATTATGTTCTTATACATTGTTCAAATTGTAAGTTACTTTTGTAAATGTATAAATTGCAAAACCAATTAATATTTGTGTTAATTTTCTTTTTACACAGCTCAATGGCACTATTGATTGGAGTAAATTACTTTACTAATTAGTTCTTGCAGTGTTGTCTCATAAGTTCAAATGTGTCGGGTACACACCCAAGCACAAACCCATACAGCTAATGACACAGCCAGGCACACACCAGTACAGCTACTAACACACCCAGCTAAACACAGATACATGCACTTACACACACAGGCACACACTGATACGGGTACTAACACACTCAGGCACACATCGATACAGCCCCTGACACACCCAACTTCATGCTGCTAAAGGCACCAATACACAGACTTACTCACTCATACAGCCACTTACACACCCAGCCACATACTGATACAGATGCTGACACACCCAGGCACACACTGATGCAGGCACTGACACACCCTGTCACCCACTCACACAGCCACTCACTCACTGATATAGAGATACTTATACACCCAATCTGTCTTCCATGCAGCTACTCACACAGCTACTTACTCACTTTTACAAACAATCATCAACCCACTTACTCACTCATACAGCAACTGAGACACACACTTACTCACTAATACAGCCATTGATGCACCCAATCACTCTCCTATATAGCCACTAACACATTGACTCACTCACTCATAAAGCCACTCACACATCCACTCACTCACCTATACTGCCATCCATTTACACAGCCTATAACGGCCCTGTAACATTTGCTTTTTTCAGTGAATACATATAAAAAGTAGGGGTTTCACTTACCTTATATATACTTACTTTACATTGTAACGTAGTAAAGGCATGTGTGATAAAGATATATGAGTGGTTGTTAGAAATAGGGGTCTCTAGTTGGCAATGGTATACACATTTGTCCAAATAGGGACCCTTGCTTCTAGTCAGGGAAAGGGGGATACACTCCTGAATAACACCAGCTCACCCCCTTGGTAGCTTGGCACGAGCAGTGAAAACACTACAAATGAACACCACACCAGTTAAGAAAATTAAGTAATCTTTACTAGACTTAACACAAGCCCAAACAACAAAAATCCACAATACTGTAATACAAATATGACTTTTAAATGGTAGAAATAGCTTTGTTCAATGTAGATGGTAAAAGCGAAACTTTTACTCTCAAAGTACCTTGGATGTGTCATGCAAAACAAACAAAAGGGTCGCAGGGAAGGTGATATGTCAGTTCCTTGCTTCGGGGGAGGTGATGTGTCAGTTCCTTACTGCAGCTCAGGGGAGGTGATGCGTTGATTTCTTAACAGAGGGGAGATGATGCGTCGGTTTCTTACTGTGATCCGGTGCGATGCCACAAGATGCGCTGCGACGATCCGGTGTGACAAAATGGCATCTTTGATGCGATGCAGGAACTTGGATGTGATGCATGCACGCCCGATGGCCATGCGGCAAAATCGATGATCTTTGGAGCCGCGACAGGCCCTGCGACGCGCTTCTCCAGTGATGCAACGACGACCTCTGCGGCGGCGGCATGGTTCTCCGGGGATGCAACGCGCTTCGTCGGCGATGTGACAGCAAACAGCTGCAGCGGCGGCACACTTCTTCAGCGATGTGACGTAACTGCTGTGGTGGCAACACACTTGTCCTCGTTGCGTCGTACTTACAGTTCCTGAACAGCTGCAGGCACCTCTCTGTAGGTTAGAATTCCCAGCAAGGAAATTCAGGGGGAGCTGGTGGTGAAGTCTTTGTGTCCCTGAGACTTCAGACAGTATGCAAGCTCAGTCCAAGCTCTTGGAGACCTTCCTCAAGATGACAAAGCAAACAGCAAAGTCCTTTTCTCCTTTCCTTGGCAACAAGTAACCACTGCAGGCCAACCCCAGACAGCAAACAGCACAGGGGCAGTACTCCTTCAGCTTCTCCGGTTTCTTCTCCTTGGCAAAGGTTCCTCTTGATTTCCCAGAAGTGATCTAAAGTCCTGGGGTCTTGGTCCCCCTTTTTATACACACAAATCCTTTGTCTCTGAAGGCAGAGAGTGTCTGTACCAAGTCCAAACCAGTTCTGGGTGCATTTTGCCAGTGCACAACTTCTTCCTTTGTCAGTGTGGGCCAGGGTCATCAGACACACCACAGGAGGTGGAGCCAGCATTGCGCAAGGCAATCATGGCCCTATTCAGGCACATGTGCTACTCCTCCCACCACTCCCAATGAAGATAGGTCTATTCAGCCTAGTGCTAACTCACCCTGACTCCTGGAGCCACCCCAGCCCCTGTCACTCACAAACCAGACATGGAATACACAACCTAGCAGAGGCAGGCTGGATGGTTAGGCAATAAAATACCTACTTTCTAAAAGTGGTATTTTCAAACACAGAATGTTAAAACCAACTTCACTAAAAGATGTATTTTATCATTCTGAGTTCAGGCATACTAAATTCATTTTTCTGCCATGTTCCCTGGGTCAGTTAGGATTATAAGATGTTATAATCAAACTGCCCATTCTGGCCTATGGGAACAGCTAGCCTTGCAATAGTGAAAAACAAAATTGGCTATCAGGACATGCCACACACATCAGGGCATGACCTACCTTTCACATACAATGCACCCTGCCCATGGAGGTACCTTGGGTCTACCTTAGGGGTGGCTGATATGTAGAAAAGGGAAGGTTTAGGGACTAGCAAGTGGGTACACTTGCCAAGTCGACATGGCAGCCCCAGGCTGCAAACAGGCTCTACAACTGCAGGCCTGAGCCATATTTTACAAGCTGCTTCTGTGGGTGGCACAACCACTGCTGCAAGCCCACCAGCAGCTTTTGATTTACAGGCCCTGGGCACACATGGTGCACTGTGCTAGGGTCTGACAAGTAAATCAAAGAAGCCAATCACGGAGTCACTAATCCATAACACAATCTATAATAGAGAGCATATGCACTGTAGCACTGATCAGCAGTGGTAAAGTTCCCAGAGTCATAAAACCACCAACATCAGGTTAGATAAAATACAGGAGGAAGGCAAAAATTTCAGGGATGACCCTGCAAGAAGGGCCAAGTCCAACAGTGGTGAAAAACATGCATGTTAAAGGCAGTGCATCATAAAGGAATGCATGGTAAAGGATGGGTGATAAAGGGATGGATTGTAACGGCATGCGTTGTAATGTCATACAACCATTTTATTTGCACTGGGGTCCCACAACGGGTTTGCTACTGTAAAGTTCTGATTTGTTCCATATTGTTTTTACAACATTAGCAGACATTCCATTTGTGTTGACTAATTAACTGATAACTGAAAGGTATGTTTAAAATTAATGATCATCTCTCTAATGGTTTATGAATAATATTCATAATATGAATAGATGGTCCAATAATTTGTTCACAGTTTAATTTGGGAAACAGCGTTTACAACGCTGTCAATACAACGCTGGTAGGTTACAACGCGGATGTTACATCGTCCGCGTTGTTACCATGCATGGCATTACATTGCAAGTGATTTCTACGACTTGCGCTAGATGGCACGCAACATCAGGGAATCTGTTGGATTTTATATCCAACACATTCCCTGCTGTTGCGCTAACTGGAGAAGGAATAGTCTTTTATACTATTCCTAAGTCCAGCGCGCCATCTAGTGCAAGTCGTAGGAACGACTTCCGATGTAAAGCCATGATGATAACAACGTGGACGATGTAACGTCCGTGTTATAACCTACTGCGTGGTAATGTATGGTGTAGTAACGTCAACATTTTTTTAAATTTGAGTCTGATTAGTTTTTGTTCCCCTTATTATGTCTTACTCCATGAACATTTTAAAATAAGTTACAAGTAAGAACATTACTACCAACAGAAAACAGTAATCATGGATAGGCTCTTTGCTTTTTTCTCAATCTGTTATTCTTCATCTGTAAACAAACAGGAACTGGCTCTAGAAGAGAGAATTCTGTTAGGTCAAAAGTCCTGGTCATTCTGAGCAGCTTTTGTCACCACCTTTTTTAGTCATTCCCAAGTGGTGTTTGCTTTTAAGAACAGTTTGAGATGCCTCTAGCCCACATTGATTTGACAAACAACTCCTCAAGGTCACCCCTTGTCTAATCCCTGAGAAGGGAGAACACTATTGGTCTTCACATCCATAGCAAGAAGGAGATAAAGCATCTTCAGCCCCTGGATTGAGTCTGGCTGGTGGCAACTTTATTAAAGCTTTTGGGGTGCATGAGTGAAGCTGGAAGATATTCCTGCTTAATGGATTTCCCAAGTAAACTGAAGTCCACAGGCTTGCGGCAAATGGAATTCCCTTAGTATTTATGTTTATTAATAGATGTGTTCACACACAAAATGCACAGTCTTGAGTACAGTAACCCTTCAAGTATGAGCGCCTCTATTTTTAGGGTTACTTGTAATTCATTGTGAATATTTATGTGATTGAACAAATGGCATCCCAAGATGGTTTTATGGCAAAAGAAGATAATCCCAGCTTCAACAATTGTCTTTGTTTTAGATTGCCTGACAAGACTACAAATAGGCAGAGGCTCCCGCAATCCAACACTCCTCTCAAGGGACGGAAAGACTCAGCCAGATATTGTAGAGATGCATAGGACGCTGATTGACAGTAGGCAATCAGCATATGCAGAAGTGCCCAGCGTTTGGAAGAAACTGAAAATGATCTGCACCTCAATGAACATTGTTTGGACTCATGACCTCAGTGCATCTTTTTGTGAAAGTACAGTCCAGAATGTGAAGCCAGCATGCTGGCACTTCATTATGTCCAGATCTGAGCCAATGGCCCTGTTGAGGCTAATCCCATCTGCAGTGCTGCTTCTGACATTCCCATATATGGAAGTCCACCTGCCAACCCAGACTGGAACGTGAACCCACTCTACCTCTTCTCACAGAATGGAGGAAGGTGATTGAAGATTTAACCTTGATGACATCAGGCATATATGAACATGTATTGAGCTCCACACATCATTCACCAGCGATAGAGAAAGGCACATGGGTGATCAACTGTTGCAATTGTAATTGCAATGGCAGTGAATGAGCATGGGAAGCAAATAGTAGGGATATTTATAGTTAGGTCAGCATTTCCACAGAAAATACCTTTATTGTTTTGCTTAAAGCTTAGGCGTCGTTTGATAAATCTTCACGAAAGTTTCCAGAAAGTGCTCTGTTTTACTTAGTTTGTGCACGTAACATTTCGGGGAGAACCATAAAGTGGGCCTAAGAAAAAGAAGGGTTTACAAAATGCAAAATCTTCATGCATTTTTCACAGACATTTTGGGAATGCGAAAACCTACTGAGCGGAATTACACCAAATTTGTCACGAAGCTAGATCTGGGTCCAAAAAGTGTGTTTTGTTTAATTTGGTATAAATCCGTTTAAATGGTTTTGAGAAATTAAAGATCAAAAATATTTGTTTATCTGGATAGTTGCGTTTGAGGGACTCTGGAGACCCTTGAAACCAGTTTCACAAAAAATAGAACATTTTGATTGGCCCAGGGTTTTTTTATGCCTGGGACAACATGTTCCCACAGGAGAAAGGCTCTACCCAATTAGTTTTTACCTTTACAACAGGAATGATCAAAGCATGTGTAAGTCAAAATTGTACTGTGACTTCCTATAAGAAAAGGTTCATTAACACAAACTGGAGTATTGAGAAGATAATGTACTTGCATTACCAATGATGGTGAAACAAGCATTAACATCTCTCCCAGCAGATAAACATCATTGAATTTTTATAATCAAAAACTGTTTATTCTGTATCTACACCAAACAGCTAATCTACTTTAGACATAGGAAATGAGTTTGCCTGGAGAGAAAAACTCCAAAGCAATGTTATATCAAAGCGATGTCGCCCTAAGCTTTTGCATCTATGAGTGATGAGCTACATTACCCTAAATGACACATTTTTGTCAGAGCTGCTGGGACTAAAGACAGAGTGAATCCATTTGTATAAATTGTGGATTCTCTAAAGGAGAATTACAAAAATATATGGCGCAATTCTTAAGCCTAAACCAATTTATATACTTAAAATATAGCCTGTTTTCCCAGGGAAAGCTAGCAAGTACTCAAAGCACTGTAATAAATCACATCTAATTCCCTAAATATACAATTTAAACAGCAATAGAAAGCGAAAATATATAATCTGTCAGTAAATCAAACATCTTCATTTGTCAATGAAAGTTGTAACTCAAGATGTTCAAGGCCCATGGTATTGTCAATTCATAATTCGATTCTTTTCATGAAAGGATTGCATTTCACACCTAAACACATTCTGACTTTCTGCACTGTGTTCTGTGTTTCGGTGATGCACTTTCAATTTTATTTCTAAAAAGCTAACAGTGGCTGGGAGAATACTTTGTCTTATTTGTTTGACTTGACATAAAAAGTATAGCCTTTAGAAAGGTGCATATTTCCATCATAAGGTTCTATCTTCCTGCTGTAAACATATTCCATGGGATGACTTCCATGTAAGAACCACTAGTAGAAGTTAACTTACAGGCCCTGGGTACATATAGTACCCAGTTAAATTATTTATTAGATCGGTACTACATGAATCCATGGCCTGTAAATTAACTGCGACTAGTGGGCCTGTAGTCCTCATTGTGCCATCCACTTATGTAGCCCTTTAAAAATGTATCAGGACTGCCATTGGAGCCTGTGTGTACAGCCTAAACTGCCATTTCGACCTGACAAAGTAAACCTTTTGCCAGGCCTAAACCTTCCTTTTTAATACATACAAGTCTCCCCGTAGGGGAGAGTGTTGTTTTTTTTTATAACATTGGTCATGGGCTTTTAACTTTCACATGTCCTGATAGTGAAAATCTCTTAAATCCGTTTTTTATTACTGCAAGGCCTACCTATCCCTTAGGATAACATTGGGTTAACTTATTAAGTTTAATAAGTGATAAACTTTCAATTAGGAGGAGATAGGAATATTGAGTTTGATGTCTAAAGAAGGGTCCAGGGACTTATAAGTATATTAAATGTGCCAAGTGGGCGTAAGTCAATGTTATCATGTTTAAATGAGAGAGTACCAGCACTTTAGCACTGGTTAGCAGCGGTAAAATGTGGAGAGTCCAAAAAGCCAACAAAAACAGGATCAGAAAACAGGACGGTGAAGACAAAAGGTTTGGTGATGACCCTCCAGAAAGGGTCAAGTCCAACAGTCAGAGTTTGTGATTGCCCACAACAAACAAGATTTTAAGTGTTCACAAACTTACAAGGCTAACTGCACTTTGTTCAACACCATCATAGCCGTTACTAGTGAGTCATTATCTTGCATTTTCTTCAGTTGTTATGGCGAAATAAGCAGTAATACACTCAGTTATGCCTGACAGGAGTCTTGGCTGGCATGAATGAAAGCATTTTCAGCTGTAAATGTATCTTTACTTCAAAAAGTATATTATTAACTTCCCATGGTGTGCCGTGCACATACCTAGAGTCAAGAAAATTTTGTTTTTTACTGTACTTTTTCATTTAAGAAAAAATTCAAAATCTTCCCTTCCTAAACACTCTTAGAAATCCTAGATCCTTTGGGGTCGATTCCGATCCGGGTCGGACAGCTCTCTGAGAGCTGTTCGTAGCTTTACCTTGCAACCGACTCGTACCCGGAGCCGGTCCGTCCGGGCGATGAAGTACGATGCGCACAACTGACACAAATCCGACCGACATGTAGGCTGTGATTCAAGCTTCATTTTCCGTACGAGCCGTACCTCAGAACGCCAAACCGAGTCGCCCGGAAGCAGTACCCACAGCAGTTTCTGGCCGGACAAGTACGATGCGCAAATCATACGTGCCGGATGGGTTGCCACGTACAGCACATCACAGAATCCGGAAAAGAAGCATATCAGGTACGATTCGCGCCAGAACACAATCCACAGCTACGAGACGGATCAGCTAGCAACAGTTACGAGACGGAGCAATAAGCAGCGTGTACGAGACGAACACATCATGAATCCGATCGCGCAGGTCATACCAGTACTGTACATTTATGACCGGATCAGGAACAGACGCGGACGGTGCAGACGGTAAGTCAGACATCCACCACACAAACAAACGACACGTACCCGCAAAATGTCACACACACCCAGGGGTTCCATACCCTGGCCACTAGCAACAGGCCACCATAGGGGTTGCATGGCCATCACCACTACCATCCCCACTCATAGGGGGTATGTTGCCCATCACTACTGCCACCCCCACCCATAGGGCTTATGTTGCCTATCACTCCTGCCACCCCCATCCAGGGACTATGTTGTCCATTACTACTGCCACCCCCACCCATAGGGGACCTGTTGCCCATCACTACTGCCACCCCCACCCATAGGGCTTATTTATGTTGCCCATCACTACTGCCTCCCCCACCCATAGGGACTATCTTCTCCATCACTCCTGCCACCCCCACCCATAGGGGACCTGTTGCCCATCACTACTGCCACACCCACCCATAGGGACTATGTTGCCCATCACTCCTGCCACCCCCGCCCTTAGAGCTTATGTTGCCCATCACTACTGCCACCCCCACCCATAGGGACTATGTTGCCCATCACTCCTGCCACCCCCACCCATAGGGTACCTGTTGCCCATCACTCCTGCCACCCCCACTCATAGGGGACCTGTTGCCCATCACTCCTGCCACCCCCACTCATAGGGCTTATGTTGCCCATCACTACTGCCAACCCCATTCATAGGGAACCTGTTGCCCATCACTCCTGCCACCCCCACTCATAGGGACTATGTTGCCCATCACTACTGCCAACCCCACCCATAGGGGACCTGTTGCCCATCACTCCTGCCACCCCCACCCATAGTGCTTATGTTGCCCATCACTACTGCCACCCCCACCCATAGGGACTATGTTGCCCATCACTCCTGCCACCCCCACTCATAGGGGACCTGTTGCCCATCACTCCTGCTACCCCCACTCATAGGGCTTATGTTGCCCAGCACTCCTGCCACCCTGACTCATAGGGGACCTGTTGCCCATCACTACTGCCACCCCCACCCATAGGGCTTATGTTGCCCATCACAACTGCCACCCCCACCCATAGGGGACCTGTTGCCCATCACTACTGCCACCCCCACCCATAGGGGACCTGTTTCCCATCACTACTGCCACCCCCACCCATAGGGCTTATGTTGCCCATCCCTAATGCCACCCCCACCCATAGTGACAATGTTGCCCATCACTCCTGCCACCCCCACCCATAGGGCTTATATTGCCCATCACTACTGCCACCCCCACCCATAGGGACTATGTTGCCCATAACTCCTGCCACCCCCACTCATAGGGGACCTGTTGCCCATCACTCCTGCCACCCTCACTCATAGGGCTTATGTTGCCCAGCACTCCTGCCACCCCCACTCATAGGGGACCTGTTGCCCATCACTACTGCCACCCCCACCCATAGGGCTTATGTTGCCCATCACAACTGCCACCCCCACCCATAGGGACTATGTAGCCCATCACTCCTGCCACCCCCACCCATAGGGTACCTGTTTCCCATCACTACTGCCACCCCCACCCGTAGGGCATATGTTGCCCAGTACTCCTGCCACCCCCACCCATAGGATGGGTGATGCGCCACACATCCATCATACACCAACATTAGGTATGTCAGCAAAATACATCCCCCCTAACATCATGACAACAGTGAGTAGTCTGTGACAAATGCCCACAACAGTGAATATGACTTCGAACATACAATGTAAATACCACCACATGTGTGACCAAAAACTGAGTGTGGCCTACACAAGGCAAGCATCACAAGAGCACTGTGTCAATGTGCACTAACAGCCCCTCACTGTGTAGAACAAAAGTTAAGTGTGGGGTTCCAAACTGCAGCAAATGTTGAGCATTGTGGTGATGGGGTCTAAAACCCCCCTCATCAAAGTGACCAAAAGGTAAGTGTCATCATGGTAAAAGCTGCAAATGCCAAACAGCATGTATGATTCCTGGTCCCAACACATGAAACACTTTTGTGGCAAAGTGGTGGTTGTGTCCCATACCCACAGGGATGTGGTGAGGCTAACAGTGCTGTGAAAACCTAACATACTCTCGGCCATGTGCAGACAAGCAACAACCATGGGGGCTGAAATTGCATACAGTGTACAATGACACAAAAGCAGAAGTGACCATCACAAAGCATACACACATCTCGAAAATATACACACAAATCAAAACATCCTGTGTAGACTGTAGGTGTCAGGTCACAAACTCCCATTCCATGGCAGCAATGGGACCTAACAACCAGGATGAATGTGCAGAATGATGTGATATGACTCACAGGGACAGCAGGGAAAAATCGCAAAAACAACATCCAGATAATGGCCCACAACAGCAACACCAATGCACTGGTGCAGATGCACAAACACAAACAGGCAACCTCACACTGCACATCTGACACAACATGTGTGTGTGTGTCTCAGTATCCCCAGGCAACTACACAACACATGAGGGGGGCTGAACCACAGTGAGACAGATGTGGACACAGTGCCATACAAAAGTAACACATCCTTGGGTCCCCCTTAGTGGGCAATCAGGCATTGTGAGATGAGAGGGAGCACAACAGACACATGTGACACAAGCTGGAATGAACAGCAACTAACACGGCAAGAGACTGACACACAACAGCACTACCCCGGGACCATACATTGAGGTGACACAAGCATGCATGATACGTCCACAGTGATGAAAAAGGTAGATGTCGTACAAACTGTGAAACCCAGACATGTGTCCTGCGCCACAAACGTACATCACACCTATACAAACATAAATCACTCAGCATGGCCCGTCATCCATGGACAAACGGGAGGTTGGGGCCCATCCATGCAAACATTCACATCTGTCCACTCTCAACACCGCACACCCTGAACTGCACCAATGTGCATCTGTGAGCCCACATGGACAGGTGACATTGCACATGCACCCATGACAAACACAGTAATTTTGGGAGGAACTAAGGTGCACAGACTCATCACACAAGGACAGTCTACAACCCTGGTGAATGACAGACATACTGCACAGTATGCGGTACATGGCCATGACGTCAAAGCTCCCGTAACCTTCAGAATCCCTGCTACAGTCCCAGGACAATGCAGAAGCCAAGGAGAACCACAAGGCACACATGCTGACACCTGCCAACATTGCAGCCCTGAACAAGTGGGAGCAGTCACACACACATACACATGTCTCAATCACTGAAAGGTACCACCTAGGGACAACTACATGTTATTGTGAACAATGAAGTGCCTTGGGGACCCCTCACTGTGTCCCATCTGCGTCTGACCACATCATCACCACTCAGAACTGACAAATCCCAATGATGAAACACCAATTAACAGTAGTGTGTCATGCACCCACACATCTGGTAGCCCAGGACAAAGATGTGGGATGAACACAGTACAACTCAGCAAGATTCAACAACAGGAATATATCAAGGGAACACTGCATGTGTATGAAAAGGGATATGGACACACACACACACATGCTCACACAACACACACCATGGGCCCAGGCAATGTCATCAAACAACACACTTACTTGAGGGGACTTAACTCCTGTGGAAGCTCAGCTGTGCCAAACATAGTCCAAGCAGGTCTCAGTCATGTTAGCAGAGCACTTGGTCAGTCAGCCATCAGTTACCACCCAATGAAGACTCTGGTCACAACAGCCTGGGTACGGGAGTGTCCCTTAAGTCATCTGCACATACTCAATACATATGTCCAGCAAGTTCCACAGAGGACCCAGTTGCTCCTACACCAATGATGCCCACACCTGCAGGTCCTGTGGAGATGCGCCCACAGTCAGGGAAATAGACAAATTGGACAATGGGAAGCACATCATATGTGAATGTGTGCAAACCACAGATGTGACCACACAAATGAAATGTTTACAGAGATGTTCACAAATTGTTAATCATGACACACCCAGTTAGCTGCAAAGGATGACATGGATACCGACCAGAATAGGATACATATCTCATGGACCACATGGAGTACCTCACATCAACACCTCAGTATTCAACATTGGAAATCCAGCATTATAACTGCAGGGTCATGGTAAACATCATCGACATAATGTACAGCTAAATCAAATTCACAAGGAAAAATACAAATGCTTTAGTCAGCCAAATTTCAATGCAAATGCAAAGTCCTTTCAAAACAAAGGCCAATGGCAAGTCCATATCCAAATGTCAACAACGTGATTTGAGTGACAACTGTCACACTTTGCTTGCCTGCACTGGTAAGGACAGGGGACATCCACTTGGAGGGGCATACATGGTGGTAGGCCAGGCACCGCAGGGACAGGATCAGGGCTCAGCAGAAGGAGGCAGTGAAGGGTTGGTGGATGCAGGAGAGTCACTGGCAACTGCAGTGGAGGTGTCTAACATAGTGGGTGCAGTCACAACTGGGGGGCACAAGTCAGATGGGGTGGGTGCTGGCACAACTGCAGTGGGCAGGTCAGATGGAGTGAACTGGGTCCCCACTGCAGTGCCAAAGTCAGACGGGGTTGTCGTGGGCTCCACTGCAGTGCCCAACTCCATGGGAGCGGAATGGGGTTCAGGTGAGGTCGGCAGGACAGAGGGGGGGCCACGGTCCCCACATCAGTGGCACAAACAGTCTGACCGAGGGGGTGGAAGAGCAAGTGGTAGGGGGGAGGGCCGGAGCATTTTGGGGATGGTGTATCTGTGGGTGGGGGAACCTGGGGCAGGGTGTGGCGGGTGAACCTCTGGAGTGGTGGCCTGGGGGATGGAGGACGAAGATTGTGTCGTGGAGCTGTGGGGCGGGGTGGGGTCTTGCTCTTCCGGATCCAGGGGGACTTGCGGGTGGGGGCCTCAGTCTGACTGCACCTGGGGGAGGGTGTCCGGGTGTGAGGGGCACTCCCCTCTGTGTGTGGGGACTTCCTGTAAGCTGGATCTGCTGGATCGGTGGGGAAGAGGCCAAGGTCACAGAGGAAGAGCTTCTTGGGAGATGGGGTTGCAGGTGAGGCAAGGGAAGGGGTCTTGGAGGGAGAGGTATCAGAGGACTGTGGAGTGGTTGTGGATATCTTTGTGTGTGTGTGTTTGCAAACCATCCCCTGTGAGTGTGGTATCAGTCCCCTGAGGTTGCTTATGTGCACGTCTAGACCTTGGTTTGGATGTTTGTGTGCTGGCCGTGTCTATAGGTTTGAGTGAATGTGCTGGTGTGTGTGTGCTTGGGACAGGTAGGGTGCTAGGAATCGTGGATGGGGCAGGGGTAGGAGGGGTGAGGGACTGTTGGAGGAGGGACACTGCTGCCGTCAGGGAGGAGGCCACAGACTGATTGGTCCTCTGTAGGGCAGACATGCCTGATGAAATGCCCTCCATGAACAACACCAGTTGTGTCAACAGACTGGTGTGTGCATGGAGGACACTCAGCATTGATGTCTGCCCTACATGGATCTGTTGAAGCAAGTCCACAGACTCCACACTCAGGGCAGCAGGGGACACAGGGGCAGAGGGTGCAGTGCCTGGCACAAAGGAGACATGCTCCCGAACACGGGAGCCTCCACGGACCTCTGGGATGGGAGCCGATGGGAGGGTGGTGATGGTGGTGGTGGAAGCGGTGGCGGGGACAGCCTCACTAGCTGGGGATTGGTGGCTGCTGTCACCCACCTCCACAAGGGAGTCATCCTCCGAGCTGTTGTGGCCCTCAGCTGGGGAGGATGGTGCTGAGGACTCGGGGTGGCTCCACTCGCCCTCCGTGCACCTGGGTCCCTCCAACTCCTCGACTTCTGTCCCAGTCAGGCTCTGTGGCTCCTCCTGGTCCGTGGAGCTGTCCCCTCCTGTGGCCGTGGATGTATCTGGATAGAATTAGGAAAAAAAGAACAACATCAGTCACCTGCACTGACCGCACCATAGTGAGTACAGCACATCACAGGGCAAGCCCTGGCATCATCAGCTGAACACTGGTCAAAGTGCTCACACTGTTTAGAATAAGCCAATTGTCAGTCTCACCATCAAACATGACACTCATATCCCTCCTGGACTTGCACCCATATGTCAGTTGCATGTTTGATGCTAATACCCCAATGTGCAGACATGCACCACCTACACATTTGTTGGACATGCAGGTGAACATGTAGGAGTATGTCAATATACACACATCACATCTCTTGCCAATGACTCAGTACAGGTGTCAGGATGAAGGGATGGCCAGAGTCTCATTTCACATGCTTGTGATGCGTACCAGCAACACACACTATGATGTTCTCATGTCCTGATAGTCAATGCTACAATGGGGTGCATGGAGCACATTTGACCCCAATGCAGGATCACTCATAGCAAGTTAAATGCCATGGCACTGGCATGCCTGGAAACTCAGTCATCACTTTCTCCTGTCACAGGGGCAGGGCATCCAGACAACAACAGTATGCACTGTGTCACAATCCTAGGTCATGGGTAAAGCAAACTCTGCAGCTGACAAGTGCACTTGTCCATCCCCTGCAAACATATCCCGGACCCAGATGACCCCACATCATACAAAACAGACATATGAGTCTCTGCGAACACAACTCCCTGTACATGAGCACATCACAGTCTGCTGTGCATGAAACACAGCTGCCTGAAGTTCACAGTTGCATACACCATTGTGCACTGTCAAGTGATCACACACCTATCTGTCATACAGGTCTTGTCTCTTGTAGTCACATCTCAGATGTCCTGCTGACCCTCAAACTCATGAACACCCCAGTTGTCCTGAAAAGGAAGCCACACCACAATGACACAGAGGCAGACACCTGAAGGCACATGTCACTAAGCACAACCTGTAAGTTGATACACAGGAGTAGGATTACAGAGCGTTTCTAAATGCCCTTGAGTAGGCATGACTGCCCAGATCTACGTGAAACAGTGTATAGCCCTGGACAGTAGTCAGGTAGCTAAGCAAGTGTGATACACTTGATATACATACTCCAGAGGCCCACAATTTGGATTCCCCTGCTGCATGGGTGTGTTTGAAATACCCCAGGCACATGTGGCGAGTCAGACCAGTATTTGGAACACATATCAAGGGCACACACAGATCACATTTCAGATCTCAGGCATTGTGTAAACAATTGACCCACCCATGAAACTCACAACAGAGTCACAGTAACAGATGCTGTCCGGAACCTGAAGCATAGCTGACTGCAGGGACACAGTGTCCTAGTGACACAAGCCACAGACTGTAGGGTCAACACCTATGGATCAGATGAGGAGGGTGCATCACACAATTGAGGGATATGAGTCCTGGACTACAAGACCTACGTAATGTGCGACCAGTCCAAGAGACTGCAAATAACATGTCAGACATAGTACACAGATTAGGCATGGACTTACCCCCTCCTTGCTGCTGTCTGGCCTTCAGCTGCCCATCCAGGTCCGGGTAGACCACGGCCAAAATTCTGAGCATGTGGGGGGTCAGGGTCTGGTGTCTGCTCCTCCTGCTTCAGCTGGACCCTTCAGATCCTCCGAGTCCAGCCCAGAAGGTCCTGCCACCTCTTCTGGCAGTTGCGGATCCGGCGCTTGTAGACCCCCACTGATCGAACTGCCCGGGCGATGGTCAGCCAGATCTCCTGCTTCTGGTGGGCCTCAATCTGTGAGGATGACAAAGTTAAAAGTCCATTAACACACATGCCCCATATTTGAGCTGCACACAATTGGATATACATGTCATCATCACATAGGAAAATGAGTTACACAGGTAGTGCTCCCATGGAAATGGACAAATGCCCTGCATGTCTGACATGTTACCATTGCCTGGGAAGTTGAAGCTTGCACAAATGCACTTTTGCTGCAGAACACCTGTTCATTACATGTACCGACACACTTTGGGGGATGAAAGTATTCAGTGAGTACACTTGCCACTGGTGTACATACTGCCAGTACTGCTAGTCAGACAACATGCACAATTTGGAAGGCAGTGGACTACACACTCACCTGCTCCCCTGGTTTCCCATACAGCTTGATGTACTGTGGAAGGAGCCCGTTCAGCAGGGCCTGGTTCTCCTCCTCAGTGAAGGCTGAGGCCCTCTCCAGAGTACGTGCCATAGCAGTAGCCAGAGGATGCAGAGACAGCAGCAGTGGTAGCAGAGATGTGGTCCAGTAGCATGTAGTGCAGGCAAGTGAGCTCCCTGGGGGCCAGCCAGCCTTATATCTGTGCTGCAGAGGCAGAATCTGTGCCATGTGTCACAAGTGATAGGTCCAACATGGTTGCATTCTATGTATCTGGCCAATCCATGGAATTGTACGACTCGTACACGTCTTCCGCATCGTTCAAATCTTCACCTTCATAAAACCCTAGAAATTGCAACATTGTTGTAGGCATCCAACTGAATTTCCAGCGCACACGTCGTACAAATTTTGAATCCGCATCCATCTCCATGACAGTCCAGAGCCAATGGGTGCGCACGGCTCGGTCAACTGACTGTACAACGCGTAGTTTGAAAATCCACACGCACCCGTCTCCATACGATTCAATGGCCAAGGCGTGCGCAGGGCTCGGTCCATGCCTGCACGATGCGTATGCATGATAGTCACCCGCATCGGTTATCATTGCAGTCAATGACTAAGCATATGCACGGTTCGGTCCTGAACTGTGCAATGCGTACGCATGATAGTCACCCGCATCGGTTCTCATTGCAGTCAATGGCTAAGCGTACACACGGCTCGGTCAATGCCTGCACGATGCGTATGCATGATAGTCACCCGCATCGGTTCTCATTGCAGTCAATGGCTAAGCGTACGCATGGCTTGGTCCATGCCTGCATGACACATATGCATGACAGTCACCCGCATCGGTTCTCATTGCAGTCAATGGCTAAGAGTACACACGGCTCGGTCCTGAACTGTGCAATGCATACACATGATAGTCACCTGCATCGGATCTCATTGCAGTCAATGGCTAAGCATACGCACAGCTCAGTCCTGAACTGTGCAATGGGTACGCATGATAGTCACCCGCATCGGTTCTCATTGCAGTCAATGGCTAAGCGTACGCACGGCTCGGTCCAGAACTGGGCAATGCGTACGCATGTTAGTCACCCGCATCGGTTCTCATTGCAGTCAATGGCTAAGCATCCGCACTGCTCGGTCCAGAACTGTGTAATGCGTCCGCATGTTAGTCACCCGCATCGGTTCTCATTGCAGTCAATGGCTAAGCATACGCATGGCTCGGTCCAGAACTGTGCAATGCGTCTCTGTAGAAGTCACCCGCGTCGGTTGACATTGGTGTGACTTTTTGACGGCTTCCACACACAATTACTTGCCAGGGACTCAGGTGCACAGCTACCACACCACAGCATGTGCCACACTGTGTTCCATGGCATGGAAGGCTGCATTACCTGTGTGTTTTGGGGGGGCAACATTTGGTTTGTTGTGTGGCCCTTTTGTGTAGCCACTCTCAGGCTGTACACGTGTTCATGAGGACAGAATCCTTTGTGTGTTGTGCACATTACCACTTTGATGTGCAACTGTACAGTTATGGTCATGAGTCATGGACACAGTTGCAGGTTGGATATGTTTAGGACATGTCACATACACCCTGATTCCTGGGTGTGATGGTATGTACGTCACAGTGAGACCTATAGCCACAATTCTGATGTACACCCACAGTCTGTGTGCATGTTGTGTCTCAGATGTGGCCGATCAAATGTGCCCGATGGGAGATAGTCTCCACATCCATGTGGTTTGTGCATCAACATTGATGTTGTGGGGGTGTCTACGAGACGTCCATGTAGGGCCTGCAGAGACAACAGTGGCCACTACCTGTGGGACTCACGATTGCTCTGTGGCGTGTACATGATATGCCATGTCATGCCAGTATCCATGTGGCAATACAGGGAGCTGTGAGGCCTGGGAGACATCAGGCCTCACTTGTCACTGTGGTGTGTGTTTGGAATGTGACAGCAGTACATAGGTACTGTGACACAGCCCAATGATTGGCCATTGCACTACATGGAACTTATGTAGACATGTGGACTTAAGATGTGAGATGATGTGCATGTAGGTGACATATGTGTCCATACCCAACAGCACACACCTCAGTACACTGTGTATTGTCATGATGTATCATGTGATATTTTGCTTGGTCATAGCCACATGGGTTGATGAATCAACAATCTTCCTTTGTTCATCTCTGTACTGCAGTGCAACAGCTGTCCATAGACCGTTCCCAGACCTTGAAACCATGCAGGAACGCGACTGCATCCGACGGTACCGCTTCACCAAGCCTGTGATTGAGGAGTTGGCGGAGAAGTTGGCGCCACATCTGCTACCTGGCCGGACATACCCCACAGCACTGACCCCAGAGGTGAAGGTGATGGCAGCCCTGCACTTCTTTGCTACTGGTACCTTCCAGTACACTGTGGCTACTGCTGGTGGTATGTCGCAAACTATGTTCAGTCGTGTGCTACGCGATGTCTTGGAGGGGATGTTGCATTTCCTTGACCTGTACATCAAGCTTCCTAGCCCAGGTCAACTCACTGACATAAAGGATGCTTTTTATACACTGGGAAGGATGCCGAACGTCATCGGATCTATTGATGGTGCACATGTGGCCCAGGTACCACCACGGGCACATGAGCAGGCATACCAGAACAGGAAACATTTCCACTCCATGAATGCTCTGGTGCTATGTCTTGCAGACATGTGTATCACACATGTGTGTGCACGTTTCCCCGGTTCTGTGCATGATGCCTACATCATGAGGAGTAGTCGCATTGCAACGCTGATGTCACAGATGCCAGACCAGCGTGTCTGGCTTGTCGGTGTGCACTGACGGTTTACCTTTGTGTGTGTTTGGCAATGTTGTATTCCACCGTCTTTCAAAACTCAGCTAATTCTTCAATTGTTTGTATGTAGGTGTCTCCAGATACCCCAACATGCCGTGGTTGCTTACACCCCTCAGGAACCCTGTGACACCAGCCGTGATGCGCTACAATGAGGCACATGGTCGGATCAGGAGGGTAATTGAGCGGACCTTTTGTCTCCTGAAAAGCTGCTTCCGCTGCCTGGACAAGACCGGAGGGGCCCTCCCATATGACCCTGCAAAGGTGTGCAAAATTATCCTTGTATGTTGCATGCTACACAACATGGCAGTGCAGAAGAAGTTACCTCTCATCCAGGATGACAATGACCTACTTCCGCCACCTGTGGAGGATCCAGGCCTGGGCCACGATGCCAGTGATGATGATGATGAGGGTGACGTCCGCACACAGCTCATCAACAACTTCTTCACCTGAATGTGAGTTTACAGGGTTGTTATGTCAATGTATTGAGTTAGCCTGAAATGTGTTGGGGCTGCTCTGTTGCTGTTTGAGTGTGTCTGTGTGCTACTTGACTGGATGCGTGCAGTGATGTGTCCTTTCAGGTGGTCTGTACTCCACAATAGTGTTGAACTGCTAACTTGTTTCTGTGTAGGTTTATTTTGACATGTTTTGTGCATGTGTATTGCATTTCTCTCCTGTTCTGCTGTGCTTTTGACTGTGTCTTGTGTCTGTCCTTCCCAGGGTACTTTGCCTGTTGTTTGGTCAACACTGACCCCCAACACCCAGAATCCAACACCAGTGTAGAAGTTGTCAATTCCCATCAAGTGATGTACCACACACCCCTGGACTTCAATTCTCCGACACTTTGTGACCGTGTGTCCACTGTAACGTAGAATTACCTTGCAACTGTTATGGAATAAACATGTTGTTGATGTGTAATGAACCTGTGCTATGCTTTGTTATGTGCGTTGTCTGTCTTCTCACATCTGATTGACATTTGCTTACCTCACCTGTGGGATTGTTACCACTGACTGTGGATAGGTGTGGTGTCTGTGCATTCCAATGTATTTCAGGTCAACATCATTGTGTGGGATGAGTTACATGGCCATGGTGAGTATGTGTTGTGGTGCCATAGTGGTGTGTCTCCCTCACATGTGTCACATCACCATGACTCACATAACGGTGATCACATTGCTGTAGTATTTGGCATGCACTGTGTTGTTTAGCAGATCTACATCTCCATGACACATAACAAGTTGGAATCACAACAGAGGCAAGTATAGTGTACTGGTGAGTTTATTTACACACATGTGTGAGGATAGTGCACAGGATGGTGGGTGCTGTACCTTGGGTTTTGAATCCAAAGTTCACAGTAGAGTTGTAAGTGTTGGTAGCTGAAATGTCCAGAGTAACGTCCACAGTCATCTGCTACATTGGACCAACATGAACCCTCCATGTCATGTAGGCGAGTTGTGTTGGATACGACAAGGTGAACGGTTTGCGCACAAACAACATTTTCCAGAACAGGTTTTGAGGCCCTGAGGGATGTTCATGGACATCTGGGTCTCACTTGTCCTTCTTCGGACAACCCCTCTTCTTCTTCGGGGGGGGGATCCTCAGGTGCAGGCATCTGCAGTGCAGAGGACTCTCCGCCAGAGTCATCCTCTCTCCCTGTGGCACTAGCAGATCTTGCGACAACAGATGTTGTGGCCACACAGGGAGGTGTGGACATGTTGGTGCTTATCTGGTGGAGGCATGTGAGTATGTCCCGATGCACCGCAGTAAGTGCATCCCACTTTGTCTCCATGCGGGCATGATGTGCAGCCTGCTCCTGTTGAATGTCCTTGAGGATCCCCGCTACCTGGCCAAATCCTCCAGTGCTATCCTGGTACGCATCTATGATGCATGCCAGTTGGGGGTCATCCTGCAGTCCAGACCCCTCCGCCTACTACCCCTCCCAGCACCCCTAGCCACACGGGCAGGACCTGCGGTGGCACGCACAGGTGACACTGAGCCCCCTTGGGTGTTGTTACTGGTGTTGTTGTCCATAGCTTCCTGGGGGTCCTGTGTCCCTGTGCTGTCAGTATTCTGTGTCCTTGGTCTGTCCATGTTGGCAGGGGTGCCCTGTCTGTTGCCAGATGCTGGAGGCGTGGGTACAGGGGGTGCAGATGTTTGTACTGCTGGTGCTGCATGATGACTCACACCGGAGGTGCCAGGTTGTTCTTCATCATCCGAAGAGGACAGAGACGGATCCACACCAGAGAGCTGACGGTCCACCAGAGTCTGGAACATGGACTCCTCTTCATTTGCTGCTGTGTCCCCAGCACCACCTGTGTTTGGAAGAGACACACAATGTAAGTTATGTTTCTACAGGCATCAATGGTTCACATACATGACATTTTCTACTGTACGTCAGGATGCGTGCCTGTACACTGCTTTGTCCAAAGTTTTCACGGACAGAGATTGATATTGTTGTGGCACATTGCCCAGCCAACATGAAACATTTCAATGTGCATGTCAAAGTGTGTGCATGCCCAGCTCATGTATAGATTTGGCTGTACATGGGCATTACTACTCAAGGGTCGTCACGTTGCTGACACAGGTGTGTCATCCCTGTACACATTTGACCTTTAACAAGGACATATGTGCAATTCCACTGAGGATATGTTGTAAGATTGTGGCATGTGTGGTAGCAGATTTTGCTAGTCTTTGTGGGTCACAATGGTGTATTGGTACGACATGGTCACAGTCCTCTATGCCTGTGATCTCTTGGGAGAAAGTGGTTTTTTTTACAGTGTTCCTAGTTCCCATCTAATTTCATACAAGTGATGATGTCACCATCGTTAATGAGCCTGGTGCTGAGTTTTGTATGTGCATATGTGATTTGACTTGTCAATGTTCTCCGTGGTGACATGGATTGGGCAAGGAAGCACTCTGGCTTTTCAATGCTCATGACAGTGAGAGCCGGTGGTGTGTGTTGCGGTTTGGCTGCTGTGAGTAGCATGTCTCTTCCAATGCAGTCCAGGTTAGATATTGTGTCTACAGTGTCTATGTCAGTGAGTGGTGTGTTGTTTGAAGGATGCATATGTTGTAGCACGATGTAAGAGTGGAATGCAGCTCACAACAGCACCGAGTGTGAATGAGACCATTCTATGATGTCGGCTATATTGGTGTGTCCATTCCATTCACTGTCAGATGTCCCCTGTCAATGATGTATATGTGAGTTCCTGTGTGTTTTGTGCAATGTACTATATATGGATCTCCACACTTGTCATCTGCAAGACACACCTCCACAGCCAGACCAGGGGGCACCCCTGGACACTGCAACCCCAGACAGTGAGTTTGAACATATGGTTGCAATGGCTGTGTGTGCAACCGTGTTTGGGTTGGCCAGTGCATATGTGTGATTTTCATCCACATTATTTATCAAGCCCATTTGTCAGACATCTTGCCCAGGCATTATCTTTGTGAGTGACTGGTACCACGTGTGCAATGTGTTTTAGCATAGAAGGTGTGTGTATGGCCAGCATCGGTGTTATTTGTTTTCAAGTCAGGTTCTCTTTCTTCCCCCGGCCAGTTATTCCATCATGAAGCGTGCCACCATTGCAGTGGGTGCAGGTTAACTTTCAGGATGTCAGTCAGTGCAGTCCTGGGGTTTGTTGGTGCCCAGTTCCCAGCAGGGCCTTGTGCTCCCCACAACAGAGCCCAGTGTCAGACATCTTGTCAGTCCATTCCCACTCCCTGTGAGGCGAGCATGGTTCAGCGTGAGCTTGCTGGGCCATGTGGGTGGGTGGGGAATGTCTGTGACTAACTCCCATCATGCTTTTGGCTACACCCCCCTTCCCAGCATGCCCATACTTCCTTCCTTTTGAATCTGCTTCCCTGTGAGGGAGTGTGAAAGCAATGGAAAGATGGCTGACTGTACAGTCCTGGTGTTTGTTGGTGCCCAGGTCCCAGCAGGGCCTTGTGCTCCCCACAACAGAGCCCAGTGTCAGACATCTTGTCAGTCCATTCCCACTCCCTATGAGGCGAGCATGGTTCTGTGTGAGCTTGCTGGGCCATGTGGGTGGGTGGGGAATGTCTGTGACTGCAACTCCCATCATGCTTTTGGCTACACCCCCCTTCCCAGCATGCCCATACTTCCTTCCTTTTGACTCTGCTTCCCTGTGAGGGAGTGTGACAGCAATTGCAAGATGGCTGACTGTGAAGTCCTGGTGTTTGTTTGGCTACAAGTCCAAAGAGAGCCCCTGTGCTTCACACGGCAGAACCCAGTGCGGTTTATCTTTGGGTGATATTTCACTACAGTGTGAGTCAATGCATTTTACCCGGTGAGTTGTGTGGCGTTTGTGTTGAGTTGAGTTTGTGTTGAGCGGTGTGTGTGTCTCCACATGCTGGTAAGTAGGGTCAGAGCTGTCAGTCCTCCTTCCCACCCGGCCAGACATCCCACCATGAAACATGCTTCCATTGGAGGGCGTGCAAGTTGGCTTTCAGGATGTCAGGCAGTGGTGTCCTGCTTCTGATTTGCGTACAACCCCTACCAGGGCCTTGTGCTCCCCACAGCAGGAGCCAGTGTCAGCCATCTTGTCAGTAATTTTCCACTCCCTGTGATGTGGGCATGGTTAAGAGAGGTTTTGATGGGCCAATTGGGAGGGGAGCATTATCTGTGACTACAAACCCCGTCATGCTTTTGGATACACTCACTTCACCTGCATACCCACTATTCCTTCCTGTCAGTCAGCTGCACTGTGAGGTAGTGTGTTTGTGGTGGTAAACTGTCTGACAGTGTTTATTTAGCTTTGTGTCACTGTCTTGCTCCATTTGTTGGTAGGTTTGTACATGTCATACATGTCATGACACAGTTACAAGTTACTATGAGATGGCAGGTATTGTGTTTGTCTCACTAGCATACACATCTTGGATTGATTATCTATTGGTTACTGTGGCTTTGCTAACGATGCATGGTTTCACTGTCCCCTTGCCACACAATATTGAGTATATTGGTTGTGTACTCACCAGGCTCTGGTATGTCTGATAGACCATGGACGCTCTCTGGTGATAGGATGTCCCACACCTTCTCCTCCCAGGACCTGAAGTATACTGGTTGGGCAGGAGGGCCACCACCAATGCGCTGACTCAAGGCGTGATCTTTCTCGATGAGTTTCTTGACCCTTCTGCGCACGTCATACCACCTGTTCTGGATATCATCCTTTGTGCGCAACATTGGTGCTTTTGCGTTCACCTTGTCCATGATCCTCGCCCACAACTTTTGTTTTACGTGACATGGGGGTCCTTTGGATCAATGTACCAAACAAATGTGGCTCTACTCTGATGATCTTGTCTACCAGCACTTCTAACACACTATCTGTGAACTTTGGATTCTTCTCTGGGGGCATGGTGATGGGTGGTGGTGGTGGGTGATGTGTATGTGAGGGTGCAAGTGAGGGTGGGTGAGTGTCAGTTTTGCTAGGTGTATGTGTGAGTGCTTTTGGTGAGGTGCTAATGGTTTGGAAGTTGTGTAATGGGTGAGTTATGAGTGTGTCTGTGGTTGCTGTCTGATGGTGTTCTCTGCTGGTTGTTGTCTTGAATTTGCAAAGGATCATGGTAGTGATTGGTGTCATTTATATAGGTGGAGTTGTGGGTATGTCTTTGTTCCAAGTTTTTAAAAAAATATATATTTAATGACTTCGGCATTGCTTGTTTGGTCCTTTTTTAAATATTTTTTCCTTTGGGTTTTCTAGGCATGAAGGAGACGTTCTTCTGACCGAGACGGACGCTGATGTTTGCTCGTGCGTGCTTCTGCGGGTCTTTAACGCTGACTTTCTTCTGTGTTTCATACGCGTCGGTCGGGGAGATCTCTATTGCTTCAGGTCCCTGTTTTCTGTGCGTGTCGGTCATGCGGCTTGGGCTCCCTGTGAGTCGGTCTGGTTTTACACGCATTGCATCGTACTGCGCGGATAGGACATCGCAGGTACGTTTCAGTCGGGTTCATTCCTGGTGCGTGTCGGTCGGTGCAAATCGCGTCCGGTTTCCGGGCGAATCACTATTTTCCCTACGGCTCGGTTGTACGGCTTGTATTCCGTACGTGTCGGTTGTAATGCTCACGTGTTGCATCGTACTGCACGGGTCGTACGCCACCGGTCTGTGTCAGTCGGTCTCCGTCCTGGGTCCGTGTCGGTCGGTACGTTTTGCGGCCGGAATCAGAATCGGCCCCTTTGTGTGCATTATCTCACACTTTCTGCTGCATTGCATTCTGCTTTTTTGTACTCTTGCTAGTTTATGCTACAGAGACTTTAGTAGACTCATTCAGCATATAGCCATTATTCTTTATCTAAGCATATGGATCAATGATGCCGTACTTTCTCAAAGCATTACATAGAGCTATACATAGAGAAAAGTGGTCCTGTGCATTAGGGGGTCACTTGGCAGAGCATTGAAGGATGTAACCCTGCTGACTGCTATGCATGTTTTCTTTATCAGGCTCTGTTCTACCCTGAAGCACTCAAAGTCATAAGTCAAAGTCAAAAATTAGCTTTATTCGGTTAAAAATTTTAAAACCATCAAAGCACAGGACAATAATTTCATAGTACAAGTAGTTACAGTTACACAATTCAAAAGGACCACTAAAAAATGAAGATTAAAACACAAATAACAATTCATGAAATATAAATAGTACAACGATTGGCACGTGTACACAGTAAAAAGTATGTCATCCAAGTGGTTCAGCAATTTTACGAATCCATAAAACCATCATTCCACATTCTCCCGCTATTAAACAGTACTAATAAAATATGGGGAGGATTACTAAGAAGACTGCGCCCTATTTCTACACCTAATGGCCCCAGTAATATAACTGGCAACCCCAAAACATACCAAAGGAGACCCAAGCCTTTGCAGATAAACCAGTGCGGGCCTCACTTGCTCGAAGTTACAGTTCTTAAGAATAGGCGAAATAAATTTCTTACGCTGCAAGGAGTAAAATTTGCAAAAAAATACCAAATGCAACGAATTTTGTTCTGAGGTATTATTACAAGGACAGGGCCCCAGGGTGCCCTCTTTGAAAAAACCCTTAGGGTAAGCCAGCAGCCAGGGAAGCATGCCATGCTTGAACCTTATTAACAAAAACAGATGGAATGGTTTGTTTATGTAGGTCAGGTATGGCTGAATCTCAATGCCAATACTTAGCATGACAAACCTCCTGACTGCCGGCTTCCCCAGTTCCCCACCTTCCCTCAGTAACATCGCTCTACTCAAGAACTGAGACTTAAAAGGCTTTTATTTTCACTTTACTCAGTGCACATGGTCTATCGAACAATTCGGGGCAACCCAGTGATTCCAGATTAGTTTTAATATATTGAAACCATGGAATAGACATAGCTTTATCGAGGGACAAACAGTCTTGAATAATAAGTTGATTTAGATTCGGAGGTTGCTGTGCCCAAACTCTCAACCAACCTAATAATGGAGCCACATTGATTTGATCAATGAGATAACCCGCCCCCAGGTCTTCATGAATATTAAAAATAGGAGCAGATGGGGGGAGTGACAACATTTTCCGGAGAAAGGCATTTTCTACTGTTTGGATTTCGGTCGAGGTCTTATAACCCCATACCTCACTGCCATATAGGGCCATAGGAATACACTTAGCTCTATAAATCTTCATAAGAGCGGGTATGGGTTTACACCCCAAACGTTTCGCGAAGCCCAACAGCGCTCCAGTTGCCCTAGCAAGAATTTTCTTTTTCTGAGCGCTTTGCATGACCCAAGATCTCCTGTCATCAAAGACAATCCCCAAATATGGGAAGGTCTGCACTTTTGTGAGCTCCTGCCCCTTACAGTAGAATTTAGCCTTTTTTGCCCGCCCACAACCAATTGACATGGAATGTGATTTTTTAAAATGTGTTAATAGGTCTAAAGAGACCAAAAAATCATTAAATCCATTTAAAAGGGCTTGAAGGCCTCTCGCGGTTCTTGCCAACAGAACCGTGTCGTCGGCGTATAGTAGTGCGGGAATCAATTTTGAGCCGGCTCTGGGAATATCCTTACTGGACGAAATTAGAGTCATACCCAGATTATTAATGTAAAGCGAGAAGAGCAGGGGGGCAAGAATACACCCCTGTCTAACCCCTCGCTTTACCTGCCATGCTTCTGACAGGCTCCCGTCTTCACTGTAGCGGACGACTGAGGAGGAGTTCTCATGGATAACAGCCAGAAAGGATATCAACACGGGGTCAAGCCCCAGGGCAACTAAGGAGGCCCATCATTTTTGACGGTTTACAAGATCGAAAGCAGTGGACAAATCCATAAATGCTAGATGTAAGTCCCCCTGCTTAGCGACCGTGTATTTCCCAATAATAAGGTGTAAATTAAGGCATTGACCCACTGTGCCCTTTCCTTTTCTAAACCCATACTGAAGGTCGGAAATAAGCACTCATCGGAAGAGTGAGACTCAATATTTGGAGTACAAATGCAACATGCCTGGGCACAGTCCTTTACATGAAGATAGAGCTCTTTCTCTTTTACGTGCCACTGACCATAGTAGAGACTGGCATCTAGGGAAGGCTGTCAATGTATGAAATAATATGATCATAGGCCTGAAGTTTTAAAAACTTGCAATGGAGTGGTCCTGGGGCACAACACACATGCTCTGCATGTGATAAGACTGACAAGTTGACATAAAAGTGCATGGGCTTGTTTTCTTTCTTTCTTTACTCATTAAGGCTAACACTTTCATGAGAAACATTTTACAGCGCAGCAATTGAGTACATATTAAAGTGATGGAAAGATGGTAAAAATAATTACGCTGTTGTATGGCTATCCTTTGAGAAGTCCAACACACATCTATTAGAGTTAAAGTTTAATGACTAATTGTAAGAAATTGGGTTATTGGTTGAGGGGGTGAAATCCTTCTCAAACAGCAACCTCAGTTCTTCCGAGGGTGAAGTCACAAGCAAACTTTAAATTTACCTGTACTTGGGTAAGTTGGCAGAGAGCAGGCAGGCTTATCGCAGACGCAATGTGTAAAGTATTTGTGCAACATTTCAAACAGTAGCACAGTGAAAAGGAACCAGAAAAGGACCCCACACAGATTCACCAATAGAGTAATTTTTTATAAAAAAGCAAGACAAAATTGACCAAAAAAACCCATCCATAGAACTGTACAAATGCAATTGTAAAATGTTTCAGTGAAAATAGCGCAAAAGGCACAAAGCTCCAACTGTGGATATCTGGTTGTGCCGTACTGTGTCAAAGTCACAAGTTCAGGCTGACCCCGATGGAGCATGGGCTGGCTACAGGGAACCAGTTAGGCCCGCTAAATACAGTACCTTCAATCCTGGTTTGCTGAGTGTTTTGAGGATCTGTGTCAAAGATGTGTCGCAGAGCCGAAGAGATAAGTTGGTTCCAAGGTGCGGCGATGCAAGGTCCTGGGTCGTTGTTCAGTATCCAGTCAACAAGGGCTTGCGATGCAAAATCAGGCATTGAGATTGAGGATGCATTGCTCAGTTTGGGCACTGCGTCAGTTCCAAGGAGCTGCAAGGTTATTATGCGGAATCAGGCGTCAGCACCGAGGCTGTTGTTATTGAAGGATGCGAGGACCTGCCCTGAGGATAGGTCACAATGGGGGTCTTTGCAAAGGTGGTCAATCCACACAGATGTGTCAGTCCTGCTCAGGGTTGTGATGCGCAGCAGTGTAGATGCATCAGTTCTGCTGGATCCACAGGGTCTGGCAGAGCACCTTTGGCCCACGTCCAAGGATCCAGGATTAGGGTGACACCTCTTGGCAGGGTATATCTACAGATGGAAGAGTTCAGGTGTTAGGTTGAAGGTTGTGGGAATGTTCTGTCCCTGAGGCTCTAGTCAGGAGGCCATCAAACTAGCTCATGGAGCCACTTTGGAGTCCTGAGTTCAACAAATACAGGCACAGTCCTGTTCACCCAGACAGGAGGGAAGCAGGCAGCAGGGCAGCACAGTAGGGGGTGCATAGACAGAATATCGAACTGAAATATCGAATTGCATGAATATCGAGTCAAGGAGATCGATGGTGTAAAATATCAAGGTATGTTTTTCATTGTTAAAAATATTGATTTTTGTTTAATGTAGAAATATTGATTTTGTATATAATGATAGCAAACATATAGTTGTATTTTGTTTTTAATATTTTGGTGTTAGTTATTTTATATTTATTTATTTATTTTTTAATTAAAATGTTTGTTTTTTATTGCTTTTTGATTAATTTTTAGGAGTGGAATAGTAATGTTTTTGGTTTTATTATCCACTGCATTCCCTAAGTTTAGTTGGTTTTGGAGTTGGAATAGTAATGTATTATGGTTTATTATCTAGCACTTTCCCTGAGTTTAGTTGGTTTTGGAGTTGGAATAGAAATTTATTATGGTTTATTATCCAGCCCTTTCCCTAAGTTTAGTTGGTTTTGGAGTTGGAACAGTTTTTATTTTTGGTATATTATCCAGCACTTTCTCTGAGTTCAGTTGGTTTTGGAGTTGGAATAGTAATTTTTGGGGGTTTATTATCTAGTACTTTCCTTGAGATTAGTTGGTTTCGGAGATGAAATAGTAATTTTTGGGGGTTTATTATCCAGCACATTCCCTAAATTAAGTTGGGTTTGGAGTTAGGAATACTAAGGGGTCCATTAGGATGTAGGGCGGATCGCCACCGACCGCATGGCGGTGGCGATCCGCCCTACATCATTCCCCGCCCGCCACCCATTTCCCCCCGCCACATTAGTATGGTGGGGGGTACCGTGGCGGACGGGAAGACGAGTCGACCGGGCGGAAAAGGGTTTAATATGGTGGCGGTGTCTGCTAGACACCGCCATCCATATCAGGATGCAGGAGGGAGGCAGCCTTTTCGTGACGGCGTTGCAGCCACGGAAAGGCATGCGGAGTTTGAAGTACGGGGCCTGTTGCGGGCCCCCAGGATTTTAGGGGTGGTGGGAGGGGCACATGGGGATACCTATGGTACCCCCTGCATTTGCATGCACAAGGTGGCAGGCACCGCGTGGTGCCTGCCATGTTGTGCATGCAAATGCACAACATGCATTTCTGACATCGTGGAGGGTTCTGCTGAAAGCACCGCCCGCCACAATGTCATGAATATGTGGGATGCGCCCGACAGTATGACAGGGGCATCCGAATGCCTAACGCGGGACCGCCGCATACATAGCGGGTGGTCTCATTTCCCGGGCCTATGCCATACTAATGAGCCCCAAACTTTTTATTGTTTATTATGAATTTTTTTTAGAGTTTATATGTACATTGAAATAAGAAAAGAGATAAATGTTAGTTTTCATTGTGAACATTTTTATTTGCAAACATCTATTTTTTTGGTTCACTATTACATTGTTTTCATTTGGTTTTGCTATACAATTTTTCACAATTTTAATGACATGATTCGGAAATGTTGATGTTATTCAGATTATATTATAAAGTATAATATATTTTTAAGATACATTTTTCATGTACAATTGGAAAATTAAAAATACATTTTTACATACAGTTTTTGTAACAGTTTTGAAAAATTGTACATTTTTTTAAAGTATAGTCCTGTAAAAGTAAAGTAAATATATTTTTAGGTCTTTATTTAGAAAACAGTTTGATTTTTATTGTTCAACTTTTTTTATGACAAAAAGTAAACATTTGTATCATTTCTTTTAATTTTTTTAATACATGTTATATAATTTTATTTATTTGTAAAATGGTATAATATGTATTTAAAAATGTATATTTTGTGCATTTTATTATTTAGAATATTGAATAGTTTTTTAATGAAGCAATTTTTTATATATTACATACTTGTAATATTTTTGACAAACATTTTTTTCTCATATTTTTTTACAAAACATTTTCATATTGATTGCACATTTGCACTACATGAACAAACATACATTTTATTATATATCAATATTATATTTTTTGTTTTCTGATAATATTACATTTATTTTATATTTAACACATTTTTGTATATTTTTGTAACATTTAAAAAAAAATTACAATAAATAAGAATATACATTTAATTTTGTGGTTTTTTTTCTTATCCCTCTATTTTCGTCTATGGGGAGTCAGTCCTTTTTTCATTTTTACTACGTGGCCATTTTTTCTTCCCATTTTCTCACTTTTCTGTCTATCTGTTTCATTTTTGGTCCATTTTGGAAGAGAGAACATTGCGGTTAGGAGCTGTGTTTCATCGGTTAAGGTAAGTTTAATTTAATTTACTTTTGATGTAGTTTTAGGGTAAGGGCGAGGTAGTAGTAGTGCGATTAGATTTCTGAGGATGTTATCTGTTCATTTTTGTTGTTGTTAAGTGTTGTTTTGGTAGGTGGTGTGTTTGACGTAGTGTTGGATAGAAGTAGAGTGTTATGTAGTGTTCGTTATGTGTTGTTTAATTCTGTTATCTTGTATTTAATGTTGATATTAATGCGTGTGGGTTTGTACATGTTATTGTGGGAGGGTGGTCTTTTTTTTTTCTTTACAGGCTTTCTGTTTCATGAATGGATGGTGCTGACGACACGTAGATTTTGTTTTTTAAAACAAGTGACTTTACATTTCCTTTTATTTTGCGGGTTTGTTGGGTTTGTTGGAACATTTGTTTTTTTCAAGCTACTTTCTTGGTTTTTTGAGGGTTTTGTTATTGAGAGGATTGTGTAGCTGGAGCCTATTTTTACCAGTTTAATTTTTTCAGTTTTTTTTAAACTAATTTACTGTTTTTTGAGGGTTTCATTACTGAGAGGATTGCGTCATTGGAGCCTTTTTTCTACAGTTGTAGTTTTGCATTTTTTGATTTATCTACGATGGATTTTTCATTTGAGGATCATCTACTGCAACATAACTGAGTTATTTTTTATTATTATGGGTGGGAAATGTTTTTGGTTACATTGGTTTGTTTGCTTCCTTTTTATTTTAATAATTATATTATATAATATATTTTTGTGTTCATTTTATAAAAAATTAAATGGCATCATAATATTTATTAATTCAAGAGTAGAATTATGTTGTTTAAATGTTTAGAGATTGTAAAATGCTTATGATGTTTAGTATTGTTTTTTGTTTAAAGTATAGAGTTAGCAATTATGTCTAGGTATTCTAGCCCTTAGGTGTTTGGAAATAGTCGAGTTTTGTGTTGTAGGTATTCATATATTGTTTAGCGTTTGTTTACTGAGTTTAGGGCCTATTTTAGTTAGGGATTGCTCTAGCCTTAGTTCTTAATAGCTCTATTCTTTTTTGAAAGCTTCTATTAGTTTGTGTAGGGTTGGTTGTCCTCTTCCTACTGCGGCTTTGAATGCATTATGCCATCCTCCCACTGCGTGGTTAGTTTTAGTTTTTTGAGCTAGAGAGCTATCAGAGACGTTCCACCAGGGGATTTGGAATTATGGCTGTCTACGGTGCCCTGACCAAGTGTCTTCAAAGTAGTCTAGAAAAGGATTTAGTTTAGTTTTGTTTGCTTGATAAAAAGGGCTTTCAAGAAGTATGTTATAATGGTTGGCTACTTCAGTTGTTGGTACATAGGCCGGGGCTATTAATAGTTTTAATATGGTAGGCAAAGTTACTACTGGTGGTGTAATCTATCCTTATGGTTAATTTTTTTAGGTGTCTCCAGATACTTTGGTTGAAGTGGTAATAGCAACCTTGTATTGCAGTGTGTGGTATATTTTTAAAATTAACTGAATTATTGCTTGTTCATAGTCAATGATTGTTTTTCTGGGAAAGTAGTTGTAGGTGTATTGTTTTAGTATTGTAAGGAGCTCTACGTAGGTGGTGTTTTATATAGTCTTATATTTTTCTTTAATGTTGATTTTGTACTTGTTTTCGAAGTTAATGTTTGTTTTGAGTTTTTTGGGTCTCGTTATTGTGAAGTGTAATCTATGAAACATAAAAGAACGCATTATAGTTTTAGTTAATTTGATTACTTTGATTATTTTGTCTCTATTTTTATTTATTTGTAAACAAAAATATACTTAGGGGGCAATTAGGATGGTGGTCGGAAATTCTCCCTGACCGCCATGGTTGCGGGAAAAGACCGCCCGCAAGATCCGCGGCATAAACGCCGGTCCAATTAGGATGCTCCGCAGTCAAAATCCACGGCGGTCGGATTCTGGCAATTAACATTGCGGCGGTTTCTGCTGCCAGTAGTACCGCCGCGGAGTGAAAAGGAGCATGTCATGCATGTCACTGCACCGCATGGCAGGCACTGCACAGTGCCTGCCACCTGGTACAGAGACATGCCCCCAGTGCACCCACACACCCCCCCAACACAATGGGCCCCCGGAGACATTCTCTGCATGCCTTTCCATGGCGGTTCCACCGCAGCGGAAAGGATGGCTACCGCCAGCATCATAATCATGCCGGCGGAGCCTGACCCTGCACCGGCATCATTGTAGCGGTCCAGTTCCGCCCACTAGGCATCCGTGCGGACTGGTACCGGTGGAAAAGTGGCGGGCGGAGATTCTCACCGCCACGGTCGTCACCGCCATGCTAATGGGACCGGCGGTTTCAGGGTTGCGATTGCGGGCGAATGTCTGCCGCCAGTCCGGTGGTTGCCACTGCTGGCCGCCGGCGGCCATACGTCCGCCATCCTAATAGATCCCTTACTCTTTTTAGTTGATGAAGTGTCTTTCGTTGATGTTGTGTTTTTGTTGCCTTCTGTAGAAGCTGTTAAGAGAAAAGTATTTCTTAGCTCTATTTTGAATTTTAATCAAATTTGTTACTTTTAAATGCTTTACTTTATTTGTTGGTTAAGTCATATACTTACTTTGTGATATATTTTTAAAAATGTAGATTTTATTGTTGTGCACGTAAATCTTTGTGTTGAATATTCTAGGTGGATTATTAGTGAAGTTTAATCTGTTATAAGTAAAGAAAACATGTTATAGTTTTAGTACTTTTTTTTTAGAAGCAAATTTTATTTATTTAGTTATAAAGTTTTCCTCTTACCTTTATTGAGAGATTTTGGGAATAGTTGTTTGTGTAGTTGTTTTTCTTTCTGTGTTCTCTCTCGCAAAGGTTCGCTCTTCCTCAAATCATTCAGGTATTTTAGAGCACATAGGAAGATGAAACTCTGGATGGTAGTTGGAGGTAGAATATTGGTTTATTTGTGTTCAATTTCCATGACTACTCATCTAACTTTCACATTGGGAATGTTCACCATTCAAATTTTAAGATGTGAAATAAGTATTAACTGGTTATACTTGATTTGTGGATACTTAATAAAAATATTCTAGACTTTCATACATATTAAATACATTTTTAAAATGCTAAATTTACATAGGCAGCAATATGATTTTTCTAGAATTTCTACTTTGAGTACACTTTGATTACATTGAGAGAAGAGTAAAGAAATCCTAAGGAAAGGAGTCAAGTTGGATGTTAGAAAATAGAGGGGGATATTCTTAAGAACGTGTGATAATCATCGCAAAATTAGCTTAACTCAAATGTGCACATCGCAGTCTATCGCGGGAAAATAACACCGTTATAATGTGGTATTCCCAAGCCGGTGGTACCATGCGATAGGCACATGATAACGCATCAAATGACCGCGATAAAGTCAAGGCAATGCCGCAAAAATGCGAAACACTAACACAAAAAATGCTGCGATGAAGCCAATCGTGATACAAAAATCTGTGAAAACCAGCCACAGGCCTGCCATTCCCACGCGTCATGCGGGAAAATGGACCATAAAAGTAAAAAAAAAACACAGACAAAAGCCAAACAACAGCGAAGTCCAATGGAGGTTGCTGGAGCAAGTGCAGAGGACAACCAGAACCCCACAAACCCCCCGGAGGACCAGCCTGGGACTTCGGTGTCAAGGGAAAGGCAAGGACAAGAAGAGTAGGAAGAAAAGGTTCAGTCCACAGGAAAACAGTATCCTGATGATGGAGGTGATAGAACACCATCAACTACTGTTCATCACCTCCACTGTGTCACTGGGAACTAAAAATGGAATATGGCAGACCATCGTGGACAAGGTGAATGCAGTTGGAGTGCTGAAGAGGACAATGGAAGAGGTCAAGAGGTGCTGGAATGATGTCAAGCGCAAAACCAAGCAGAAACTCGCAAACTACCGGAAGGCAGCAATGCAGACTGGAGGTGGAAGTCCAGTGCCACTGAAGGAGCTGGATGAGATGGAGGTAATGGTGTCCACAGTCATCAGTGGGGAGACAGTGGCAGGAGTTGGGGTCCCGGACACTGCTCAACATGACCGGACACAACAGCAACAGGGTGAGTAACGCCCAGGGACTGGGGGGACGGGGGGAGATGGGCACAATGGCACACATGCACAAGTAAGCATAACACATCTGCGGACAAACCATGCCCCAGACCCCCAACTACCACCAAGAGATCAATGCACCCAATAATGCAACATTCCGGCACTGCAGAAGCACAGAAGCACACCTCATGTAAGGGCCAAGGGGCAGCCAAATCAGAGCTTCAGGGGCGACTCCCCTAAAATGCGGCACACACACATCACATGCAGAGCACATCAACATTGACAACCATGTGGCACAATCGGCAACACGTCCACACCAGAACAGAGGACACAACTGGTGCTGCTTGTGTGCAGAAACTGGCCAATCACATATGGCATAGCAGGGAAATGTGAGTTGACAATGTATAAGTACAAACACACATCCGTGATGTCGTCAAAATGTCCACTGTCCCACATCATATAGGCAGCTCCCCACAAACAGTCACAATGTACACTGTCATTCAGTCTGAATGTAAACATGTACAATGTGTCAACATACATGTGAACACAATTTTAAACTGCATCTCCCCTTCACATTGCAAGAGGGACAATCAAAACCTCCTGCAGAGCAGTCCCAACGTCTCTTCTCTGATGACGAAGAGGACCACCACACCATCGACTCCTCCGCCCTCCAACAGCTCGTGGACAGCCTCTGAAGCCCACTTCCAGGTGCAGGCCAGTCCAGCTGCTACACAAAGAACCCACCCCCTGCACAGGACAAACAGCAGGCAGCACCCACCACCACGGCTGCCTCCCAGGACCCCCACGACAAACACATGGCCTTCCAACTCTGTGTGTTGGGGTGCCAGGAGAAGCTGACTGAACAGGTGCAGGTGGGGTTTGACCACATGGCAGACAAAGTAGAAGCCGTACGGGGATGTCCAAGTCCCATCAGGGACCACTCACAGTCCCTAACGGACACCCACAGTCCGCTCCATGCCCTCCAACGAACCATGGCTGACATTGCCAGAGTCCTGACTCTGAGATGAGAATGACTGTCTAGTCAGAGTGGCTCCAGCGAGCTCGCCCGGAAGTTGGGACTCATGCCGAGGCTCATGGAGAACAGGGAGAGGACGCGTGCTGAAAATGCGGCTGCCACGGCTGCACACCAGTGATAGGTAGCTGGGTCCCTCAATGTTATAAAGACCCTCCTCATGGCATTGCAGCCACAAGGCCTGGTGCTGATGCATGCTGCTGCTACCACTCGATC
This sequence comes from Triturus cristatus, assembly GCF_964204655.1. NCBI lineage: Eukaryota > Metazoa > Chordata > Amphibia > Caudata > Salamandridae > Triturus > Triturus cristatus. The sequence continues at coordinate 893,400,855 of NC_140588.1, forward strand.
CACATCTCCGGCCCCTGATGTGTCAATGCCATACAGTGCGGCACACATTCCACTTCCGGCCCCTGATGTGACAATGCCACACAGTGCGGCACACATTCCACCTCCGGCCCCTGAGGTGTCACTTCCACACAGTGCTGGAGACAGAACCCCACCACCCACATGTGAGGCACATGAAACAGCAGAGGACAAAGATGCGGATGAATGTGCCTTGGTGGTGAGAAGGAACCGGTAGCATTCGTCCCCGCCCTATGGCCTGTTTCTGCTTGGTTCTGCCCTCTGCATCATCCTCTTCCACTGTCCCCCGATGGGCTCTGCGACGCTCACCTTGGACCTCGACATAGACTGCCATATTCTGTTTGGTTACCAATGACACAGCCATCCGACTACGGACTGAACTCCTCCTCTTCTGATGTACCTGTCATTCCCTGAAGGACTCTGGCAGGCCCTACACGGTGCCACAATGTAAAGTGGGGTTTGCATTGCCCTGTACTGCTCCAGCTTCAAAACTCCACTGATTGTGCAATAAACATTCGTGGTCACACCGATGTGTCATGCCTATGATCTTTCAAGTGTGGAAGTATGGATGAATGTAGGGTCAGTGATTCCCCCTTACGTCCATGTTGTTCATGTTGTGGGACTTTGCTCACGGGTGACAAATTGCCGATTGCGGCACGAGTGGTGCCGACCCTACAACGGGGACACACGCATAAGTTACTTCCTTGTCCAGCCCAGGACGGAACCAAGCCCAACACCCCGGGGTCATTCTTCACACCCTTATGCTGGTCTGCCATACGCCAGGCCAGCCCACTCTGCTTACGCTCACAGGGGGGGACGACAACCCTACATGTCCCAGGTCTTCACTGTAGGGTTCTGCTGCTCACAGGTCTAGTTGTCAGCATGCCACAGCCACTCCCTCACAGCTGACTTACACCCACACCACACCCATCCAGCACAGCCATCACAAGACATGTGACCCTGCCAATATAAAGGGCCTAGTGCACGTGCTGGATGCCATTTCCACTCTGTAACTGGGTGTCTCCGTGTGGTTCTCATTTATGCATGAGGGCCTAGGGCCCTGCCACAGCACATTGCACAGTGGGTGACATGATGGCATCCGCACCACGAGACTCAATCATAAATGGTCCATGGCTTGCGGTGCACAGACTTGGTGGCACCGGATACACTGTGGCAGGCACAGGCACACTGCCACGGGACTGTGTCTTGTGGTGCAGTGAGATAGGGGCACCTGAACTGCTGAGCGGGTGTGCAGCCTGCGATGATGCGCCATCCTGGCGGTCCGGACTGGTGGGGATTAGTGTGCGCCCTGCTGGACCGCAGTGTAGGCTTGAGCCAGCGGGCAGTGCGGGCCTCCTGCAACGTGGCAATGCCTCGCGGTTCACAGAGTTAATCGCACCTATAGGGCTGAGCGGGTGTGCAGCCAGCGATGATGCCGTGTGCACTGATATGGTCTCTTCCATTGCGTATTCAAGACCCAGAATCAAGTGTGTGACCTAGTGGCCCGCGGAGCGGGGCTGCATGATGTGGAGGGTGCCATGGTCACGGGCCCGGGCTTGGTGCTCCCACCAGTATGTGTTCAGCCCTCTTGGAGACACAACGGTGTCGGAAGGTGAGCAGTGAGGCCTGGTTGAGCAGGGGCGGGCAATCACTGCTGGGGGGCCGGAGGGGGTGGGGTGCGGCAGCCTGTGTGCGCAGGGGCGGGCAAGCGATGATGGCGTGTGCAAATGTATGGACGCTGCCATTCATGTCCCTGTGAACTGTTTCAGATGAGGTACCTGGGGGACTGCTGTGTATACCGGCACGTGGTTGGAGACACACCGGGGGCAGCAAGTGAGCAGTGAGGCCTGGGTCTGCAGTGTCGGCACTCTCTCTCCCTCTCTTTCTCTCCATCTCTTTCTCTCCCTCTCTCTCTCTCTCACTCTCTCTCTCTCTTTTGCTCTCTTTCTCTCCCCCTCTCTCTCTCTCTTCCGCTCTCTTTCTCTCCCCCTCTCTCTCTATCTCTCTCTTTCGCTCTCTTTCTCTCTCCCTCTCTCTCCCTCTTTCTCTTCCCCTCTCTCTCTCTTTCTCTTTCCCTCTCTTTCCCTCTCCCTCTCTTTCTCTCTCTTTCTATCTCCCTCTCTCCCCCCTCTTTCTCTCTCTCTCTTTCGCTCTCTCTCTCTCTGTACTGTGATGGGCGAATGACACACCTTCTTTTCTGTATTTCTGTCTTGCAGGCTGTGACTTACAGAATGCACAGAGAAGACCCGCCGTACCTCTTCGCATTGTTGTTTTTTGTTTGATCTGTAATAAACGTTTTATTTGGATTATATGATATGAATGTATGAGTTCCCTTTTTCTGGCCACACCTGTATGTTGGGTGTTGTGATTGTGCGACTTCAGGCGATTTGTTTGGTTCATGGTTTCATGGAGTTGATGTGCCATCTCTTTGTCCAAAGGGGGGTGGCTGGGGTCCTGGGGGTGGTGGGTGTTGTTGCTCAATTGGGGCTCCGGGCTGCATGTTCAGTTGCTCGGGTGCATATGTTGTTCTTCATGTTCGGCTATGGGCTGTGCTCCATAGGCTGTTGCAGGTTGTCGTCCAACTTTACACCAGGTCAGAGCAGGTGTTAAAATCCTGCTGCTAATGCGCCTTATCTCATGTTTTGTGATCTTATCGCCGATCTTGCTGGTCATTTAGAATGTTGTGGAGTGGTTATGTTGCAGCTTTTTGCTTGGGAACGCCTACTCTGCATCTCATTAGCGTTAGTTGCCGGGGTAATCTGTGGCGATGTTTTTTGCGACTGCTAACGCAGGTAAACTGGTGATATGGGCTGTTAGCACCAGCTTGTGAATGGGGCATTAAATTTATCGCGCTAATGTGTCAATAACTCGGCGATACATCCTTGAGAATATGCCCCAAAGTTTGAGATGATTGACCACTAATTGTTCAGTTATTTAGGAGAAACTATTGACATCCGTGTCGAATACAATACTATCAGCTCTGATTTTAGCATTCTGAACCTTAACTTTCTGTTTTTGAAACAAACTGAAGAAACTGCATTTCTGAAAATGCTACAAGAAGGGCCAAATTTTCGCAGAGGTATGCAGAAGATTAATGGACTACTCAATGGGACCAGAGAAAAACTAAGTAATAAAAAAATTTGAACAGATTTTTACAAAGTAAACAATAAAATGAAAATAATATAACGTGTAAATCCACACGTTACAAAAATGAAATCACATTAAGCTTACAGGAGAGAATGTCACATTATTGTACACTTAATTAAAATGTAATTACATTTATTGATAACCACAAATCAATTATGTTAGAAATTGGGTTTTTGGTTGAGGACAGAGTGAACCCTTCTCAAGCAACAACCACAATCCCAGTCATGGTGAACCACACTAGGAGGCCCAGTACGATGTCCGCCCGCCACACTGGTGGTGCTGGGACCATCCGCCAGTGGTTCGGCGGTCCCGCACCGGCGATTAGGATGCCACCGCCACCGTGGCATCCTCTATTCCCAGCATTGGCGGGCGGTGCTGTGAGCACCGCCCGCCACAATGCTGGGAATGCACTGTGTTCCTTGTCATGCACAAGGTGACAGGCACCGTGAGGTGCCTGCAACCATGTCCATGACAATGCAGGGGGGTACGCATCCCCGACATCCCCAATGGGCCCCGGAAGAGAATTCTGCATGCCTGTCTGTTTCCGCACCCATGCTAATATGGATGGCGGTGTCTAGCAGACACCGCCACCATATTAAACCCTTTTCCGCCCGGGCGATTTGTCGACCGGGCAGAAAAGCGGCAGACGGCCTTCCCAACCACCGAGGTACCCCCCCGCCATACTAATGTAATTACATTTATTGATAACCACAAATCAATTATGTTAGAAATTGGGTTTTTGGTTGAGGACAGAGTGAACCCTTCTCAAGCAACAACCACAATCCCAGTCATGGTGAACCACACTAGGAGGCCCAGTACGATGTCCGCCCGCCACCCTGGTGGTGCTGGGACCATCCGCCAGTGGTTCGGCGGTCCCGCACCGGCGATTAGGATGCCACCGCCACCGTGGCAGTGGCATCCTCTATTCCCAGCATTGTGGCGGGCGGTGCTGTGAGCACCGCCCGCCACAATGCTGGGAATGCACTGTGTTCCTTGTCATGCACAAGGTGACAGGCACCGCGAGGTGCCTGCAACCATGTCCATGACAATGCAGGGGGGTACGCATCCCCGACATCCCCAATGGGCCCCGGAAGAGAATTCTGCATGCCTGTCTGTTTCCGCACCCATGCTAATATGGATGGCGGTGTCTAGCAGACACCGCCACCATATTAAACCCTTTTCCGCCCGGGCGACTTGTCGACCGGGCTGAAAATCGGCAGACGGCCTTCCCAACCACCGAGGTACCCCCCCGCCATACTAATATGGCGGGGGGTAAATGGGTGGTGGGCGGGGAAGGATGTAGGGCGGATCGCCTCTGCCATGCGGGCGGAGGAGATCCGGCCTACATCCTAATGGGCCTCTAAGTCACTAAATTAACTTTTGCTTAACCCTCAGGCAACTTGGCACACTACCACCTCCCTGCAGGTCCTATTGTTCACCATCTGAGCACAGTATGCATTCCTGATGGGGGAGCAGTTGACAGGCCCAGTTAGAAACTCCTAGAAGGCTTTAAAAAGTTTAGGCAGGAAAATGCCAACCTTCTAAAAGTGGCATTTTCAAAATTGTAATAAATAAAATGACTTCACCATTAAAGACAAATTTAAATTATAATTTATTTGAGTACAAACATGACATTTATACCTGCTCCCAATCATAGGCTAGCAGTTATTAAATATAATAAGGTAACCCAATGTTATTCTGTGAGAGAGGTAGGCCTTATATTAGTGTAAAATAAATGTAGGAGTTTTTCACAACCAAAGCATATAAAAATTAAAAACATGTCTTCCTTTTTAAATACCATGCACCCTGCTCCATGAGTGGTTAAGGCCTATCTTAGGGGTAACTTATGTGACTTGAAATAATTAAAGAAGTTGGTTTAGGCCTAGCAAAAGGTTTACTTTGCCGGGGTGAAATGGCAGTTTAAAAGTGCTCCACAGCCGGCAGTGGCAGGCCTGAGGCATGTTCGACAGTGCTACTTTAGTGGGTGGCATTCAGTAGCTTATACATTTACATGTAGTAGCATTTCTAGGGACTTATAAATAAATTAAATGTGCCAGTTGGGACGGTTTGTGCATGTTTAAGGGAGACAACACAAGCATTTTACCATTAGTGAAGTGCACAGAATCCTAACGCAAACAAAAACAAATTCGATAAAAATTGGGGAGTGAAGGCAAAATGTCTAGGGGATCACCACTCCTAGGATGTCAGGCATAACAACTAGGAAAAAAGAAAGCAAAGCAATAAGCAGGAGATGAGCATAGAGAAAAAGATGCAGAAAAGTGACAGTGTAAGAAAATCACAGGGTAGTCTCTGGCTTATGCCCACCCTCTTCCTGACTTCTAAGGTCTGCCTGCCCAACCACTGACAAATGCTGCTTACACCTAGGCCTGCCTGTCCTTTGTTACCCTAGACAGCTCAGAGCATAGCCCAGGAAGGAAGAAAGCTTAGACAAAGGAGGCATCCCCCGCAACCAGACTGGCACTGAGTATAAGAATAGCACCTTCAGACACTTTTACCAGAACACTGCTGCACTTGTGGAAGATTCAGACGAAGGACTGCCCTGCTGGCTGAAGAAGACTAGAGATGTTTGCCTTGAACACATGCACCACAGAAGTGATTCCAAGAGTCAGTTGGATGACCTCCTGTTTTTCCTACCGGGATGCAACAAGCTTCCAGAGGCCTCCCTACAACTGCCCAGCAAAGCCAGCACCAAAGATTTTGTTCTCATATAAGTCATGCCTAAGGTAGGTTGTAGGTAGCCCATGGGTCAAGATGCATTGCAATCAAAATGTTGGACAGGTAATCTTAAGTTTTACATGTCCTGTTAGTGAAAAACACCTACATTCATTTTTCACTACTACAAGGGCCACCTCTGCCATAGGATAACATTGGGTAGCTTTATTACATTTAATATGAGCTAACTTTTGTTGCAACCAGGTAAACATGACATGTCTGAAAAAATCGTAATTTAAAACCCTTTTTGATGGTAAAGTCAGATCTTAAGTTACAATTTTGAAAATTACACTTGGGCTTTCCTTGCACTCACTATTTGGTGCCTGCAGCCTGTTCCTGGGTCACAGGACTGAGTGTAGTTGGCAGTTGGACTTTGTTTCTTCCTCCCCGACAGCCACACAATAGAAGGATTAAGTGTGGCTGAATGGGCCAATAACTGGCACAATGGGGGGCGGGCTGGGCGTAGCCCCATGTTGTAAAGAAAGATACAGAGTCCATCTGTTCATGTAGGTTACTTCTTTAATGATAGCTTGGTTCCAGTACAGAAGATCAGGATGGTAGAAGAGGTTAGATAGTAGGAAGATAGCCCCACCAGGAGCAAGCTCCTTTCAGCTCAGCCTGAGTACACCAACTGACAATCTCCCCTAGAGAGGCACCCAGGCATTCCATGATGTCATGCAACATTCCAACAGAGCAGTACAGTGAAGAATAGCTTACAAGTAATTTACCACACATCCTCTTTCCTTAGGGAACAAAAGAAGTAAAGTAAGATACCCAATAAACCTTTGGCAAGAATGTGCAGCAATAAGGTGCACCTATCCTCAGGTGTAATGCATGAGGTATCACGAATATGACTGGCATGAACAGAAATGTGTTAAAGATCACAAACAACATTACTACACGCCCCATCCCCCTCCCTTAGGGAAAACAATGCATGGCACAGATGAAAAACACAATGCAACAAGAAGGGCGAACACCCACCCAACCTCCCCAAAAGCGGGTACACCCAGGGAAAACACCCTGTTAACCAGGTGGATGTAAATACAGACCCTTGGGAGAAAACAACATCCCCAATAAAAGATACAACAAGGATTAGAATCACTCTAGTTAGCCCAAAGAGAGCAACCACAACCGGAAAGACACTAGAGAGAAAACATGTTGGAAAGACACAAAAATTCCCCTGATTAGGCTAGAAGGCATGCTGACGCTTAAGATCCGCTAGGAATAACAAAAGAGATCTAAACAAAAAACTGCACATTCAAAGTCCTCCAAACATGAAACCCTTGGCCACGAGTTCCATGGAGACGGACTTCGACCGGAACACAGTGTCAACTAGAAAAGAAGACCCATTGATAGCGCTGGAAATTAATCAAACACGCCAAAAAAAAAAAAAAAAAATACAGGGTACTAACCCTTGAAAATAGAACAACCTCCCCTAAATAGGGTACACCATAGGGTACACATACCCAAGGAAACTGAAAACTAAAATGGAGGCATTGCCTACCCCCACAACCCCCCCAAAGAAATGTGTACACACAACGTATGAAGACTCATAAATTCAGGCATTGACTACCTACAAACGCAACCTGAACCACATCCCCTAACTAGTTTACACCTAGAAGGGTACACCACAGGGTACTAACCCTGGAACACCCAAAACTAAATTAGAGGCATAGATTACCCCCACAACCTCCCCAACCAAATGGGTACACTCTATGAATAAAGACTGAGAAATTAAGAGCAGCAACTACCCCCACAACCTCCCCAAAGAGGCAGATACGCTGCATGTAAAACACTACAGAAAACAACACAACTACCCCTAGGTAGGGTACACCCACAGAGCAGTCACCCTAAAAACTGACATGGGGCATTGACTACCCCCCCAAAGACAACCTCCCCTAACTAGTCTACAAATAGAAGGGTACACCACAGGGTGCTGGCTTTGCGAACAGATACAAAGCAAAAACTACCCACAAATGACAAAACCTCCCCTAACAAGGATACACCCCAGTACACTACAAGTAAAGACAACGTAAAAAACACCCAACTTCCCCTTAGAAGGGTACAGCAGAAGGTACATAAAATAAGACTAAAAAAAACAACAACAGACCTTCCCATGACAGGATACAGCAAAAGATATACATCAACCAAAAACTTTAAAACCTCCACTCAAAACAGAGTGTTAGGACAAGAAATAACACATCGAATTCCCCTCTCACAAGCCAATACCAGCAGTGCTAAATGAGAGAAGGCAAGAAGAAATTGCTAGGCACCGGTGATCGGTCTATCACCAGACATTCCCCATCAAAGAAGTCCCGCAGCTTCTTCAGTGAGCATTCACTGAATGGGAATGTCCAGAGTACTTAGCGCTCTCATTGCTAAAGTTGACTGTAAGTTATTACCTGCACACCAATGTACCTGAATGTTCGACAAAAGTTGCAAAACCGCCACATCCTCCGCTTACCAAGCCGCAACATCCTTTTCCTGCCGCGCCGCTTAATGAACACCAGAAAGAACTGCGCAACAGGTAATTTGTTGTCCGCAGAACTTTATTGACAACGCAGACCGCAGTAAAGATTAGCATGGAGGAAGAGTTTCCAAGTCCAAAATGGCGGCACGCATTTTGACGCCGCGCCGGGTGGCTCACGGCACGCATGCACTGGAGAGCGTCCAAGAGCAGGTGAGGAGATGCGGGAATGTCGGAAGAACTCCAGGGGTCTGTGACGGAGGTAAGTGCGCGCATGCTGGTGCTCGCGGCGAATATCCGAACATTCAAAAATTTTGCGCAGCAAGGCGAACGACTAAACGCCCAACGGACTTACCCCAGAAATGGCACCACTACAGCAAAGCCAATTGGGGAACACACGCAGCCCCACGAATGGCAGATACACCAAAACGCTCCGCCCAGCTTGCTGATGTCTCCACAGAGGCACTGCAGGTCCTGTTACACATGCAATGACTTGAGTACTTGCACATAGCTCCCCGTCACACCAGCCAAACAGAGTAACAGCCGATCTCCTTACAAGATGAATAAAGATACTTCAATGCAAGATGCTGAAAATGTCACCAAAAGTCTCACTACCTTTTTAAAAATACATCGCTGCTCTCACCATGAGACCTTGAAGGCGCATACAAGACACGACACTTGCAGGCAGGCTGGGGTTGAAATAAACAAGGAGACACTGTAGGCTTGTTACCAGAGAGACTCCTCAACTCTTACAGGTGACAACAGGTTCCACAGTGATGTGGATACAAACGCCCAGGCTGCAGGCTGTCCAGATGGTACAGGACACTGGTGGGGCTGGCCAGGGCGTTGCCTCTGACTTTCAATTGACATTTTGAAAGTCCTTGATGTCCATAGATCTTTGTCTTTTGGTTCCTTGGTTCCTTAGTTGTCTTTCGTCCATAATACACGCGTAAGTCCTTCAGATCGTCGCCAAAAATGTTGTAAAGAAAGATACAGAGTCCATCTGTTCATGTAGGTTACTTCTTTAATGATAGCTTGGTTCCAGTACAGAAGATCAGGATGGTAGAAGAGGTTAGATAGTAGGAAGATAGCCCCACCAGGAGCAAGCTCCTTTCAGCTCAGCCTGAGTACACCAACTGACAATCTCCCCTAGAGAGGCACCCAGGCATTCCATGATGTCATGCAACATTCCAACAGAGCAGTACAGTGAAGAATAGCTTACAAGTAATTTACCACACCCCACTTGCAACCTAATAGTCTGTGCTCTGGCATCACACAAAGAACTTGTCACCCATGCATGGTTCATACAGCCAGCTAGGAGTCAGGGCAGGGGAAGCAGAAAACATCAAATACTTTAAAGAGAATACTCTAGAAACTTCACCTACTTCGAAGAAGGCACCAAACATAACAATAGGACACACTCTTTAGTTCACTTTCTGGAACTGTAGAAGGACCCTCAGAGGACTGCCTGCTTCTGTCACCTGCTGTGTATTCCACAAGACTGCTTTGCAGCATCTGGAAGGACTACTTTGCTGCCTTCTTCTCAACAGCAGCAAATCCTGTTTAGCAGCCCTTCACTAAAAGAGATTTTCAACTTCCCAAAAAGAAACTACGTATGAACGTAGAAATCTTCACTGTGAATTTGTGCAGCAGCTCCCCGACAGCTCAGTTCCCTCCTTGGACACTGCCTGCAGCCTTGCCTCTCTGTACTTTACCTTCTCAGAACATTCGTCTTCAAATTTCTTCAGAAGGTAAGCGCCGACAGTGCCTGATTCAGTTTCTGTATCCGACTTGCACTCCATCGTGATCAGCCATATTTTTCTTTTTTTTTTTATTGTTTAACCCTTTTTACTCAGTATACACATTGTATTACATATTTAACATTTAACATTTGTACATTTTCCAGCCAATTTTGAAATACCCATCCATAATTTCACTTCATCTGATTGAAATTTAAACAATATCAGCAAGAGAAGAACATAGGTTAAAAAAACAGGTAGCAGATAGGCCTATATTGCATATTATGTTACAGTACCCTGTGATGCAATAGTCTCTTTCCACTTCCCTATTGGTTCCCAAATTTTTAACCCTAACTTCCTTCCCCTTTTCCCCTTGCGTGCATATATTGCTTTCTCAAGGTTATAGCTAGCTAATAAATTTGCCAGCCAGCTTTGCATTCCCGGGGGGATCTTTTCTAACCATGCTCTTGCTATCGTCAACCTCAGAACTGCCATAGCCATAAACATAAACTCCTTATATTCAGGTCCGTCCTGGTTATCTCTCCCAAACGAAATCCTCAAAGGTGTCAATTTTACCCGTACATCAAGTGTATTAGCAAGAAAATCTTCCACATTTTTAATCAGACTATACAGCTGGGGGCAGGTTGCAAACATATGGATTATATCTGCATCCCCTGCATTACATCGGGGGCAGGTAATACCAGTGGAGCCTCCCCATTTAGCTATTCTAGCGGGGGTGTGATACAATGAAAATAAAGTCTTGTAGTGCTGCGATTGTAAGGGTCCCGAGCACAAAATATAACAGCCCATATTCAAAGATTCTTGAAAACTTCCTGGGTCCCCCCCCAATTTTCCAACCCACTTATTGCTAACTTTCTCCATATCATCCATCTTCCCTTTTACTAAGAATGCATAAAAGGATCTAATTGTACAGTCCCTTCCTGTTTTTATTTTCTCCAGCACTTCATTACCATCAAAGCCCATGCTGCCACCCTGCTTACGACCAAGAAAGCTCCTTAACTGTAAATATTTGAAGAAGTCCCTTCTCTCAATGCCATATTTAATGGTGAGGTCTACAAACTGTACGATCCCTTCCTCGTCCATTAAGTCTCCAATCTGTACTATCCCTTTTTGAGACCAACTTGCCATTATTGAATCAGCGAATACTTCTGTAGGAAAGGACTTATTCTTATACAGCCTTGTATATCTGTTGTATCTTCCAAGTCCCATTTTTTTTAAAAAGGCATTCCATATCCTATATGCTGCCACTACAGTCTTAAATCTAGTCCTTTTATGGTACCCAAACTCAACCGTGTTTAAGAAATTATTTTCTGCCTCCGCCCCCAGTACTATAGAATAGACTTCCGTAGACATGGTCGTAGCCCCTGAGTCTCGCCCCCCGCCCCCAATTAACCCCTGCATATACTGTAATGCTGCTGCCATTTGATATAACCTAAAATCAGGGGCTCCCCATCCCCCTCTATCTCTTGGGAGAGTCATAAATCTGTAGGCCCGCCTGGTTTTCCCATGCGCCCAGATAAACCTATTTAGTACTCTCTCTAGCATGTTAAACCATTTGGCTTCAAAGACCAGAGGGACAGAACGAAAAAGATATAAAAATTTGGGCAAGATCAGCATTTTGATTACGTTAACACATCCCAGCAAGGAGAGATGTAGGTTATTCATCCTCTCCAGATCCCTCTTCGTCTTATCCATCAGGGGGGTCAAATTCATTTCTACGATTTTATCCAGATCCGCCACTAATGATATCCCTAAATACACTGCCGAGTTAACCACCCTATCATCATTACATATAGCATAAGTGTTTTTTATAATCTGTGTTTTGGATCTATTTAAGCTATAGCCCGATATCCGTCCAAACACCTGGGCCTCTGCCTCGACTTCCTTTATAGCTAAAGTGGGGTTCGGCGTTAAAATAGCTATATCATCTGCATAGGCTAAAGTCTTTATCATACTGCCATTTACCCGCATCGGCGGTATCCCCTGATTTGCTTCCAGTCGTCGCAGTAGTGGTTCAAGATATAGCGCGAAGAGGAGGGGTGAAGAGGGGCAGCCCTGCCTGGTCCCCCTAGCAATTTTAACTATATCTGACAGTCCTCCGTTCACTCTAATTCTCGCTATTGGGTTACTGTATAGTATCCGTATGGCTTTAACAAAGGGTTCCCCTATACCGCACCACCTCATAACCTGCCAAAGGTAGTCCCAGGAGACCCTGTCGAATGCCTTCTCTGCATCTAAAAAAAGTGCTGCGACAGGGTCCCCTAGGTTTCTTGCAGAGTCGAGCATCGTAACAACAGTCCTGACGTGCTGCGTTGTCCCTTTCCCGGGGATAAATCCATGCTGAGTGGGGGTTACCACCTGCTCGATGATCCCAGCCAACCTCTTTGCTAAAATTTTAGAGTATATTTTTATGTCTGAGTTCATTAGTGTGATTGGTCTATATGATCCTGGTGCTTCTGGTGGCTTCCCTTTTTTCAAAATTACAATTATGTCAGCCCCTCCCCATGATTCCGGGCTGGATTCCCCTCGTTGAGCTTGTTGCATTAACAAAAACATATCTGCCACAAGCACTTTTTTAAATACTTGGTAAAACTCAAGCGGGATTTGGTCTGGTCCCGCTGCTTTACCCGTTGGTAAGCTACCAAGGGCCTCGTTAAATTCTTCCAGCTGTAGGGGCCCATTTAATAACTCCCTATCCTCTTCGGACATTAATGGCGGGCTGATATCTCTCAGATATTCCTCCACTTCTCGTAATCTTGTTGGTCCCTCTGGGGTATACAAATCTGCATAAAACTTTCTAAAAACATCCCTTACTAAATCAGAGTCCATAACCATATTTCCACATGCATCCCTGATTTCTTTTATTCCAGCTGCAGCCACTCTCTGCCTAGTTCTACTAGCCAGAACTCGCCCCACTTTCTCACTAAATTCATATGTCCTTTCCTTTTTTGTCAGAAATTGGTCCGCAGCTTGTCTAGCCAACCCTTCCACTGCTTCGGCTTTTAAGGCAATAATTTTAAGCAAATGCTCTTCTAAAGGCAAATTATTTACTATGGCCCTACTTAAGTTCCCTTCTTCTCTTAATAGTCTCTGCCCGATCTGCTCTCTCTTGTCTCTTTCTCTCTTTTGCCTTCTTAAAACAAAACTGATTGTTTCTCCCCTTACTCCTGCCTTAAAAGTATCCCAGACCACTCCTGGAGCTGCTGTCCCCCTGTTGATATCCCAAAAGAATTTAATCCAAGCTGTCATTTGCTCCCTATATACAGGATCTTTTAGGAGGCCTCTCTCAAAAGTCCACTGCGATGGCATTTTAGGTGCTTGATTAAATTTAACAGTAAGAATAACCGGACTGTGATCTGACATCAGCCTAGGTAACTTCTCCACTTGTGCTCCAGAGAGGAGACGATTAGAGATCAGAAAGTAGTCCAGCCTAACCATAATCTGATGTGGCGCAGAGAAGAAGGTACTACCATCTAAGTGGGGGTGTAGCTTCACCCAGGGATCCATCAAAGCATTATGTATGACCATATCAGCTAATGCCCTGAATACTTTCTTCTTCCTACCCCGATATATCGCATCTGGAAGTGTAAATGAACTCACTGGATCATGGATATTAAAATCTCCACAGCATACTAAGGGCTCAGGCCACTGAGCTAACTCAATATCAAGAAACTGGAATACGTCTGGATCGTCTTCCGTGGAGCCATAGATTGAAACAAGAGTAAATTTCTGGCCCCTGAAGCATACTTCTAGCATAACCCATCTCCCCCATTGATCTTCCTTTTTCTTCCCTACAATCACATCCCTTTGCCTACCCAGAATAGCTACCCCTCTGGTCCTAGACCCCTGCTTAGTGCAAGCCAATACCTTAAAACCTAATTGCTCCAAAAGATATGTCCTCCCTGCTTCTATATGAGTCTCTTGAAGGCATATCAAATCTAATCGCATAGGTTTCAAATATGCTGCTACTCTCATCCTCTTGCCCGGCTCGTTGAGACCGCATATATTGATTGACGCTATCCTGCACGCCATATCATTGACATTCGTGGATCCAGCCAAAAAAAATAACCTTTATTCACCATCTTCAAATCAGCGTGTGTACATCGAATAACTCCTACGTAGGTAACAATGTGCCAAACCTTCTGTTCTAAAAAACTCAATTGTTGCTGTTTCCCCCCCCCCTGCCTCCACCCCCTCCTTCTCCCCCCCTGCACTGCCCCCCCACCCCCCTCCCTCCTACAGGCAAATAGGTCAACAGACCTATGTGTGCCCGCCTTGGTTGCACCCGCCGCATCCCTCTCCCGCAAAGTATCTTACTTATGCTGTGTTGCCCTTTTATCCCTTCTTATCTATAACACAATCATCTATACTCTGGTTGCATTCTTATGTATGCAGATCCCCATATCCCCTATCCTCCCTTCTGCTTCCTCATTTCCTCCAAAAAAAGCTCGGCTTTGATCTCAGAGTTGAACATCCAAGTTTTTCCCTTCACAATTACCTTAAGCCTAGCCGGATACAGCAGGTATGCTTCCAACCCCAAGGCTTGGAAGGGAGCGATCATCTGCCTTAACTTCCATCTCCTCTCTACGGTGAAGTGGCAGAAGTCGGGCCTGGCAAAAAAGGTGTTGCCTCCAAAGGTCTTCCTACTGTCTATTCTTGCCTTGCTCAGAATCTCCTCCCGAAGCAGGAAGTTCCCAACATAGACTAGTATTGCCCTCGGGTGATTTTTCTGACCGCCCCTCCCTGCTCCTCCTGTGGCCTGAGCTTTCTTCATTGTGAAAGGGAACCTGTGTACCCTCTGTATTTCTGTTTCCCACTTCCACTGGGATTCTGGGAAGGCGCCCTTCAAGAGATTTATCACAAATTGCCTGACATCCTGCCCCTCTGACCCCTCTGCCACACCCAGCAATCTGACATTGTTCCTCCTCTGTCTGTTTTCAAAATCCTCCATCTTCCAACGCATGTCCTCTGCCATTTTTTCCTGCTCTGTCTTGAATGAGTGCCATCTCCCAACATCATCCTCAAGTTTGCCGGTGCGCTCCTCAACCTCTGTTACACGTTCCACAAGTTCATCATATAGTTTATTAACCTTCTTCAAACTACACTGGATTTTCTTTGATGCCTGCCATATTTTTCTAACGTGACCCAGTCTCATGGGACTAGATATTCAGGATTTGCGCTTTGATCTTTGAGGCGTTCTTTTTTACCTTGAAATTTAAAAATTCGGAACACCAGTTCTTCTGATCAGATTTTTGTGGTTCTGGTTTCAAATATTTTATTAAATTTACTTTCACATCCCATTCAACACACAACCCAGTTTCTCACAATTGCCCTCAGACTAAGTCAGTTTTTAGCTCTCAGAATCCTCCAGTAAAGGTCAAGTTGGATGTTGTCACTTGATATGGCTCTTCAAGGCACACTACATATGCTGCAAGTTGCTGCTGATTTAAGTTTTAGTGTTTCAAAATGCTCAGAGCAAGAAAAAGTTGGTTTCCTTGCCCGACCTGGGTGCAAACTCCATGGGCAAGCCTCATCACCTTGTCCTGTGGACAGAACAAATTTAAAAGTTCCACTTTTCTTCAACTGCAGTCAAAGTTATTTATGGTCAATCCTTCAGCCCCTAGTTCCTCAGGAGAGGCTTTGAAGTAACTGGTCTCTATCCTCCCAGGTCTCCTGCATGACCCACTCTTGATGTGAGAAGTCCCTATGAATTTTGTCTTCTGGAACAGGCAAACAAGATGTCAACCACTTGAACCATGGGATGCAGTTATAATCCTCTGGAGACAGTGGGATACCACTAGATGTGCACTAGACAGTGATTGGAGAATTTTCCACACCCAATCCAGGCTACTTTTTTGCAGCCCCCACCACCTTTGGCAGAACTTCCTCTTCTCATTATAACATTTCTCATGAGCTCCTCTTTCAAGTCAGGCTGGCAGAAGCTTTCCCTTTCCAGCTTCATAGCCATTCCCCAGTTTAGATGAGCTCTCCTCCCAACTGAAATGATCTGAACTGGTCCTCTCCCTGATTGCAATTGGAACTAGCAAGTATACAAGGGTCCTGGTGTTGACAAGAATAAACCTTGCCTGGCATCTTCAAGTAACCAACAAAAATCAAAAAGTGTCAAGGCTATTCATTGTTCTGTTAGGTATTTGTGTGCACTGCCGGACAGCTAATCCCTTCTAAACGGCCAGTATTGAACACCACATTCTTTTTTTCTGGGCTCAGAAGCAGGCTATTGTCTTTTAATCCAGAGTTGTTAACTCTCCCAGCCAAAAATGTACATTCCACCTCCAAAGTTCTGGCTCAGGTCACATAAATGGTATTTTAATAAAACTAATTTTCCACTAAAGTGATCAGAAATCTGATTTAACCATTAAATTAAATTTCGAAAATTAATTATAAATGACTTTGAACAATTTTTCTAGCATCTTCCCAAGAGACGATGGGAAATAACCGTCAGTACTAGCACAAGAAGGAAAATGGAGGATCACTCAATGTACCACCTCCTTTCAAAGCTTAATAACACGAAGAGTGTGGTGAGACATTCCTATGGGAGAGCCAGTATTTCCCTGTAATAAATCTATTATCTTATGTGATCCCCAAAAAGAAATGAAAAAATATATATATATATTTATATATTTGGATGAGGTGGTCTCACCTACATAATGTGGCATGCTTTAATGTTGGCTACCTCATCCCACCCTGGAGGCCGCCTATAAGAATTCCTCACCGCACTCTGTGTTATTTAATTACCAACAGTCACTGTGAGAGTGCTGGTTTCTAAAATATAGTGTGCCATTTTTTATACATTAGGAACCTTTAGGATGGTGAATTAATATTTAACATAGGTTTCACTAGACGGTCAAAGCACTATTCCTTCTTGTGTGTTACTACAGTGCCATTCAACTGCAGTCCAGCTAGTGCACAGTGGTACTCTCAGTAGCCATATCATTTTTGCCATTTATGTAGGTTGAGTAAATACATACTACAACCCACATATAGTATTTAACTTCCATGCTTTGGATGCAAATGCTACATCATTACCATGGCCTTAAGGAAAAGTTAAATGAGCCAAATCAGACTCTATTCTACTTTTAGTAGTGACATAGAGCACAGAGTCCAACAGCCATCAAAACCAGACAGTGAAAAAATTGGGGGACTGCAAAAAAGTGGTATGCTTTCTTACAACTTATTGTTACCTTTATTTCATTTTAGTTTCCTTTCTTATTTGCAGGAAACATGTTCAGAGATCATCAACTCATGTATTATTCATCTTTGCCTGTGTTATTTTGTCAAATAACATTTTTCATTATTTTAAGCTGTCGCTCATGGAGTATTAAAGAAATTCCAGCAAGGGAAAAAACATTAACAAATATAAAAATAAGCTTTTATCATACATATATGTACTCAATGCTGTGGAAATATGTATTATTTCTTGTCATACCCCAAAAAATTAAATACTGCTAACATGACATGCTCAAAATGAAAATGAATTATAAAATAACAATTCATTGCACCTCTCTATACACTTTGGGGCTTATTTATGTGAGGCTTTCGCCGTCGGAGCATCACATTTGCTTACGTGCCTGCGGCGCAGACCTCTCAACCATGTCTATGAGGCCATGCAAAGCCACTCTGTGTAACTTTCGATGACCTCATAAATATGGAGTGAAACAAAGTAGGACAAGTCAATGTGTTTCCTTACTCTGCACCAGAGAGGCATTCCATGCGCATTGCGGTTGGTTTTCCTACACAACACCAATGGATGTTGATGCTGCCCAAGATTTACTTAATCATGTAAACCAGGGGCAGTGCCAAAACCTTACACTTCACCAGAACAGGCATAACAAGGAGAAATATGTGTATTTCTCTTCGTTTTTTCCTTTTTTTTGCGGTATTCTGCATTCAAAAACACCTCTCATCATTTTATTTTTTGCAGGAAGGTTCCCCTTTCTGCACAAAACCAATCATGCATTCAATGCTGACACCCTTGCACCATGGTGAAAGGGTGCCTGCATTGGCGCTAGGCAGCAAATTGTGCACCAGTGCAAGGGGTAAGGACAGGAATTAACCATATATCAAAAATATGATGCATTCCTACCCTTTCACATTGAAGTAGGGCAGCACAGTAAGAAGACTTGTGGCGCTGCCCTACGCTAATTCCAGTGAAAATGAGCCCCCCCTGTGTCACTTATGTCACATAAGCACTGTTAACATTATCGGCAGAGGATACCTTTCCCAGTGAAATCAATGTTGGTTAACGGAAAGATTTTGAACTGTACTCAATGTCTCGATATCTTAGGCAGAAAAGAAAATTCAAATCTACTCACACACCTCTTTTCACACTAATAGGCTCCTATGAGGCCAACCAGCTAGTGCTTGTTGATGACAAACCCAACAATATCAACAGCTAGAGGTAATACCTGTTAATGCAATGTTCTGAGTAAGATCAAAATCTATTCTTACTAGGGAAGGTAGCGATAACATGGAACTAACCATAACTTTCCACATAATAATTTGCTGTAAAAGGTCAAGCAACCAATACCCCTTCACATGTTCACATGCTATCTTTCTGTTCCAGTATCAGGTTTTATATTTCATCGTCATCTATTGGATCATGAAAAACAGCACATCCACAAATCACTAAACGTTATACTATGTACCCCGCTGTACTAAAATTCTACAAAACTTCTATTGTGCCTGTCATTCTTTCTTTAAGAGATAGGTTTTGGAATACTTCCCCCATCCTATTGGGACTCTAACCTGTTATGAGAACTGATAATGTAAATGTTGCCTCAACCAGGGGGGTATCCAAATAACTTGCCAGGGAAGCTGTGATATTCTAACACCTACAACTACACTCTTATGGGAAAACAAACTTCTGTCATTCCACCATTAAACAACTAGAAATAATCCATATTTATTAAATACATGATCTATGCTGCAATGAACTTCAAAAAGCACCTCGATGAAGAGGCAAAATATACAAATGGAAATCTACGTATCCCAACATTTACGGTCTTCACTTTAGTTGTTTTCGCTGAATATGGATTACTCATCTGAATTTGTCGTAAAATTGTCCTCTTCTATAACACGTTTTTACAATTAAGATATTCATTTTACTGACAATAATTATTTATTTATTTGGATATTTGATGTTATGTGGGGTTGCTTGTGTTCTCCTAGCTATGAGATATAGTCTAGTACCTATTGCTGTACAGTACCTCTTGGGGCTGGACCGAGAATAACTTCATGATTGGATTTTGTCTGTGTAATACAGTGAGCAAAAGAAAGGTGGACTGGAAATGGACCAGACTACCAAAAACTGAAAGGCAAGCATTCAATTCATCACTTGCTTCTTTTAGCTTTAGCTGACCAACCTGGGCCCATCGTTAGTGTCTTACGGAATGTAATACTTAGTTATTCATTATTTTAGGTGGAATAGAGGTAAGTGATACAATAAACTTTGGCCCATCACATAGATATAGGGAAAATGAGAGGGCAAGTAGCCAACGTGTACATTATGTTTGTTAGGACACTGACCCATCTATTCTGTTTGACCTTTAATTTTTCTGGATATTGATCCATCTGTTGAAATGGTTGTCCATATGTAGGTATTTTATTAAATTCAACAAGAGTCATCTCTTTTCCAATTTTGTAATCATCAGAGTTGTTCTATTAGGTTATTCCACTATATCCTTAAAATAAATATAGCAACTGATGAATACTATACCTATACACATAGCCTGTACATATGGGCACATTTGGACTGTCATTTTGAAACAAAAGTTTGTCAGTAGCATGCCATAAAGATATGAGGCAGAATGATGCAATGTTCTTTTGATTACCTTTCTTATAAATTGTGACAATCACTTTCTCACTTTCTCACATGGAATACATAATTTATAAATGTATAAAAATCCAGATAAAATGGGATCAACAGTATGGACCATAAGTTTGGATTACCTTTATGGAGGAATAAAAATACCATCTAGGCTAGATGCTTGTATAGGGTGCAAAGTATAAAGATCCTTTGCAACCATCAGGGTAATAAAAGTCAGTTAGCCACCGAACACACCCTAACCGTTTTATCTTTACACCGTTAAGTTACTATAGTTGGAATATGAAAAATATATCCATTTGTATTTGACAACTCAAAATCATTTTAAATCTATGACAAGCAAGCACCCATTCATTTATGAGTTCTTTTTTTAATAATCTTTTTATTAAACCAGCTCATCAGACATCACAGGGCAGGAAGTGATACCACGTACACAATTCATGAGTTCTGACCAACTAGTTCTGGAAAACCTATCCAACTTCCCTTATTGGATGTCAAACAATTTGTGTCAGCAACAGTTCGGCAATTGATTTCTGTGTGCTTACTGTCAGTGTTTAAGTGTTGCTCACGCTGTGAGATGAAAGCAACTTGGAGTCTCTCCTTCCAAGACCATCTTCTTAAAGAATTTAAATTTGAATAAGGATGACCCTAATAATCTGTCGGTCACTAGACTAGACATCAAAATGCCCACTGTGGTGGAAGACTGTATCTTAAACTTACAAAGAGGAAAAGACAGCATATTGATGAGGAAATCCCTGACACCAGTTCTCAGGGTGGATTATTACCTCCAACTGGTTTCAGTACTATTCTGAAAAGTACTGTCTGTGGGTCAATTAAAAAGGCCTAAGCAATGGGTCACAGGCAACAAACAGATTAATAACAAATGTATGTGTCCACTCTTGTATTATACTAGTCTTCAACTTCCAAGGAATTAGGAATTATTAGTGTTCAATACAATGAATTCATGATAGACACTACTTACAATGTCAACTACCATGTAATGAAATAGACAGTATGGTACCAGAATATGGTGGCCTACATTTTGTCTGACAAAAATATGGTGTCCTAAATATTGTTTACAAACATATTGTTCCATTGGAGTTAATAAAAGAAGATCTATACCCAATGGGGAGATATTGTGTAAATAATATTTAGGCCACTATATTCATGCCAGGAATATTTGTTTTGTTATTGATAATCTAACATACATCCAAATGAGTAAGAAACTAATTGACCTGCCAATTGGCATTCCAAACATCTGAATGATGAAAGGGAATGCCTCAGAGCAGTTGAATGCGTATGGCAACAAAATCCACCTGAGAATACTTAGTCATACCTCGAAATTAGAGAATACCATATGTTGTGGCGAATGCCACATTTTTAAGATTGCAGATTGACTTATCAATACAATACCAAAATGCTTTTTGGCATTATGAAAAAACAAATTAAGACTCCCACTGTGCTGTCGGACACAAATATCAAAGAAAGATGCAAGCAAGTTTATTTTACAGCAAATTGAAAAAGATTGAAGATTTCCTCTCCTAGAGTCTAATGACCAGACAGACTTTGAAGCTTTGCTGCAATTGACTAGTATTTGAACTACTTTCAGGAAAATCACTCATTTGGAACTAATTAACAACACAATCAATCTGAGACCATCTGCTCACTTCACTGATCTGATCCCAGCCACACTTCTAAGAGATGTAAGCACTTTGCTGATCTCCTTCTGGACTAGAAAAATCATTGCATTACTCTTGTACTGAGAGCTTTTGACAGTCTTAAAATAAGCCAGGGCCCTATTCTTAAAAAGAATATCTTTAAAAAAACAGTAACTCATTCATAACACCTAAATATTTTTCTAAGATGTGACAAACCATCCTTTCTCAGCTAGTCATAGAAAGCTGGTTAGAGTCTTAACGTAAGCTATTTTATTTTATTTTATTCATTGTGCTTCACAATCTTCCAAAACACAAACAAGAAAACAAAAAAATGTGCAAACTGGGTGATCTCTTAACATTTCTTTAAATTAGCCAATGATTTTAACAGACTATTAAAATTAACCAGTTAAGGAGTGGATCTAATACACAAGAGCAGTTTATTCCATTAAGTGGGAGCTAAGAAAGCAAAAGAACAAAATCAAAATGATGCACAATGTGGACCAGGTACAATAAGAAGATACAGTCAAGCAGAGCACAGGGAATGAGATGGGATTAAGTAGAGAAAAAAGAACAAAGGAATTTGGAAACGTTGTTGGATTCATGCATGTGGCACAAACTTGTTCTCCCCTGAGTGGCTTGGTGTCAGAAAGGTCTAGGTTTAGTAAGTTTCCTTAGGTGACAGTTGATCACGAACCCGAATGCAGTAGCTACCCACTTTGCCAAAATGGGTCAATTTTCTGGGCAAAAACCTGATGTCTTCATGTTGCATTTTGGGCCTCTCATGTCATGGCCTAGCCACACAAGGTGGGTCATGTTTTGATTAAGAGACATGTGGCAATTAAAAAGGCTGGTTAGTAGAACTTTCCCTCACAGATATGTGAAAAAGAAGCTTAGTCTTAGCCAAAGTTTGAGGTTTGAGGATAATACACATTAGAACATTGGAATGTTGGGAGCTCCATTGAAAACAATGGAGCGCTCCGGGCTTATAATAGCTGGTATAAACCCGGAGCACCAACATTCCAATGTGTCTTTGTTCACAGCTCTAGCTGTGAACAAAGACTTCAGGGCACCTGAGGGGATTTGAATCCCCTCGCGCTCCCTGAAGGCTTTGTTTTGTTAGAACATTCTGCCCTCTAGTGGCAGAATGTTCTAATAGCCTTATAGCCCTTCGTAGCAGGGCTATACCGGCTTTTAAAGTCCCTCTGCTTTGTTAAAGTCCCTCGCCTTCGGCTCGGGCCTTTAACGCTGCAGCGGGCCTTTAGCAGCCGGTATAGCCCGCTACGGCGGGCTATAAGGCTATATGAAACCACTCTCAACTCCGCTTGGTGTCTTTTTTTCAAACATGTATCAGTTAAATATGTTAATTAAATGGAGGCAGAGACCGGGCCCAAATGCCACTGCAACCAACATTGCCAAAATGGGCCAGTTTTCATGGAGAAAACTTAGGGCCCCATTAGTATGGTGGGCGGAGTTTGTCCGCCCGCCCGCCCGCCATACCCTCGGGAAACGGGACCGCCCGCTGAGGGTGCGGCAGTCCCGCACTCCAGATAAGAATGCGCCCGCCACACTGACGGGCGCATGGTGCATCTGCACTATTGCGGTGGGCGGTGCAGAGAGCACTGCCCGCCACAATGCCACAAAGGCAGCCAGTGCCTTTCAATGCATAACGTGACAGGCACTGCGCGGTGCCTGCCACGTTGTACATTGAAATGCAGGGGGGTACCATAGGTACCCCCCATGTGCACCCCCCACCCCCAGAATCCCTGGGGGCCTGCTACGGGCCCCCAATGTCAAACACCGCCTGCCTTTCGTGGCGGCGTTGCCACCTCGGAAAGGCAGGTCCCCGCCTGCATAGTAAGTGGATGGCCACCATATAAACTGCTTTTCCGCCCAGTAGGCAATCGGGCGGATTGCCTACCAGCGGAAAACCGGCGGACGGTCTTCCCATCCGCCGGGATCCCCCCTGCCATGGTAATGTGGCGGGAGGGAAATTGGCAGCGGGCAGAGGTTTTTAGCGGGCGGATCGCCACCGCCATACGGGCGATCCGCCCGCTACACTAATGACCCCCTTGATGTCTCTACATTGCATTTTAGGGTATGTCTTGTTGCAGGCGTAGGGGCCCAGACATACAAGTGGGGTATTGTTTTTATCTGGAGAAGTGAGGCAACACAGAATAGTAAAATATTTGCTATTATCAATTGAATTTTCCCTTTTTAGGGTTTGTGATTTACGAATTTAAGCCTCTGTGCAAGAATGTACACATTTTACAAAATGCCCTCTGAATCACGTGGTAGTATGGGTAACCCCCAAATAAGAATTATACAACTAACCACTATTCAGTTCAGTTTATCTTTATTTCGATCACTTAAGACCACAAAAGATACGAACAACAATACACGAAGGGTGTCCATTAGAAGAAAGGTAAACCCTATTCCCATGATAGTTTGTATATAAACAAGATTATTTAACAGTGGTAATCATTGGTTGCGGAAGCATAAGTTAGAAGGTTTGCTAAAAGCATAAAAACATCATGTTATTATAACCACACATATTATTATTAAAATACTTTAAAAATATGTCACGTTCCTAAAAATATCATACAAATGTATAATTAATTAAAAAAGAGAATATACTTCCTCAAATAACCATGAAGTGAACAATATTGGGACTATCAATAATACATCAATATATGCGATACTAATATGAATATAAAAATATCTAAATATAGAATGCTACACCTATTACTGGGGTTATACCAAGCAGGAGTTTGGATTAGACGTTACACGTTGGGCTACCAGCGTAAACGTATCCTACCCGTTTACACATCTGCTTACTCAGTTTGCTAGTCACTGAGTTGTGTGGGCTTGGGGCTCTTAGTCATTTATTTGTGAATTAGCCACATCCAGCTTAGGAATTTAGCAACAGCTATTGCACACTGTGGATTTGTATTGGTCAACAATATTCTCATTGCAGTGAAACTACACCTGGTGCCCATATTTCTAAATAGGGGTTTCATCCATTTACTCCGCAGTGCCATATAGGCCGGACAGACAAATAAAACAGACAAATAAAATATGTGAGTAGGTCTCCTCAAGCTCCACACACAACTTCCACTTACTCTCTTTTAAATCGTGCCATTTACATGTGAACGAATTCACTGGTAGTGAACCCACCCGAAATTGAAAGTAGATACATCTATCCCTTGGTTTGGTTATAACATCCCAGAAATGTTCATACTGAGGACAGGGAAAAAAACTCTAAGGGGCAGATTTACAAGCCCCCTGCGCCACCAGTACGTCACTTTTCGGGAGGCACTGGTAGCGCAGGGGGCTCCTCCATATTTACAAGGAGAGGAAAAGCCACCCTGTGTGGCTTCTCCTCTCCTTGTAAATACGGCCCCTTCACACGCAGCACTTTGCGTGGAAGGGGCGTTCCATGGGTGTTGCTGTGGGTGTTCCCAAGCAACACCCATGGAACAAGACACATCTCCAGATTTATGAGAAATCGTAAATCTGGAAATGCGTCTGAATGCTCCGCCACCCTAGAGGTGCAACGAGGCACAACGAGGAGAAATGTTTTCATTTCTCCTCACTTTTTCCTCTTTCAATGCGTGCTGCAATTCTACAACACGCATTGAAGGAGGAAAATGCCTGTAGTGATTGTTTTTGTGCAAGAAGGTGACCCTTCTTGCAAGATTGCCTGCACCGGTGCATGGCTGCAGTTAGTGCGCCAGCGCAGGGGGAAGCACAGAGATGCGACATATTCATGTAAATATGTTGCATCCCTGTGCTTTGGAAGTGCCGCAGCGTGGCGCAGCCAAAGGGCTTTGCGGTGCCGCACTGCGGCAGTTCTTCGTAGATCTGCCCCTAAGTATTTGCCTGACAATGACATCGTCTCTGTGGCTTGGATACTATTCTTCACAACCATAGACCAGTAAAGCTCCTTCATTTCATTTTTTTGAGGGAAATTGTTGGCCCTCTGGGTCATCCCATAAATGCCGCACTCCCATACGGACCAGTGTCTTTTTAAAATTTTGCAACCACTTAATTTTACATGAGGTGTCAGCTTCCCAAACATCTTTTAGGGCGGTGGCATAGTGCGATAGCTCGGGGGTAGTCCATAATCTATGCCAAAACGCTATTGGGCGGAATTTAGCAATCTCATCCAGTCTATTACAACCTAAATCATAGAATATTGGCTTGAGTGGGGTGCTCTGGGGTAGACCGGTGACATTTCTCACAAATTTATTTTGGGCCAAAACTAGTGGCCTTAAGTTGTCAAACCCCCAGAGTTTGGCACCATATAATATGGAGGCTATGACTTTGGTGTTGTAGATCTTAAGAACTGGGTGTATGGGCTTGGTTAATGAAGACTTGTTATCGTTCAACAATGCACCAGCTAGGTGATGGTCTTTTAAGGCCATGGATTCTATCTGGGGCTTCCAGTTGAGTTTGTTTCCAAGGGTGATCCCTAAATAATTAAAAACATCTTTTTGATCAAGGCATTCGTTATTTAGAGACACCCTTCTCTTAATAGCCGATGCTTATGGAGTACCATAAATTTGGTTATATCTGAATCACCAGGCCACGAGCTTCGCAGAATCCTTCAAACCTCGTTAACGCCCACTGCAAACCACTCTGTGTTTTTGAGCTGACAAGAGTGCCATCTGCAAACATAAGTATAGGTGTTTTTATGCCTGCAAGAGATGGTGCATCTGTCGGGAATGTAGAAAAACAACCCCATTAATAAATAGTGAAAATAATGTCAGGGCCAAGACACACCCTCGGCGGACCCCTTATTATCCCCATATGAAGACTCACCACAACAGATAATAGTTCCGAAAGCAGTTTGTTGCGGGGGACCAGGTCAGAAGTGGATTTTAAGTCCACAAAAGTGGCATAGATGGTGCCGCCCGCCAGCACTATAACACGCCAGTAAATTAGTAGAAAGCGAAAGACCTGGCCTACGATACTCACTTGGGTGTGGAATCCTGCCGGCAGAGGGGTTTATATGTCTTTCTCAATAATCCAATCTTGGATTCTATTTAATACCATTCTTGCTATTATTTTTTGGTCTAAACTGGGGTGGCACTGTGAGCAAAAGAATGATGGATTTAACCCAGATCGTTTGACTGGGGGTGAATGCTTTGATTTGTTCTGCATTCCGTCCATCAATTGTGTGTCTTTTGCTTTCTCACCCCAAGTGCGCCAGGTATGCCCAGACGTGGGTCCTGGGCTCACTGTGTCACTGGAATCAAGCTATCCTGGCTGAAGAGGGGTGAAACCCCGAAACCGGTCCTAGGATGCTTGTTTCTGGTCCAGGGAGGACCTGGCTTGGCAGTTCGGGCTGGACTGTTCCCATGAGGCACAGGATCAAGACTGATTTGCATATGGCCAGGTCTAAACTGGGGTGGCATGGTGAGCAAAAGAATGATGGATTTAACCCAGATCTTTTGACTGGGGGTGAATGCTTTGATTTGTTCTGCATTCCGTCCATCAATTGTGTGTCTTTTGCATTATTTTTTGCATAGCATCTATGAGGCTAGTTGGCCTGTAGTTACCAGGGCATGAACGATCACCTTTTTTATAGATTGGAAGAATCCCCGCTGGCTATTGCATTCGCTAGCAGGAGTATATACTCTTGCCAGATAGCCCTATTGTATAAGAAAAGATCTGCCGAGACACCGTTGGGGCCTGGGGCTCTTCCGCTGGTAACTGAACCCAATGCTATTTCAACCTCCCCCGTGTCAAAGTGGAATACTGAATCACATGGCAGGGTTTGATATGGTTCTTCGATTTCACCCTCTGCCTCTAAGGCAAATTGTTTAGCAAAATGAGAAACCCATGTTTCAGGAGCTACATGGTTGAGCGGCAAAGGTACTTGCCCTCCTCTCCCCCATTTTACCAGATTCCAAAAGTATTGCAAATATCTCCCTTGGTTGGCCTGATAGAGGTCTAACCATCTCAATTCGTCCCAGTTCTTCTTAGCTTTGTGCATTGTGGATTTATACTTCCGACGGGTTAAAATGATGGTGGCCGGATCTTTCTGTTTTATGGCAACTGCCAATGACTTGTAGACTACCCTACAATCCTTATTATACCACTTCACATCTTTCCCCATCTGCTTACTCGAGCCACTAGCTGGTTTTAAAAAATAAGTCTTGATTTTACCAAATAGGTATTCGTGAAACCTTGTAACATTTTTATTTAACTGGGACAGAGTGGTAATAACTTGTAGCACTGCCAGTGTGTTGGTGACGTCAGCCTTTATGCCTATGAGTGTTTGTTCACTTTCCACTAGATTTTCCCATTTCACCCTCCTAATGTCATTACAGAGCAGGGTGTCACTAGTGGAACAGAGCATTGACGGGGTTGGCAGCAAACTAGGTCCTGGGGCATTCATTTTTAGTGAGAGGGGATTGTGATCACTTTCAGCTCTCTCCTACCACTATTCCTACATTCAGTATCCTGGGCATATTTAAACAAAGCATGTTCAGTTTCCTTAATTAGGTTTTACTATATTGAGTGCTGCATGGTTGGTATAGAATGAAATACAATTAAAAGCTGCAGCTTAGTTGTTTACTTTGGGAATCGTGTGCTTTTGGACAACCAACAAACACTATATGTCCCAATGACCATTACAAATGTAACAATAGTTCACTTTCATAAATTGGTCATCAGGGCAAACTAAATAGAGATGAAAATATTGTCACCTATTTTAACTTTTTTACATTTTTTCCAATGATTAGTTCCTTTTAGAAAATCATGAGCAACATATAAAAATGTTCCCTTGCTGAATTTTGAAATAGTTTATCTACTTTTCAGAAACGTATAGCTTTTTTGGTTCACCTATGTGTTTCAGACCTGTTTCACCACAAAATACCGAAACAATTGACTAGCACTGAGAAACTGTGTTAAAAAAAATATTTTTGTTTACAACTCTGTAACTAAAAGTTGAGAATGTGATGATATTAGCAGAAAAACCTTTTTGTTGGGACCATATTTAGAAACAAACATACACTTTTTTGACCACCACTATTTTCCCATTGTTCCAAAAAACAACACATTTTGCTATCTTTTGTCTATATACTCAGTTTCTGCCAGGGGAATCAAAAAACCTTTGGTACTTAAGAATCCCAAATATGTGGGAAAAACACACATTTGGCCAGGATACCTCTTGTGGAATAAAAGGTCACAAGAGTTTATGAGCAATCTGCTCCAAACATTAAAAAGATAGCTCAGGATTGAGAGTCAGGTGGACGCCTTAGCAGCTAAAGGGTTAAATCCGTCATTTATTTATTTACTTTTGTCCATGACAATCCAATTAGTTCATAGTTACATAATGATAACAAATCAATCAGATGCCTTAAGTTATTAGTTTGCTTAGTGTACACATTGGTCTCGTTTTTGTACCATCCAGAAAAGTGTTCATGATTTTATATCACTAATTAAGTTACTAAAAACAACTTTTATTAGCCACAACTAATTGTTTATATTTGCAGAAGCATAGACAAACCCTCAATACAGTACACGTAATAAATGCAAATAAGCAATAGGAAAGATTGCATTTTGCAATAGTTTGCTTGTGTTTCTATAATATGCTATTTTAATCTGTTGCCTAATTATATACATTTAAAAAACATTTGCTTTTCTTCACTTATTGCTACCTCACACTTTCCTATTACATTTCTTACATACATACCCATCTTAAGGATGCCAACTGTAAAACTAGCATTGACAAATCCAATGGATCTAAGCCAATGCATTTTTGGGGTTAGACTACCATGAATATCCATTCATATTGGGAGGAGATTTATTAAATTATTACAAACGTGTTCAAAAATGGCCAAGGTGGGTTGGTGTGCATTCATGACTTTTTTTTTAATGCATTTGCAAAGTTTTAACAAATGTGGCACAAAGATGGCCACTGTAGAATCAAATATTTGCGGTGTTCATCTTTCAAAGGGTTGGCTGAAATAATGCAAATTCATAAATCCATTCCTAAGTGTCTGCCATGCATATGTGAGTGTAAACACTCACAGGCAGGCATTATAAAATAGTCGAAAAACATTTTAAGATTAATATCCCTGATAGCATGGCAGGTGCCAAAAACAAAAAAAATTAAATGATTGGAGGCAATTGGGTAGCAACGGAGGAGCTCAGGTTGAAGCATGATATTAAAAAAAGTGAGTGGGTGCAGTTAAGAAAGCAATGGACAAGCTGGGGGAAACCAACATGGAGTTTGAGAGAGGCATGGGAAAGTGGAGGGTGGTAGTACACAGGAGTGAGTCCAAGAAAAAACACACAAAGTCTCATGGTCTGAGCAAAGTAAAAAAAAAATAGTTTCCTTAATACAAGTAACATCAACTATGATTCCAAAGTTGTCCTAGTTGGAATAAACACATGATTAGGGAATACACCCTTAAATCATGAGGAGGCAACTGAGGTATATAACAAACCCAGCCAATAACGAGAAAGGGGCTGACCCAAAGTCCACTCTCTTTATATTGGCAACAATAGATCTGGCCAACAAACAACTAAAGATGTCTATATCTGAAACCTTAAAATGAGATGAAACCAAGCTTATCCCTCTATGCGAAAGAGGAGGATATCTACCACATAAATAAACAGTGACATTCAGTGACGTTGGCTCGTCTATAAACTGCTTAGGTAGAAATGAACAGCTATCCTGTCTACTTTTATGGGAAACAGATACGCCTCCAGTCATTGATACTAAGTTTAAACTCTATCTATATAAAATATGCAGCCGCCGAAGAATTTAAAGTGATGCATCATCTATCTGTCATGGGGCATGTGATGTACAGACCAGGAAATATAAGTCACCAAAGGTTCCCTTTATAAGGTATGAACCAAAGAAAGCATATTTCAAATAGAAGCACAGACTGTCCAGCACCCCCAATGGGAAATAGCTTTGGGAGTGGTGTGGAAGCAAAGAGAGTCCTTAAGGCACATTCTATTTGAGGGGAGACAGAGACAAACACCCTCAAGAGGGCTCTGATCTCCTTCTTGCAATACCAGGCACATTCTGACTATTCAGAGGGGGTTAAGTGTTCATATATGAGCCGATGCTCTCATGCACGCTTGTCTAGACATAAATGCGTTATTCTGAGGTAGATGAAGTGAGTACGTTAAACCTAATGCTGCTGAGACACAGACTGATTGCAGTTATATGGACTGCTCTGGCATATACCATATATTAACCTCTGTGAGATCCCTCCCTGCACCCACAAAACTTTGCATGTGGTGTGTTGCATCCAGACTTCCTCAGTATGGGCCCGATTCACAGAACTAACTTAAGACAAAATCCTAAACTTACTACCATTTTCGTATTCACAGAAGGCACTTACTCATTTTGGTATTCACAGAAGACACTTACTCACTTCGGTATTCACAGAAGTTAGGAGTCCTAACTTTAGGACTCCTAAATGCCTTCTGTGAATACCAAAAGTCTTAAAATTAGGATTTTTCTCAGTTTAGGAGTCCTAAAGTTAGGACTCCTAACTTTACTACTACTAAACTGCAAAAAATCCTAGTTTTAAGGCTTTCGATATTCACAGAAGGCAGTTAGGAGTCCTAAAGTTAGGACTCCTAACTTTACTACTACTAAATTGAGAAAAATCCTAATTTTAAGACTTCCGGTATTCACACAAGGCATTTAGAATAGGGGTGGGCGGAATTTGCAAAATTAACTTTCGCAAATTATCACGAAAATGTTTCAAATTATCGCAAACAAGCGGAAATATCGCGAAGATGCGGAAGTTTTTTTCCGGCATGTTCGCGAGATTTTCTGCATGGTTGCGGGTCGCCAACTTACCCATGTGGTTGCTTGCGGGCGCGGCCATCTTGTTTTGAGTTGTCTCGCGGTGCATGATCGCGAGAAGAAAGACGTGATCGCGCGACGCATGACGTCACTGCGGGCGCGAACTGTCGCGAGACAGCGCAAATGGCTAAAAACAATACAACATCTCATGGAGAACGCGACCGGATCAAGAAAACTTGTTGGCGAACGCAGGGATTCAGGTAAGGCGATCGCGCGCGCGCGAGAATGTATTATTTTACAGCGCGAGCAAGAAACAAATTATCGCCAAGCTGGGGAAACCGGAATTTTTGACATTTTCGCGCTCTCCGTGGAACGCGAAAATGTCAAATTATCGCAATTTCTGCGAACGGAACGAAATTTTTGCCCAGGCCTAATTTAGAAGTCCTAAAGTTAGGAGTCCTAACTATACTACTACTAAACTGAGACAAATCCTAATTTTAAGACTTTCGGTATTCACAGAAGGCATTTAGGAGTCCTAAAGTTAGGACTCCTAACTTCGGTGAATACCGAAATGAGTAAGTGCCTTCTGTGAATACCAAAATGAGTAAGTGCCTTCTGTGAATACCAAAATGGTAGTAAGTTTAGGATATTGTCTTAAGTTAGTTCTGTGAATCGGGCCCTATGTCTTTGCGAGACAAGGGGCATGGAGCAGCCCTCCACGCTGCATGAGTTGTGAATGTTCTCGAGGAAACGTTAAAGAAGGAACTGGGAAGAGACTGTTGTGAGCTCGCTAGCAGCTCCCTCCTTATGTTACTCCCTTACAATAAATCCTACCGTCCCCTCCTGGTAGGTGTCACCTCATTTCAATGGCAGTAAGTGGTGAGAACCGGGTACCAAGGAGGAGAGCACCTTTTTAGGGCCAGCAGCCTCTGCGCATAGTGGCGTCCATCTTCGCACTATGCAGCACTGTTTTGAAAGGGGAAATTTGCGTGACCTCGATTTGCCCACAAGTATAAGCTACCCGCTGCTGTGGTGTTTGTTGTGATTTGAATTAAATGCAACATCTTTACCAGCACTGAAGCGAAAAGCCCGCCCCTGCATGCGCCGCATGACCCACTGCTCCTTGCGAGTGCCTGCATTGTCGAGGTCAGACACTCACTTACCAGAGTCCTGAAATGTTGGATCAAGACCTATTTCCTCATGAAAACACGCCTATACATTGCTCTCTGGTGACCATTTTGAAGTTTTGGGCATTTCCGAAGTCATCTGTGTAGGAAATTTGGCAAAACACATGGAATTTTTCTTTTCTTCAAGTTTGTAAGCTTTTACTATCAGCACCCTTGGTGATCCTGGAAGCTATCAGATATTTTATGTGCCCATGCCCGATGATGGGCACACCTTTTGTGTAAATTTACAGTTTTCGTTTAAATATTTATTTTTCTTTATTGGATATATCTAGTTTCTTGGAGTAATGGAAGGGCTAATGGCACCAGCGTAATCTTTTACAATGTCAAGAGAGCTGAATGTCATTTGAGGTGACTGGAAGGAAGGGTTCCAAGTGTACATTGAAGCTGTAGGTGGTGAAGAATTATCTGCATCATTAAATAAGCTATGCTCAAGCATAGTTTGGGTGCAGAAGGTAAAAGTATTTTGAAACATTTGCCACCTTTACCTTATCTAGGTGATGAGGATTCAGATGGAGATGACTATGAGATGGCAATGCAGCAATTGGATCTCAACTGTGGAAAAATAAAATGGGGTGGTGAAGCAATATACATTTTGGAAACATGCACAGTTATCAGGGGCGTCTGTTGACAAATTTGTACCTGGACTTAGGTCATTAGCTTCTACCTGCAATTACAAGGGATATTTATTGATGAAATGTTATGAGACCAATTACTGCAAAAGTTGAAGGATAAAAGGGTTCAAGAAAGGTTGCTGAACATTGATGGCTTCACTCTGCAAAAAGCTGTGGAAATTGCCAAGAGAGCACAGAAGAAGGGATGAAGGCGATGGCACCTGGGGATGTGAAGAGACTGGAAGATAATCAAAGTGTTGTTTATAAGTTATCTAGAGAGAAGGAAGTGATAGATTCCACAGGGAAAAGCAGGTGGGAAGCAGGTAGGACATTGATATGTTTTAAGTGTGGGTGGGAAAGGCATTTGGAGACTGATCCTACATGTCGAACTGTGGGTCAAGTGTACAGGAGGTGTGAAATGAAGGGACATTTTGCTCGGGTTTGTAAAGGAAAAGGGTCTCAACCAATCCTTTGTTTGACAAGAAACTATTAATATGTTGCATGACGAAAAAGGGGAGCAAGGGTTGCAAGAAAATAGTTTTCTGGAAGTGAGCAAGGTGGGAGATGCAGGGGTGAGAGATCATCCGTCTTGTGGAATCACCATTGATGGTGAGGCAGTGCGCATAATGGTTGATTCTAGGGCCCCCTACACTTTGTTGGGGGAAGAGTGGGGAGGAAAGCTTTCTGGGAAGGAGGTATTTCTGGCAGACATCAAGCTGGTAGCTTATGGGAACAAACACATTGATTTGGTGGGTTATTGGTAGGGCACGTTGGACTTTCAAGGGGAGAATATGTTTTCTAAAGTGTATGTGGCTAAGTATGGGTCAAAGTTGTTGGTCTGGTCACAACAGAGAGTGCTAAAGATCAAGTTGGACCCCAATCATTCTGACCAAGTGGTGGGAGCTATGACCAATGTGAGTGTGGTGAGTGAGAGCAAGTGGGAAAGCGAACTTCTGGCCGTGTTCCAAAAACATTTTGGGTTGTTGAAGGGGTTCACACACAAAATTATCTTAAAGAAAGGGATCTGCCCTGTTGCGCACAAACCTCCAGGGGTGTTGTTTGTACTGAGACAACCTTTGAGGAAATAATTGCTGTGGTTGTGTCAAGAGGATGTCATCGAAGATATTGAAGCTTCTGAGTGGTTGGCTCCTGTAGTTTTAGCCCAAAAGGGTAATGGGGAGCTGCAGATGTGTGTGGACTTGTGCAATTTAAACAAATGTATTTGTATCTATCGTCATCCCTTGCCTAACATTGATGATATATTGATGACAGTCAAAAGAGCCAAAGTTTTCTCTATGCTGGACCTATCCTCGGCATATCACCAGATTGCACTGCATCTGGAGTCAAAGTCCCTTACTTCCTTTGTCACCACTGAAGGGGCTTACGGGTTCAAGTGCATGCAGTTTAGTCTGACATCTGCGGCAGCGGTATTTCAAAGGGCCATGCACCAATATTTTAAGGATGCGGAAAAAGGGATTTATTTCCAGGATGACATCCTGGGTTTTGGAAGAGATGTGGAAGAGCATGACGGTGTGTTGAAGATTTTGCAGGAATATGGGTTGACTATCAAGCAGGAAAATTGCAAGATTGGTGTGGACAGTGTGGAGTATTTGGGACATTAGTTGAGTGATCATGGAGTGTGCCCAAATTGAAGTTGGTAAGGGCCATTGAGGAGGCACCAACACCTCTTAACAAAGACCAATTGAGGTAATTCCTGGGATTAGCAGAATATTACTCAGGTTTTGTTCCCATGTTTTCTCACAAAACTGTATCCAGGAGGAAGCTCATGGCAAGGAATATTGTAATCAATTGGGATGTGGAATGTCAGAAGGAGTTTGACACCTTGAAGCCTTTTGACAGAAGAAACTAATGCATAATATACACTGATGCGAGGGATGTAGGTTTGAGTTTGGAATTGCTCCAACAAAGGGATGGAAGGGAAGTGACCACAGCTTATGCCTCATGGCCTTTGAGAGGTGCTGAGTTGTCATATTCCACCATTGAAAGAGAAGGATTAGCGTGTTGGTGGGGTGTGTGTTGTTTCCGAACATTTGTGTGGGCTACTGACTTTGTGATCCACAGCGACGATCGACCTTTGGTGGAGGTGTTTGCTAAAAGAGGTACTGGACAGGTTTCCTCCAGAATTATGAAATGGGTTTTGAGGTTGAGGAAATGCACTTTCAGGATGGAGTATGTACAAGGAAAGAAGAACGTGATTGCTGACTGCTGTTTATCGGTGGAAACTGAGGATGAGAGGGTTGAATAGGAGGAGCAGTGGCAGGTGGCTAGTGTGGATGTGGTCAATGATGGTTGGATATCACATTTGGAATGGGTAAAGGCAGTTAGAGCGGACATCACATTACAGGAGGTGAAGGAGTATTTGGTCAAGGGATGGCCAGCTAAGTATAAAGAGTCTGATATGGCTGAGTCATTCAGGAATATTGAAACAGAGTTGTCTGTTATGGATTAGGTGCTTTTTGAGGTGACCTGTTGATTGCACCTGAAGGGTTGACGAGTTGCATAGTGAACTTGGCTCATGAAGGTCATGCTAGCATGAGTGCTACTAAGCACAGGGTAAGGTTTGAGTACTGGTGGCCTGGATTAGGCAAAGAATTTGAAAGAACGATAAGAGATTGTTTATCATGTGCATGGAGTGATAAATCTCAAAAGACAGTGGGTTATCCCCCGGTGAAAGTAGATATGATGGATTCACCTTGGGGAAAACTGGGTTTGGACATCTCCGGTCCGTACCTTGTATTGGGTTTGTGTCCCAAATTTGGCTTGGTGGACATTGATTATTATTCCAGGTGGCCAGAGTTGAAGTGTACTGATCATGTTACATCCTTGGATTTGATCAAAATCTTTGGAGGAATTACGGCACTGGGAAAGTGTACCAGAACAAATGGTGACAGACAATGGTGTGCAGTTTTTCTCTCAGGAAATGAAACATTTTCTGAGTAGGTATGGGGTTGAACCCATCAGGTCTTCGGTATATTTTCCTCATGGAACAGAACTTTGAATGAGGGTCTTCAACTGGCATTGTGCCAGGGTCATCAGTGGAAAAGGGCAGTGGAAAAATTGGTGTGGGCGTATCATATTACGCCTAACAGTGTCACAGGAAAAGTGCATTTTGAGGTTATGCATGGAAGGAAAGCAAGAAGAATGTTACCCAAAGGAATGGAGAGGAAAAAATGGACAGACAAAGTTGATGGATCTGGTAAAGGGTTCATCATTGTTGAAGAATGGGTGTTTGTGAGGAAAGGACACAGAGAAAAAAGGGGTTGGCCAAATTTTCAAATCCGTTGCAGGTGGGAAAAGTATATCCCTACACAGTATTATTGAGTAATGAAAACATATGAAACTGTAAGAAAATTGTAAAAATTGTGGATTGCTGTGTGAGAAGTAAAATGGAGGGTAACATAATTGTTGATGATGCTGATGTGGGTGGAGAACAGGATATACAATGTGAAAGGAGACCTGGGGGATGAAGGTGTAAAAGACACAGTGAAAGTAATGTTGTGCATCGGCCTACAAGGATTAAGCAGAAATCGGTGTAGCATGATGATTATGTTATCTTTCTGTTGCGGTGTTATATCTCTTTGCTCTTTTTTTTTTTTTTTAATATCATGCATATTCTTTTGTATGCTTTTCTATGCACATGGTTAAAGGTCACCTTTGGTGACGAACATAAAGGAACCTAGATTTTTTATGTACAGTATATCATAGGGATGTTTTTAGTTACATGGTGTTTCTTATTGTTGTATGCTGTTTTTCTTACTAGTTCTTAATGGTTAATATGAGAAGGGTATATGTGTTGCATTCAGGCTTCTTCGGGATGTCTTCGCGAAACAGCCGGCATGGAGCAACCCTCCGCACTGCGTGTCGTGAATATTCTTTAGGAAACTTTAAAGAAGGAACCGGGAAAACAGACTGTTGCGAGCTGGCTGGCAGATCCCTCCTTATGTGACTCTTTTACAATAAATCCTACAACCACCTCCTGGTCGCTGTCACCTCATTTCAGTGTGCATTATACATTAGAGGGGCCACCATATGATCTGCTAACTGCCTTGAACTTTTTTTTATCTGAGTAAAGTTAATACCAGTATTTTTTATTCTGTTTCCACAATTAGACTATCATATTTTAAAAAAACTTGAAATGTGTAAAGTAGCGGAATAGTGTGTACTGTATTGAAATTTTGGTGCAAAGACATGCAATGCCAGTTCTGTTCAGAATGAGCAAGGCAATTAAATGTATATACAATTTACCGTCAGTGGTCAAGATTGTGACATGGTTCTGTATGAAAAGATCCACGCAGGAAAACTGGGCCTAAAACCCAATCGCAGTCGAAATACCTGTTTTCCATATAACTATCCCTGTTTTATACTGCAGGTTAGGATTGTCAACAGAGAATAATTGACACACGCTGGCTTTGACTTTTTAGAGAGTGTAACCTTTAAATATCAAAGGGCCTTGGGTGACTATAGAGTCGAGTGAGCTGGGAGTGCATGCAGCAAATATTATTGCGGCTGCAGAAGAAAAGAAAGATTTCAAGACATTTCCCCAAAGAGGGCTGCCAAACTGAGTGTGACAATAATATAAATATATTGCACCTCTGCAGTGCCACAACATAAAGCACACGACTAAAAAAACTGATATTGCTTTCTGCCAGGAAAGAGGAAAACTAGAATCAATAAAATCTTTCATAAAGGAAAGTCTTTCAATGTTGTGTGAATATTGTGAGCTTCATAGCCCGTGTTATGAATGGGGACTGTGAGCAGCAATCATATTATTTCCCTGTGCTTCCTCCTCATTTTGTACAAAGCGATTACAATTTGGAGCGCGCCAATATCTTCACGGCACTACTCCCAGGCCTGTTGTGCCATTAGTCGCTTTCTGAGAGGCGCGTGCTAGGCCTTGCCGTTCCCCTCAATGTTTTACAGCAGCTTGGCGGAAAGTTTCCAAGGCTTGCTCTCTCGCTCTCTGCCAACGTTCGCTTGAGACGGTAGAATTCCCTACTTATTAACGTGAAAAAAGAACTCACTTTCCCGTTCTGAACATATTCTAATTGTCCTGTGTTTGAGACTCTCTGGGCTTTGCTAAAGATTTTTATAAGCTTTGCTGGTTTTCCTATCTTTAAAAGATCGCTTTTTCAAAGTGGGGGAAATTTACACGAAAGTGCAAGAGAGCGGTGTTCCGCCAACATTATCAAAACGCAGGGATGAGCTGCATTTACACAAATACAGTGCACCACTGCGTTTCCCCTAGCGCTGGCACTAACAAAGCTGGCTAGCGCCAGCGCAGGCTTCCTTGTGCCATATTGCAAGGATGCCTGCACTGCAGCTGCAGGGGTGATTGTTTATGCGCAGGAAGGGACACCTTCCTGCGTTTATGTGCAGGAAAGGACACCTTCCTGCACATAAACAATCAATAATGTTGATTTGCTTTTTCGATGTGTGCTGCAAAATGCAGCACACGTGGAATGAGAAATAAACTACGAGAAATTAACAATTCCTCTTTGTATCGCTATTCTAAAGCCATGTTTGTTTTTGGGCCATGTAGTTTTGGCGCTGCCCCAGCCCTGTAAATTGGGGCAGTGTCAAAAAGCAATAGGTGCTGCAGTGGAACGCCCACAGCAATACCCATTGCCCACCCTTTTGCCCCAGAGTCTGCGTCGGTAAGGGGCATATTTACAAGGTGGTGTTAAGCCACGGTAAATGGCTTAGCGCCACTTTGTAAATATGAGGAATGGTGCAACGCCACCAGAGCATCAAAAAAAGTAACACTCCGGTGGCGTTAGGGGCTTGTAAATATACCCCACTGTTTAGGACAATGACTTCTGGCTGCTGCATTTATCTATGGTCTGTAAAACTGTGTGGTAGGGGGCATTCTGGGTAAAGCGATGGCAGGAGACTTTAGCACAAAGCAGCCTGGTGACTTGGGGTGGGTGAAGAAGGCAGGATAGTTTTGAGAGAGTCCCCACCACACGTATCACTAAATGAGCTGAGAGGTGTGCATTGCACCTATCGCATAAAGGACTTTGTTAACAGACTGGGACCAGGGCTAAATAACATTAAGGAAGAGGTAAGATAATGCCCAATCCCTATTTTAATTTCCAGCCATAGGCAATATGCAATCAATAGAGAGATTAGTTAGAGCACTTGTTCATGATTATTGAAAGAAGGGTACAGTACCATGAGGTGTGAATGTAACAGACCTGAGATGACATACAGGAAAAAGAGATGTGAAGTCAAAAGCGCAACAAAGGATGGGAAATGGGGTTGGGATTTGCAGAGAGTAAAACTGGCACAGACGACAAATTATGAAAGTGCAACAATTTGTTACAGGGAGGAATTATAAAAATCAATTGGATTGAAGAGTCTCGTAGAGAGATAAAGTAGCACTACAAGGAGTCAGTGGTTGAAATATCATTTAAATGTGACTGACCTCATCTGAGGTGAGGATCAACTGGCAGGGCTTAATTTGAGCCGGTGGTTTCTGGTGGGGTCCACCAGCACTTATTTTTGCAGACCGGCAATTATTTGACATGTCAAATCTTTACTGTGAGCATTTAATGAAAAATCAAATGCATCCAAAAGATGAAGGAAGAGAAAGACGTAAATCTGTCACAAAAGAAGAAAACAGAAACATGCAGAGATGAGATGGTACAGGGAGTGCCTGGTAGTGGTTTAAAGGGGCATGAGGTGGAAATAAGACTACCAGCCTTGCAATTCAGCGCACCAACGTTTAATTGCACTGACTGGCTTCTGGGCAGAGGCTGGGCACTGGCACTGTTTCTTTTACAAATTAAGTTCTGGACTGTCCATTAGGGCAACCAGGCTGTGCCCGAAGGGTTGGTATGACAAGTCAGTGTGTGGACCATTTTTTGGGGTTGTTTGTGGGCCTGTTTTATGTTCTGGTGGGCCGGTTTTCACTGTTGACTTCTCTATTATTACCACAAAAATTGCCTGCAGTAAGCACAAATGCATGCAGTCTCCCATACCATGTAAAACACATATACAGTGTATCTTTACAAGTTCAAATCTGCCCTGATTTGAATATATGGGTTACTTGTTTAGCTACTTAATTCACTAATAAGGAATTTGGTGTCTCGCTGCAACAGACGACATCCGCTCCCTACTCAACAGAGGAGAGACTATGGCCCTTATCCTCCTGGACCTCTGCGCAGCCTTCGACGCAGTCTCTCACCGCACCCTAGCCCATAGACTTCACAACCCAGGAATCCGGAACAAGGCCCTTGATCCACTCATTCCTATTTGGCAGAACGCAGCGGGTCAGACTCCTGTCTTCCTCTCGGATCCCACACCCACCACCTGCGGAGTCCCCCAGGGATCCTCCATCAGTCCCACCCTGTTCAACTGACCCCGCTGGCTCCCATTGTCAGATCCCACGGACTCAACATTGTATCCTATGCAGATGATACCCAACTCATCCTGTCACTATCCAACAAACCCAACGTCTCCAAACTCAGCTTTCAAGAGGGAATAGAAGTAGTCACCAGGTGGATGAAGAACAGCTACCTTCAACTAAACACGGACAAGACCGAAGTACTTATCATTGGCCCACAACTGAACACCTGTAATGACACCTGGTTGCCCCCTGCCTTCAGGAACCCGCACCCCCCACGATCATGCGTGCAACCGCGGAATCATCGTAGACTCCGAACTCAAAATGAACTGCCAAATCAACCCTGTCTCCTCCACCTGCTTCCACACCCTATGACTCCTAAAAAAGACCTTCAAGTGGATTCCCCTTGAATACAGGAAAAGCGTCAACCATGCCCTCATCAGCAGTAGACTGAACTACGGCAACGCACTCTACGCCAGAATCAACAAGACCCTCACCCGCAAACTCCAAACTATCCAGAACTCCGCCAGACTAGTCATCAAACTACCGCGCCACTGCCACATCTCCAAACACCTGTGGACACTACACTGCCTCCCCGTCAAGAAGAGAATCACCTTCGAGCTTCTCACCCATCCCAACAAAGCCCTTCACAACACCAGACCTGCCTACCTTAACCACTGCCTCTCGTTCCACGCACCCCAAAGATCCCTCCCCTCGGCATAGCTCTCCCTTGGTACGGTGCCGTGCATCAAGAAGTCCAGAACGGGAAGAAGAGGACGGAAGGCTTGGAACACCCTCCCTCTTCACCTCCGACAGACGCCAACACTCTCCAAGTTCATGTAGGATCTCACTACTTGGCTCTTCGACGAATCGCCTTGCTGACCCCCTCCCCATCTCTGCATCTTGAGACCCTCTTGGGTGAGTAGTTGCGCTTAATAAACCCCTGATTGACTGATTGATTATATGTCCTACTCCAAACCTGCTGAGATGAGTGATAAAGAGGGGAGATAGATAGCTTTCAAAAAGAAATGATGGAAAAGAAAGATGTGCAGTGAAAACCTGGATTAAAATTATTTGTATAGAAAGACAGGTGCCCCACATGAAAGCAAATGATAGTAAACTCCATTAACCGTTTACAGAGTAAAGGTGAAGAATATCTCTCCACATTAGAGTGAAACAGAAATCAAACCAAACCTTCATTAAAGTGAGGACATTGCTAGGAGAGGTAAATCAGATAAAAAAACATTCAAATGGTCAAAATGCAAAGAATGTTGTATTGAACTCAGAAAACTAGATTTTCAAGGAATTTAGATGAGCCTAGGGCATTAAAGCTAAGAAGGACTGGGATGAGAAAATGACATTAAGGTGCCATGTTAAAACATATACCCTGAAACTAGATGAAATAGAAATGACATTCATGATAAGGATATTTGTGGTAAAATAACCCTCCACAATCAGATATACCAGAGACCACTCTTGCCTTTGAAATCTGTCTTTTGATCAAGTGAACCTTCAAGGAAGTCCATCGGCATTTCCAGGATATAATCTAGCCTTGAGCTCTACAGTAAAGTCTAGTTTGTTTAAGGAAATAAGCCACTGAAACAACGATGCATCTTTATCTTTCATGGTCATCAGCCATTGCAAGGTCTAATAGTCCAGCACAATGAATGTTCCAAACAAATGCAGATCTCATCTTTCTGAGAGATATGCATCTTATCCTGCAGCATGGGTCCATCTGTCATAAATATACATGTCCCAGACACCTCTTTGTCTCTGGGCAGGGCTATCCTCTGAAATACTGCCTTGTCCCTTAAGTCAGCTCTACTTGTCTCATGATCACAGCCTTCACCAGACACGCAATAGTTAAGGTCTTTTCCCACGAGGCAAACCATGTTGAGATCTTCCCCTGTCACAATTAGGACTTGGCATCTATCTGCCACCATCCATTGGGATCAGAGTTCTTAAAACCTGTATTACAATGTTCATTACGCTTCCCTTCGGACCCATGCCCTTGCATAGTCACCTGAGAAATACTGTGGCTACTCTTATACTCTAATGTGTTTTCTTCTGTTTCATCCATGTGCACAAGTCAGATAACATTATATCATGACTTCATAAAGGAAAGAAACATTTATAAAAATAACCTTACAGTAAAAGAGTAGAAACAGTTCCATATCAAACTCTAGTTGTAAACTAAGACCAGAGCATTTTATGAAACTACCTTTTGCCTGACAACTTTCTGTTCACATGATTTCCTCCTTCAGAAGGAAGTTATGTTTATTTTTCAACCTATGTTAATCAAATACTATCTATTGTAACAGCATGTCAAATTAATTTCATTAAGTAGGGCTTCCAAAGACAGTAACAGTCAGATCTGATGTAATTGGTCCTATAATCATGTATGGCTGTAGAGTGGGACACATTGCAGACTTGTGCAGTCATCAGACAGCAAACCTGCTCATCATGGCTATACCCTCTGCAGATACATATTCAGTTTTTCTGTCTTAGCTGATGCAATATAATAATGTAGGGTATTGTGCATTGTAAACTCCCTTCTATAGAGAGGAGCTTTATACTAGGAACCCTCTAAAAAATGCAATAGGAAGGGGTTTCACATTGTGAACTATCTGACATATGATATAGGAAGGGATTTTACGTTGTGAACATCATGACAAACATCGTAGGATGAGGCTTTACATTTGAAGTATTTGACAAATACAATAGGAATGGGACAATTCTCTGAAAAATGTAATATGAAGGGGTTTAGCATAGACAACCCTTTTTAGGTCCATCAACAATACATGCCTGGTGTCTTCAGAAGGAGAGGTAATGTTCATGTCAAAATATCCTTTGGGTCTGCCTAAATTGTTTGACGATGTAGATAATAATATGGCCTTACTTTGCACTTCCAGGAACGTGGAA
This sequence comes from Triturus cristatus, assembly GCF_964204655.1. NCBI lineage: Eukaryota > Metazoa > Chordata > Amphibia > Caudata > Salamandridae > Triturus > Triturus cristatus. The sequence goes on from NC_140588.1 coordinate 893,444,346, forward strand.
TCACCTTACAATTAGCACACATTATTTATGAGGGACAAAAAGTGCATACCTTGAAACCAATACATAGTAGAAGCAACAAAACAAACATAATTTTCAAAAACAATGAAGTCAATATATTAATGTTTCCAAGCCAATCACAATATTTGTACATCTATGTTGTAGATGCCCCAAGTGAAGGAACAGTGCATGGCAAGTGAATGGTGAAGAAGTGAACAGTAAACCTACAAAAAAAGCTTCCAAAAGTTTAAAAAGTGTACGTTTTGGCTTGAGGAAAGTGGCATTCACAGGTGGATAGTCCTCATCACTCTTATTGCTTCGCTCATATTCGGTTTTCATCATAGGCCATAACAGTACTGTCATTGTTATGTTACGTTTTATGGATTTGTGAATGCCACTTATCACCAAAAGGGTTACCAGGATTTTTGCGTGGTTAGTGGGTGATGGTGTTGGAGCAAGCTCTGATGGCCACCAGGTGGAGTACCAGAGGTGTTCTTGCTCCCAAAGATCAGCACTTCTGTCTTTACCTGAATTGAGTTTCAAGCAATTGTTTTTCATCCACTCTGGGTTTTCATCCATTGTGCTATGCATATCATGCATTTGGTGTAGTTGGATCTGGTCATGGGGTACTTGTCTGACATTGAGAGAATGAGCTAGGTGTTATCAGCGTAGGAGATGATAGAGCTACTGTGAGATTTGATGATGCAAGCGAGTGGTGTCATGTGAATGTTGAACAGGGTGGGACTGAGGGACGATCCTTGAGGGATTCAGCAGATCAAGTCCTTGGGCTCTGATATGTAGGGAGGGAGTCTGGCTCGCTGGGTTCTCCCGGTGAGGAAGGAGCATATTCGTTTGAGGACTGGACCTTGGATGCCTTTTGCATGTAGTATTTTGATGAAGATGGAGCGTGACACAGTATAGAATGCAGCTTAGAGGTTCAGTATTAGGAGGGTAGCAGTTTCTCCTTGGGCCGGAGGGATGCAGATCTCATCTGTGGAAGTGATGAGTACTGTCTCGGTACAGTGGTTGCTTTGAAAGCTGGATTGCAGAAATCAAGATGATTTTGGAGTTGGTGAGTTATTGTTTGAGTGCCTTCTCAATTAACTTTGCTGGGTATGGAGGAAGGGAGATGGGGCGGAAGTTGCTCAGTTCCCTGGGATCTGCTAACAGTTTTTTGAGGAGGACTTTGACTGCTGCATGCTTCCTGTCCTCAGGGAAGGTTGCAGACGCTATGCAGCAGTTGATTATGTGAGTGAGGAAATTGCTGATCACATGTCCTCTTAAGCTGGAGATACGATGTCAGCATGGGTCTTTGGGGGCCCCAAAGTGGACGGTGTTCATGACTGAAATGGTGTCTTCCTCGATGAGTGTTTTCCAGTTGATTAGGTGTTTGTCTGAGAGGTAGGTGGCCGGCTTGCTAATGATGTCCTTAGTGTTTGGTTATTTTTTTAAGTTATTGTTGATCTTTTACATGTTGCTGTTGAAGAAGTTTGAGAGGCTGTCGCAGTGTTCCTGGCAGGGGGTGATGGATTTGGCTGAGACTTCAGAGGTGGTGAATTTCTTGATGATAGCAAAACTCTCTTTGCCATTGTTGAGCTGGCTGTGATCCAGTCCGTGAGGGACCATCTCTTGGTGCCTCTGAAGAGGTGGTGGTAGTACCTGAGGGTGGTTTGCAGGTTGATCTAATGTTGGCATCGTGGTTGGCTCGTCATTACCTTTCCAGCTGTTTCCAATATCTTTGGAGTTCCAGAGTTCTTCCGTGTAGCAGGAGGCCTGTGTGTTTGTATTGTGGTGTTCATGAGTTTTGATGGGTGTCACAGCGTCAGCACAGTTGGAGATCCACTGGTTGAAGTTGGTTATGTCCTCAACTAGGTTGTAGGTGATGCTGGGTTGGCTTGTTTCAAGGGTGCTATCAATTCAGCTTCCGTTATTCTGCTACCCTTCCTGCTGGGTTGGTTGGTGTTGATGGGAGCTTTGGTTTGTTGCATGGAGATTTTGAAATGTATGTAGGGGTCGGTCAATGTGAGTTGTGAAGTGGAGTTGTAGCTGATGCTGTTGCCGGAGAGGAAGATTGTGTCTAAAGTTAGCCCTCCATTGTGTGTGGGGTCTGTGATGAACAGAAAAAAGTCCTATGTTGTTTAGACTTTCAAGGAGGTGAAAGGAACAGTTGTTGGAGGGGTTTTCCAGGTGGAAATTAAACTGGCAGAGGAGTAGGAAGTCCTGAGAGTTGATGGATCTCTGCCCCAAGTGCGGATATAAAGATAGTACTCGTAAATGCCCTTTGTGAATTCCCAAAGTCATAAATTTAGACGTTAGGTCTAAGTTTAGACCAAACATCCAAGTTTACCTTTGTGAATCGGGCCCAATATTTGCACTAGAACTGACAATGCCTTTAATAAAATCATAAAATATATTCATAGTGTGTATTCTTGAGTGTGTGTATACTTGGTGAAAAGGGAGCTAGAGTCCGCTAACAACAAATACTTCAATAAGTCTCACAGGACCGATTGTTGTCCAGAATTAATCATCCTCATGTAATGTACTAGTAGTTTGTGGGTTACAACCCCTCAGGCTTCCTTCTGTAAGGATATAGTGCCCTTATGTGGCTGTAGTTACTTGGATTAAGAAGCACTCTCCAGCTTCTTGCCACAATTGAATCTGCAATGCTAAAACAGCCAGTCACACAGCTGTGAGAACCACTTTAATAAGGCTTTAATAAAGCCGAAGGAAGCAGCCGTATAGTTCATGTACTTTTAATTTCGGAGAAAGAAAAGCAATAATTGTTAAAAAAAGTTACTGCCTGTATATTTTGATAATGGTGACTTGAAAAATGGCTAATATAAAGAGCAAGGAAGATTGCCTGTCTATGCTACAAGATAAACATAACATTTACCGGGCCAAGACACGATTACATTAACTGGTAGCCAAATGGTAGATGATTAGCACAGGGAATAAATTAAGTAATATAATACCAAATGCATAGTTTGAAGTTTATGGCTGCAAAAAAGGAATACAATAGGAAGTAATAATACACTACATTACTATACTGTAAGGCAAGGTGAGAGTCTATATCAGGGTTCTCCAAAATCGGTCGCGGAGGGCCGGATCCGTGCCAGATTTTTAGCATATCCCTATTCACATAAATGTAGTTATCTTAAAAGACTGACATTGTATTGTATTGTATTGTAGGCGGTTTTGTATAGCGCGCAGTTACCCTCGGGCATCCCAGCGCTTGATCAGTCATACCCTAACCAGGAACAAGAAGGCACATCAAAGAGGGAACAGATAGGTTTTCAGCAGTTTCCGGAAGCGCAGGGTGCCTGTTTCTGAACGCAACTCGAGCGGGAGCGCATTCCAGAGGGTAGCGATATGCACTGCGAATCTTCTGCCACCAGTGCGGGCCTTACACACCCTGGGGACCTTGAGAAGGGATTTCTGGTCCGAACGCAGGGGTCTAGAAGCTTTATAGGGTACCACTAATTTAGATAGAATAGGGGGGCCTTTGCCCTGCAGGATTTTATGGGCAATACAGAGGGACTTAAACTTCACTCTCTCTCGTACTGGGAGCCAATGCAAAATCTTCAAGGCTGGTCTGGCTGACTGCCTCCTAGGAGCATTGGTTAGTACCCTGGCCGCGGCATTTTGCACTTGTTGGAGCTTGTTCAGCGTGGCTTCAGGGGCACCAAGGAAGATCGCATTACAGTAATCTAACCTAGATGTAATCAGCCCCTGAATAAGTAGCTTCCTGGAAGTAGGGGGGAGAAGGGGCAGGACCTTACGGGCAGAGCGAAGAAGCCCAAAACAGATCCCTGCCGTCTTCTTTGCCTGCGTCTTGAAGGTAAGGTCCTGCTCCAACCAGACTCCCAAGCTCTTAATCTCCTGTTTGGAGCAGGGGAGATCTCCCAGGCAGCTAGGCCAGCTGGACAGAGGGAGAGGGGGAGCCTTGTGCCCCAGAAGCATAATATCAGTTTTAGATCTGTTGAGTTTCAACGCTGAGTCGCACATCCAGGTGTATACCTGAGACAGGCATTGATGCAAAACCTCCGGGTTCTTCATCAATTGGGAGAGAGCCACCACCAATTGCGTGTCATCAGCATAGCTGACGATTTTTATCCCGAAAGGTGCAACCACATCCTCCAGGGGAGACATATACACATTAAATAAAGTGGGACTCAAGGAGGAGCCCTGTGGGACCCCACACTGGAGGGGGATAGGAGAAGACCGCGCACTACCTTCCCATACCTGATAAGTACGGCCAGTGAGAAAGGAGCGCAGCCACTGCAACACAACACCTCTTACTCCCACGTTGGACAATCGTTGGATCAATACTTGATGGTTAACAGTATCGAAGGCAGCGCTAAGATCCAGGAGGATCACTGCCACTGACCCCCCCGAATCCAGCATGCTTCTGGCTTCGTCCACAACTGCTAGGAGGGCGGTGTCCGTGCCGTGGCCTGGGCGGAAGCCGGTTTGGGTTTCTCGAAGCAGCCCGTTGGACTCCAGAAAGCTGGAAAGTTGATAGTTAACCAGCCTTTCTGCGATCTTACCAAGTCCCGGCAGAAGAGAAATAGGCCTGAAATTAGCCAAGTCCGAGGGATCCAGACTAGGCTTTTTCAGGAGGGCCTTCACCACAGCCCTTTTCCAACCTGGAGGAACCACCCCTTGAGTAAGGGAAAGATTGATGAGGTTCGTGATAGGGGCCGTGATAACAGAGGCTACTTGTTTGAGGAATCTCATTGGAGCAGGGTCGTCTGGCGAGCCGCTCTTCATCGAGCTGAGTTCCCTTGTCACTTCCATCTCAGTTATCGGGTCAAAAGAGTCGAATAGAACGTGAGTGCCTTTTCCTTGATCTGCTACATAAGTATTCTGTGTGGCCCGAGGTAGCAGAGAAAGAATATTCTCGATTTTGAGATGGAAGTAGTCCGCGAGTTCCCTGCACTTTTCCGCGGGATTGTCGTGGATGACTGGCGGCTCGGGGATTTTGAGAAGCTCCTTAATCACCCTGAATGTCTCTCTAGAAGAGTTAGAGGCGCTAGTAATTTTTTCCTCAAAAAATTTGGCCTTGGCAGCGCGAAGGGCTTTCTTATATGACCTCATGGCTACCCGATAGTTCTCTCGACTGGCCGCCTCCCAATCCCTTCTCCATGTCCTCTCCAGCTTCTTACAGCATCTCCTAAGGGTGCGTAGTTCAGCGGTGTACCAAGGGGCCGAACCCGTTCTGCTCCGACTCTTAGCAACTCTCTTTTGGAACTTGCCCTCCAGGACCGACCTTGTAGAACCCTGCTCTATATGGCCAAAACATTATAGTGTACTTGTGGCCGAGTGGATCAATGATGGCATGTATAAAAAAGTAGCTCTGAGGCCTTCATGTGATCAAAATCTACAAACACCTCAGAATGCATACGTTTGCAATGGGAAAGACATGAACAACTGATAAGCTTTTCCAATAAAAACATTTCTCAAGAAGAAATGTGGTTTCAAAGGAAGTGGCATCTGTTTGCTTAACCGATTTGATTTTGTAAAGCCTCATGTTGCGGTTTTCAGCATTAGAGGTCACTGTTTCACAAAATGCCACTCAGAATTTCAGAGACAACAGGAGCAGGCTACATTTGTAGGGTTAGGTGCATGCTGTGCTATTTTTTAACAGCACATGGTTTGCACCCTCATTAATCTACAAGGCTCTTGTAGGATGGGTTGATTGTGAAAATGTATTGTTCAATTACTTAAAATCATTACAATATACGATCAATATTAAAAGAAAAAAAGTTAAAATCCCACGCATGTTCTGCAACCTGGTAGGGCATAATACCTTAAAACTAATATAACAATCTGGTTATAAAATACAAGTGCAAATGCATTAGACTTAAAAGGGAAGTTTGTCCAAGACTCTCTTGCTTGCTAGCCGACTGGTTTCTTTTTGTGGCTCTATTTTCAGCGACAGTGCAGCTCGAATTGATTCTATAAATTTCCCCAGCCGCGCAAGTATTTGAGCTGTATTAGAAGAGAAACACTTGTCTGAGACTTCTCTGCATCGTACAAGGCCCTGGGCTCTGCAGATAGGAAGAACTAGTTGGTGCCTCTCGCTGGCTAACTTCGGACAACAGCACAGCAGATGGAGCCAGTATTCCTGATGGTAATTACAGAGTCGACATGCAGTTAAATTGTCCTGCCGGGCCCAACCTTGATTAAAGTTCACAATGGGCAATGCAAGAAGTCTCATGTAGGTGATATTTTTTCGGGCTGGGACTGTCAGTGCTTGCTCGAAATAAGGCTGTGGTTTTCCCACTATGTAGGAGGCGTCCAGTGATGAGAAATTGGATTGATGGTGTAAGCTTTCCAAATCTCTTTCATTAGATATTTTCTTGGCCTGTCTGTTCACTGCTCTTTTCCGTGCAGCTACTGGAATGTTAGAGTTGTCCAAGTTTTGCACATCAATTTCTAACAATTGTATGGCTGCTGTCAACTGCACCTGCCATGGGGGTCCACTTTCTTCGAAGATTGTTTTAATTTGTGCTTTCAAAGATGTTGCTGGAGCGCGCAGGATACTAATATAATATTTTAAAGTGTCCCCTAAGCAGGAAATGTCCGGACGAGTAAGACCCAGCTCCAGCCTTGCTCTTGCTCTCCTAGCCTGTAGTGGGATGCCTAATACTTTCCTGTATACCGAGATTTGGTTGCTCATGAGGAAGTTAGTAAGGGCACCAGGGAAGATTAGGTGGCCATAGTTGATGGAGGGCACTACTTTTGCTCTTAAGACTTTCAAGATAGGTACAGCAGTCGGGCTGTGTAGTCTTCGATTGAGCCTTCTCAGGCTGCAGATGATACCAGCCCCCTTGCTTCTTAAATATTTCAAATGTGCTGACGGTTTAGCCCCTTCCGAAAGCCTGAGACCCAAATAATTATAGCTTTTGCAAGTTCTGATTTGCAGGTCACCTAGGCGCCATTGAGCTGTCTTCTTTCGATGGTACTTCCCAAAGATTATTATCCTGGTCTTCTCTTGATTTACCAGCAGGTTATTCTTTTGATTAAATCTGTGCAGCGCTTCTAAGGCTTTCTGTAAGCCTGTCCTAGTGTGATCTATGATAACAAGGTCATCGGCGTATTGGAGAATTTGGAGCCGCACGTTCCCCAGCTTTGGAATGAGTAGATTTGCCCCCTTCAGGTCTTTATCCAAGTCGGCTGTGTAGATATTGAAAAGTAAAGGGGCAAGAACGCACCCTTGTTTGAGGCCATTGTTGGTTGGAACCTTAGTTGTTACTGAGGTTTGGCTGGTTATAATACGCACCCAGGTCTCTTCGTAGAGAGCAATTATTGCCTTTAACAGCTTTTGAGGAATGCCCCAGCTGATAAGTTTTCCCCATAGCTTCCCGCGGTCAACTCGGTCAAAAGCTGCACTGTAATCCACGAAGCAGCAAAACAAAGGTGGTTGTGATAGCTGGATCGCACGAAGAGACAAGTGTCCTAGTGCTAGGATGTTGCCTATGGTGGAGCTTTGAGGCCTTAAACCAGTTTGGACGAATGGAAGAATATTGTGATCTTTTACCCAGGTTTCTAGTTCCTTCAGCAAAACTCTGGCATATGCTTTTACTTCTATGTCTAAAAGAGCCACAAGACGATAATTTTCGAGTTTTGTGCGGTTCCCTTTTTTGTGAATCAGAAAGAGTATTGAGCCTTTCCACGATGATGGAACGTTGGAAGTTTCAAATGCATACTTAAAAAGTGGTGTTAGCTGATCCGCCCAAAATCCGTATGTGACTTTAAACACTGCCCCTGGAACTCCATTGGGACCCGGCGCGCCGTCTGACCTCATTTTTTTAATCAGGTTGGTTATCTCAAACTTGGTGATAGCTGGAGTTTTGCCATCTTTATGGGTTACTGGAGGGATTTGTTGTATTTGGGTGTCAGTCGTGTTCTGCTGTGTTGTATACAGTAGCTTTGCATATTTGACCCACTCGGAGGCTGCCACCCCGTTTTCCTTGCTCTGACCGGTGTGGCTCTGTTGTCTGATATATCTCCAAAGTTGGATGTGACCCTTTACTTTGAAAAGGTTAAATATTTTCAGCCACTCTGCCTCGATTTTCTTTAGCCGGATTTCCCATATTTTCTTCCTATGTTTCCTGCGAAGCACTTTTATTTCCAGAGTGTGGGGAGTTGTAGCTCCTTTTCTTATCGCCTTCAACGCCTTTGAAAGACTCCGCTTGGTTTGCGCTAGGGCCCTTGGTTTTAGTTGTAATGAAAGGTTTTGTGGATGGGAGTCCTGTGCTTTAGGGCTACCAGTGACACGTCCAAGAACAGTTTTTAGTTCCTCAAGTAGTGCTTTCCAGAGCTCCAAGGGAGATACCAAACTACTAACTGTTTGGCTCAACTCTTTGTGTGTGATCCACTCCAAGAGTTTTGGACCTAGATTTGTGGTCCATTTTATTCTACTCAATACTTCATGGTGCTCTTCTCCAGTTGAGGTCCCCAAAGTTCCCGGTTGTTTTGCAGATTTCCCATTTAAATCAAACTCTCAGTGGTCTGTGATCACTCTCATCCCTATTTCCCACTTCGAAGTTGTTAAAGTATGTTAGCAGGTTCTCAGAGATAAAGATGTAATCGATTGTTGACTTATCCCTGAAGGTGGGAAAAGGATGCCAGAGAGGGTCCGCCGCTTTTTTGGTGGCGTGGGCGGAAACCATATTTTGCGAGAAAAGAAGCCGTTGTAGAGGAGCCGATTCTGTTTTGATTGAAGGATCCCTTGTTACGTGTCCCAGCTCCCTGGTGTTCATGTCCCCTACTCTGATTGAAAGATGTGATGCATATTTATTTATATGTAGTCCATTTTTGTTGTTAATGTTTTTAGTTCTTGCTTTTTTTGCCGTGTGGCAGGGTTAACATCACAGTTAATTATCAAAAGACGGATTGAGAGATTGTTACTTTTAAATCCGCAGATCAGTACTGTTTTCAAGTTGGGGGTGTAAGTTGTTAATGATGTTACCTCTATTTTGAGGGCGTGATTGATAAAAATTGAGAGCCCACCAGTTGCTCTCCCAAAGATGTTGCGTTTTATCACTGCAGTGTGAAACTCATAAAAGCCTGGGAGAATTAGGGGTTCAGTGACCCACGTCTCTTGTAGGCACAGAATGTCATTTGCTCGGAGGTACGTACATGCCGCATTGCAGCTAAGCAATCTTTTTAAGCCCTGCGACGTTCCACGATATGATGGACAGATGTGTGTTGTTGCCCGATGTTCTATTCTTGTTCAAGTGACAAGCCGCCTTTATTCTGTTAGAAATGCCGTTGTGGGGACTGGCCACCAAGTCTGTTCCGAGTGCCTTGCGATGCACTGGGCTTTGTCCCACTGTAGTGGACTGACCTTTGATCGAGTGAGCTTATTATGTTGTAAGCGTTATAAGATCTAGGTTCCACGGCTGAGCTTTTCCCTGGTTGATTGCACGCTGTCCCCCTTAACACTGAGTAAACCTCCTTTATTGGTGATGTTACTGCTAATACGTGTGGGTATTTCACGGGTATGGGGAAAGCTATGTCAATGCCCCAATCAGCCAATTTGCTATTTCTTCTAGTTTAAGACCCACCTGGGCATGGCGACTCAGCCCTATTGAAGTTGATTCCCCGTGAGAATCGCTGGAAAGGCTCAGGAACTTAACCCAGACTAGGTCGTTTGAGTGTATTTCAGTGAGTGACGGAATGTGGTTGAATAGACTGAGTATATTGCTCCTATTTAAAATATCATGTTGACCTTTGATGAAGTATCTAGGAGTGAAAATCACCTTGTGCGTAATTTTACTAACTTGGTTTGCTTTATGCTGTGTATTTAGATCTGCTTCCAGATTACTTATATTGTGGCTAGAGCCAGGGTTCTGTTGGCGTGGTTCTAATCGCTGAATCAGGCTTTGGACTAGCTGAGCTGCTTGATCACCGGGTTTCTGCAAGCCCAAGAATATGTGTCCCTGAAGTGTGTTATCCCCGGTATTGGGTTCTTGCTCCTTGATTGAACCTACTGGTCTTCTTTGCTCTACCTTTTTGATGTTTGGTAAATGAGGTAGTTGCGCTATTGTTGCCGGGCCTGATGGACTGTGCAAAACCCCCATGCGGGAAATTGGCTTTGCAGGGCTATCAGACTCTTTTGTAGTGCCCAAAGAAGCTGGTGCTATGAGTGTTACATTATTTGGGACGTGATTTTGGGTGAAAATCGGATAGAGACGTATTTTATCTTTATTAATTTGTAAATTTTGAATATGAGTTGGTAATAGGAGGGCGCGTTTTTTTGATGCCTTAGCTTTTTTTTCTTGTTTCTTTAATTTTTTCTTAGCCCTCCTTGAAAGAGGTTCCTCCTTCCTTTTCTGGTTGGAGTTGTTGCCCTCAATATGCCTCCCTGGATTTAAGATTCGAGAGCTGGAATTGCAACTGGATGGACTGGTAAAAAGTTTAGTGGATACTAAAAGTCCTTGAGTCTTGGGTTTTGTTAGAGGATTACCCGTATTGCTTTTAGCTGAGTTGCCCGAAGGGCTGTCGGGGTTTAAAGCAGCTAAGATACTGCTATTATTCGTCAGGCCCGTCGGGCCTCCTGTTTGAGTTTTTAATGAGCCTACCAAGTCTTTTAGGATTACTAGCAGATTTGCCCATGTGTCCATGAGTGCTGCACACGAACAGGTGCAAATGCGCTTATTCTGGGCTTCACTGACCTTGTTCTCTATGAAGTCCACCTTATTGTTCAGTTCCACTAGTCATTGTGCAATGGTGGTTAAAAGTTTGATTTGTAACTCCATTTTCGTTGATTGCCAGAGCAGTGACCTAGCCATGGTTTGAACTGTTTCACCTGGTGGGGTTGCTCCTGGATCGTAGATGGCACTACTATCGTAAGGACTCTGACTTTTAGTACTTTGTGTAGGGGAGGGAGAGCACCGGGTACCGTTAGCAATTCTGAAGAGATTTGGGGTCAGCTCCAGTGTACTTTGTATCTTTGATTCCAGGTTTTGGAGGAATAATCAGTGATAGATATCCCAAGTTTTGCAGCTGCTCTGGCACACCTGTTTTAGTTGGACCGGATACTGTAGATACAAGCAAAAGTGACTGCTCAGGAGAGTGCAGGATAGGTTGTTGCTGACAGTGTATTTGAGCTGTCACTACCTGCTCTTGGTTTCTACGAGTTGATACAGTGCTGTCACTGACTGGATCACTTACACGTCTATGTTTCTTCCCTGAGGGGCAGCACAGCCCCGGACATGATTCAGAGCACCGTCTTTCGATGTTTGTGCTTCCTATGTTTGCACTTTGAGCTTGTGTTGCAGGAAGCTTATGGTTGGACTTGCTCCCTGACATGTGGTTCATACCATTGCTGATCTTGGCTCTTCTTAGTTGGTCTGTCGGGGCGAAGGCGCACTCGTCATTGGGAGGACGTTTTTATAAATATTTGGTTATAAGACCTGCCGATGGAGACTTTAAATAGGACTTTTTGTCGCGGACTACGGTCTGTGCACTCCTTAAGATTCTAGGTGATACATTGGTCTGTGGGAGTGGCTTTGCGTGGGCGTTTTCTTGATGCTGAGTGACTTTTTCTTTTTTTTTGTCATTCTTCAGTTTAGAAACTCGGTTTATCAGTAGATCTGGGGTTTTGCCGATATCTTGAGCCTAAGCTTGCTCCTTGAGGTTTGGAGTTTAAATAAAGTTGTTGTCTGTGCCAAAATCCTAGCAGCAAAACTAGATGATCTTGTGGGAAGGGAGACCGGGAGATTCTTGCTGCATGCTCTCGGTGTAGATAAGGTAAGTCCCAGATCGGCTACACGAGTTTATCAACTCTTTGGGACTTATTCTGGCCTGTGGTGTATTCCGAATGACTTTTTAGTCCAGAGCGATGAGGCAGAGCACCAAGCAATAATCTGCAAACAGAGAACCACTCCAGCAGTATGCAAGACTTTAAGGTGCTCCCAGCTCCCGCCGCACACCAAGCAAAGCTGTGGACCAGACAATGAGCAGCTCATCTAGTGAGACAAATCTTTGTGGTGCTCCTGGCTTGTCGTACTTTAGAATTTGGGACCGCGTAGGAGGCAGGGCCCTACCCCTGTCTATCCCGGTATTAGCGAACCGCGAATGGTTAATGCGGTATGTACAAGTGCTTTGTGTAATGTTTTAGCTATGAATGCACTGTGTATACGTTATTATACATCACTACGTGGGTTCCATCTTAGAGCGGTGGCCATCTTATGGTTGCCCTCACATAGGCTACATAGCTTGAAGCAAATTCGGGCCTCTTAGAGCACATGTGCCTTCCTTTGACTTTTCTGTGACCTGGGCAGCTTGGCTCCGCTGCCCCAGGTCAGTCCGGTCTCACGAGCTCCCCGTCCTCTGGCCACCTGTGATTAGCATCAGGGCTTGACACACCATAAAGCCTTTACATTAAACACAAGCCTCCAGCTAATCTCTTTCACACCTGACTGTTCCTGCTTTATGGCTTGTTTTCCAAACAGGAGATGCTCATGTTTATTGGGGCCTATCGATATCTGATGTGGGATCTGAGCCTTGCTGGGTAAATAATTGCGGGCTGGCTTAACTGGAATGTGGGATGGTCATCATGACTCTGCCTTTTCGTTTGAAATGTATACTTTATATGGCCATATCGTAAACCAAGGAATGTATGCCTGAAGCAGGATATTTTGTATTTAAGGAGAAGCCCGTTTCTGTGATTTTTAGCAGTCTCCTGAGAACATACACGCTGTTGTACTTCTAGGATACCTGTAATTGGTCTGCAGCCAATAAACTGATCTTTGACTTCACCCAGAAGACTCTGTGTTTCTGTAGGTCTGAAACAGGAAGAACCCGAAGTCATAGGGTGTGTTCCCCTGCACCGCTGGGCTTAAAATTCCCAGTACTTCAGTTGGCGCCCAACTCGGCACGATTTCAGCGGTACCGGTCCAAGCCAGAGGTTCGTGAGGAGCTTCGTGTGGAAATTCTGGAGGAAGGCCGCCACTTCATCGACCCCTGCATGTCGACGTGGTCCGAAAGTCTTTTCTGCGAGGTTCTCCGCGTCCCGACGGCTACGAAGGACTGCTGCCCTGATTAATCGCCCTGTTTTGGACCCTTGACGATTTTGGTAGAGCGAAACAATCAAGAGAGTCTTCTGGTGACGCCATTGATCATCGATATTCAGTTAAGTATAAGTGGAGCGTCTCCCAGTTTGAATTCGGTATACTTCGGGATAATTTTGATTTGGAGTTTGCAAACCCCAAAGCCAGAGGACTCGTGTATTAACGAGACTATCGTAATCGATAATCCTTTGAAGTTTGGAGCTAGACTAGTGAGCGAAGATGCCTGGTGCTAGTGTATTTGGAAGATTGTTTTGTTTGAGTTGTGGAAGGGATTTCCAGTTAGAGGATTCATGTCCGGTTCCTCCAATTGGAACTCCAACTTATGAGCTTTATGTAAAACATGGCGTGGGCCCCATTGCATATAATGAAGTATGGATCCGATACACCAGAAATGACGGTGTTTTAAAATGGCCCCAAAATTGTTTAAAAAGAAAGCCCGGCCGGCGATGTTTGATTCTATCCGCCTATGGTGAAAGGAAGCCAAACAGAAGGAAATTAAGCTAGCGAAAAGAAATAAGAGAGAAAGAGGTATGTCAGTGATGCAAGCGGCTGTGCAATTTAAAGATAATGAGGAGGAACAAATGAATGAGCAATTGCACAGACAGCGCAAACTAGGGATTGATAAATGTTACCCTGTTTTGTCACCCCTTGTGCAAGATGAGACAAAAGAGAAAGAGAAAGATTCCCTAATGTCCCATTTGTTAAGTTCACCACTCCCATATGCGCAAAATGCCACAGCACATCCACAGCTTGTAAATGTGCAGCCTCCAGTAAATATGCCGCAAGCCTTCCCGCAGCCGCCAGCTCCTCTTCAGCTGGCTCCTATCCCTGCAGTGCAGCCCTCTCAAGGGTCGCCAGTTTTGTTACCTGTTACCCCCGCGCTTCCTGCGACTTTGCCTAGCACGCCAGCGGCTTCCCCTGGCGCTCCTTCTTACACTACCCAGGTACCTGTATCTGACTCTGTTTTTCTTCCCTCTGTCTATCCCCCCGTTTTCGCCTCAACTTCTCCTTCAGCACGACAACGACTAGCTAATGTAGTTACTAGTTTAATGTCGCCTCTCTTTGGGTCATCTAGTGCGACTCCTGGCTTACAGCGTAAGCAATTGCGCAGTCAGCTGCCTGGTCCCGACGAGAAAGAGGTGTTAGATCACCTGGCGCATAGGTGGATTGGTTTCCCTTCACTCTATGATGTGGAATCAGTTGTTAACGTTTTTCACCAATGGCATGCCCCAAAACAGAGGTATGTCTTTGACAAAATGTGTGAATTCCTCTGTGAGGAATTGGAGGATAATGGTGCAAACCCAAACCCACAGGAATTGTGTCGAGTGCGATTTGATTTTGAAACAGGTATAATTGTGGGCCCCAATGTAGATAAAGCAGTTGCGACTTTACTGTCCCTCAGAAATGGTGATTGCCAGCAATCATTGTTCGAACAGGAACTCAATGTTGGCAAAAAGGTAAAATCGAGCCAATATCCGATGCGAGAGGTTCCCCCAGTTTGGAGACCTGCTGATCCAAATGCTAATCCACCTGTCTTAGCACATTTTCAACGTGTTTGGGTGCATGTCCCATGGAAGCGATCTGAGGTGTTAGCGCTCAAGCAGACATTGCCTGACCCCCGTAAGAACCCTACAGGATATTATAAGGAGTTATCCCAAACTGCAGAATCGTGTGTCATGAATTTGGCTGACATAGATATGTTATTCGGGAATGTTGTTCCACAGACTTTATGGGGATCCATCCGTAATACGGATCATGCTGCAGAGCTAGGGGGTACATGGGCTAATATCGTTGCTGCAGACGCTAGACAGGTTGGTGGCGCGAAGCCTGATCCTTTGGTAGCAGAACTCCCTGGTAGAATTATCACATACATGAAAACTACAATGCCAGCGATGCGCGTAAATTGGGATAAACTATCCGCATGTAAGCAGAAGAAAGATGAGACAGTGTCTGATTTCTTTACCAGGTTTGAAGAAACGTTTATCGACCACAGTGGTCAAGACATGAGCACTGAAGGTGGCCAACGGTTATTTGTTGATAAATTTGTGCAGAATCTACTTCCCGAGTTGTGTAAAAAATTAAAAGACTCAGAAAGTTCTTGGGCTGTTTCCTCTTCAGCACAAATACTGGCTACTGCACAGTATTATGAAAATAGAGACAAAGATGAGAAGGATAGAACAGATAAGAAAACGAAAGAACTAAAAACAAAGGTCCTCTTGCAGCAGGCTTATCCACCACGTGGAGGACAGAATAATTATAGGCAAACACAAGGTATCTATCAGCAGCCCCAACAATTTCAGAATAATCAGCAAATGAATGGGTATTATCAACCACAAATCCCTGTAGGTCCCAACCAATGTTCATATTGCAAAGAGGAAGGTCATTTTAAATATAGTTGCCCTAAATTAATGCAGCGTAACAGTAATGCGTATGGCGCAAGAGGTAGAGGTGGTCAGCAAGCTCCTAGAGGCAGAGGGCGTGGAAATGTTCCCCAGAACGCGCGTCCTCTTCCGCCTCAAAATACAATAAATAGCTTTGATCAGCAAGCCAACGCGACTGGTAATACAGCTCAGTATTACAATAATGATTATTATGCAGAAGACGACAATGTAGAAGATAACGATTACTAGGACAGCCATAGACAGAGAGAGGGAGTTGTTTCAGTGCCAGTGGATCAGAGCGGACCTTATGTTAAAGTAACTACAGCAAATGTAACGGAGCCCTTTCTGCTGGATACTGGTGCTGCAAAGAGTTCAATTATGCATTCAAAACTCTCTGGCGCGCCTTTGTCTGGCGAAATGAATGTTTCAGTAGGTTTTTCTGGCGCCCCAGTTAGGAACCCGATTTCTAGTCCTATGTCACTTTCTGTTGGACCTTGTGAGTTAAAAGCACCCCTCATTCTAACGACAGGTTGTGGTGAAAATTTGCTAGGATTAGATTTGCTAAAAAGATTGCATGCAACGCTATATTGTTCTCCCTCAGGAGTACAACTTACATTAGGCAAGAAAGTGATTTCCCCGATGTATTTGTCTAAAAATGCAATGCCACCTGAATTGTCATCCCTTCCGGATGTCCTTTGGGCTACTGGTCCCAATGATGTGGGTCTTTTGGAAATACCGCCATATGTGGTCACTTTAAAAGCCAATGTCAGATTGCCACGTATTCCCCAGTACAAGATCTCCAATGAAGGTCAGAAAGCATTGTTAGCAATTGTCAGTGATTTGATTAAAAAGGGTGTAATTGAAGAGAGAAGAGGCAACGTTTGCAATAGTCCTGTTTTTCCTGTCTTAAAACGAACGGACCCTTCACAGCCACCTGTTTACAGATTTGTGATTGATCTTAGAGAGGTTAATAAGATTGTTGTACCACAGTTTCCAGTTGCCCCTGATATAACTGCCTTGTTAACCATGATTCCAGCATCCGCTGCATGGTTCTCAGTGATCGATCTGAAAAATGCTTTCTTTAGCATCCCAATTGCAGAGGAGAGCAGAGACATTTTTGGCTTTAGTTTAGGAGGTCGCAGCTTCCGCTTTAAACACGCTCCCCAGGGCTACTGTGAAAGTCCATCAATATACAGTTAGGCTTTAAAAGCGCAGCTTGATGCACTTGTTTTATCGAGTGGCACTATCCTTATTCAGTACGTCGACGATTTACTAATCGCCGCGGATACTGAAAAGATTTGCAAAAACGCTACCTTGTCATTGTTGCGTCATTTGTCTGCCTTTCATCAGAAAGTGTCTCTCTCAAAGCTGCAATATTGTCGACAAGAAGTGACCTACTTAGGTCATCTCTTATCGAAGGAGGGAAGGAAACTGACCCCAGAAAGAATTCAAGCCATTGACAGTTGAGTGTGCCAAGAACACAGAGAGAAGTGCGTGCTTTCTTGGCCCAAGAAAGCACGCACTTCTCTCTGTGTTCTTGGCACACTCAACTGTCAATGGCTTGAATTCTTTCTGGGGTCAGTTTCCTTCCCTCCTTCGATAAGAGATGACCTAAGTAGGTCACTTCTTGTCGACAATATTGCAGCTTTGAGAGAGACACTTTCTGATGAAAGGCAGACAAATGACGCAACAATGACAAGGTAGCGTTTTTGCAAATCTTTTCAGTATCCGCGGCGATTAGTAAATCGTCGACGTACTGAATAAGGATAGTGCCACTCGATAAAACAAGTTCATCAAGCTGCGCTTTTAAAGCCTGACTGTATATTGATACTGTAGGCATTGGATTCCTAATTTTTCCTTGTTGGCAAAACCTTTGTTAGCATTAACATGTAAAGACACACCGAATCCTATTCCATGGTCTGAAGAGTGTCAGAAAAGTTTTTTGGAATTGCGTAATGCATTATGTTCAGCTCCTGTGTTGGGTACCCCTGACTACAGCAAGCCTTTTACATTGTATGTTCATGAGAAAGATGGTTGCGCATTATCAGTGTTAACACAGCCTTTTGGCGACAGACCGCGCCCAAGCGCATATTTTTCGTCAACCTTGGACCCGGTAGCGAGGGCATTGCCAAGTTGTCTGAGAGCCACAGCCGCCGCAGCTATGTCTATTCGACAGTCTGCTGGCCTAGTAATGGATCATACATTGATTGTTATGGTCCCACATGCTGTGGACACATTGTTAAACAGGACCAAGACACAACACTTAACTAGTGCGCGATTATCTGGTTATGAGCTGACACTGTTAGCAAACCATATACACATAAAGAGATGCAACACGTTGAATGCAGCTACACTATTACCAATTCCAGCAGACCTAGATGAGATTGAGCAACATGATTGTCTGTTCAGAACAGAAGAAGAGATGAAAGGGAGAGTAGATCTTAAAGATACTCCCCTGACTGAGTGTGATGGTACTTTATGGGTGGATGGTTCGTGTTTTAAGCTTCCGAATGGTGATACGACTGCTGCATATGCTATCACGACTTTGCACACGATTGTGGAAACTGCGCGTGTGCCACAAAATTCGGCTCAGGCAGCAGAACTGATTGCCCTTACAAGAGCATGCGTGTTGTCTGAAGGAATGAAAGTGAACATATATACGGATAGCCAGTACGCCTTTGGTGTGGCTCATAGTTTTGGGCGATTGTGGAAAGAACGTGGGTTCCTGACTTCGCATGGAGCTAAGATTCAGAATGGCAAGTTGGTGAATGATCTCCTTGAGTCGCTGACCCTACCGTTACAAGTTGCGATTATGAAATGCAGTGCGCACAAGAAAATCACTGATGATGTTGGTCGTGGTAATGCGTTTGCTGATGAAACCGCGAAAGAAACAGCAAAAGATGTGACGACTCGAATGTATGTTGCAGGCCCTGCAAGATGGGTTGGTGATGTTGGAATGTGTGAAAACACAATAGAGAGTGTAAAGTCCCTTCAAGCTGAAGCCACAGAGAAAGAGTTGAGTAAGTGGAGAGAAAGTATGGGTAAGTTGGATGAGAATGGTTGTTGGATTGATTTGTCAGAACATAGGCGATGGTTGTTACCTGATGCATATGTGCTTCCAGTGGTTACTATGGCACATGGAATGGCACATATCAGTACGAAAGGAATCTGTAAGTTGTTGTCTCCAGTATGGCAGAATGCTGGAATTCCTAAGTGTGCAGAGAATGTGGTCAAGAATTGTATGGTATGCTTGAAGTACAACCCTGGTAGGGGAACCCCAACTCCTGCTGGTCATTTTGCGCCTCCATCATATCCATTTGAAGTTTTGCAGCTAGATTTTATCCACATGGAAAGATGCAACAACCTGAAATATGTATTGGTGGTTGTCTGCGCTTTTTCAAAATGGATAGAGGCCTATCCCCTAAAAGACGACACTGCTCTATCCACAGCCAAAGCCCTTGTGAAGGAATTTTTCTCTAGGTTTGGAATGCCAAGAATGGTGTGGAGTGATAATGGGAGTGAGTTTGTGGGTCAAGTGATGAAGAATGTGTGTGAGGGAGTAGGGATAAAACAGAAATTCCACGCTGCAAATCACCTCCAATCAGCTGGATTAGTAGAGCGCTACAATGGCGCTCTAACACTCAAGCTGGCCAAAATCCAAGCGAGCTCAGGTCTTAAATGGCCTGACGCTCTGCCTCTAGCACTCCTGTCCACCAGAATGACCGTGCATTCACGAGTGGGACTTAGTCCCTACGAGGTCGTTTTTGGCCGCCCAGCCAATGTATGGGATGTGCCAAGACCGACAAAATTCAGTGAAATCGAGCATCCAGTACTGCTTGATTACTTGTATGATCTGATGGCTAAATTATGTGTTTTACACCAACAGGTGCACGATACTCTTCCCCAGGCCTCTGAGGCTCCAGGACACCCTATCGACCCTGGCGCGTGGGTTTTGGTAAAAAATTTCCAGCGCAAAAGCAACGATGGGCCTCGTTGGATCGTCCCTCATCTCGTACTTCTGTCTACAAGATCAGCTGTTCGAGTAAAGGGGAAGAAGAACTGGATCAACGGCGCCCACGTGAAAAGGATCCCTTTGCCTCTGCCGTATGACCAGTGGGTCCAGGAGGGTATCGCAGACTCTGAAACAGACACTGTACCTCGTTTTGTGCCGTTCAGTGATGCACGCATAAAAGGCACAACTTCAGCACAACAGAGTGACGATATTTTGCAAGAAGCTGTGCCACCGTCAATTCGATTGGACACTACAGAGCCTGAACTCTTGTTTCAAGATCAGACAGTACCTGGCCGTTTTCATTATAATCTAAGACCAAGGCCTATTGACAAATAAATATTCTTTTTCTTTTACCTTTTTATTTTTTGATAACCAGAGCTCTCCCATCTGAAGGACTTTCTTGATTTTTGTTTTTCGAACCACCATCCGGGTTCAGCCGCAGGGTCGCGGTGCCAAGACTTTGGGGTACAGGCCGAAGACGTTAGGTCAACGGTTCTGGTTGGTCTAGGGCGTTCCCTGGACCGACAGGCGTACTCCTTAGCAGAAGATACTCACCCGCCCCGAGCGGCACGATTAGAGGATGGAGTTTTTCAAGATGGAGAGACTCGCTGAGGAAATTAACTTTAAAGCAAGAATGTGTAAAATAATGAAGAGCAAACGTTTTGTATTATTATGCCTGTTTATATTATGTAGTATGATAATGTTTACTGTAGGATTTGTATTCTTCTCCTCTCAAGTGCCCATTGCACCCACTGTACAACCTATACCTCCTCCTACTATCTCCTCACACTCTTTTCACCCTCTGCCTGAACATAAACAAGCTAGACGGTCTGAGTTTGTAAACAACTCGTTTACTCAGCTCCTGCACCAGCACCAACTAGTTATGAATACAACCAATTGCTGGGTGTGTGGTTTAATGCCACATACCATTAATAAGGGTATTCCTTATCTAGTGCTGCCGTTTAGTTACAATGGATCGTCATGGGCATTCCAGACCATGTTTCTCTTTGCTCTAGATGCGTACTCCCCGCGACAACCGCGTTCCATCAGACCTAGTACAAATCATAAAGCTTTAATGAAAGGAGTTGCCGATATGAGCAGAGATATCGATGCATACTCATCTATTCCCAAAGAAGAGTTGAGAGCTTATGTAGGGTGGAACGCGACGGGGTATAGTATTAGTCTGGGTGAAAGACAGCAAAAAATCTCATCCCCAATCTGGGTCGTACCCCACATAGGTCGGTTCTGTTTGCAAGGTAATGGTCAGAATCCTAGAGCTCAACTGGGGAGAAGTGACTGTACTGAAACGAACACTTTTCCGTCGCAGTTTTCCCCTGCGTTTTTGGCTGCCAAGGGTACATATTTTATCTGCAATGACCGAGCATATACATGGTTGCCCCCTGATTTCTCGGGCACATGTTATATTGCAAACTTGCTACCGCCAACATTCGCTGCTGCCTCCGACTATCACAAGACCAGAGTTGTGAGAGGCGTAATTAGTAAGGAGGATACTGCCGGTCAGGAAGCAGGAGATTTCTTTTTGGGTTTCCTGCCGTTTTGGGGACCTATGGTCAATAGTAGGAACCTGAGACAACTGACTCGTGTGGTTGAATCCACCGTTAATGTTACGGCTGGTGCCCTTGGTAATTTGACAGCTGAGCTCCAAGCGGATTGCCTCATGACTTTGCAGAACCGCATGGTTCTAGACGTCATACTTGCAGACCGCGGTGGGGTATGTAAGGTTATCCAATCTAGTTGTTGCATTTTCATACCAGACAACGCTCCAACAGTTTATCAAGCCATCTCCAAACTACATAAAATATCTGAGTCCATACACGTGGATAAAGGAGATTGGTCACTGGTGGGGTGGCTCTGGGAACTGATATCTGCCTGGGGTTGGAAAGTTCTGATGGTCATTGGAATGATCTTAGCCATCCTTTTCCTGTTCTGTCTGTGCATACAGTGTGCTCCTGCGATATGTGGCCTCTGTGCTACATTATGTGTAAGGAAACCTGTATCGAGGGACGAGCTAAGTAATAGGATGATGCTACAGCAACATCTCCATGACTTCGTGAATATTGACCTAGACTCGGATTGAAATGAGTATAGTTATTGCCTATGTAAGGGCAAAAGGAGGGTCTGTCGTACTTTAGAATTTGGGACCACGTAGAAGGCAGGGCCCTACCCCTGTCTATCCCGGTATTAGCGAACCGCGAATGGTTAATGCGGTATGTACAAGTGCTTTGTGTAACGTTTTAGCTATGAATGCACTGTGTATACGTTATTATACATCACTACGTGGGTTCCATCTTAGAGCGGTGGCCATCTTATGGTTGCCCTCACATAGGCTACATAGCATGAAGCAAATTCGGGCCTCTTAGAGCACATGTGCCTTCCTTTGACTTTTCGGTGACCTGGGCAGCTTGGCTCCGCTGCCCCAGGTCAGTCCGGTCTCACGAGCTCCCCGTCCTCTGGCCACCTGTGATTAGCATCAGGGCTTGACACACCATAAAGCCTTTACATTAAACACAAGCCTCCAGCTAATATCTTTCACACCTGACTGTTCCTGCTTTATGGCTTGTTTTCCAAACAGGAGATGCTCATGTTTATTGGGGCCTATCGATATCTGATGTGGGATCTGGGCCTTGCTGGGTAAATAATTGCGGGCTGGCTTAACTGGAATGTGGGATGGTCATCATGTCTCTGCCTTTTCGTTTGAAATGTATACTTTATATGGCCATATCGTAAACCAAGGTATGTATGCCTGAAGCAGGATATTTTGTATTTAAGGAGAAGCCCGTTTCTGTGATTTTTAGCAGTCTCCTGAGAACATACACGTTGTTGTACTTCTAGGATACCTGTAATTGGTCTGCAGCCAATAAACTGATCTTTGACTTCACCCAGAAGACTCTGTGTTTCTGTAGGTCTGAAACAGGAAGAACCCGAAGTCATAGGGTGTGTTCCCCTGCACCGCTGGGCTTAAAATTCCCAGTACATCAGGCTCCTGCCACGCCCCAACAAGAAGGCGGTAATTAGGGACAGCTGCTGCAGGCTGTTGTGTTTTTAAAATAGTGCCCACTGCAAACAAGAGGTGTTTACGGTGCTCGCGCACCGAATCGGTTTATAAAAATGTTGGGACTGCGTTTCGCTTTTTTCAGGGCTAATGCGGTAATCGTGGGTCCTGCCGCACCTCAAATAGGTATTAAACAGCCCTAAATCGCTCCTGCTCCCTCGATCTCTTCAGAAATGGCAGGAAATGGGAGTGGTGTTCGTGGCTCCCACCGACCCCCCATAAAAAGGGGAGAGAGTGCTCCCGATGCCCCCGCACAGCGAAAGGGAGAGAAGTGCTCCTCGCGGCGCCCACGCCATAGAAAAAAAATTAAAGGGGGGCGAGAAAAGCTCACGGGCTGCTCTTCATGCGTGGCTCCCGCAGCTGTTCACCTCCTCTCGTGGCTCTTGCTGCCTCTGTCTCCCGGCCGCAACTCTCTACCACACTTGGCCTGCGGCTCCCGCAGCCCGTTTTCTGCTGGATTGCGCGTATGGAAGTGCACCGTGGCACCCGCCGCCGCACTCTGCGCACTGAAGGGGGGAGAGGTGACCCTCGCGCCACCGAAAGGGAAGCAAAATGCTCGCGGGGCTGCAATTCACTTGCAGGGCCTGCAACAGCACTCTCCCAACTCTGTCCCAGCCACAGCACTCCTCCCCTTGTGGCTTACTCGCGGCTTACATCCGGCTTCCAGGTAAGTGGCTCTCTTGCATCTCTCACTCCAGCTCGTGTGTAGACCATAATAGGATTGAAAAAAGCACAGGACAGACCAAATAGAATGAACCTAGGTTGGGTTCAAATTTATAATCCCAACTGAAATCTTGTAAATCTTTGTCATTATGAGTACATTTAGTTGGCTGAGCATTAAAGCACTTTTTCTCAAAAAACATTGGTTGGGCATTGATTTACTATATATTGTTTCTGTGTTTTGCTCAGTTCTGAGTTTCCAGCCCACAACAACTCCCTGAGTCTGTAAAAAATGCTCTACCTTACTGAGAGCCAGGTTAATATTGCAAATGCAAATTCTTTGACAAATACTGGAGGATGGGAGTTTACACAGTGAATTTGCTAACAAATGCAAGTGAGGAGTTTTACATTGAAAACTTTGTGTCCTCTCCAAAAGGAAGATCTTCCTGTTGTCAGTTCCATTACACACAAACCCTATAGGGAGGTGCTATATATTGTTAACACCAAGAGACTTTCTAGTTCAGATGATACTAGTAAGATCAGCATTTCATTTTGTACATTTGTAATAACATCTCATTGTTTCATTGTGTGTTGTAAGAAATCGGGTTATTAATTGAGAGGAGTGAGAGCCCGACTCAAGTACCAAATACAATCTTTGTCAGGGTAAACCTGTGTTAGGTTATGTCATGTTATGTCATCTAATTTTATGTTATGTTATCAGTTTTTTAGAGCATGCTAATTACCAATGAGGTATCTAGGCACTCAATAGAAGGTGTGTGCGGCCAGCCCAAGTAAATATACAACATACAAAAAATCCCAAGCCATTTTAGATAATTAGACTAAATTGTATTAAATGAAATGATACCAGAAAAACAAAAATGCATTTAGTGGAACTAGAGATATGCAATTTCAAAGTTTATATTGAAAATAGCATCTAAAAACACACACCGCTACTCGCGGTCATTTGGTTGTGCTACACCAGTGGAAAGACACAAGTTCAGGTCAACACCAATGGAGCGTGAGTTGAATACAGGAACCAGGTTAGTCCTTCAGAAAGGTTCGCTTATAAGTCTGGTGCAAGAGTTCTCATTCGCCGTCTGAAGGCCACGAGCAGCTGGAAAATTGTCACAGACGATTGTTGCGGTAGCATGAAGAGCAGGTTGGGCATTATGGACAGTCGTCACTGTAGTGGGAAGAGCCGGTCAATCATTGCTGACGGTCATTGTTGTAGCTTCGCGTTGGCAGTCATTGTGGGCTGTTGTTGCTAGAGACAGGGGCTCACATTGCCGGTCGTCACTGAATTTCACTGTCAACAAAAAAAACAGTATCATTGGAGCTCCGCATTGGCAGTCATAACGGTGGAGGAATCTTGGCAAGGAGCCCAAAATTCAGGATTTTTACCTTTTCTTAAGGAGGAACACATTCTCATGCTAGCTAGTTGTCCAGGACCTGCGGAGGCACCTCTTGGAGATCAGGGACTCACTCCAACAGAGGCCAGCAAGGCACAGGCAGGTCCAGTTGCAGGTCCAGGATGATTACGTTGTAGCAGGTCAGCTGGGTAGTTACAGGAAGGCCTCTAAAGCTTGCTATGCCCCTATAACTCACACAGGAGGTCAGCCAGCTAAGTCCTGGATTCACTCTAGTTAGCCTGGGATGAAGGCAAGCAGGTTCAGTCTTCCTGATCATAAAGCAAGTAAGTCCCTCGAGCAGCAGGATAGTCATCTGGCAGCAGATCAGTCCTTCTGTGACTCCCACATGTCCAGGAGTGTTCTGAAGAGTGGCTTTGGAGGTTCAATATTTATGCCTGGCGTCAGCCTTTCTGTGGGGGACTCCATATCCAACCACCACATCTGGTTCTGCAAAAGTATTTCCCTTCCCGTCTAGGCGTGACATAAGGCACCCAGGCTTGGTGTCAGATTTCTTTGTGAGTGCAGCAGACAAAGCGCTTTTGAAGTGTAAGTCAGGGTGGATACAGCTCCTCCCCGAGCCATCCTGTCCACAGCTAAGCCTCCTTTGTGTCACTGTCTGAAAGGAACACACAAACTCCAAAAGCAGAGCCATTCACAAGCATGTGATCCCAGACGCAGGCAAAAGGCACAAATGGTTGGGACAAGAAAACCTCAAATTTCTAAGAGTGGCATTTTCAGAATTGTGACTTAAAATCTGACTTTTTCATTTAAGTGAATTTTAAATTACAATTAATTTGAGTCGCAAACAGCATACCTCTATCTGCCCCAATTCAGAGTTAGCGCTTAAGAAATGTAATACGCTTACCCAGTGTTAGTCAATGGGAAAGATAGGCCTCACAACAGTGAAAAATGACTTTAGGAGTTTTACACTGCCAGGAAATGTACAATTTAAAACCCCATGTCCTACATTTTAAATACTATGCAACATGTCTTCTGGGTGTTAGGGCCTACCTTATGGATCACTTATAAGTATATTAAAAGGACTGTTCAGGCCTGGCAAAAGTCACTATGCTAAGTCAAAATGGCACTTCACTACAGGTGCAGTGGCCGACCTCAGATTGGTTTTACAGGGCTACTTTAGTGAGTGGCACAATGAGTACTGCAGGCTGACTAGTAGCACCTGATTTACAGACCCTGGGTAAATGTAGTAACATTTACTAGGGACTTACGAGTACACTAAATGTGCATATTAGGTGCAGGCTAAACTTGCCATGTTGTAGGGAGAGAGCACAAGCACTTTAGTACCGGTTAACAGTGGTAAAGTGCACAGAGTCATAAAGCTAACAAAAACTAATTCAGGAAAATAGGAGGAGTGAGGGCAAAAGGTTTAGGGGGAATACCATGATAAGGATACCAGGCCTAACAGCGAACATCAAGAGAAACAAAAGAAGAAGAAAGTGAGTACAAACACACCATTGAGAGAGATGCCACTTGAACAAATATCTAATGTGATGACTTCAAATTTGGATACACTTTTTCCACTTCATTTTGCATCACAAATTAGGCAAGTAGACATGCAGTGTTTGAAGTCATGGCTAAGAGAACAGTTGTCTTTCCTGTTTTAATGACAGCATATTTACACACATAAGCTCAAAGTTAATGGGGTGGAAAATTCACGCAATTTGCTTTTGTATAATTTCAGAAAAATTATGCATAGTTACATAAAATGCAAAACTGTCATTCGATGCTCTATTTTAGTGCAAAATGCATTTAAATGTCCACTTTGGACGCGAATATGCATTTTCACCAAAAAAAACAGTGCCTAAAACAAAAGCACGGCAACGGTCCCTGAAACTCTGTTGTTCGTTCGCGTTAACTCTGCATTTTTACTGCGAACAGCGCAAACGTTGTACATTTTTACTGCAAACGGCATGTATTACGGGATGTGGTGTAACAGCGAGATTTTGGGAATGTCACAAAATGACAAAAATTGCACTCATTTTGCTGGCGTAACCCTAATTTCGCATGGGCAGACTCAAAAGACCAGATCTGTCCCACTTTGCATGCACACATTCTTATTACGCTTAAACATGCCATGGTTTGAGATTCGCCCACAGTAGACATGCGATTGTTCTGATGAGCCACGGGATGTGGCCAAGCCTCCTTCTTAGGGAGCGTTTCATCTTCCATTGCTTATGCCTGTGAGAGTGCGTCTAATCTATCCTGACATTTACAGCTGTAGCACATGTTACCAGCTGCAATAAAACACCGACTTTCATTAAATTAAACATGATATCACGGCTGACCTGCTACTGGGAGCTGTGGCATTGCTAGCGAGAACACGGGCTATCTTGACGAGGCTGTATCCCGCTCGGGGAGTTCCAGTAACGACTGCGCTGCGGATCCAAAAGAGTTTGTTAAAGTTTCTTGCTGATGTCTAGTGTTTGCAGAAGCAGTGCTCAATGTGTTAAAAACGTCAGGGCCCAGCGCATAGTTTTGCTCAGAAACCTTCGACCGGTGTGACGAGCATCAGCTGTGCCGAATATGAGGCTTGGTTGCACCTCTGTCCTCTATAATACCTCACCAAACACTCGCTCCCTGTCCCTTCATCTCACTCTTGCAGGCACTTTTCATCCCTGCTTCTCCCTTGGTGATTTTCCCGCCTTGTCCTTTGTCTTTGTCTACCACTATTGTGTTCTTTTCTCTCTGACTCTGGATGTAAGTCTGATGAGACAGAATAAGTGTGCGTCCCCAAAAATAAGTGGGGGTGGTCCCCATCTGCACCCACCAGTTCAAATTAAGGACAGTGCAGAATTTTAGCACATCAGTCCCGAAGCCCTGCCGTCTCATTAATAGAGTGCTGGCGAAGAGCAGCTGGAATGGGCTGCTGCCAGGGCCGGATTGGTTGTAGGGCACCGGGTGATTCCCATCCCAGTGCCTGCCAGGGTGGGGGTCGGTTTTGTGCCTCTGGGGGGCCGTTTTTATTACCAGGGGCCTGCAATATCGTCCCCTTGTAAACAAATCGGCCAAAACCTGCTCTTGCAAACAGCTCAGCCGCATCCCCCTCCGCCCCACATGGGGGCTGGCTGAGCATTTTGCCAGGGCCGGTTTCGGTTCCCAGTCCAGCCCTGGCTGCTGCAACTGTTCACTTTTTAGTTCGAGCCTGGGCAGCGCATGCCCTGCTCTGCAGGCATGCTGTATTCATGTAGGGACTTTAAGTTCCGCCCACTCTTCGCCCATATTTCTCATTGGCTTGTGTCATTATCCAGTGTAAACTGTAGCTTTTCATTGGTCAATAGGCTTAGTAGTCCCTCCTTAGTACCTCCTGGTCTCATTTTGTAGTCTCCCATGGCGACACCCCCTGTTACCTGTGTTGTTACTCGGTAGGCTTTAATTACAGCCTCCGAGCACTATTTTCTCAATCAGCTTTGCAGGCAGGGCACCTCTCTCCTAACGCTTTTTAAAACATTTTTAGCACGGGCGTCGAATGAATTTGCAGTGTAATAGGTCGCATTTGCGAGAGAAGACAATGCCTTTTATTTATGCTTTAAAAACAACACATAAATAAAAGGCATTGTCATTTACAATGTCATAGCTCAAACTTGAAAATGCGAGACCTATTGCATTGCAAATGTTTGTTTAGTTGTATAGATAAGCGCTTCAACGCCTCTTCAATGGTAGTAAGCGCTAGATACATGCAATTATAATGCAAAAGAGTTCGTGTTGGGGATGAACTTCTGAATTCTATTTTTAGATTATTGACTCTTAAATTTAGACTAAAAATGAAGAAGTGTATTTCATATTGATTTGTAGATTTATCTGTGAACTGTCTTCAAACTATTTTTTTTAACCAAAAACACTTAAAATAGAGAAATGCAATTAATCTACAATACATAGAGGTAAATTAAATGCGTTTATGGATCTGCGAGCCTGCTGTGATGTCTGATGTAGTGTTATTTTGTTGTGATTTATGTATTGCCTTCATGACAAGTACAGCGTAACATTTTTATGATTTATACAGTGGAAAGCAGGATTCTGGCCCTACCACAGAGGGACAGATATGTAACTGAGGTCAGCGTGGAGGTTAACAGACACCAACTTGTGGTGACACCAATGGAAAGCAATCTCTCTCTTTTAATGACCCCCCTTTCACTGCCCCGCATTCTAGTTGGGGAATGTCTGGGGCTTTGAGGCCCTCATTATGAGTCCCACGGTAATCCCAGTGGGGCCGGTCACAGAGGTTACTTTCCGAAAGTAAATACAGGATCGCTGCAGGCTGTGGCGCACCCAGAGACTCTGCCTGCTACAAGGAGCTGAAGTCTTTGAATCAAAAATGTATAACCATATTTCTGAAGCCAGGAATATAAAACAACGTCTACTTGGACTGAGTCTAGAATACATGACCATCTTTAGATACCACTCGAAGATTAAATAAAAAAATACGGGTGTTCTGGAGTTTTGTCCCCCACTTTCATAATAGAATAGAAGATATTTGTGTAGCTTCAACTAGAACACACTGTCGATGTAATTTGTCCTTTAGAATAGATTTAGAGTTCTCAAAAATGTAGAGCCCTCTCATTTCAATACCAGAAATCTGCTAGGTTGTTAGGCAACCTTTCTCACCAATTCATCTGCCACAGAACCACTAACTAAAGACATTTAGAAGGCCTTCCCGATTTAGGGTGGGCCTTCCAGCATTTTTTTGTGTGTCTCGTGGCTGATATTGAACCGTTTAACAAAGTGTTCTGGCCAAGATCACACAGTGTGTCAGGAACCACAATATCTCCAATTTTTCCTGACATCTAACTCAAAAACGACCTTTGCACTCTACGTCATCCTTAAAACCAGGCCTTGGTGGCAATGCTATAGAACATCATGTATGTTTATATTTGAAGAATCATATTGCCTCTTTGGATTTTCGTTTCGCCCTGATTGGTCCTCCCAGTGTTTACTTTGAAGGCCGCAGTAATCATGCTGTGCTGGCTGGTTTAAAAACAATCAAAGAGAAGTCGGGACACTCCAGGGACAACAACATGAATCTTTTATTCTTGGCGCATCACATAAATAATCAAAACAAAGAATATTCTCAGCTCGTCCCATTTCCCTTGGCACACAACAGAAGTGCAGACTAATCCCATCTTCACAGTACCTAAGTGACTGAAATGAATGTGCCAAAGTGCATGCAAGTAGAACAAACTGCAAAGTAAAATGTATACCCATGTGAGCAGAGTTCTTCAGCAAAATGTCACTGAAGATCTCTTGATCTGATTGGGGAGAGGATGTGGTCTAACGGCTGGGACCTCAAATCTGGGGAACAGGGTTCGAGTCTCGGTAATGACGCTCAACACCCTGTGAACCTCGGCAAATCACTTAATCTTCCCGTGCCTAACAAAAAGGAATGTGTCTTTGTGTAAAGCAACTGGTGCCCATGTAAAGCGCTCTGATACCAGATACCTTCGGGTCAAGTTCGCGCTATATAAAACTCAGGAAAAAAATGCAGTTTCCGCAGGATAATCGAATAAGCTCACAGGTTTATCCCGATATATATCGTTTATACCTCATTCTTTTGTATTGCCCATGTTTCCTACCTATAATGATCTGTGTATAACTTGTGCGTCAAATATTTGAATCTGTGATGCCAACTTAGCCATTCATGCTTCCGAGGTTGATATAATGATTGCTGACCATTTAGGTAATCATACTTTTGTTACAGCTATGGTAAACGGCTTAGGTTATGTGGGGTTTATTGTACAGAATATACGCACAACTATGTGTTTAACATTGTGCAAATACATATAATATGCCATTTCCAGTACAGTGATCTCTGATCTGGCAAGCACATATAAGGTTGATAATGAATATTTGTAACTTAGCTCTAACCTTTCCAGTATAGGTGTAACCAAAAACGTATTTCTTCTATTAAAATCCCAACATAAACTTGGAAATTAACCAATTCAGTTTATGCCGTGCCTTTCTAGATTATACAAAGTCCCAGTTCACACTGGAGAAGCAACTATTTCCCACTAATACCAATCACTTATTTTTATACAGTGTCTCACACCGCTCTTCTGCCATTTCTAACCATATTAAACAAGCACTGTCAAAGGCAATAAGTCTCTCTTGTGAGTGAAAGGGTTTTCTACCAGCATATCATTCTAAAAAAATACAGTGTCCTAAACGTTGATTACAAAAATGCAACATGCATGTATCCACAAGAGCTGCCACAAAGCAGCTCCAGTTTAGAAATGGGCCAAAGACACACCACTTTAAAGAACACAACATCATGATGTAATATCGGCGCACCTTCGCTCTTAGAAACCAGCGCAATCCATCGCATGCTGACTATGTCTTTGGCTTGAACCCTGTATCGCACTCCCCTGCCTCATGGCTAAGTTTATTATATATTAATACCACACACATATAAACATACTGTTCAAAATGTACCCTTTGTGCTGTGGGCTAACATCAGAATGTGATGGGCACTCCTCGTAGCCAATCTTTGGAGCATGTTCCCATTACAAGACAATGTGTGATGACAGGTGACCAAAAACCCCTTTTGTATATTATGTGTTGCATATGATGTCTGTTGTTTGTTGACATAAGACCTCGCACAATAACTGAAGCTGTCAATTGCAACACCTCATGAAAGGTGTTGCTTATGCCCTGTATAACTGGGCATAGTGGCTGTTGCCCATGTATTATGCAATCTGCTCAACTTATCTTTCTCAACGGGTCGTGTACCATCAGACTAGAAACATGCACTGGTGAGCCCCCCCTTAAAAAAGCCTATGCTTGACCCCTCAAAACCCAAAAATCTCAAACCGATATCTCTGTTACCTTTCTTTGTAAAGACACATAAACTAGCGATGAATGAAGTTAATAGTTGGGAAAGAACTTCTTCATGAGACCCAGTCTGGATTCAGACCCCTTTTCACCACTGAATCTACTCTTTTTTTAGCTTTTGAGTCCCTCCGCTGTCCTGCTGATGAGGGCAAGACTGCTGCCTTAGTGCTGCTGGACCTAAGTGCAGCCTTCGATACTCTCCCTCATGGTCTACTACTTGATCAGCTATGGAGATTGGGTGTGGGGGGAAGTGCGCTCGACTAGTTTGCCAATTTTCTTCTAAACCATACCTTTCAGGTCTTCCAGAAACCCCGTACCTCTGAAATTCTACCCTACAGCAGGAAGTGCCACAGGCTCAGCACTCAGCCCAACCTTGTTCAAGCTTTATATGCGCCTATTGGCGGACATGATTGAGTAAGACAGCGCCAGGATGGTGTCTTATGCTGACAATACTCCGCTGAACCTCACCTTCGCGCAGGATGATGGCAGCTCTGCAGACAACTCTAAAGCGTGTTTGGCAGACCTGGCTAAATTGACAGATCTGAGCTGCCTGTGACTTAATGCAGGGAAAACAGAAGCCCTAAAGCGAGGGAAACAACCCTCAATCTGGTCCTCTACATGCTGGCCCAGGGAGCTGGGCCCCACTCCTGCCCCTAAATCAATGGTAAAAAATCTCGGCTACTGGTTTGACTCCAGCCTCTCTTTTGATAGCCAGATCTCTGCCACAGTTGGCACTTGCTTCAGAGATCTAAAAATGCTCCAGAAAATTTTGGCGATTCTTCCAGATGCAACTAAGAAGACCGTTGTCCAGGCTCTATTGGTATATCGACTGGACTATTGTCAAGTACTTTATTTAAGGATCTCTTAAGCCAGTCTGAGAGTACAAAATGATGCTGCCCGTTTACCCTTGAACATCCAGAGATACTCTCCTCTGGGCACTGCACTTGCACAACTTCATTGGCTACCCATTAGGGATAGACTATCCTATAAAGCACTTTGCTTCTGTCAGAGAATCCTAAATCAGAAAGGACCCGCTACCTCTTTCCATTGATCAAACCATATCTTTCCAAAAGGCATCTCAGATATTCAGGCACTGCGCTGACAGTTATTCCTAGGGTCAACAGAATTCGCCTGGTCGGCAGCTCCTTCAGACTCCTGGCTGCTAAACTTTGGACCCTAGAAAGGAGGCTTCCAAGATCATGGTTCAAATAAAACCTAAAAAAACCTGGATCTTCAGGCAAAACTGACAGTAAATTTAGGGCAGGGTCATGAGGTTTTCTGTGAGAGATTTCAGAGCGGGGACACTCGGATTGGAGTAACCAGGCGCTCTACAAAAATCATAGCAATGGTACTCAAATCAACAAGTGCCGATGAATGGATTGCTAAGTAAGCCTTGCTGGTATTGCAGCTTGTAACCTGCAGATCAATGTAGGTGTTAGCTACTAGTGTTTGCTCACTGCACCATTCTGAGGGCATCGCTCAAATAATTTGTTTTCTGACGGCAGCTTTGATCGTGAACTTGTAACTGAGCTGGGAGAAGGATGTCTTTGATTCCCCTCGACATAGTCCACTTCCCTTACCTTTGCCCCGCCTCTCCTTTGAAAAGTTGACTTTTTTCCCCTCCTTGTAGCTCCCTCCTTTTATTAATGAGGATGATAGTTATGCTTAACTCTCATAACCAACAAACATTTTAAACCGAGGGCTTTCAAGGTAAAATGAACTGATGAACTGTTGTTTTATTGACATCCCCAAGTATGTCAACCCCGGTTCATCCTGTGCCAATTTTCACATGCAACCAATAAAACAAGCATTTGCAATGCAATAGGTCTCACATTTTTTAGATTAGAGTTAGAGCTAGTGTTGTTGTAAATGATAATGTCTTTTAACTATGTGTTGTAGTTTGGAGTGTAGTGGATGTATGAACAGAGACACAGCTGCAGCACTGCCTAGAGGATTTAGAATGAGTAATTGCCACTGGGACCAGAGAAACAGGTAGCAGCACTTTGTAGAGGACTAAGAATGAGGAATTACAGACAGAACCAGAGAAGCAGCTAGCAGCAATGTCTAGGGGACTTACAATGAGGAATTTCCACTCGGATCAGAGAAGCAGCTAGCAGCACTGGAGAGGACTTAGAATGAGGAATTTCCAACGGGACCAGAGAAGAATCTAGCAGCACTGTCTAGAGGACTTAGAATGAGGAATTACTGATGAAGCCAGAAAAGCTGCTAGCAGCAAGGGTGTTCAGGGGAGAACAGAAGAAACTGAAAGCAAAAAATCAGACAGGGAAGGCAAAACATTGCTGCGCATAACTCAAACTTTCCTTGCATTTATGCTCTCCTCTGAATCACACTACTTTATTTAATTCCAGACACAGTCTGTTTTACAGTGCCTGGAAAGTAGAAGCTGGAGAGATTACAAATTGTTGTGTGATGTGAGCATAACATGTGTATATGAACTGTGCTGCTGTAAAATGGACGAAGGAAGCAGCTGCAAACTGGAATTACGTTTTCGTAATCACAAGCATGGAAGCGATAAAAGAATCATTTTGAGCCGGAATACAAACATAATAAACATTTCGACCATCTCTGTATCGTTCGAGGTTCCATTTAATGTATATGGTCTGTTTTTAGATCTTAGCTACCCATTTAGTACAGCAGTTTCATATCACCACAGCTTCTGGTCTACAACGTGCTCACATTTCTATAGGAGGCGCTCTCTTTGCTGACGGGCGTTTCTACAAAGTTAAACAAGCATTAAGTTACCGATGGGATAAACAAACGAAAGTGCATACTTCGATCCTGAAAGAATGGCATGTTCAGTCTGCAGTCTTTCAAATCGAATGCAACCTGCATAGAGGAGCCTGGCGTGTAAACATCCCAGCTTTTCCTTGTGGGAGGTGTCATTCAGAGGCAGACAGTGCAACATTTTTTAACAATATCTCATTTAGCCATAGGAAAAAGTCCTCGGGGCACTCTGTTGTTTAAATTTTTGCCTCAAAATAATGTCTGTCAGCATATATGCTGCCTAATCAACTACTGTAGAAGTTATCTATTCACGGGCACAAGGCCGAGTTTGTTTCAAGCAAAGAAACGGCTCAGACAGGCTCTGCCGGTAACATAAACTATGCTTCTAGTGGGGAATAAATCGGCGTATCAGCTGCCTCACACCTGCTCCTCCAGCAGCTCCTGTCTGTGACGCCACTGTTTAATAAACTGAGGCAGACAGGAAGTGCATCACTGAGGGACCCAACACATCAAGAGAACGCCGATAAACACTTTCTGAACGCTCCTATAGGCCTGACAAGGCATCTGCAATGCAAACAATAGTGTGGGGTCCTTTGTATAAATCCACATAGATCACACCCGTATGCTGACCCCATGTAGCCTTCTTGCGGCAGAGAATCGCCGATCAGCTCTTTCAGGTTCTGCGGCCCCAGACACTTGTCGGTTTCGCCTGTCATGGCACCGTCACCTTTCAGAACAGAAGCACACTTTAACAAGAGCTCCGGAATAGACTAGCGGTCGAAGTGGGCAGGATCGGCAGGGCACGGCGTGCCCCTACTTCTTTAATTCTAAAGATTCCGTTCCACTACTTTTTTATTTTGAAAATACGTCCCAGGACGCAAGAAATTTCCATCGCCTATAGATAAAGCTTGGCGTTCCTGACGTTCCTGGCAGGCGGGGTGGCAGAAAAGTAACAGGACTCTGTCTTTTCCTTCTTGCCCAGAGAAGACAAGGACAGTTCCCACTCCTTCTCTGCCGATTCAACCGCCCCCCACTCTTTCCTTCTTCCCTCTCTTTCTATCAGTTCTTCTCTTACTGAAAACCATCACTTCAAGACGGGGTTCTCACTCTCTTTCCTCTCCTTTCTCTTATTTGCTCCCCCCTTGAAATGGATCCAAAAAACACTTTTGCTGTAAATGTCGTATTTTTCTGACATTTTAATTCCAAAGTGCAGCGTCAGGAATAAAAGGTTAAAAATATGAAAAATAACTAAATAAAGTAAGACAGAGTGGGAGAAAACTGGCCGGATTGATCTTATTCACACCCAAACACACTAGCACCACTTTTACAGAGTTTGCCAGTGAAGCTCTATTTTTGTTTTCTTGTCTTTGTTTTCCCTGGACTTTGAACTAGTGCAACAATCCTGGAGGTACTGCAATGTGTAATGTTTGGATTGTAAAACAAAATGTGTACTGCGGCTCTGCGTCCAGGGATGTGGTCTTTTTTACCATACTGCTTACGTTTTGTAAGGATATAAGCAATGGACATTGAAATAGGTGCATTCAGGGCTCTGTAGTCGTGTCCTTAACTTTTCAGGCAAAAGCACTCACTGATATCTGAATAGTGAGTGTAAAAGCATTAAGGTAACCATGTTGTTCCTGCTTACATTTCACATGGTTTGCTAAATTTTGCATTCCCTATGAGTGTGCTTTTTCCAGGATGCTGTTACTTTTTTTTGTAGCCAGCATATTGCTCTTGTATAGTGCGTAATATAAATTGAGCCACATCCAGGTGTTTATAGCCGGCAACAATTGGGTTGTAGTTGAAGGCAGTGTGAGTTTTTCTCAGTGGGGCAGTATGGTGTTCAGTGGGGGAGTTGATGTGGTACTATGGCCAGAGCTGTTGAATTTGGAACTGGTTAACCAGGCCCAGCCTAAATAACCAGTCCACCAGACCACTCTCCTGAGAGAGCACTATCCCATGCTAAATTCTAGAAGGCTTCGCAAGACCATAGAAGCCCTGATGTCGTAGCACCAGCAGGTGGACCCTAGCATGACAAGTGTAGGTTAACCTTCAAGGCTTGTCCACCACTATCCATACTGAAGTTCACCTCCAGTCTTGCGGGCATGCCTGTGAAACAGCACAGCCTAGAATAACAGTGACCCTGTCACTGAGGTCACAGGACCCCTGAGAAGGGCCTCTAGGGTGGTGCAACCGGTGTGACCGCACCGGGTGCTGACTTTAGGTGGAGGCATCATGTTTGCAAGTATATTATGGTTTTAAAAGCGCTTGCTGCCTTCTTTCTGCCCTCTTGCAATTTTCGGCAACAATAAAAATGTCATGATGACTGGTGATTAATGTTCTTCCTAGAGAAAGATTGGAATTTTGTCAAGTGGAAGTTTTGACTCATGGAAAGGTAGCAAAGAGGGTTAATGTACCTGCTGCAAAGAACATGTCCCAGGCAGATCACAAAGTGCACATAATGTAAATAGGTCAGTGGGCTACTGCTTTTGTCAGTGAGATAATTTTGTTACTTGCAGTTTATAAGTTAAAATCCTAACATAGAACAGTGAGCTATTAACTGTCATCTAAGAGCTGCATAACTGCAAGGTATAAATCAGAGTGTTTTGTTTTTCCCCCAGTCCTTGATTATCCTAATGTTGCAAAAAGTGCTCTTTTGGACAGAAATCAATTCTGATTATTAAAGAGAACCCCCAACCATGGTATTACGTTTTAAATCTGAGCTTGTGTTTCCCCACACCAATCCCTATAAAACTATACGGCCTACTAGAATGGTTGTCATGTGACTCCTACACCTTGTAGTCCTTAGTCATATGTAACATTTTCTATACAGTGATTTACACACATATTGATTGTCTCCGTGTAATGTGTGTGATGTAAAGTGCTCTGACACCTTACAATGGTATGAGAGGCACTGTTAGAAATGGGATTTCTGGTTGGCTAAGGCTTGCGCCAAAGTCAGGCAGAAACCCCCACTCTAGTCAGGGCTGGGGAGTTACACGCCAAAGATAACCCCTGCTCACCCCCTTGGTAGCTAGGCACGAGCAGTCAGGCTTATCTCTGAGGCGATGTGTAAAGCGTTTGCGCGCGCACCCAGCAACAACACCCAAGGCCCACCACAAAGGAAACTCCACACAAGGTATTTTATAAAAATAACCTTTGTATTATACACAACACATCAGATAAAAACACACACTTTACAATGTGCCAACAGGCACGGGCAGAATTTACAAGGGATTATATATACAGGGGACAGGGCCACATGGACCACTGTCAGGAATTAGCACTTTGTAGAAATAACACTTAGAATATAGGAATAATATTTTAGAACATAGCACATACAATCACTGTAGCACTAAAAATAGAACATATAGCACACAACCAGTAACTACTGGTAACCAGAAAGTACCACCTACGCAACCCTAACCACCTTTAGGAATATCACGCAGGGAACTAGGACCTCACTAGTACCACCTGCACTAGGGGAAAAACAACCACCTAAGTATCACAATACCTGTAGGGGTCTAAACACATAAACACATGATGTATAACATTCAGCGGTGTAAAGCAATAAAACACATGATGCATAAAAACATTTCAGGTGCAGGAAAGGAACAATAACGCCAAAACTCACATTAGCCACGACTGTGGCAGTCCCTAGGCCAACTGGCCTTGTCGGGGCAAGGACGCTCTGTGTCAGGTCAAGCTGTGCCAGCAGCGCAAAGCAAAACGAAAATGGTCCCCCACCTAAACGTTGCAGCTGCCCACTAAGTGCTGGGCAGCTGGGGAAACGAAACTTTAGGCACTCTGCGTGCCTCTGGAGCCTCCCTGGGCTCTACAACATGAAATGCCCTGAGCCTTGCAGGCTCTGAACCAAGCAATGCCTCCGTGTACGTGGGAGCGGCCCGCTTCCTTCCGGGGCCGCTCCGCTGGTCAGGAAATGCCCCCGTAATCTGAGTCCCTCTGGACTCTCGGATAAATCAATCCCACGTTGGAGCGCCTCGCGCTCAAAAGACAATAGCTGCCCCCTTTGGTGGAGCCTCGAGGCTCTAGTGCTGATGCGGGTGTAACGTTGGAGCCTCGTGGGCTCTGTACAAATATGTACCCCGCTCACGGGGGAGAAATGCCCGCCTGAGCCTCTCTGGGACTCGGAGTCCCACACGGGGGACTCTTTCACGGCAGGGATGCGGGCCTCGTCTTTGGAGCGCCCTAGCGCTCACAGCCAGTGTGCACACGGAGTCCCACCCCAGCCCTTCCACACTCACCGGGCTGGGCTTGGTGACTCCCGCGTCGCCTCTGTTGTCTCGGTTCCGGCCGCACTCGTCAGCCCTTCTCCTCAAGGCCCCGGGGCGCAGGGTAGGCTCCTGCCGGCTCCGGGGCTTTCAATCCAACCGCCAGTCTTCGGTGGGAGGCGGGGTAGGCTCCCGCCCTCCTACTTCCTGATCCGGTTGTCCCGGCGGCCCGCCTGACTTCCTGGATGTCCCGGGCTGCAGCGGTGATTTTGATACGGCGGCAATGAGGGGTGGGCTCCCTCAATTAAACCACGGCGATAGCGGGGTAGGCTCCCGCTATCAAAATAAACAATTAAGCGGGGTAGGCACCCGCCTTGGACACGGCAGACAAGCGGGGAATCCCACGCCGGGGTTCCTTCGCTAAATATTGCAGCTCAGCGCTGCTGGGGCCACAATAGAGCGCTCCTAGCGCTATAGGCAAATCAAAGCGTTTCTAGGCGCTTAGGGACACAATAAGTGCTCCCAGCGCTTTAGGGCCAAATAATCCCAAAATCAGCAAAGTTCTCCCTTGCAGGCAGCAAGGCAGGGGTGGGGGGGGGCAAGGCTGGACCCAGAGCCAGCTCACTGGGCCTCCAGGCAGGGAGGTAGTCCAAGTGGCGGTCCTCTGGTCCAACAGCAGCAGCAGCCCCCCTCAGGTAAGATCCTGGCAGAGAACAGTTTCTGTGGGGACACAGCCCCATTTTTATACAGGCAAACCCTTTGTTCTGGGTTCAGGGTGAGGGGGAAAACCAGTCGCAGCTGGTTGGGGAGCACCCTTGATGTGCTCAGCCCCTCACTCTATTCACTGGAAGGGCTAGGGTCGTCAGTCGCACCAAAGGGGGCGGGGCCAGCATTGTGTTTGGAAAACCCTGTCCTATTCAGGACCCAGGTGGACTCCTCCCACCCATCTAGCTGCTGATCTCCCCATTCACCACTGGGTGACTCATCCTGACACTGGGGAATCCCTAGCCCGTCACATGACATGACCAGCCAATCACGCGACAGACACACTGCACACAGAAGTGCCCACTTCTAGAAGTGGCACTTCCACACTAGGTACATACACGCCGCACACATCATCGCGCAGCATTCACTCCTACGAGTCCGCACATACCAAACTCGGGCCTGCACACCCCACGCACCAGGAACTACTAGGGACACATACATTCCCCATGCATTCCTATGGGAGGGCAGGCCTATCTCACCACATGCCCTCAGAGCACGCACGCACTTTACCCTGGGACGCAGGGAAAGTGCGCAGAAACCAAAAAATCACCACACCAAGTCACCAGTAAAAAGCAAAAAAGTTCAGGGGTGAACCTGCCAGAAGGGCCAAGTCCAACACAACCCCCTTCCAGCCAAAACGCAGGGCAGCCCAATCACCACCGTGATGGACTTCCCTGCTTGGGGCGATAGAACACGGACGCGGGCCCGCAACTGCAGGGACACCCTCCGGTTCTACGCCACGGTGAACCCATGGAATTCTTTCTAACACCACTGTCTGGACCAACTGGGCTACCCCACTGGTACTCCCAAGCTGTCCGCGGCCAAGACCAGGCCCTAGGCCACCCAGGTGCCACCGGTCTTTGCCTAATCACAGAGTGGGGGGTAGTAACCCCTGGCACATAGCGGCCATTCTCCACTCTTCCTCTCTGAAAGACAGGACTAGACTGCCACTGGTTCTCCAGGCTAGGGTCTACACCCTCAGGCGGACCAGGAGTCTCAGGGAAAGCTCTCCTCCCCCTACCTCTTCTCCTAGGGTTCCTCCTCCTCTGGCGAGGGGTACACCTAGAACGCCATTCCAACCCAGGGTTTAACCCCTCAGGTTGTACCGGGGGCAGAGGTGGGCTCTCCCACCCTCTGCACCCCCTTCCAGAGCCCTGCTCCCTACCAACTGGGGCGGTACCTCTGGAAGAAGAACTGGTCGGGACGCTGATTACAGACGTCCCACCCTTCAGGTCAGGCTGATCCCGAACCTGGCCTTCCAACCTCCGGCCTAGAACCTTTGGTGGAATAATTGCCTGGCACTCCAGGACTTCTGGGGATCTACACTCCATCCCCCTGAGGCTATCAAATGACACATATGTCGAGCGACTGTCTGTCTGGCGCTGATCTCCCGTCCCCTGTCCACCTGACAGTGCGCGGAGATCCCCCAGAACAGAAGTGGTGTCACCCTGGTCACTACACGGGATCCTAGCCCAACTGGGAAGTCCCTGACCCACCGGCTCTTCCACTGGGGAACTCATCCCCCAATCACTCACGCTGGACTCCTGTACCCTCCCTACCGGAGCGGTACTGCCAGACTCCAGAACCACAGGAGCCCTGGTTACAGGTGCCCCAGGTCCTCCACTCACTAAGAGATCTTCCTCAAGTGGACTAACAGGACAGCCTAGGTCCCCAACTTGGTGTTCCCTCATGAAACCATCCAAGTCCTGAGGCAGGGTTTCGGGCGTCTGGGGACCCTCGGTCACCCCCTCACTCCTGCTCCACTGAGCCAGGCAGTGAGCCCCTACACCCTCCTCGCTATCCTGGGACCTAGCTGGGCTACACTGAGCCTCCTCCACCACGCTGGGCTGGAGGATCTCTGACCCACTATTGTTGGAATCACTCACTAATGACACTAGAGAACCTCTGGCCCTTTCCCAGCGGTCTGCTTCCTCTGCAAGTTCAAATGGACAAAAAGAGTTATACCTCAACAGGTGTTGGCGCAACCCTGGAGAACAACTACTGAGCATCTGCTCTTTGATAATCATATTTAGTACTCCATCCAAATCCTGCTCCGGGTTAAACACCAACCAGTCCACCAGTGCATCATGACATTCCTCCACAGCCTCCTCCCAAGACTGGTGAGACAGCTTCTTACTGCCCCTGAACTTCAACCTACATTCCTCCTCTCGGGAACAAGGTACCACACTCGGGGGACTGGGACTCTCTGTACTGCACTTTATATCGCTGCCCCCCCTGGACTCCACCCTCACTGGGGAATCCAGAAAACTACCACTGCGCTCAGGGGACAGGGAAAGGGATGAGGCGCTATCTTCTACGCTGGACCCAGCAAGGGACACACTACCTACGGGGTCCTCACTCTCTTCTGAGTCTTCAGGGCTCCCCACAGACCCACCACCCTCCAGGTGTGAGGCCCGGGCCCTTTCTTCCTCACTGCGCTCACGTTCCCATTCATCTGCTTGCCATCCAATCATGTAGTTCCTCAATTCGTACACAGTGTCTGACTCGCTCACCCCTATGTTTCTCTCTCTACAGAACCTTTCCAACTCCTGCATACTGTAATAAACTAGATCACTGAGATCAAAAGCAGGCTCCATTCTGGCAGACGTTCTAGAGAAAAGATCACACAGGGAACCTAGGGGTCTGAGCTTAACAGGAGTACACAATTCACAAAAAGATTCAGCAAGCTCTCTAACCCAGAGAACTCACACTCACTTGCCTAGTGCCACTCACCACTCATCCACACACAACCCTCCCCTCGGACTGGTAAGGCAGTTTCTACCACCCCTGATTCCTCAACCTGACCACCACGTGACACAGGTACCAACTCTGGGCGCAGGGCGGGGGACAAATGTACAGGACACTATTACGCTGCCACCACTGGATCCCACCCTCTGGTGAATCCAGAAACACAATGCACTAAGGGGGATGATCTACCCTCCCGAGCTAGGGACACCTAACTCACAGTGCACAAAAACATATTTCCAAAGAAATGACAATTAAAAACAAACTTAGAACAATAATCCCTATACCATGTGATTTATCTAAATGCAGAGTTTTGTAGTGCGGCCAGTTGCCGCTGCGGTACAGCGCAAACGCAAGTCCAAATCCCACCGCTGATCACCAATGTTAGAAATGGGATTTCTGGTTGGCTAAGGCTTGCGCCAAAGTCAGGCAGAAACCACCACTCTAGTCAGGGCTGGGGAGTTACACGCCAAAGATAACCCCTGCTCACCCCCTTGGTAGCTTGGCACGAGCAGTCAGGCTTATCTCTGAGGCGATGTGTAAAGCGTTTGCGCGCGCACCCAGCAACAACACCCAAGGCCCACCACAAAGGAAACTCCACACAAGGTATTTTATAAAAATAACCTTTGTATTATACACAACACATCAGATAAAAACACACACTTTACAATGTGCCAACAGGCACGGGCAGAATTTACAAGGGATTATATATACAGGGGACAGGGCCACATGGACCACTGTCAGGAATTAGCACTTTGTAGAAATAACACTTAGAATATAGGAATAATATTTTAGAACATAGCACATACAATCACTGTAGCACTAAAAATAGAACATATAGCACACAACCAGTAACTACTGGTAACCAGAAAGTACCACCTACGCAACCCTAACCACCTTTAGGAATATCACGCAGGGAACTAGGACCTCACTAGTACCACCTGCACTAGGGGAAAAACAACCACCTAAGTATCACAATACCTGTAGGGGTCTAAACACATAAACACATGATGTATAACATTCAGCGGTGTAAAGCAATAAAACACATGATGCATAAAAACATTTCAGGTGCAGGAAAGGAACAATAACGCCAAAACTCACATTAGCCACGACTGTGGCAGTCCCTAGGCCAACTGGCCTTGTCGGGGCAAGGACGCTCTGTGTCAGGTCAAGCTGTGCCAGCAGCGCAAAGCAAAACGAAAATGGTCCCCCACCTAAACGTTGCAGCTGCCCACTAAGTGCTGGGCAGCTGGGGAAACGAAACTTTAGGCACTCTGCGTGCCTCTGGAGCCTCCCTGGGCTCTACAACATGAAATGCCCTGAGCCTTGCAGGCTCTGAACCAAGCAATGCCTCCGTGTACGTGGGAGCGGCCCGCTTCCTTCCGGGGCCGCTCCGCTGGTCAGGAAATGCCCCCGTAATCTGAGTCCCTCTGGACTCTCGGATAAATCAATCCCACGTTGGAGCGCCTCGCGCTCAAAAGACAATAGCTGCCCCCTTTGGTGGAGCCTCGAGGCTCTAGTGCTGATGCGGGTGTAACGTTGGAGCCTCGTGGGCTCTGTACAAATATGTACCCCGCTCACGGGGGAGAAATGCCCGCCTGAGCCTCTCTGGGACTCGGAGTCCCACACGGGGGACTCTTTCACGGCAGGGATGCGGGCCTCGTCTTTGGAGCGCCCTAGCGCTCACAGCCAGTGTGCACACGGAGTCCCACCCCAGCCCTTCCACACTCACCGGGCTGGGCTTGGTGACTCCCGCGTCGCCTCTGTTGTCTCGGTTCCGGCCGCACTCGTCAGCCCTTCTCCTCAAGGCCCCGGGGCGCAGGGTAGGCTCCTGCCGGCTCCGGGGCTTTCAATCCAACCGCCAGTCTTCGGTGGGAGGCGGGGTAGGCTCCCGCCCTCCTACTTCCTGATCCGGTTGTCTCGGCGGCCCGCCTGACTTCCTGGATGTCCCGGGCTGCAGCGGTGATTTTGATACGGCGGCAATGAGGGGTGGGCTCCCTCAATTAAACCACGGCGATAGCGGGGTAGGCTCCCGCTATCAAAATAAACAATTAAGCGGGGTAGGCACCCGCCTTGGACACGGCAGACAAGCGGGGAATCCCACGCCGGGGTTCCTTCGCTAAATATTGCAGCTCAGCGCTGCTGGGGCCACAATAGAGCGCTCCTAGCGCTATAGGCAAATCAAAGCGTTTCTAGGCGCTTAGGGACACAATAAGTGCTCCCAGCGCTTTAGGGCCAAATAATCCCAAAATCAGCAAAGTTCTCCCTTGCAGGCAGCAAGGCAGGGGTGGGGGGGGCAAGGCTGGACCCAGAGCCAGCTCACTGGGCCTCCAGGCAGGGAGGTAGTCCAAGTGGCGGTCCTCTGGTCCAACAGCAGCAGCAGCCCCCCTCAGGTAAGATCCTGGCAGAGAACAGTTTCTGTGGGGACACAGCCCCATTTTTATACAGGCAAACCCTTTGTTCTGGGTTCAGGGTGAGGGGGAAAACC
The DNA here is from genome assembly GCF_964204655.1 of Triturus cristatus. Lineage (NCBI taxonomy): Eukaryota > Metazoa > Chordata > Amphibia > Caudata > Salamandridae > Triturus > Triturus cristatus. The sequence continues at coordinate 893,488,781 of NC_140588.1, forward strand.
AGTCGCAGCTGGTTGGGGAGCACCCTTGATGTGCTCAGCCCCTCACTCTATTCACTGGAAGGGCTAGGGTCGTCAGTCGCACCACAGGGGGCGGGGCCAGCATTGTGTTTGGAAAACCCTGTCCTATTCAGGACCCAGGTGGACTCCTCCCACCCATCTAGCTGCTGATCTCCCCATTCACCACTGGGTGACTCATCCTGACACTGGGGAATCCCTAGCCCGTCACATGACATGACCAGCCAATCACGCGACAGACACACTGCACACAGAAGTGCCCACTTCTAGAAGTGGCACTTCCACACTAGGTACATACACGCCGCACACATCATCGCGCAGCATTCACTCCTACGAGTCCGCACATACCAAACTCGGGCCTGCACACCCCACGCACCAGGAACTACTAGGGACACATACATTCCCCATGCATTCCTATGGGAGGGCAGGCCTATCTCACCACATGCCCTCAGAGCACGCACTTTACCCTGGGACGCAGGGAAAGTGCGCAGAAACCAAAAAATCACCACACCAAGTCACCAGTAAAAAGCAAAAAAGTTCAGGGGTGAACCTGCCAGAAGGGCCAAGTCCAACAGGCACTGTAAATCAAATTAAATGCATCTGAGAGACAGTGTGGATATGGAGACTTGAGGGGCACTGTTAAAGGGTGGTAGTGAGGGAATCCATGGCAGAGGTGGTCATTGGGGGGTACTAACAAACATTAATGCACAGGGTACCTCCAGTGCTAAGTCCGGCCCTGCCCTTGAGACCAGTCTGCCTCATTGATAGGTACCTCTATTGTCCTTGTTTCAGATGTAGTAGCTGCAACTCACCAGGGATTGGCAATGCAGGATTTCCACGCACACCAAACTAAGTTTGCAAACTTCACAGTCTCTCTGCTTCATTCACAAGCACTTTTCACATGTGGTGCCTGCTGTGGGGCCACTGGAATTCATTATGCAGCAAAGGACGACAAAATTATGCTGCAGTGTTGATGGTCTGTCCAGGTTTTTCCGCCTTAGCTATGAGAACTGCCAAGAGGGTGGGTAGTTCTTCCCACTTTCAGCTGGAGGGGACACGTGTTAGACCTGGCATCTTTGGCGTGGTTTCTCCTGACTTTTTGCCTCTACCTTCTGTATTTTTGACGCTGTGCTGGATTTCATTTTTGCTGGTTTAGATGCTTTGGGCACTTTGCCACTGCTGATCGGTGTCAAAGTGCAAGTGCTCCCTAGGTAAATTGTTATATTGATTGGTTATCCATGATTGGTATATTTGTTTCACCTGTTAGCCCCTAGTAAAGTGCAGAGTGTGCAAGGGCTGGTGATTAAAATGCTACTAGTGGGCCTGCAGCACTGATTGTGCAACCCACAGGAGTAGCCCTAAAATGGTGTCACAGGCCTGCCACCGCAGTGCCTGGGTGCAGTTGCTAACTGCCATGCTGACCTGACCAGTGTCCACACTGGCCAGGCCTAACCCTTCCCTTTCTGTACACATTGGACACCCTATGGAAGGCCCAAGGTATCCCCCTGGGCAGGGTGCAGTGTATGTGAAAGGCAGAGCATGTTCTGGTGTAGGTGACATGCTCTGGTAGTGAATTACAGCCATTTTCGTTTTTCACTATTGAAAGGCTATCTTGCCCGTAGGCTATAATGGGGAATGCTGAGTATAATGTTTACCTGCATATCTTCCCACAGGAGCAAGATAGAAAATTAAAGTTTAGTATGCCTGAACTCAGAATGATAAAATATATATTTTAGTGAAGTTGGTTTTAACATTCTGTGTTTGAAAATACCACTTTTAAAAAGTAGGTATTTTCTTGTCTAACCATTCAAACCTGCCTCTGCTAGGTTGTGTATTTCTTGTCTGGAGTTTGAGTGACAGGGGCTGGGGAATTCCAGCGGGCTGGGGAATTCCCGGAGACAGGGGGAGTCAGCACAGGGCTGAATAGAGATATCTCCATGTAGATGGGTGGGAGGAGTTGCACCTGGGACATGAATAGGACAGTGCCTGCCCTCCACAATGCTGGCTCCACCTCCTGTGGGGCGTCTGATGTTTCTGCCCTGCACTGTGAAAGGAAAGAAGGAATCATGTAAACAGAGTGCTCCAGAACTGGTTTGGACTGGGCAAAGGCCCCTCTGCCCTCAGAGGACAAAGGATTTGGGGGTATAAATATTGGGACCCTGATCCCAAGAAATTAGATCATCCTGGAATCAAGAAGGAACCTCTGCCAAGGAGAAAGCTGGAAGACTGAAGAAGAAGGACTGACCTGCTGTAAAGCTGACCTGCAGTTGTTTTGCTGCCAAGGAGAGGAGAAGGACTTTGCTGTGTGCTGTGTCCCCTGGCTTGAAGGAATCTCCAAGGGCCTGAGTAGAGCTGGCCTCCTGTTAAGAAGTCCCAGAAACAAAAGGGCTTCACCCCCAGCTTCCCCCTGAACTCTGCTGTGTGAGTTCTGCCCTTCCTAGAGTGCTTGATCCAATTGTGGGGCCTCTGGAAGTTGTGCCTGCTGTTGGGGAGCTGACCAAGAGAAAAGAAGTAAAAGATCTGCAACTTTTTCACGCACCACCGGCTTAACGAGAACATTTCCGTCGCCGCGTAGATCGTCGCAGCGCCTCTCGCCGCTGCAACGTCAACGCCGCGTTCATCTTCGGAGCGTATCGCCCCCGGAGCGGGAAGATTCCCGTCGCTGCGAGTATCGTCGCAGAGCCTGCCGCCACTGTGTGAGATCATCCACCGCTCGTTAGCGGGCAGCATTTTGTCACTGCGAACATCGTCACAGAGCCATCGAAGATCGTCGCACCGCTCGTTAGCGGGCCGTATTTCGTCGCATCGTGCCTTTGCGAGTAAATTTCTACCGGTGAAGCTACGCCTTGGAATCCATACAAATATCGCCTCACTCCCCATACAGACCGGATTCGTCGCACACGCCCGCTGCCTGCAGCGGGGTGGTCGCATCGCCTCCCCAGCGTCTCCGGACTGACGCTGTTGCTTATTTTTCGATGCCTGAGCGCCGCTAGGAACTTTTATCGCATCACCAGGTACTGTTGGCTAAAATTGACGCTAATGTGGATTATTTTGTCGCTAAGCTAAGAACTCTTTTGAAACCATATTCTTGAACTGTGTATGTTGGATTTTTGTCGTTTTGGTCTTGTGTAGTTTATATAAAAGTACTTTATTTATCTACACTGGTGTGGAGTCCATTTGTGGTGTTTTCACTGTGTTACTGTGAGTGTTGGTACAAATACTTTACACATTGCCTTTGATAAGCCTATCTGCTCGTGCCAAGCTACCAAGGGGGTGAGCAGGGGTTATCTAAAGAGTGTATCCCCCTTACCCTGACTGGAAGCAAGGGTCCCTATTTGGACAGTGGTACCTACCCCTCCCAACTAGAGACCTCCAGATCTAACAGTAATGCAGTATATCTTCAGATTTTTTTATTATTCTGATATGTGTACACGCTAACAGTCTCTGGAAAGATTTTGCCTTATTAGTACCAGTGTAACATACAAATGTAGCAGTGAGAAAGGTGATCAGTCAACCTTTGCAATAGGCCATCCACTCCGCAGCAACACAAGTCACATTTTTTATTAACTTTTTATGCGTTTGAGCTACAAACAATGTATTAGTTTAAATGGTCAGATTATGCAGCAAATCTTGCATTATGAGGCAAATATGGCAGAGCCATATTTATATACAAAACATTTGCAATGTAGGATATTTTGCCATTCATGTTTGAACTGCTGTTCTGGCAAAAGGGAGAAGTGCTGATGACAGAAACTCCATGGCTCGGAGACAAATGGCTTGTGCTTCCACATTTTATCGTATTTGGAACATTTTGTGATTAGAAGCATATGAAATGAATGAATGAATGAAATGAAATGAAAAAATGAATGAAAATGAAAATGAAAATAAATTTATTGAGCGCGATTGCTGCCCGGGGGCGTCCAAGCGCTAAGTTGTACTGAGGCGGAGTGACCAGGAGCGGAAGGATTAAGACACGAAGGATTTAGCAAACAGTAGTGTCTTCAGGTATTTCCGGAATGAAAGCAGATTTGGATTAGATCGGAGTGAGAGGGGAAGGGCGTTCCAAAGTTTGGCAGTGTTTAGAGAGAACAGCCTGCCACCCGACCTGGCTCTCTTCACTCTGGGAACAACAGCCAGGAAGGCTTCCATCGACCTAAGATTCCTGTTTGGATGATAGGGGATGACCAGGTCGTTGTTAATGGGTGGGCCTGTTTTCCAAAAGGCGTGATGTGCCATGCATAACGCCTTGAATGCTACTCTATGCCTCACTGGCAGCCAGTGGAGACTCTTCAGGGCCGGTCTGGCTGACTGGGATCGTGGAATCTGTAGCAGGGTGCGTGCTGCACAGTTTTGCACGATCTGTAATTTCCGGAGGGTCATTTCGGGAGCCCCCACATACAGGGCATTGTTCGAGTCCAGACGAGACTGAATGAGGCCCTGTACCGCCACCTTTCTAGCTTCTAGCGGTAGAAGTGGAAGGATCTTTCTAAGAATTCTTAATAGGCCAAAGCATGTGGCGGACAGCTTCATGGCCTGGTTGGTAAATGAGAGTTTGTTATCCAGCCACACTCCTAGGCTTTTAACACTTTCCTTGGGGGTGGGAGGGGGACCCAGAGTACAGGGCCATAGAGAGGTAAAAGGTACTGGGGAGGTTGGGCCTAGGAGCATTAGCTCCGTCTTGTCCCCATTCAGTTTTAGGGAGGAGGAGGTCATCCATCCCTTGACATCCTCTAAGCATTTTAGCAGATCTGCCGGGCGTTGCCTGTTATTGCCCGCGGCCAATGAGACCACTAGTTGCGTGTCGTCGGCGTATGACACAATTTTGATGCCATACGGTTCGACGACACCCGCCAGCGGCCTCATGTATACGTTGAACAGCACAGGGCTCAGGGAAGAGCCCTGTGGTACTCCGCAGCTGAGGGTTTTCCTAGAGGACATTGTCTCGCCATCAAAGATCCGAAAGGATCTCTCAGACAGGAAAGACTCAAACCACCTTAGTGCGTCGCCAGATACTCCGATGTCATGGAGGCGGTTCAGCAAGGTGTTATAGCTGACCGTATCGAATGCGGCACTTAGATCAAGGAGGATCACTGCCACTGATCCCCCCTGATCCAGTACCCTTCGAGATTCTTCTGTGACTGCTAGCAAGGCGGTTTCAGTACCGTGCTTCGGTCTGAAGCCTGTCTGCGATGTGTGTAGCAGAGAATGGTTCTCTAGGAACTGAACGAGTTGGGCGTTTATAAACTTCTCCAGAACCTTGCTGACCCAAGGGAGAAGTGAGATGGGGCGGTAGCTCGCAAGATCATCGGGATCTAGGCTAGGTTTTTTTAGCAGCGCCCGCACCATGGCTTGCTTCCATGTCGTGGGGACTACGCATGCAGAGATGGACGAGTTGAGAAGTTCCAGTATTATTGGCAAGGTGGTTTTAGATGCCTGCAGCAGGACATCTGGGGGAGCAGGGTCACATGGGGAGCCTGATTTAACTTGGCGTGCCACCTTGTCTAAGGTGTCGAGATCCAAAAGAGGGAAGTGCTCAAGGGAGGGCTGCTCGGGGGGAAGGTGCGGTCTGGGAAGAGGTGAGGCAGTCGCGTCCCGGTTAGTGGCTGCTGTTGGGAATGTAGAGTAGATTTTTACGACTTTGTCATGGAAAAAGTTAGCAAGCTCATTACATTGGTCCTGGGTTTTATTAGGCGGGGTTGCTGTATTGGGGCTGGTGCATAGCTTTATTATACTAAAGATTTCCTTAGGCTTAGATTTAGCTTCAAGAATTTTATCAGAGTAGTAGGTTGCCTGGGCGAGCCTAATTCCTTTTTTGTAAGCTTTGATCGCCTCTTTGTAGGCGGCCTTTTTGTCCGGAAGGAAGTCTAGTCGCCAGGCTCTCTCTTGTTGCCTGCAACGGCGTTTTAGTTCCCTCAGAGAGTCGGAGAACCAGGGTGCAGATTTGTGTGCTTTCTTTGAGGAAGATCTGCGAAGAGGGAGGATCGAATCCAGTGAATTTGTAATCCAGTCTACAAAATTTCTATTTGTCACATTAGGGTCTGGGCAGGGTAGTGGACGAGTAGCGTCCAGATTGTGTGACCAGGCATCCAAGGGGAGCTTTTTCCAATTTCTTCTAGTAGTGACTTGGAGTGGCAACTGGGGGACTTTTTGTGTGGTCCAGGTAAACGGGACCAGAAAGTGGTCTGACCATGGGATGGGGATAGGTAGGTCGGCCGTCAGACCCGGGCAGTTGCTGAATATGGGGTCCAGTAAATTGCCCTTTTCGTGAGTTGGAGCTAACACCAGCTGGGACATTTGAAGAGCTCCAAGGTCCTCTGTTAGTTCTTTAGCGAGTTGGTCTGAGGGGGAGTTGAAGTGGAAATTAAGGTCCCCTAGGACCGTGTGGTTGGCCGAAGCCATAATTCTTTCTGCTATAATCTCTGGAAGAGATCTGTGGAACATTTTTGGTTGTTCTGGGGGGCGATAAATAAGGGTGCCGGAAAAAGAGCTATTAGCATTCATCTCAATGCAGAATGCTATGCTCTCACACTCAGGAATGGTTTCTGTTGAGGTGCGGCATTGGTACTGGGTCTTCAATATGATCGCCAGACCTCCCCCTCTCCCTTCCGATCTGTCTAACCGGACAATGTGATACCCTGGAGGTAGAGCTAGTACTACGTCTGGCTCAGAGTGCGCAGTGAGCCACGTCTCCGTCAGGAAAAGTGCGTCTGGTTTTTGTTCCTCTAGCAGCATAGCAATCTGCGTGCTATGTTTGGGTAGGGAGCGGCAATTTAGGGCAAACATACGGTATGTTTGTGCTAAAATAGACGTAGAGGGGTGGCGGAAGGAATATTTACAGAGCAGGCATTGAGTAGGAAGCTCTGAAGGGGCGTAGATATGGGTACAGTGAGCACCAACTCCACTGCCTATGCTACGAAGGGCCGCCGAGGAATACGTCCTGACCAGAAGAGTGTGGGGATCAGGGTTTATGGCCCCTGGCCCCGTCTGGTCGCGGACGGGCGCAGACGGGCTTGCCTTAGGCGCGCCTTCGGCGCGCCACTTTGTGAGTATATTTTAATGTCAAAAACTCGGTATAACCTTGAATAATCATGGGTATCCATTGGTTGATTAAACTGGGCAGTGAAATGTCAAACAAATACAAAAAATTGGGATGTTTGCTCATTCCGGCCACACCTCTGGCTCCGCCCACTGATCCAATCCTTGAGTTATTCCCACCCTCTGATTCTCCGCCCACAGTTCCCCTACTTTTTTCCCCCCACTTCAACCACTGGAATAAACAGTTACTTGGCTATTCAGTAACACAGCAAAAACGGCTAGAGCGCCAGTCTTTCAAGCTGGGGAACCCAGTTTGAGTCTAGTGGGAGGCTCAAACTTCCTGTGATTCAGGGCACATCACTTAATCTCCCCATGGCTAAAAATGAATGTGTCCGTCTGTAATGCAACTGGTGCTCAAGTAATGCGCTCTGATACCTTCCGGTCAAATCAGCGGTATATAAAACAGCACAAAAAAAAGAGCTCTTAGGGTTTTTCCATGTTAAAATGCATGGAAAATGCATTGTTTATTAAAGTTAATAATGTGTGTTGCGATGGGCAAACAAAGCGATTCCTGTGCCAACCAAAATTCCAACTACACAGTTTCAGGCTGTAAATGGCTTCGATGCCCAGAGGCATTACGCGCTGTGCAGGAGGAAGCTGTGATGCCCAACAAAAGCAATCACTTAGTGAAATCACCTCAGGTGAAACTAGCACACAAAGTGGGACAATTGAGAGGAATGGACCAATAGAAAAGCATAATTTCGGAATAGCTCAAGAAAGAACCAATGATAATTGGTGGGCGTTAGAAAAGCTCCCAGAAGGGATATACCAGGTCTTGCAGACAGCGCAAGTGCTGTCGAGGCTCGACCTAAAGATGATACAAACAATAATTCCGGGCCAAAGTATTTGTACCTATGATATACAAGGGGAGGCAAAATAAATATTATTCAAAAAGTAGAGGTAGTTCAGAGATTAAGAACCTGACTCTTACAGAGATTTCCAAAATGTAAAAAAACAATATCGCATGTGAAATGGAATCACTGTTTGTTGGAAAAGAAGGTGTCCTTATTTTAGTGAGAATGTGGACATTACAATTCATTTATTTGATATTGCCCAGTTTAAGTTTCAGGTGGTAGAGCTGGCACTTGTTTTTGTTTACTTGTGCCAAATTGTACATAGTTTGATGCCTATTGGCACGTATACATTGTATGTATTAGCGGTGATGTTTATTTTGTTGGGGCCAATCTGTGCCCACTACAACTGCAAACATAACTCTGACAAATCACAACTTTTAGTATGCACAACTAAAGCGTCACTATTTTTGTGAATAAAACATCGAAGATGTCAAACCTCGGGACAACTAACGTGTCCATGTTTAGTTTGTAAAAAGTTATGCACGTCATCTTACAAAATTAATTTCATCCGGATTTAAATTCACTTCCTGACTATAACAAACAATACTCTGTAGTTTGGCACAACATATAAAAGCATTAAGTGCACCAAGTATATTGCTGAAAATAACCACAATTAAAGTATTCCACTGCTAACACAGAGCAAGAAGCAAATACATAAACCATCACCTCTGCACAAGACATTATAGATAAAAGTGCTAGACCACTTAGCAAGTTTCAAGTAACCTGGCCTTTGAAACTCTTAGTGACGTATTTCCTCTAGAGCAGACAACACACATATGCATAGTCATGTACTTTTAATAAACGTGTTCTCAGCCTTCTCACTAAACACCACTTCTCCGTAGCTCATTCATTACAAACTTTTTTTTTCCCCCACAAAAAAACAACGAAAGCTTTTTTTTTTTCCTGTAAGGGCACGAGCAATTTATAATATCACACCTGAACGAATTCATAATTGTCACAAAAACAATTATTATAGTCAAAAGGTCGGCACGACGCCAAACAGACACACTGGCCAAAGATGTGATGTATATTATTTATTTCAGACGGCCACAGCAAGAAAGAAGAACATGTTGTACCGTAAAGTATCAAGCACACAACCTACTGCATCCCTCTGAAAGTATTGACGTGACGTGACCCTGGCGCGCGCTGGGCTTGGCTCCAGCGCGCGGCACTTCATTTCTTCTGCTCGCTGGAGTAGCCGGAGCCGCCATACTTCATGTCAGCCCGTAAGCAGTCTACACATAAGCATCAGACAACCAGAAGAGATCTCAGCACTCTCGCATATTGCTTTGCACCAGTAATCCTAAGGTCACACGAGAGATGGGACTTTTTTTATCTCGATAAATTCCCATAAAGCAGGAAAATCCATGGATAGCATTAGAAATGCATTAGGCTAAACCTAGAAATAGGACGGCCCCTAGTAGGATTTCTAGGAGAGCATGTCTAATAATCTGATGTTTGTTTCTCGATGCAGAGAAATGTGATGTTTGCGTGGCACTGCGACATTCTTTACGTAACTTTTCATTATTATCTGTACAGAGTTTACTGTGTTAACGAAGTGATACATTTTTCTTTGTCTTTAAGTATTACTTAGGGATATATTATGCACTGATATTCACTCATAAATTGTCTCTAGGCGCTATCGAAATCAATACAGAAGTGAATCTGTTGGTTAACCTATTCACTGGGTTAGCCACTGGCGGAACTAGAGTCTCAGGAGGTGGAGTGTTGGCACAGTCTAAGTGCACATGACGGTTTGGCCGACCGTCTTGGGCCAGCCAAACAGTCACGCTCACGTTGCATGTTCCCCACCAGGCTGTAATACACAGCCTGGTGGGGAACATGCACAGGCTCTCAGTTCCCGTCTTGGCGCTGAATCACGGCTCTCAGACCAATCACAGCGCTGCATTTAAGCGTTGTGATTTGTTTAGGGAGCCTGTGTACTTCCGGGAACGAATCGGAGGAGAAGGCGGCCGTGAGAAGGCACAGAAGCTGAGGAGACATGGCAGCTGGAAAAGGTAAGTATTTTAAAAAAAATGTTTGTCCCTACTGCCCACCCAGGTCACCCCACCCGCCACCCCTGCTCCCTGCCAACCTTCACTGCCTATTTGGCCAGTGAAATCAAACCCTTTATTTTAACTCTGATGGGGCTTTCCCTATTCCAAAATAAGGAGGTCCTCAGACATTAACTAGTTCATTCTAAGGATCTCATTGGCCATATTAGTCTACAACAGTAGGGTGGGGCCTCATCAACTGAGCTCAACAGCTTGTAGGATTCACCTAGGCAACACGCAGCAAGAGCAAAGCAATTCCTTCAACAGACGAGAGTCATCTCAGAAGCCTTTTATGTATCAGGGCTAAGGCACCTCCACCAGGCGTTGTTACAGGGGTTCTGTGTAAACAGAACTACGCCTGAGATCACAGAACATCAGTATGTAGGGACTGAGTCACCATATCACATCAGTACCTATCAACTCCTATCCTGACTAGCTCGTAGTGCTTTTCCTGCCCTCCTAACATTCACAGAGTGACAGGTAAGTTAGAACCCCAGAACACAACACTCTTGTCCCCTCAGGGAACTGTGAAAACAGATTGTCACCGTTAGACCTGGCATCTTTGGCGTGGTTACCCCTGACTTTTTGCCTCTACCTCCTGTATTTTTGATGCTATGCTGGATTTCGTTTTTGCTGGTTTAGATGCTTTGGGCACTTTGCCACTGCTGACCAGTGTCAAAGTGCAAGTGCTCCCTTGGTAAATTGTTATATTGATTGGTTATCCATGATTGGTATATTTGTTTCACCTGTTAGCCCCTAGTAAAGTGCACTGAGCGTGCCAGGGCTGGTGATTCAAATGCTACTAGTGGGCTGCAGCACTGATTGTGCCACCCACAGGAGTAGCACTACAATGATGTCTTAGGCCTGCTTGCAGTGCCTATGTGCAGTCCAGGACTGCCATGTCGACCTGGCCAGTGCACCCACTGACCAGGCATTATCCTTCCCTTTCTGTACATGTCAGGCATCCCTATGGTGGCCCTAGGTACCCCCCTGGGCTGGGTGCAGTGTATCTGAAAGGTAGGGCATGTACTGAGGTGTGTAACATGCCCTGGTAGTGAATTACAGCCATTTTCGTTTATCACTGCTGAGAGGCTATCTTGCCCATAGGATAGAATGGGGGAGGCTGTTACATGCCTACCTTCCCATAAGGGCAGGATAGAAAATCCAAGTTTGGTATCTTTGTGTTCAGAATTTAATTATACATCTTTTTAGCAAGATGGTTTTTAAATTCACTGGGTGAGAATAGCACTTTTTAGAAAGTAGTTATTCTCCTGTTTAACCTTCCTGTGTGCCTGTGTGCTGGTTGGCTGACTGGTGTCATGTGATGGGCTAGGTGGCTCCAGGAGTCTGGATGAGTCAGCAGCAGGGAGAATAGGGAGATCTGCTTTAGATGGGTGGGAGGAGTAGCCCCTGGGTTTGAGTAGGGCTGCCTCTGCCAGCACAATGCTGGCTCCACCCCCTGCTGGCCAGGCTGAGGACTCTGCCTCTGCCAGCACAAAGAAGGCTCCACCTCCTGCTGAGCGTCTAACGATCCTGCCCCTCACTCTGAAAGGAACCAGGTGCTCCAGGGCAGAGCACACCCAGGAACCGGTTTGAGCAGGGGAATCCCCCCACTGAAACAAAGAGAGACAAAGACTTGGAGGGGTATAAGAAGAGGACCCCAGACACCTAAACTTTAGATCACTTTGGAACTAGGAAGGAACCTCTGCCAAGGAGAAAGCTGAAAAGAACTGAAGAGGAGAAGACTGCCTGCTTGCTGTTTTGCTTTGCTGCCAAGGAGAGGGGAAGGACTTTGCTGTGTCCCCTTCTTTTGATTCTGATCTCCAAGGGCCTGAGAAGAGCTGGCTCCCTGTTAAGAAGTCCCAGGAACAAAAGGACTTCACCACCAGCTTCCCTGGAACTCTGCTGAGGGAGTTCTGACCTGCCTTGGAGTGCTTGCCCAGTCTTGGGGCCTCAGGAGTTCGTATTGCTGTGTTTGGGAGCTGGGAAGCAGAAGCGTGAAAAAGAGTAACTGGTACCCAACGCATCATCCGATTGCGTGTCGCAAGAACGAGAGTGCGAGGAGAATTTCATCGCGGCGTCATCGCAGCACCCGGAGTCGCCCGCATCGCCGAGTGCGTCGAGCATCGTCCCGGTGTGTGAAGATTCCTGACGCTGCGAGGGTCGTCGCAGAACCAGTTTGCGGGGAGCACCACTGCCGGTGCGTGAAAGTATCCAGTCGCTGCGTGTGTCGACGCAGAGCCCCGTCCCGTGACGCATCGAGGGTTGCGGCGCCAGAAGTCATCGCCGCGCCGCGCACCGCGACGCATCGAAGGTTGCAGCGCCAGAAGTCCGCGCTGCGCCGCGCATCGCGCCGCACCGAAGATCGTCGCATCGTACCTGTGCGTGAAGCTTCCCCCTGAGAAACCTACGCAACGAAAGCCAAAGTCATCGCATCCTCACCCTACAGATCGGAGCCGGCGCATCCACCTCTGCTGCGTGGAGCAGGGCTGCTGCAAAGCCTCCCCAAGATCTCAGGAGTATCACATCGCCTTTGCCATTTTCCTTGTTATAGCTTTTGGGAACCTTATCGCAACTACAGGTACTTTTGGGCACGAGAGTTTCGCATTTTGTGCATTGAGAGTCGCATGGTGCAGGACACTGACTTTTACATCCTGGAGTACTTTCTGCAAACTCTTGAACTATCTTTAAAGTAACCTTTTTAATTGTATGTTGGTTTTTCTGTCGTATTTGGTCTTATGAAGTTTTTAGTAAAGATACCTTATTTTTCTAAAACTGGTGTGGAGTAAATCTGTGGGGTTTTCACTGTGTTACTGTGAGTGTTGGTACAAATACTTTACACATTGCCTTTGATAGCCTAGACTGCTCAGGCCAAGCTACCTAGAGGGTGAGCAGGGGTTATCTTAACAGTGTATCCCCCTTTCCCTGACTAGAAGCAAGGGTCCCTACTTGGACAGTGGTACCTACCCTGCCAACTAGAGACCCCCAGATCTAACAGTCACCTTTTGTTTTTCACTCATGCATGTTCATATTAAACAGAACAAAGACACAAGAACAGTTTAAAATATTTATTGAAACTATTACGCTCTATTATAAAACAACTGCACTGCAGCTAGAAAACATATACATACCAGCGGAGTGAGCAGTATCACAAGTAAACTGTACCATGCTTAAAGATATATCTGCCTCAGCCCATCCTCACTTTGTAGGCACAGTGATTTATCCTAGATTTCTGGGATTAGACCTGAACCCCATATCTGTATTGTTGTTAGGTATTCTGCATCACAGGTTGCACAAGGCTGGCACGTTTATCTCTTTTTTTTAAAACAGCAGATGTGAACTTATGTTGTTTCTAAATACAAAGCTACGTTGCTAATCGAGCACAGAAGTCAGGGCACAGTTTCACACATAGTCCCAGAGAGAAGAACCAATAACAAAACATGTGCAGTGTTTTGCCAGAATAATATTGTGGCACAAAATTAAATGTGGCGAGTGCAACATGTGCATATCAAAGCAGCCTACAACTTGCAGTTAGGCTTAAATAAGGGAGAACTAATTGGCCCTTAGTTGGAACTGGAACTTTTTGAAGGGTTATCCCCAAACCTTTTTTTGCCTTCCTTCTGTATTTTTTCTGACCTGTTTTTGTTGGTTTTATAACTCTGAGCACTCTACCACTGCTGATCAGTGCTAAAGTGCATGTGCTCTCTCTTGTACACTTGACAAAATTGGTCTAAACCTGTTTGGCATATTTAATTTACATGTAAGTCCCTTGTACAGTGGTATCCCATATACCCAGGGCCTGTAAATTAAATGCTACTAGAGGGCTTGCAGTGCTGCTTGATCCACCTACCGAAGTAGCCTTTCAAACCTGTCTCAGGCCTCTGCCATTGCAGGGCCTGCGCGAGCAGTTTACTGCTGTAGAGACATGACACTTACAGTGGTTGCCACATCTGAAACTCCCCTCTTACTACAAATAAGCCACCCCTAAGGTAGGCCCTAGCTAGGACTATGGGCAGGGTGTAGTAATAAATCCTGATTAATGGAGAAGGCGGATTTATTGTTACTATTTTAGAAATGCCACATTTAGGAGTAGGCATTTCTGTGTGCTTAAGAGTTTTTGCGTCCTGCATGGCTGTGTATTCAACATCCAGTTTAGACTGACATGAGAAGGGGAGTGCATTCACTCTAGACAGTCATAAGGGGGGTTGAGGTGTGTTCTGCCTTTCCTGGGTGACTCAGTCCTGGGCTGAATTTACAGTAGAGGGAGGAGTTTCTCTGGGACCTGAATAAGTCTGCTCTGCATTTAGAGTGGTGGGAGGTGTTGCACCTGCACCTGAATAGGGCTGTGCCTGACTTTCACAATGCTGTCTCCGCTCCCCTGTAGTGTGTCTGGAGCCAGGGCTTGGGATTGAAGGGGGTGTTGTGAACTTCTAAAAAGTATTTCAAGTGCCCCAAGAACAATGACAACATGTGGTATAAGTACTGGACCTAAAACCCCAAGTTTTCAGATTACTTCAAGGAAAAATAGTACCCTGCCAAGAAGAAGAGCAGAAGGACTTTGTGAGGAGCGTTGCCTTTTCTGAGGGGTGGGTTGGCCTGCACTTGCTACTTCTGTCAATGGTGGAGGAAAACTACTGACTTTTTTTGCCCTGCTGTGGTATGCTACTTATGAAGAATCTCCAAGGGCTTGTGTGTGCTGGGCTTCTGTTGTGGAAGACTCAGGGACATCATTGTCTTTCTTCTGTGTACTTTTTCTTTCATTTGGGAAAGTTCTGGTGCTTGCCCTTTTTTTTACAAGCTACTGGTTCTTATGCCTCATTTAACAAGCTACTGGTGTTTTCAACTGGTGCTTGTTACTACTTAAACATCCTGGTGCCCTTGCCTCCCGCTCCCCCTCGTATGCATTTGGAAAGCCTTGTGGGGCTTGTCCCTTGCCGAAGGATCTCTGATGCTACAATAACATGAGCAGCGACCGAGGCATCGCCAGCCGCACCATGGAATGAGGTCTCTGACCTCAACAAAGGAAAGCGCTTGTTCTCCCTAGCTGGGTGAGCGCAGAAGGACAGCCACTTGTTGCCTAGCAGCAGGTACCACTGAAGACTGCTGCAGCGCCTGGCAACACCTCTCTAAGCAGCTGGAGAGAGGAGCGGCCTCAACGTGACCCAGATCGCCCCTGCCCCATGCTGGATGAAGCCCGCGGGTGAGGTGGGGGCCCCAGAAAGGAAGGACCCAGGTAGCGACCTGTCGACACATGCCCTTTGTGTGGAAATCAAGGCCAGTTAGCAGAGCGGGGAAGGAACCTTCGATGTCCCGCACGGCTTCCTTCGCCCGAGCGCAGTCACGTCCACTGTAGTACGTTGACCAGTACCAAACAGTTGCAAACCTCTGGAAGGCACTGTGAATGAAGTTAAGAGAACTACTCATGTCAATAGCAGGAGTGAGTCCTTATTCAGCGTTGCAGTGGGGTGGGAACATCATCTGAATTAATGGGGTATAGAGGAAAGGGCAGAAAATAAAATACCCCCATTGAGAAACACAACAGTTGCCAATTTACAAGCACTTAAGCATCATATCGATGCACACCTAAAAATTTGCCACAGCAGTCACATTTTTTGAGGAATGCTCCTGAAATTGTTTAAAAATAAAAACAAAATGTTCAACTTTTCTAATAAATCAGGAACCTCAAAGCTTTAAACTGTGTTAGAAGCTGGTGTTCTGAAAGATTATGTTTCTTTTTTCCACAATGTGTCATATCCTTATCCAACTTTCATATTGTTTGCAACATATTTATCATTTTTCAAAAACTGTGCTGATGTTTATTATCTGATTTACAGTAGGCCATGTGAAATTTCAATTACGCCAGAGTAACTGGAGTAATTGTGGTAATTCTGTGTTACTCTTTGATGTGGAATTACTGAAAATTACATGATTACTCCTGCTCGCATAATTATGTGTACTTTGTGGGAAAAATACTACTTCGAGAGCACATTTTGTAAGAGCAAGCAGCTGTCTTCACTTACTATTCATGTTCTAATGCATCTAGCACTATTTCTTAGTGCAAAATGCATCTTCGCGCCCATTTTGGATACAACGGTGCATCATGCAGTAAGAAAATAGCACTAAATGCTGGGAGTAAGTTGGGGGGAAATCTTACACCAAGAAAACATTTAGCACTAATTTGTAGCGTAAAATTAATTCTCACACCAGTTTTGGACATAGGCTTGCATTTTTCCCTAACAAAATAGCGCTAAATGCCGGGAGTAAGTTGGCGGATAATCCTACCCCTGGAGCACATTTAGCGAGTGAGAACAGTTGCTGATGGTCGCTTTTCATATTCTTTTTATTTAGCAACATTTCTTAGCTCAAAATGCATTGTTGCACCCATTTTCGGCTCAAGGGGGGCATTTTTGCACTAGGGAATAGCTCTGAAAGCAGAATTACTCTTCTTGCATAATTATGCATAACTTCATGGAATTCACAGGTAAATACGTATTATTACTTTACATAAAATTGCACAAATTATGCCCATCCCTACTTTGTTCTGTAGCATTGGTTGCTTTATCAAACACAAGACCCTACAGATGTTGCCCAAGATTGAGAGTAAATATTTAATTGTGGGTGTCAAATGGGTGCCCTTTAATGCCCTTGGCATTAAGAGCAGGTTAAAAGTGTATTGTGATTGGTCCCCTCATATATTTTTGTTGCTTTGGACAAACAGTGTAAATGGAGATTCTCAAAAGGAATGCAGGCAAACCCAATTATGTCACCACAAAAAAGGTGAAGGCACACATCATCAAACCACTGCCAGCCAATTAAGATCCAACGGCGAGGCAGAGAGAGGATGTAGCTATGATAGGCTCGTTTGAGTCAAAGAAAAGAACCCTAGATGACCATATGACAGTATACTCTAGGCAATACTGTACACATGAACATGCTTTAGGTCAAGAATGATGCAGTCACTCTCTATGTTGGACTTCTGAAAGCTGACCACAGGACACCTGCAGACAGGGTTTCCGAAAATGACTCTATGCTTGCAACCATGAGACCAATGCTAGCTGACATGCATAAACAAGTTAAAGTACTGATATTCAACAACTGGCTGACAGAGTAGAAGATGCAGTGGGATGCTCATGACACAACAACATCTGAATCATGGACATTCTTGAGAAAGCTAAAGGCCTAAATACCAAAATTTTTATTTGTTTGAGGACCAAAACCCGAGCAAATTGCAAACACCTGGAATCCCTCCGAGGCCCATGGTGGTGAGACTGATAAGCTTAAGAGTTAGGGACAATAATTTCTAAGTCTCTGGAACAGAAGGCCCATGGACCGTAGTTAGTAATTTGGGACACATTTTCGCAGATTACACAAACACAGTGCAACAATAACAGTGTGCTTTAAGGGTAGCAAGAAACAACTATGCCTACTCAGCATGAAATATACTCTATTTTACCCAGCAAAACAAAGAATGGTTGGCAATGGCACTTCTCATTGCTTCAAATTAGTTTCTGTTGTTTGCACTTGGGTGGAATCGCAGCACCATTCTCCTCCAGTAGACATGAATGAAGATGACGATGGAGGTGGCAGGTTAAATGTGGTAGATGATGCAGCAGAAGATGGATGTCCAGCAAGCCCACAAAAGACCAGGCTAAACAGCAGTGGTCACGAAAACTGTCTGAACCTGTAGCAGAATCACTCCCATGGTGGTCCTCTGACTGTGGACATTGATGCCTTAGTGGATGGCGAAAGAGCAACTGGGGTGAATTCTGAAGGAGAGGGCGGAAGTTCTCTGATCATCTGACAGACAGACAAGTATTAAGTGTAGGGCAAAGAAACATATGCAATGCTTGTGATGCATTTTTGGAAGGGGGTGGATATGAATGGCTCACAACAGGAAATGGGAGAGGATTACAAGGCATAGAGCCTAAAGGAGCAACCCCTCAACATGGTTCCTTTGAGTTGGAGTGTATTTTTTGCATGTTTTACTATGGCAGGACCATTGTTTTGATCACTTCTAAGGATTGGGAGTTTGGGATGAGTTAAGAGATCTTAGGTCCTTTACAATGTACTGGAAAGGTGTAATGCAGTGCCTTGTATATGTAGCACAGATGATGATAGGCTTGGAGCTTATGACAACACACAGAAGGACATACAGACTTGGAACATAAGGGGGACAGGCTGACCAAGTAACACCACAAATACACCTACTTGAGATGTAGACACATAGGTATAGCATAGCTTAAGCAAACAAATCTGAACGTGTCTGAAATGTCCAAGTTGGCCAGGAGATGGAAGGACCAAATTCTTGGGACATTCTACTCAATGATCACTGGGGGGAGGTTTACTCATAAGGGTAGGCCCAGGGGTGCAATATTAGATACTCCATCAAAGAGGAGATGACATGGGAAAGAACGTGCTAATTTAGGGAATACCAAATGTCAAACAATTTGCACTGGTCTGTTTATATGCTCCCAACTTAAATCATGTGGATTCCTGAACACATTTCTTCCATATGTCTGTCAAGACCCTCAGATTGATTGCACTGGGATGGAGATTTTCTTTTCATCCATGAATTGGACTTAGATTGCTCAACTAAACCATCATAGAGAGGCCAATGGATAAATATAGGAGCTAATTCTAGCTGGGGCATCCATAGCCATAGACATCTAAGTGGCATATAGTGGATATAGAGCTGACTCATCCATCAGTTGCACACCAGGATATACTTGTCCATGATTACACATGAGAAGATAAATAAGCCTCTGTACACAATCAGATAATAACCCGCTTAAGATGATCATTGAATGGGGGTAGGGCAACCCCCCTTATTCCTTCCTGGCACTACTAGACATTCTGTACAGGGCTGCCAGCACCAAGACTATTGAACATTACTTTAAGGAGGGCAAATATACAGCATCTAAGGTGGAATTAGAGTGGGGTGCCTTTAAAGTAGTAATGAGGGGTAAGTGCATAAAGACCAACTAGGTGTGCAGTGCACTTTGGAAAATTAACTCACTGACAAAGAGCAACTAATCTGGAAATTGGACAAAGCAATGCCTGTTAATCAGTCACCCTGAGTGGGAAGGGTATGCCCAGACGTGGGTCCCGTGCTCTCCATGCCACTGGAATCAAGCTATCCTGGCTGAAGAGGGGTGAAACTCCGAAAACGGTCCTGGGATGCTTGTTTCCAGTCCAGGGAGGACCTGGCTTGGCAGTTCGGGCTGGACTGTGCCCATGAGGCACAGGGTCAAGACTGATTTGCATATGGCTGGGTTCAAGCTGGAACGGCATGGTGAGCAAAACAACTATGGATCTAGGCCCAGATCTCTGTACTGGGGTGAATGTATGACATTGTTCTGCATTCTGTCCATCACTGTTTTTTTTTGCATTGTCACCCCGAGTGGGAAGGGTATGCCCAAACGTGGGTCCCGTGCTCTCCATGCCACTGGAATCAAGCTATCCTGGCTGAAGAGGGGTGAAACCCCGAAACCGGTCCTAGGATGTTTGTTTCCAGTCCAGGGTGGACCTGGCTTGGCAGTTCGGGCTGGACTGTGCCCATGAGGCACAGGGTCAAGACTGATTTGCATATGGCTGGGTTCAAGCTGGAACGGCATGGTGAGCAAAAAAACGATGGATTTAGGCCCAGATATCTGTTCTGGGGTGAATGTATGGCATTGTTCTGCATTCTGTCCATCACTGTTTTTTTTGCATTTGTCACCCCGAGTGGGAAGGGTATGCCCAGACGTGGATCCCGTGCTCTCCATGCCACTGGAATCAAGCTATCCTGGCAGAAGAGGGGTGAAACCCCGAAACCGGTCCTAGGATGCTTGTTTCCAGTCCAGGGAGGACCTGGCTTGGCAGTTCGGGCTGGACTGCGCCCATGAGGCACAGGGTCAAGACTGATTTGCATATGGCTGGGTTCAAGCTGGAACGGCATGGTGAGCAAAAAACGATGGATTTAGGCCCAGATCTCTGTACTGGGGTGAATGTATGACATTGTTCTGCATTCTGTCCATCACCGGTTTTTTTTGCATTTGTTAATCAGGATGCATCACAACAACAACAACTGGAAGCCAGAGCAGAGCACTTGGAGCTGGTTTCACGGCTGTTCAACCTTCACTACAGGAAACATGCAGCCAAACAGCATGAGGAAGGAGATAGAACTGGCTTGAAATAGGAGAATGCTCAGACTCCTATTTATTCTGTATGCACACAGTCAAGAGACTTACTTAATACATGGAAAGATACTAATGGAAAGTTCACTGAATATTATGCATCGTTGTATGAGGACAACCCTACAGAACAAATAATCGATATATGCTTTCTAAAAGTGGCATTTTCAGAATAGTAACTTAAAATATGACTTCACCATTCAGGAGAATTTTAAATTACAATTAATTTGAGTGTAAATAGCATACCTCTACCTGCTCCCAACCTAAATTTAGCACTTATTAAATGTAGTAGGGTAAACCAGTGTTAGCCTAAGGGAGAGATAGGCCTTACAACAGTGAAAAATGACTTTAGTTTTTTTTCACTGCAATGGCATGTAAAACTTAAGTACACATGTCCTGTGTTTTAAATACAATGCACCTTGCCTAATGAGCCCGTAGGGCTTACCTTAGGGGTGACTTAAAAGAACAAGGAAGGCTTGGGTCTGGCAAAAGGTGTATTTTACCAGGTCATAATGGCAGTTTAAAGCTGCAGTACAGGTTGCAGTGGCAGCCTAAGACATGTTTTATAGTGCTACTTTTATTGGCTGGAACAATGAGCACTGCTGCCCACTAGAAGCAATTAATTTACAATCCCTGGGTACAGGTAGAACATTCACTAGGGACTTATATGTAAATTTAATGTACCAATCAGGTAGATACCAATTGTAGTATGTTTTTGGGAGCAAGCACAATCAATTTACCACTGGTTAACAGGGAGAAAGAGCACAGAGTCCTAATGCCAACAAATAGGTTTTACTAAAGGAAGAAAAAAATCTGGGGTAGCCCTGCAAAGAGGGCCAGGTCCAACACATTTTCCCCTGAAATGTACAAATAAAAAATATGCGGGTGCTCACTCTGGTTGACCAAGATCTCAAACTCCAGATTCTGAATTCCACCACATTGTATGGATTTGTCCTGTCATTCCGAGGTACTGGAAGGACATAGTCAAATAGTCAAAATAGTGTGGAAACTCAGACAGAAGTATAGTGTTAAATCCACTAACATGCCCGCTGAGACCACTGCTGGGCTTAAAACAAACTAGATATGTTTACAGATTTGTGGATATTGCCCTAATTCTTGAAAAAAGACGAATAGCCTGGAAGTCGCACCGACCTCGAGCGTAGAACTTTTGTTATGGGATGTTAAAAGGTGGCTTTTGGATGAAATGGATACATTAATACGTATTGATGAGCAAGGAACGAGTGGCACAGCGCATTCTAATTGGGACACAATGCTGATTAACTTGACAGATGAGTGCTCTCCTTGATCAAGTTTACCTCAGTCAGGCAATTATCTTTTGTAATTTTATGAATGTAGTGTACTACTGGATGGCAGCAGCTTGTTATAGGTATTATATTTGGTCTCCATTTTAGATTTTCATTTTGACTCAGCATCTTTCTGAGAGGGTTGTTTGTTCACTTTTTTCATTAACACAAAAGAATGCCATGCACACATTGATTTTTAATAGATATTGTTGTTCTATAGTCTGAACTGTTAGTTCCAGGAACACACATACCAGAATGTGATGTCCTTGCTTTATTATGTGTTTGTAAGAGACAACTCTTTCCCTCCAGACTTAGTAAAGTTGTTAATCTGCGTCTCTAGCAGAATGCGATAAGGCCGGAGTTTTAGTATTTATGCCTGTGTTGAAGTTGGTGAAAGGCACTTCACACCAGAGTTATCATGTGTGCTGCAGAGAGCTGTGAATGAAATTCAGCCCAATAGACTTTCATCCTAAGAAAGAAGATAAATATGCAAGCAGAGATATGTGCAGGCTTACACACTCAGAGGGCATGCACTCGGTAATGTACTGAGGCTGGCTTCCTGATACATTACACCAAAGTATGGGGTTATTTCATTCCAACTGGGTCTGGCAGAAGGCTACTTTCATTATGCTCTTGTTAGAGTAAGTGTATTGTTGATAGATAGAACTAGCATTAGGAACAATTAACATTGTTGAATTGTTTGTGTTTTCACCATCTAATAATGCTTATGACAATGATAAGTTATATCAGTTTAATAATCACAGTTCACCTTTTATTTACAAGGATTAGATTTTTTCAATAAACATTTGGAAAAGTATTGGTGCTTCTTTTCTTCCCCAAAACTTTGGGCATGCAAAAGGGACAAACTAAATGGTTAGATTTGTTTCCATTAATTCCTTGGGAATCAGAGTGGTCATGTTCGAGGTTACTGACAGCATCTACAGCTCTGGAGGTTTTAGGAGTTTAGATGCGGTACTGACAGCTAGCCGAACCAACACATACTGATATAATGAGAAGACTCTGTCTCTCTATTGGGAAGTTATGTTGACATAACATACAGTCTTATTAAGTTAGAAGGTACCTTATAACAATGTCGAATAGATGGTGCAATCAACTTTCCCCACTAGAGAGTGTAAAAATAAGCATAAAAGGGCCATTACATGTAGGATTGGCAACACATAGGCAGTTTTTGCTCACACAGGCAGACAAAGCACACACACACACACACACACACACAATCTTCATTCTTAAACGCTGCTTACAAGTAAATTAAACCAGACCTCGTACTGATGTTAATATTATTGAATGGTTTATTGTATGTTATTGGAAAGACAATTCGCTCTCAACCACAACATGTATTTTATCACATGGAGAGCATGACGGAAAGCTTTGCTTTGTAATATGTATAAAATCCAATAAAGTGCTATGTTAAAAAACAGTGGTTCGGCGACTAGTATTGTACATGAGGACCTCTATTTTGTTAAGATTCACCTATTTAGTATTGCAGGGGCATGTAAACAAATCAATGTTTCAAACTGTCGTAATAGATTTAGGAGAAGTATTAGTTTCTCTATAGCTGCCATATTTTGGACAATGATGCACTAGTCTTAGAGACCAATGTGTCCAAAAAACCTTGTATATCTAGTTCCTATGGGAGCAGACCAGTCGGAACTGCCTAGCCAGGTCCTCTCCGAACTGGAAGACAAGCAACCCAAGACCAGTTTCACCCTGATTGGGACTCTTCAGTCAGGGGTAGCTTGGTTTAAGTGGCGCAGTGAGCAAGGGATCCACATCTGGGAATATCCTTGACCATTTAGGGTGATATATCAAAAAACAAAAGGCAATGGGAGGATGTTAGTAAAAAGTCTTACCAATGGCAATAGCTCGGGGTAGGGATTTGGCTCAGAGTAATTACCAGTGTCTGAGATAAATCCAAGCATTTCAGCCACCACTTTGTTGTATATTTTAGTGTGTTGCCCTATGTGGATGGATACAAACTTGTCACTGAAACCAAACTGTACCTGGCTGATGAGCCCTCACTAGGGAGAAACTTGTCCTGTATGTTCCGCTTCAGGGAGGTCTTGGCATGGCAGGTCAGGATGTACTGTTCCCACTGAAGCAGAGTCAAGACTGATTGGCATATAACTGGGTCCCAAATGAGGTGTCATGGTGTGCAAAATAACAATGGATGGTGATGCGGCACTGAGTAATTACTGGTGGCTGAGATTAATTCAAGCACTCCATCCATCACTTTTTGTATAGTTTAGTACAATATTAGTGTCTCGTGATATTCTGTATTGAATATTGAGGATCCACAGCACCTTCCTAGCTTTAGTAAACATTCTGAATAGAGATAACAGTAATTCAATGGATCAACCTGAGAAGTCCTGTCTTAGTGTTCACTTTGGCCTGGCACAGTAATGTCTATTAGCCATATTCTCTCGGATCTTGCTCGCTCTCTGTGGATTTGTATCATTACATGTTATGTCATTAGGTTTTTATAAAGTGCAAACAGATACCCAAATCGGGCTTCACCGGCACTAACATAGGAAATAAATACCAGGAGTCTAAAAAAGTGTATCTAAAAAAGATGGCCTGACGATTTATCTAAAAAGATGTGTTTTTAGTTGTTTCATTAAAAGATTGTAATTGGACCTGAGCTGTGCAGGAAGGGAGTTTCATAAGTTGGCATGGAGGAAGACAAATGATCTACCTCCTCCACTCACTCTCTTTATTCTTGGAGCTGTTAAGAGGGAAAGTTTGTTAAGTCTTAGTGCTTTTGTGGCTGTTTAAGAAGTAATAAGATGTGGTAGTGAACGTGGCCTGGATGTGTATTTTACCTTGTGGGTGATGCATAGGGCCTTAAATTCTGTACGTCTCTTGATGGGTAGCCAATGCAGTTGCCCAAGAACCGGGTATGCTGAGTTCCTCTTGGGCACACCTAGAGGTTCTTGAGCTGCCCCATTTTATATTACCTGTAATTTCTTTATGACATAGGCTAGGCTGCCCAAGTATAGGGAGTGGCCGTAGTCAACGTGTGAGGCCTTGAACCACCATCCTACAGCATTCCATTCGAAGTCATCTAAGTGTCTTCCTTAGGGATCTCAGCAAGCCAAAGCAAGTACCCGTTAACTTCTTGGTTTGGGAGTTCATTGTCAAATCCTTTTCTAGGATGACACCCAGGTTTGTCACCTCATCTTTGGGAGTAGGGGATCCACCCTGGCATGAGGGTCATGCAAGTTGTTACCAAAACAATGTGTTATTGCCCATCACCAACACTTCCAATTTTTCCACATTCAGCTTGAGGCAGCTTGCTTCTATTCAGTTTGACAACTGTTCCAAACATGTGTTGAGTCTGCTGGAGGTAAAATTAATTCCTGGAGACATAGAGACAACAATTTGGATGTCGTTGGCACACAAAACCATGGTAAAACCATGCACACAAATGATATCAGAGACCGGTTTGACATAAATATTAAAGAGCGTAGGCCTCAAAGCAGAGCCATGCGGCACTCCACATTCCAGTTTCCCATTATCTGACATGAAAGGGCCTTCACTGACTTCCATTGGCTAAAAAAACAGTTATCCACTTTAAGCCGACCCTGTAATTCCCATTCCTTTCATCCTTTCTCTCAGGACTGAATGGGTAACAGTGTCGATTGCTGCGCTCAAATTTAGAAGAATGAGCGCAGCCAACACTCCTTGATCTAGGATCACTCTCATGTCTTCAGTAGCATATAAGTTACCTTTTATTTGCAAGGGAAATAAAAGCAAATGACAGAAGAGTGCCTTTTTCATCTGGAGCAATAAGCCATTCAGCAATTACAGGGGTCATTACATGTGAAACTTTACTGACCTGAAATCAGAGAATTTGTTACCAACGTGGATAAGATTATGTGTCAGAAGGATTTAGGATTATTATACTTTGGGCTACTCATAAGTACTACTTAAAAACACAGCTTTGTCGTGTACAATATAACTTAGTAGTATGTCTGGAACGTAAAAATCTCCCTAATTTGGAAGCGTGATGAAAAGGCATCCTTCTCTGCGTTTTTGATTTATAATTCCAGCATTGTTGGATCAAGCAGAGGGGAAGGCATTTTAGAGACAATTTTTTATCAGTACCAACAATGACAAAGGTGGTAAAACAATAAAATACTAGACCACCAAAACATACAAAATTATGAATCATCAAGAGACCTTCACAGAAAAAACCTGCGCTGTGCATTACCTGTAGAACTCGGTGCTAAGGCATAGGGCTGGACTGGAGACCAAAATAATCCCTGGCAAAAATAAAACGTTCAAAACCAGCCCCTCACTGCACGAGGCTGCAACTAGAATAGACCCACATGAGCATTTGATCATGGCAGCCTATCCTGTTTTGAAAGTATCCTCGTGGCCTGGAGGCTACTGGAAAAATGCCATAGTGGCAAAATTGCCAGGCTTGCCTTGCCAAGGCATGTTAGCAAATATAACTGAGTGGATCTCTGAGTTATTCACATAATATGTATAGCGACAAAGACTAAAGTGTAAATGCTAAATGAGTAGGTGAATGTCTTTAATGTCCAAACAAATGCCACACTTGTGTACATGAGCACCCCTCAGAAATAATTGTGCAGACAACCTCAGTAGAGGCAGCATATCATTTATAGCTAGGATTTAAATATACCCATGCCTGATTATCAATAGCTTTCCAGAGCAGACACATTGTTTTGCCTTGTGTCCACCCAAAGCCTAGACAGTCCTCCAATAGAGCTGTAGTACTCCTGGATGGTGGACTGGAGGTAGTCTGGCAGGGACAGTGGTTCTGTATGGAGGCCGCACCTGTCTCATTTTGAACCGGGCCCTACACTTTTGTGAAGCAGTTGTTCACAAATAGAATGTAAGCACAATGGTAAATTCGCCTATTCCTTAGTAAAAAAAGAAAAAAAAGTGAAAAAGTGAAAAACATAAACGCTCTGTCCACTAATAGTTAAAAGATACCTAATATATACGCTGAACGTGTGCTAAAAGGGATCTTCTGTGACAAAGGCTTTTAGGTGCATCCGTGTTTCCCTGATGTGGACTATCCAGATGGTGTAATACATTCATTGTGTCTATCTATGTTAGAGATGAATCTGTCACTCTCTTCCACAAATGTAGGAGACATTTTAAAAACTATCGGGCCCGTTTATGGGATTTTGGTGTAGGGCAGCGCAGCAAGTCACCTTGCTGTGCTTCCCTACACCAAAGTGAAATGGCAGAAAGGCACTGTAGTTAAGCAATATGGTGCATTTCTGTCCTTTCTTCCTGTGCGGATGCCGTTTTCGCAGCCTAGCGCCAATGTAGGAACCTTTGCACCATGGTGTAATGGTGCCTCAGTTGCACGCAGGATTGTTTTGTGCAGGAATGGGCACCTTCCTGCACAAAAAAATCCCATGAGGTGTTTTCCTCTTTCTGTATGCAGCACACACAGAAAGAGGAAACAAGCACTGACAAAGCTAATAATTCACGCAGGCTGCGTCATAGCATTTTTTATTTTTATTGCTAGTGGGAGGGAATGTGTGCATTATGAAGAGTGTAGATAACTCATACCTGCTTTGCCATCAGCAATAAATCTGGCACATCCATGAGTATGCAGAAATTGCAGCAGCTACAAAATCGCATAATTCCAGTAGCTCAAGCCTCATTATACACTCACTCGCCGTTACCACATTTTTCTCACAGCACTTTCCTCTCTTTCTGTCTTTCACCTCACAATCTCATTGGCTGACACAGTCAAGAGGCAGATTGACCCACAAGGAATGGGGGGTAGACGTGTTTGCTATGTGGTCCGACTGCACACGTGTAACACCTGAAGCTAATTTGAACTTTGTGCCTGCAGCATGCTGAGACTTCCAGGCCCCTGAGGAGGTGGATTGAACCATTCTTCGCTAGCCAGAGAAAAATTGATGCCTTAACACAATTTAAGGAAAAGTTTGCAGTACAAATACACTAAATTAAAAGACACCTCCTCCCTGAAAAGACGAAACTACAAGTCCCAGAATGCAAAGTCCCATTGCCTAAAGTACCTGTACTGGGTGAAGGGGTTACAGGACAATGATCACTTAGCAGCTGGGGCAATTTCCATTTTGAGGAGGAGCTGTAGAAGATATGGACACTTGTCAGCCATGTTACAAGTACCAGAAAAAAAAAAGACAAGATGAAACTCTCTTGGACAAGACAGCCAAGCTTCATATCTATCACCATTGCTGTCCCGCTCAGGCACTCCTGCAATGACACTGCCATTTCGAGTATGGGTTTCCAGATCGCACTCACAGATAGCTGAATACTGATTGAAAATGTATTACTCTAATTAAATCAGGGAAAAACTACAACTCTCAGAATAGAATGATTTGGTATACGACCGGACTGTATCAATGATTCACACACAGTCATTACATTATGGGGAAATCCTACTCCAAAAGAGATGCTGATTTGTAAATGTCCCGAGCACATTCAAGTTGGTACAGAAATCCGCACGGTTCAATTTAAAAATATATGTTCCACTGCAACAAGAGGAGCCGCTGTTCACTGGGAAAGAAAAGCAGTAGCAGCCTCGGGCGCAGCTGCAGAAAAGAATGAAGAAAGTTTTTTTTATCATTTCAGGTTTTTTTTCTCCCTTAACAACTCATTACTCTGTGGCTTTTACTGCTAAGTGTTTGCACCCACCTTACTGTTAAGTGCCTGCACTCACAAGACTCAAATAAACATTTGTTTAAAGAGTTTAAAGTCTTTCAGTGACAGTTCACGCATTAACCTGCTCACTTGTTAGTGACCAAGCAGCCGCCTGAGTGAGCAGAGAGGCCAACATCACATATAACAAGAAAAAATGCTCAATCTCTATGGAGGCAGCGGGCAGGAGGAGTGGGAGGAGGATAGAAATAGTACCTCAATTATGTCAGGAGCAGCGGACAGGCACAGGTTAACCTGAACCAATCTGTGCTTAGTCCCTTCTCCACAGCAATGATCGGAAATGACGTTTCCCCCTCACAGGGAAATTAAGGAGGCTGTAAAGAAGAGTGACGTGAAGCCAACAAATGGTAAAGCAATGGGCGGGCTGCAAGCCCTTTCTCTATACAGAAGTGTCTCACAAGCGAGATACATGCACTCGCAGACGCAACCCCAAAAACTAGGCGAAAGAAATATTTTCTCCTTGTTGCGCTTCACCTCGGGAGGTGTACGGATTTGGGGCTTCCCCAGGTCTTTATGATTTTGTAAATCTGGGGCAGCATCAAATTCCATGGGTGTTGCGTGGGAAAACCCATCACAATGCTCATGAAATAGTTCCCGGGCACAGAATAAGGCGACGCAGTGATTTGCGCTGAGTTGCCTTACTCATAATTTATGAGGCCACTCAAAGCCATGCAGGGTGGCTTTGCGTGGATTCATAAATCAGATTGAGAGTCTTGCACAATGCATCTACCAGCGTACGTGGTGCAAAAGTGAATCAGGGCTCTCATAAATAAGCTCCTATATTTGAACGGAATTCGAGTATGAGGATTGCATTGGATTTAAATTGAGTTTAGTAGGGATAATATCCATGGCAAGTTTCATCAAATCAATTAAAAGTGCAGCAAATGTTTTATACTCTTCTTTTAGGAAGCTTCTGCATTCAACGTAATTGTGCTATAAAATTTCACATAAAGTCTATATATTTTTAACGTTGTCAATTTATTTTTCAAAGTTGACATTAAAAGGCATTAGCCACTTACAATCACATTAAACACGTGTTGGTGATCTTACAGCGGGTTGATAATGGTCTCTGACGGATAAGAGCTTTTCAGAGAACTTAGCTGCAGGCTCCATTTCATTCAACTTTAATTGATGCAAACCAATTACAAACCTTTTCTCTGTAACATGAAGTTCTGGAGGCAAGTGAGTTTGAAGTCATGCCAGATTGTGCTATCTGTGCAGAAAATTAGCATGATGGAACATGCCAGATACTTTAGTTTATGTGAGGCGAAGCAATATTTTATTCTTAACAACACTGTGGAATGTACAGAGACAAAAAAATTAATATCTATTTTCGATGTCACTTCAATTATTAAATTCTATGCACTTTGGGTACTCGTTCATTGAGGCATGCATGCTGATGCCCTATTATCTAAATGTAGACACGAAAGAGCCAGCAAATGTGTAGCCATAATACAGCAGAGGAAAGGCAGAAATGATTTCCTGAAGTCCAAAAAAATGACTTGGGTTTGATGAGTAAGACAAGGTCGAGACCTCTTGGCGAGTTCTATGTTACTGGCACATAAGGGTCTAAATCCTGAGAAAGGTGACTTGGGTAAAGACTATTTTGAATGAAAAGAAAGCATGAGTGAAGTTCAGTCGAGCTCAGTAGAAGAGCGAGGGCGATGAGGGTCATGGGTCATGCTGCAGAAAGGCCCATGCTTGAAGCTAAAATGAAATGATACTTATTAGAGAGTCTTTTGGGAAGTTTTAAATTGGCTCCTTTTGTAGAAAAATCCATGCCTTGCATGAGCATACAGGAAATTTGAACTCCATTTAAAAAGGCCGAAAGCTACACAGTAGGTTGTGGATGAACCTAAATTGTATAACGACCACCATTTAAAATAAATCAAGTTGTCCAAGATCAGGAAGGAATCCTGAATTTAATAAAATGTGCTTCATAGAACTGGTGGATGGCAAGAACAAGCTATGCAATTCTCTGGCTACTATGCAAAATGCCACAACCTTTAGAGAAGAGTTGTTTTAAAGAGGACACGTCATTGCTTGACAAGTAGACGAAGACATTAAACGCATGAGAGATGTTTACAAAGCTTCAACTGTTACAGGATATTTTTCGTTCTGTCTGGACTGGTGAATGAGGGTTAGCAGGTGCATGAGGAAAGGCTTTGAGGTTGTTTTTGTCTAAATTGTACTGGAGGTCGTGTAAGTGAAAAGGTTTTTTTTTCCTCAAGCTACCCCAAAGGTCACCATAAGAAAGAATTTTTTTTTAACAAAGCTATCCCCTGCAAAATGAAAAATGTCAATGTGATCATCTTCAGAGGCAGAAGAATGACAGAAATTAGCGCGGGTAGGTCTGATGGGGACCCGCGCTGCTGTATGACTTCATAGGAAATGGCGGTATGTGACCTTAGATAAAAGGTCCAGAGAAACAGTGATTGACACTTACCTGCCTATGAAGTGACCTGTCTGACGCAGGGCTGCACTGCTGATGGAACAAGCCATTGCTGGCAATTACCCGAAGACACATAGCAATTGCCTTCATTAAAATAACACAAAGATTTTTCAAGGTATGCCGTGGCTGCTTGTGTGACAGAATCACATATGTGATTACCATGCCTGATGGTTCCACACGGCCTGAACCACGCATGTCTTAACCACGCATATGCCTTTACCACTCATGCCTTTACAACCAAATGCGTTGTTAAGGCATGTGTGGCGAAGACATATGCGTGATTAAGACTTTTCAGGTAGGAGTAAGTACCCTGATTCCTACCCCCTGCTCTGAGCCCTAAAACGGCCATCCAAGCCCCCTCCTTGAGACCTAAAACCAACCCCTCCCGAGCATTAAAAGCGTCCCTACCCCAGCTCTAAAAAGTACCCTGATCCCTGCTCGAGCCCAAAAATGGCCCTCAAGCATCCACCCTGAGACCTAAAACTACCCCCTTCCTCCTGAAAACCAACCACCTACCCCAGAGTCCTAAAAACGTCCATTACTCCAAAGCCCTAAAAATGACCCCGACCCCTCTGAGCCCTAAAAACTTCCCTGACCCCCCTAAGCCCTAAAAACTACTTGAGCCTTAAAAACTGCCCCACCCCCAGCCCTGAAAACTACCCCCAACCCTTAAAAAACTTTACCTCCCCCTGTGGCGTCACTAGGGTTGGTGTAACCTGGTGCGGGTAACTCATCAGACCCTCCAGGATTTCGCGATTTCGCGGTTTGCCGCGAAATCGGCACTTTTGTAAAAATGCCGCGATTTTTACAAAAGTGCCCGCGAAATCGGCACTTTTGTAAAAATGCCGCAATTTTTACAGAAGTGCCTGCGGAATCGGCAATGTCCAGAATAATTTTCCTGGAGAGTTTTTTATAGTTCAGATTTTGACTTCCCTGGAGTTAGTGCAGAGGGTTAATAGGCCTGCTGCAAAGAACGTGTACCAAGTAGATTACAGAGTGCGTATGATGTAATCAGATCAGCCCCGGATGTTAACGTATCGCGAAGTCAGGGAAAGTTCATCCTTTGACCGAGGTCTCCGGACTCGATCCAAGAATATGCCATTTGCAGGGATGGTGTTAAGTGTTGTAAGCCCTGTCGTGCGAACTGGACTGCTGCCCTCGTATCCATCCGCGCACAATGTCATTAACACGCACATTGATTCTGAACAGTGACTGGTGCTGGGGCTAAGCGCAGCCGCCTGTCGTCACAAATCACAGGGCAGAGGCATCGAAGAGAGAAAGGGGGACGCCGCGCGTTGGTCGAAGGCATGCAACAAGAATATTAGACACACGTTAGTGCTAATCTAGGCCGGGTGCAGGGACTTTATTATATAAACTCCTCTCCACCAGCAAGTTCCGGTTTGCTCTGTGCAACTATGTATGTGTTACCTACAGCTGCACCTTACATTGAGTTTCAATACAGCATCTCAGAGCAATAACAGCATATTGGTTACGAATGAGCTACATTCTAGCACAATTGTCGACTAAGTACCTTCTTGCCATCTAATCATGTTCAAAGGTTGGCACCTGTGGAGATGGACATATATGCACCAGTGATAGGGATAGGGCAAGGGCACTGTCAAGACTGACTTACCAATCCTAGGAGAGCAAGCGAAAAGTAGCAAGTCAAGGTGTGAGACGTAGACGCTGCCAATGACCTTCCTTCAACCACATTTGTCTGGTCCGAGTTTTGTACCCACACCTACTTTGCATTCTCACTTTTTCTTCATGGGTGTGAACTACAAGCCCTGCAAGGCAATCTAAAACTGTCAGATTCACGACGTATTTTATTTGCCGCTTTCTTTCTATTCATATTAGTTTCATTTGAAAATGAACTCCAAAATACTTCAGTGACATATCTATGTGCCACAAGCAAGAAAAAAAATATTCTTAGTACTGCAGCCTCTGTCACTGGTTACTATGTAAAAGACACACAAGTGATGGACGGAATCCATCATTCTTTTGCTCACCATGCCACCCCAGTTTAGTTTGTTCTGCATTCTGTCCATCAACTGTTGTTTTTGCATTTGTCACCCCGAGTGGGAAGGGTATGCCCTGATGTGAGACCCGTGCTCTCCATGCCACTGGAATCAAGCTATCCTGGCTGTAGAGGGGTTAAACTCCGAAACCGGTCCTAGGATGCTTGTTTCCAGTCCAGGGAGGACCTGGCTTGGCAGTTCGGGCTGGACTGTGGAATACTCTGCTAAAAGAGTTTCCATTGATTTAAGGCTGAAAATGAATGATTATGAGTAAAATAAAGTTCCGCAAAAATGCCGCTAAATTTCCATATTTGTGCCGCTAAATTTCCATATTTGTGCCGCTAAATTTGCGAATCCATGCCGCTATATCCTGGGGGGTCTGACTCATGGTGTCACCCCCTCACGGCTTATCGCATGGACCTCCTCCGCTACAAGTCCGCCAGTGGACACAGGTGGCAAATAACGGGACCATACAGAATCCTTAGAAACGTTTGTAAACGTAGGCCCTATATTTACAAAATGTGCCTGTTAACAACAGTGTGATAATGATTCATTAATCAGGTTGTACAGTGGGCTACATGCTAGTCAACAGTTTATTGGAATTTATAATATCATAGGAATGGTACTTTTTACTGGTGTGGTGTTCCCACTATCCAGCAACACGATATATCAGTGGTCGAAGTGGGGGAAAAAAAGTAGGGGAACTGTGGGTGGGAATAAACCAAGGCTTGGATCAGTGGGCAGAGCCAGAGGCGTGGCCAGAATGCGCAAACATCCCGATTTTTTGTATTTTCTTGGTTTCACTGCCCAGTTTTATCAACCACTGGATACACATGATTATTTAAGGTTATAATGAGTTATTGACAGCAAAATGTGTTCACAAAAAGGGATATGCTTCTAGTCACAGAATGTCCCCAAATACGATAAAATGTGGAAGCACAAGCCATTTGTCTCCGAGCCATGAAGTTTCTGTCATCAGCACTTCTCCCTTTTCCAAAACAGCAGTTCAAACATGAATGGCTAAAAATCCTAGTTTGCAAATGTTTTCTAAATAATAATGGCTCTGCCATATTTGCCTCATAATGCAAGATCTGCAGCATGATCTGACCATTTAAACTAATAAATTGTTTGTAGCTCAAACGTATCAAAAGTTAATAAAAAATGGGACTTGTGTTGTTGCGGAGTAGATGAAAGTTAATAGCTCACTGTTCTATGTTGGGATTTTAACTTATAAACTGCAAGTGACAAAAGGATCTCTCTGACAAAAGCAGCAGCCCACTGGCCTATTTACATTATGTGCACTTTGTGATCTGCATGGTACATGTTCTTTGCAGCAGGTACATTAACCCTCTGAGCTACCTTTCCATGAGTCAAATCTTCCATTAGACACAATTCCGATCTCTCTCTAGGAAGAACATTAATCACCAGAGTCATCGTGACATTTTTATTGTTACTGAAAATTACTGGAGGCCTGGAAGGAGGCAGCAAGCGCTTTTAGAACCATAATATACTTGCAAAAATGATGCCTCCACCTAAAGTGAGCACCTGGTGTGGTCACACAGGTTGCACCGCCCTAAAGCTGGCCCTTCTCAAGGGTCCTGTGGTCTCAGTGACAGGGTCACTGTTCTAGGGTGTACTGCTTCATAGGCCTGCCCGCAAGACTGGAGGTGAACTTCAGTATGAATAGTGGTGGACAAGCCTTGAAGGTTAACCTACACTTGTCATGCTAGGGTCCACCTGCTGGTGCTACGACAGGGGTTTCTAATGTCTTGCAAAGCCTTCTAAGGTCGAGCATGAGATAGTGCTCTCTCAGGAGAGTGGTCTGGTGGACTGGTTATTAAGGCTGAACCTGGTTCCCCAGTTCCAAATTCAGCAGCTCTGGCCATAGTGCTACATCCTCTCCCCCACTGAACACCATACTGCCCCACTGAGTAAAACTCAGACTGCCTTCAACTACAACCCAATTGTTGCCAGCTATAAACAACTGGATGCGGCTCAATTTAAATTACGCACTGGGCAAGAGCAATATGTGGCCTACAAAAAAAAGTGACAGCATCCTGGAAAAAGCAAACAATCATAAAGAATGCAAAATTTTGCAAACCATGTGAAATGTAAGCAGGAACAACATGGTTACCTTAACGCTTTTACACTCACTGTTCAGAAATCAGTGAGTGCTTTTGCCTGAAAAGTTAAGGACATGACAACAGAGCCCTGAATGGACCCATTTCAATGGCCATTGCTTATATCCTTACAAAACGTAAGCAGTATGGTAAAAAAAGACAACATCCCTAGATACAGAGCAGCAGTACAAATTTTGTTTTTCAATCTTCACACTGCAGTACCTCCAGGATTGGTGCACTAGTTCCAAGCCCAAGGAAAACAAAGCCAAGACAACAAAAATAGCGCTTCACTGGCAAACTCTGTAAAAGTGGCGCTAATGTGTCTGAGTGTGAGTAAAATCAATCTGGACAGTTTGCTACCACTCTGTCCTACTTTATTTAGTTATTTATTTTTCATATTTTTAAACTTTTATTCCCGATGCTGAATTTTGGAATTAAATGTCAGAAAAATACGACATTGATTTCCAGCAAAAGTGATTTTCTTTTTTGGATCCATTTCGCAGGGAAGCAAATAAAAGAAAGGAGAGGAGACAGTGCGCACTGCGCACAGGCACCTCCTCCTCCTAAAAGGTTAGGCTGCTCTGCGCACACCGGCCCTGTTGGTGTCACCCCATGTGAGGGTGTCACCCGGTGCGGTCCGCACCCCCGCACCCCCATAGTGACGCCGCTGCCTCCCCCGCAAAACCCTGTGCTAGCCCCACTTATCTCACTGCATCCTCTCCCAATCCTTCCTCATCCTGGGCCTGCCCATTCCAGCAGCTAGACCGCGCCCTGTCTTAACCGCGCAAATGCGTGGTTAAGGCATATGCCTGGTTAAGGCAAGCGTGGTTGCACTTGCATTGGTCGGATATGCGTGGCGGAGCCCGTGTTGTTCTGACCATTTCCAGCCTAGGTTATGCATGTGAGCTGATGGTACAATTCTTGGCTTTTTTCTTTGCTCTAATCTAATTTGAATGTTAGTAAATAGATAGAATAAGACAATGAAGCATGGTTTTTACTATGATGATGATAATAATGACTATCATGATTATGCTGCTAGTGATTATTAGAATTATTTTTATTATTATTATTTCACAGTAGAAAAACATGCGTTCAGGGGAGCTACAGAGGATCAATCCATGATTTGAGCAAATGTGATCAGTGAGTGCTGTTTATTTCATGATTACTTCAGTGGCAGAAGGGACAGCATTTCTTCCAATCATTTCTATTAGCAAAAGACAAGAGACATTGGTACTGTTTTCACATGACATGTGGAATTCCAATAAACACAGGACCCTCTCTTCTGTGTGGAAGAAAATCAATAAAGAGATTTGTAATTTAGAAGATTCACTTATGTCTATACTTTTTGTTAAAAGACAGGTATTTAATTTCATTCAGTTGAGTTTGATATACTAAGGGCTTGATTACGACTCTGGCAGTGTGGCAGTGGGTTGCCGTGCCAGTGCCCCGCTTACACACCGCCAAAGTTGTTAGCTGACTGCCCGTTAGATTAGGAGTTTTCTCCTGGTCTAGCGAGCAGTGCTTTGGCGGTTCCAGACAGTACGTGTGCAATTCCTCCGTGCAGGAACATGAGAAGGTATTCAGACAGGGGATCACACTATGTGCTCCCCTGCATGCACTCCATTGCACAGAGGCACCAAAGGGCCCTGTATGGTCCCCTTAGTATCCTCACTGCCACACGTTTGATGGCGGGTTCACTGCCATGACAAGGAGGGCAGTAAGGAAACTCATAATATGATTGCCAGTGCAGCAGCTGCACCACCAGCATATTATGGCCTCTGACCACTGTCCCACTGCCACAGGATCAAGGATCACAGTGGTAGCAGCAATCCTGTGACGGTTCAGCCACTGTAGTCTTAACACGGAGGTTGACCACCAGTCTGGAGGTCCAGGGACCACCACCACAGGGACAGCAAATTCATGATTAGGCCCTAAGTCACAGTGCAAGAGATCGCCATTATAGTGAGTAGAATCTTTCTGAGTAGCAATTGGAATTGGAGGGGGAATAGAAACAAAAGTAGAACTTTCCATACCAGTGATCTGAAGTGGCCTCAGATTTCAGTGGGTTCTAACACTCATACGTAAATAAATACATACATACATAAATAAATAAATAATATATGTTGGAATAGTTCTCCACAGTCTTCTAATAGGGAAGGCACAGTAGGTGGTCATCAAGGAGTGGTTTAAAATAATCAGTGTGAGACCTTAGTGTAAGGACATTCTCCTTGCACAGAGGAGTCACAAAATTGGTTGTATTCAGTAAAACCTCAAATGAGTTCACAGGTCTGAACACACTCTCAAGATCAGAAATGATGTTATTCTCCACAGAACAACCATGTTTATCAATTTCACAGACACATCAAGATTGAGTCACTACAATTGTCATTTTATCTCAATAATTTATCACGGAGGAGGGCTAAGTAATTGGTAATATTGATAAGCCATGAATGGAATTAGGGACCCTCATAATGTAGAGTGTTATAGGTCCATTTACCTTTATAGAAATCAATTGGGGCGCCTTCTGGCCCATGACGTTTATTAGAAGGGGTGATCACAAGGGCTTGAGATAGCTCAATGATTCGCCAAATGTTCCATAGACATTGAATTGACAGAGTGACCATGATGATAAAACCAAGAAAAATGACTACACCATTTTTCCTCAGACATAACCACATGTTTCAACAAAATATCATGGATAAAAGATGTTGAGAAACAAATTGTAAAAAAAATATATATATTTGTTGAAGGCAGTGAGAGCTCACTTCATGATATTTTTCAGGGTGAACCACATAAGTCACTTAATAAACCTGTGCTTTTCCCTCGGGGTAGCTTGGCACAAAAGCAGTCAGGCTTGACATAGAGGCAAGTATTTATGCAGTACTCACACAGCAATAAAGTGAAAACAAAACACAATGAAAATCCCAACATAATTTAGAAAAACACAGAATATCTTAATAAACAAAATGATACCAAAACACCACAAAAATCAAATCAGTATAACCAGAGTTATGATTTCTTAACGGTTAAGGTTCAAAATAGCGCCAAAAGTTGCAGGGCACTAACTGTGGTTACCTGGTCTCACCCGGTTTGGAACAGTCAGGCTGACTGTGATGGAGCGTGGGCGAGATACAAAGCCTCACATGTACAAGTCTACTTCCTTAAATACCATGCACCCTGCCCTATGGGCTCTAAAAGCCTACCTTAAGGGTGACTTATAAGTACTAAAAAGGAAGGTTTGGGGCTGCAAGATGGAAATTGCAGTTTAAGACTGCACACACAGGCCACAAGGGCAAGCCTGTAGACATGCTTTACTGGGAAACTTTAGTGGGTGGCACAATGAGTGCCACAACCCACTTGGAGCATTTAATTTACAGGTCCTTGGTACAGATAGAGTCATATACAAGGAACATATAAGTAAAGGAAATGTGCCAAATAGGTTTAGCTAAAATTATCACGTTTAAAAGGGAGAGCAAAAGCTCTTTGCCACTGGTTAGCAGAAGAGGAGTGCAAAGAGTCCTATGGACAACAAACAACAGGTAGTAACAAAAGGCAAAAATCTATGGTAGCCCTGTAGAAAGGGAAAATTTCCTACATACATATTGCTTGTTAAATATCCAGATGTCAAAAATATTTTGGGTGAAAATATTACAAGCAAGAACATCATTCTAAAAGCATTCTTTTAATATTGTTGTAAAAATATGGTAGTGTGTTATAACATAATGTATATTACTTTTTAACCCTGTTACCGCGGCGGAATTTGCGGGCGAAATAATGAGTGGACGTGGTTCGGATGGCCCCTGGCCATTCCTCACACACGTCCACCGTGACGTTGGATGGTCAGAGGCCGTCCGATGCATGGAATGGGTTAAAGTGTATTTTGTGTATTTTTTGTTTTTATTTAATTTCTGGATTAAATTTGCATAATACTTTCAGGGGATGTTGTTTGGTTTACATGGAATAAGGAAGGAAGTACTCTGATTTTTTTTCTATTGATAAGAAATATTAAAAATTGTGTTAAATGTTAATTTCTATTTAAAAAAAATCTATATAATAATTTTTGTAAACAAATTATATTTTAAAATGTTTTAGTTTAGTTTGGATTTCAATTATATACATTTGAATTCTTAAACGTAATGTTTTTCACGTTTAAACAACTTTTTTAAATATTGTTATATCTTTATAATATGTATGTTTAATTATTTTTTACATTTAGTAATTTGAAAGATAGTAAAATTATATTTTGAAATGTTTTGGTCGTATACTCAATTTACTTTTTTATGTTGTATGGTTTACTTTTTGTGATGATTAAAATGGATTTCTGTAATGTAATCTTGTTAGTGTTATTTTGACTATTAATTTGTGGAAGAAGGTAATTTTGAAAGTTAAAATTACAGCACTTTCTCTCATGCAGTTAAGTTTGGAGTGGGAAAAGTACATTTGCCACACTCTCCTCACCCCCAAAATTCCAAAACTTTCCCTAATGTGGCTATGTGTGGAGCTGGAATAGTACATTTGACACACACCCTCAAAGCACAGTACCTTCCCCGATTTGGTTAAATTTGGATTTGTGATAGTAAATCTGTACCCCTAAGGTCCAACCCTTTCCCAAAGTGGTTACATTTTGAGTGGGATTAGCACATCTGCCTCTTCCACAGTCCAACACTTTACCCAAGGTGGTGTAGTTTGGAGTTGGTATAGTAAATCTGAACACCTCAAAGTCCAAAACCTTCCCTAATGTGGTTAAGTTTGCAGTGAGAATGGTAAATCGGAACATACCCCCGCCAATATAACCATTCTCCCCAATTTTGCCAAGTTTGGAGCTATAATAATAAATTTGCCCCCTCCACAAAGTCCAACACTTTCACACTTATGGGCCGATTCCGATCTCACTCGGAAGGGCTCCGAACGCGATCCAGCCATAAAAAGTATGACCCGTACGTGTGTTTACCAACCGACTCGTACAGCTGTACGAGCGAGCAAGTACGATGCGAGAAACGCGAAATCGCCGACCGACTCGTTTCCGGGTCAGAACTGCGCCGTACGCCTCATCCGTAAGCAAACCATGCCGTGCAATGGAGGCGAATTCCAATCGAGCCAGTACGATGCACGCGTCGAACACCGGATCGAGCCGAAGTTTGCAGCTCGCAAAACATCTGGGAAACTGCCTTAGGGGGTCCGCATCGGACCCCCATGTCACCCACAGCCTTACGACTCGGACACAGGGGGAGTCCCAAGGTTCTCCCCAATACAGGCATGTATGGTACGGATGGCACAGACGCCTACCCACTGTAGGGGGCACCCTTGTGCGAGACGTACCCATTCAGTCAATGGGAGCCCATGTACATGTCGTACGACCAGCTCCCATTGACTTCTTTGGGAGTTCGACAGAACTGAGTCTGGCAGCATGCGGCCACATCGTACTCGCTCGGTCAGACTGCAGGAGTCCGGCTCGGTCGGAAAACACTTCAGATCCGGCTCGGTTGGAGAGTTTTCCAACCCAGATCGGAATCGGCCCCATAGTGTTTAATGTTTGGAGTGGGAATAGTAAATCTGACCCCCCAACACAAAGTCCAATACTTACCCAGTAGCGTTAAGTTTGAATATGGAATAGTAAATTTGGACCCCTCCAAAACTGAAATGAAGTTTGACATTGTAATAGTGCATTTGACCCTCCATT
Source organism: Triturus cristatus (assembly GCF_964204655.1). Taxonomy (NCBI): domain Eukaryota; kingdom Metazoa; phylum Chordata; class Amphibia; order Caudata; family Salamandridae; genus Triturus; species Triturus cristatus. Next base: position 893,529,259 of record NC_140588.1, read on the forward strand.
CCCTCAAAGCCCTGCAGTTTCCATAAATGTGGTTATCTTTGGAGTTGGAATTTTCCCAAATTTTGTATAGTTTGGAGCTGGAATAGTAAATCTGACTCCCCTCAAAATATAACACAACCAATGTTGTTACGTTTGGAGAGGTAATTGTCAATTTAAACACCCGCCTCACACCCAAATCCCAACACTTGCCCCAAGGTGGAGATTAGAGTTGAAATAATACATTTGAACCGCTGGAGGCAAACACTTTCCCCAATTTGGTTAGCTTTGGAGTGGGAATATTAAATCTGAAGCCCCCAAAGTTTAATATTTCCCCCAATGTGATGATGTTTGGAGTTGAAATAGTATATTTGACTTCACCCAAAGTCTAACACTTTTACAAATGTGGTGAAGTTTAGAGTTGCAATAGTAACTCTGAACCCAAATAGTTCAATCCAACACATTCTCAAATGTGGTTAAGTTTGGAGTGGGAATAATACATTTGAACTCCAAAATTACAAAGCAAACACAAGACGATAATGGGCAGAGCACTTAAACTCTTCAGACACTAACCCCCTGTCACAGATCTGGGCTGAATCCATCATTGTTTTTTAGCTCACTTCGCCACCCCAGTTCAAACTCAGTCATATGCAAATCAGTCTTGACCCTGTTCCTCATGGGAACAGTTCATGCTCAACTGCCAAGCCAGGTATTCCCTGGACTATAAACAAGCATCCTGGGTCCGGTTTTGGGGTAATACCCCTCATCAGCCAGGATAACTTGACTCCGGTGGTATGGTGAGCAAGGGACCCATCTCTGGGCATTCCCGTCAAAGTTAGGGTGACAAATGAAAAAAGAACAATTGATTGACAGAATTTTGAACAATGTCAAACACTTACCCCAATACACAAATCTGGGCCAACAACCATTGTTTACTTGCTAACCACACCATTCCAGTTTGGACCCAGCTATATGCAAATCAGTCTTGAACCTGTTCCCCATGGCAACTGTCTAGCCCAAATTGCCAGACCAGGTCCTCCCTATACCGGAAGCAAGAATCCTAGGACCGTTTTCAGGGTATTACTCTTCATCAGCCAGGATAGCTTGACTCTGGTGGCATGGTGACCATGGAACCCATGTTTGGGCATAACTGTGCCACTTAGGGTGACAAATGCAAAAAGAAAAATTGATGGGCGGAATGCTGAACAATGTTAAACACTCACCTCCTGTACAGAGATTTGGGTATAAATCTGTTGCTTTTTTGCTCACCATGCCATTCCAGTTTGGATCCAGCCATATGCAAATCAGTCTTGACCCTGTTCCCCATGGTAACAGTCCAACCTGAAATACCAGACCAGGTCCTCCCCACACCGCAAGCAAGCATCCTAGGACCGTTTTCGGGGTATCACCCCTCCTCAGCCAGGTTAGCTCGGCTACGCTGGCATAGTGAGCATGGGACCCACGTCTGGGCATACCAGCCCCACTTAGGGCAACAAATGCAAAAAGAACAGTCGATAGACAGAATGCTGAACAATGTCAACTTCTCTCCCCCAGTACAGAGATCTGGACCTAAATCCATTTTTAATTCTATTCCAGTTTGGACCAAGCCATATGCAAATCAGTTTCCCCATGGGAACAGTCCAGCCTGAACTGCCAGGTCAGGTCCTCCCTATACTGGAAATAAGCATCCTTGGACTGGTTTTGTGGTTCACCCCTCATCAGCCAGAATAGCTTGACTAGGGTGGCATGGTGAGCACTGGACCCATGTCTGGGCATACCCGTCCCACGACAAATGCAAAAAGAACAATTGATTGACAGGATGCTGAACAATGCCAAAACACTCACCCCCAGTGGAGAGATCTGGGCCTAAACCCATCCACAATGTGAACAATACCCCATGCTTCTTGATACATGAAACATTCCCAACAAAAGTAGATTAAAAAAACAAAATGTTATTTACTTAATTTATTAATTATTGTTGTTGAGTTTTATCTATTTTAATATTTAGTTTAGTTTGTATATGTTTATTAAACTTATCTTTAATGCTATGTTATTTTTTTTAAGATTTCAGGTTGCGAAAAAACAAAATATATAATATTTTTCATAATATTGATATTTACATATAATTAATTAAGTGGTCCTGCTCAAAATGATTGTCCTACCAAAGTTTCTGTACTATTTCTCTAACCTCCTGGTTTATGTCCCTACCAGGTTTTTCCGTGAACTGGAGCGTATGTCCCGAGACCTTATTTGGAATAAAGGCAGACCCAGAGTTGCGTTGTGTAAGCTGTATGCTCCCACCTCCCAGGGAGGGCTAGCTGTTCCCAATCTGGAACTGTACTACATAGCAGCTCAGCTGCAGTGGGTGACAAGGTGGCTCAATGGCACTGCTCTGGATGATATGGCAACCTTGCAGCAGCCGTGGACTCACGCTCAATTATCTCACTTATTCCATCCAGCTGCCAGGTCCCCCCGTCCGCTCCAACTACATCTGGGTCTAGCACATAGATGTTACAAGAGGTGCTTATAACTTACCCGTGAGATGCTCCCATATGCCCCGATACTACCGCTCTTGGGGACGCCCAGAGAGAACACGGGTACTTCCGAAGTCGTTCTTAGGCACTGGCACGCAGTGGGTATAGACACTCTGGGTGACTTCTACAGATGACGCCCTCTTGACGTTCGAGGCACTGGCAGAGGACACTGACTTACCTGCTGGGCAATTTCTCCTACATTCCTCTCTTATACGAGCCCTTTTGGCATTCCTGGGTGATTTGACGACTGAGCCGCCGACACACCTGCTGCTGCAGTATCTGCACGTAATGGGGGCAGGATCACACATTGTGCACTGGCTGGTGACAGCCCTGCTCACACATACACTGAAACCAATGTTGGCGCTCCGTGCCCACTGGGAAGCTGACAGAGGCAGACCCTGGACAGACAAGGAATGGGCAACCATCTTAGCTGGAGCCACTTATATACCAAGAAGCACTTACATAATACAAAGGGCGTATCTCTCTCCTGACAAAATAAACAGATATTTTAATATTGCTACATCTGAATGTCCTCGTTGTCAGCAGCTCGACGCAGATCTGGTCCACATGCTGTGGTCCTGCACTTCCCTCCACCATTACTGGCGAGGCGTTGCTGCAGCGTTGGCGACCTGCACCGACACGTCCTTGCCGCCCACGTGGGAGATCTGCATTCTGGGGGTCTATGTTAGCTCCAAGAAAAACAGAGTGACCTCACGGTTCAGAGACTTAGGACTAATAGTTGCCAAACGCTTGATAACAAAGCGGTGGAGGCAGGCAGACCCCCCAGAGATAATCAGTTGGACAGGCTCACTTAGGATATGGGCGCAGACGGAGAGCTCAGCATTGCATAGGGAAAAAACGGCGGGGCTCCGCAAATACCCTATGGCACAACTCTGGGACACCATACTTACAACATTTAGCAATGGTACCACCGGGGAAGGCGTAGGCACCCAACCAGCAGTCACATAGTACACTTGCTGCAGGCTTTGGGAGGCGGGGAGCTAGTGGATGGTGTCGGACAGACACACTCCATTGAATCTTACCTTGTACAGTAGGTCTGTTGCAATGAACCCCTGCCCCCTTCTGTCCTGGCACTCCCCTCTTGACACCGGCCCTCAACACTCACACGAGTCCGAGCTTCACCCTAGTGTATTAGCATTTTGTGACTAATACACTACACAGACCCACACCCAGTACTGTAAAGGCTAATCCTATTGAAATTATTATTATTATTTTTAATTTTCTTTTTGATGGCAGCTCTTTCAATATGCTGTTTCATATGGTTATTATAATTTTGAATACTTTATTGGTGTGTGTAAGTATCTTCGTATTCCTTTTATTTTGGGACACACCCGCTCATCGGCCCAGTGCATTGGCCACATGAGCCTATTTTTACCATTTGCTAATATTTAGGTAGTTCTTCCATACTGGCCTCAAGGATACCAACAATGCTGTCAACAGATACTGTCGACTCCCCCTCCCTCTTTTGTCAAATCCCTCCTACAACGTCGATTGGACACTGTGGGACAATGCGGAGGACGGGTAATCACACAGATGTTGTAGGAAGCAACCTAATAGTAGCACACTGGTGTGCTAAAACACATTGAAAAACGTTCTGCTATATTATTGACGATTTATGATAGTACTGTCGAGATGTTGCAATGTGCTACTGGTGCAATGTTGCTGACATATCTGTCTTACCATGTGTTATATGAAAATGGACAAATATGGAACAGAAAGAAAAAAAAGAAAAAAGAAAACACAATAAAGATATTTATAAAAAAATAATAATAATAATTAATTAAGTGGTAAATATTTATATATACATTATAGCCTGCCTTAGCGGGCTATACCGGCTATTAAAGGCCCACTCCAGCATTCGACGAGGTGCTTTAACAAGGGAGCGGCACTTTAATAGCCGGTATAGCACAGCTACGAGGGGCTATAAGGCTATTAGAACATTCTGGCACTAGAGGGCAGAATGTTCTAACAAATAAAACAAAGGCTATAGGGAGCGCTAGGGGATTGAAATCCCTCACGCTCCCTGAAGCCTTTGTTCACAGCCACGGCTGTGAACAAAGAAGCATTGGTACTCCGGGCGTATTTAAGCCAATATAAGCCCGGGGCTACTCTATTGTTTTCAATGGAGCTTTCAACATTCCAATGTTCTAATATATATTATATATATAATGTTTTATATTTATTATTTATTATTCTGTTATGTTATGTTATGTCCATTTGTAATGCGCTCAGCTACTCGTGAGTATCCTGGCGCGAAACCCAAGGGGAAGAGGAAGGGACCATCATACGAAAAGATGTGTTTTAAGCTTCTTTTTGAACGCTGCAAGATCTTGAGTGGAGCGAAGAGCGAATGGAAGAGCATTCCAGGCCATGCTGGATTTAACCACGAGGGAACAGCCCCCCACCCTCTGGAGCTTGAAAGGCGGGACATGGGCAAAGCTGAGGGATGACGAACGCAAGGCCAGCGAAGGGGCATAGAAGGAAAAGCGCCTCTGGAGATAGAGGGGACCCTGACCGTGGAGGGCCCGGTGGGCCAGGACCAAGAGTTTGAACTTGATCCTAGCCGCCACGGGCAGCCAGTGAAGAGAGTGCAGATGAGGAGTAACACTCTTCCTTGATGAAATGCCCAGGAGCAGTCTGGCCACCATGTCCTGGACCACCTGTAGTTTTTTAATCAGGTACCCAGGGCAATCGAGAGAGAATCAGTGCACAGGTGAAAGTTTCTCTAGCAGCCTGCGGAAGAAGTGGAACAAAATTCCTAAGAGTTTTTATAAGACCAAAGCAGCAGCCAGCAGTTTTCCTAATGTGAGTAGAAAAGGAAAGATTCTCCTCGAACCAAACACCCAAGTTCTTAGCGGGCTGGCCCACGGACAGGGGTAGTGGAAAGTCCTGCGGCCACAACTGCTCACAAAAGTCAGCGGGAAATTTGCCAAAAAGCAAAATATCAGATTTTTGCTCATTGCTCTTAAGCTGAGCATCCGCCAACAAATTGAAGATGGAACGAAGGCAATGTTGCGCCGTAAGGACAGAATTCGATGTTTTATCCCTGGTGAACAACAACTGAGTGTCATCCGCATAGGCCAATACCTTAGCCCCAAGATCTTCAGCCAGATAGATCAGTGGCGTAACATAAATGTTAAAGAGCAGAGGGCTAAGGGAAGAAACAATTATGCAATGGTAAGTGCAAATGAAATTTTACTCCTGCAATAGTATTTGAATTAAAAAAAATGTATTTTGTTTTTTATGTTTTTTCATGTATTATTTGGCATCAAATTAAAAAATAATGATTTTAAATGGTGTTACTATTCTTATTGATGGTGATAATATTTTCTTTTTTAATGAATATGTTTACTTTGTTTTACTTTGTTTTACTCGCTCCTCTCTCTCGGGCTGAGTGGTCGCTCCCAGTGTCCCTTGGAGACATTTGGTATCGTTGTGCTGCATTGCTACCTAAAATTGCCAATTAGTTTGCCTGCTATCTGCCTGGTTGCAGCTTTGCTTCATTTGCACTTTTATCATTTAATACTGTGTTTTTACTCTGTTTGCGCGTTTGCCCCTAGCGCTCCGCTGTGCTCCCCCCTCCGTCTCTATTTTGTTTGTTGTTGTCGTCCTCGTGAGCCCGCCCGCCTCCCAGCTGAGCCGCCCTCCCACTGACTAGAAACAGCGCTCCCCTACCTGAAAGCGCCGTGACTCGCTCCTCTCTCTCGGGCTGAGTGGTCGCTCCCAGTGTCCCTTGGAGACATTTGGTATCGTTGTGCTGCATTGCTACCTAAAATTGCCAATTAGTATTGCCTGCTATCTGCCTGGTTGCCGCTTTGCTTCATTTGCACTTTTATCATTTAATACTGTGTTTTTACTCTGTTTGCGCGTTTGCCCCTAGCGCTCCGCTGTGCTCCCCCCTCCGTCTCCATTTTGTTTGTTGTTGTCGTCCTCGTGAGCCCGCCCCACCTCCCAGCTGAGCCGCCCTCCCACTGACTAGAAACAGCGCTCCCCTACCTGAAAGCGCCGTGTCTCGCTCCTCTCTCTCGGGCTGAGTGGTCGCTCCCAGTGTCCCTTGGAGACATTTGGTATCGTTGTGCTGCATTGCTACCTAAAATTGCCAATTAGTATTGCCTGCTATCTGCCTGGTTGCCGCTTTGCTTCATTTGCACTTTTATCATTTAATACTGTGTTTTTACTCTGTTTGCGCGTTTGCCCCTAGCGCTCCGCTGTGCTCCCCCCTCCGTCTCCATTTTGTTTGTTGTTGTCGTCCTCATGAGCCCGCCCCGCCTCCCAGCTGAGCCGCCCTCCCACTGACTAGAAACAGCGCTCCCCTACCTGAAAGCGCCGTGTCTCGCTCCTCTCTCTCGGGCTGAGTGGTCGCTCCCAGTGTCCCTTGGAGACATTTGGTATCGTTGTGCTGCATTGCTACCTAAAATTGCCAATTAGTATTGCCTGCTATCTGCCTGGTTGCCGCTTTGCTTCATTTGCACTTTTATCATTTAATACTGTGTTTTTACTCTGTTTGCGCGTTTGCCCCTAGCGCTCCGCTGTGCTCCCCCCTCCATCTCCATTTTGTTTGTTGTTGTCGTCCTCGTGAGCCCGCCCCGCCTCCCAGCTGAGCCGCCCTCGCCCCTCCCCTCCACTATCCATATATGACAGTTGCTCCCGCGCGCAGCGTTCACGCGCAGCGATCGCGCCCCATTCGCGCCGAAGGTGCGCCAAAGGTAAGCCCGTCTACGCCCATCCGCGCCTGCACCGCGCCCAGCGCCATAGCCCCTGGTCCTCGTAAAGTCCACCCCTCCCGCGTTACCTACGATGCCACCACCCTCCTAGCCCTCAACCCCGGCCGCTCCACCAACTGCGTCCAAGCTGCTCCTGGACACACCCATGGACCTTTCTCATGCTACTCCTGCAAATTCATCGGTACCGTCACCAACTCCGCTACGATCACACCCCAGATTCCCGACCCCAACCACCTACAATGCATCCTGCTCAACACCCGATCGGTCCACAGACACGCCATCGACCTATGGAATCTACTAGACACCATCTCTCCGGACGTCGCCTTCCTAACAGAAACATGGATGAACGCTTCTTCCACCCCAGACATCACCATCGCCATCCCAGAAAATTATAAGATCATACGCAAGGACCGTACCGGCCACACAGGAGGAGGAATCGCTATCGTCCATGAAAAATCCATCCACATCTCAACCAGCTCTGACGTCAATCTCGCCAACTCTGAACACCTTCACTTCCAGATCCACATCGACCCCAAGACCACACTCAGAGGCACCCTCCTTTACAGGCCACCAGGACCCCGCGCACAATTCAGTGAAGACATCACGGACTTCATCACCCCACACGCGCTCCCCTCCAAAGATTACATCCTTCTGGGAGACCTCAATTTTTACCTTGAAAAGAACAACAACCGCAACTCCACCACCCTCTTGGACAACCTCGCCAACCTCGGACTTAAACAACTGGTCACCTCCCCCACCCACATCGCAGGTCACACACTCGACCCTATCTTCACCTCCAGCAATCATGTCTCCTTCAGCCACACTACGGCTCTCCTCTGGACTGACCACAGCTGCGTTCACTTTACCTACAACAAGCCCAAACCCATCAACCACCCCCAACCAACTCTGCAAAGAAACTGGAACATAATCACCATCGACCAGATCTCCTCATCGCTCCTTCTAAACACTCCAGCCCACTCTTCAAACCCCGACCAAGCCGCCACCAACCTCACCCTATGGTTATCCAACAGCGCCGACATCCTAGCACCACTGAAAAAACGACAAAGCAAACTTGGCAGCAAGAAGGCCTCATGGTTCAACGATGATCTCAAGAAGTCCAAGAAACTCTGCCGCTCCCTTGAGAAGGCCTGGAAAAAAGTCCCAACCACCAGCACCAAGGACGCCTTCAAAAACGCCACCCGCAGTCACCACCAACTAATCCGAAAGGCCAAGAAAATAGCCTTCAAGGATCGACTAGATAACAACGCCCACAACAGCAAGGAACTATTCAACATCGTCAAGGAATTTACCAATCCCTCGGCCAACTCCAACGACATCACCCCCTCTCAAGCCCTCTGCGACTCCCTAGCTTCATTCTTCCACAACAAAATTGCAGACATCCACAACAGCTTCGACAACCAACCCGGAGACCAACCCTCCCAACCATCTGCTGAACCTTCACCCCCCTTAAACATGAACATCCTTAATGACTGGAACCCAATCTCCACTGAGGACACCATCCGCCTGATGAACTCCATCCACTCAGGATCCCCCACAGACCCATGCCCTCACCACATCTTCAACAAAGCAGACTCCATCATAGCACCACACCTCCGAGACGTCATCAACTGCTCCTTCAACTCCGCCACCTTCCCGGAAAGCTGGAAACACGCTGAACTCAGCGCCCTTCTGAAAAAACCCACAGCGGACCCCACCGAACTCAAAAATTACCGCCCCATCTCGCTCCTTCCATTCCCGGCCAAAGTCATCGAGAAAGCTGTCAACAACCAGCTCGCCGCCTTCCTCGAAGCCAACAAATCCCTCGACTCCTCACAGTCCGGCTTCCGAGCAAAACACAGCACTGAGACCGCCCTCATCGCAGCAACAGATGACATTAGAACTCTACTGGACAATGGAGACACAGTCGCCCTCATCCTCCTCGACCTCTCCGCAGCCTTTGACACAGTCTGCCATAGCACCCTTCTACAGCGCCTCAGAAATATCGGAATCCAAGGCAAAGCACTAGAATGGATCATCTCGTTCCTCACCGGAAGAACCCAGAGAGTCCGCCTTCCACCTTTCAAATCAAAGGCCACTGAAGTCATCTGCGGTGTACCACAAGGATCCTCACTCAGCCCCACCCTCTTCAACGTATACATGAGCCCCCTCGCGGCCATCGCCCGCCAACACAACCTCAACATCATCTCCTACGCGGATGACACTCAACTGATCCTATCACTCACCAATGACCCTAGCACCGCCAAAACTAACCTTCACGAAGGAATGAAAGAAGTTGCCGAATGGATGAAGCACAGCCGTCTGAAACTGAACTCAGATAAAACAGAAGTCCTCATTTTAGGTACATCCCCCTCCGCATGGGACGACTCTTGGTGGCCAGAAGCCCTTGGAAAAGCACCCATCCCGACAGACCACGCACGGAACCTAGGCGTCATCCTGGATTCCTCACTTTCAATGAACAGACAAGTCAACGCCGTCTCCTCATCCTGCTTCAACATTCTGCGCATGCTCAAAAAAACATTTCGTTGGATCCCCATCGAAACTAGGAAAACGGTCACCCACGCTCTGGTCACGAGCCGACTGGACTATGGAAACACCCTCTACGCCGGTACTACCGCTAAACTCCAGAAAAAACTCCAACGAATCCAAAACGCCTCAGCCAGGATCATATTAGACATCCCGCGTAAAGAACACATCTCTGGTCACCTGAAAAACCTCCACTGGCTTCCCGTCAATAAGAGGATCACTTTCCGGCTCCTAACCCACGCACACAAAGCACTCTACGAAATCGGACCAGAATGCCTCAACACACGACTGTCCTTCTACACCCCCACCCCCGGCAACTACGATCTTCCAACCAAGCCCTCGCCACTATACCTCGCATCAACAAAACCACCATGGGAGGTAGATCCTTCTCCTACCTAGCAGCTAAAACCTGGAACTCACTTCCCACTTACCTTCGCCTTACCCAGAACCACCTAGCATTCAGAAAGCAACTTAAAACGTGGATATTTGACAAGTAATCCCCCACCCCTCCCTAAGCGCCTTGAGACCCTCTGGGTATGTAGTGCGCTATATAAATTCTCTGACTTGACTTGACTTGACTTTTCTTAATAAATATATTTCTTTATTTCTAAATACCGTAATGTAATAATGCTTTGTAATATGTGTTCAAAAATGTATACTAAATTAATAGAATATGTATTTAAGAGTGCAATCTTTTTTAAGTTATACCCTTTCCTTACTTTTGCTTAAACTGGAGTAGGAGTACTAAATGTAACCCCTCTGAAGTTCAGGACTTTCCCTACTTTTGAATGCATTGGAGTAGGAATAGTAAATCTAACCACTCCAAAGTCTAACACTTTCCCTACTGTTGTTTAGAAGTGAGTGGGAATAGAAATCTAAATCCTCCGAAGTCTATCATTGGCAAGTCCAGTAAAGGTTTCAATAATTTAAACGTGAGCTCAACCCCTGGTAGCTAGGGCACAAAGCAGACAAGCTAAACTTAAGTAAAGTATTTAGACATATCAAAACATTTAAAAAGTTGAAAACCCAACAGAAAAAAATCTCACAATTACTTATAAAACTAGAGAATATTTTAAGGAGCAAAATGAGACCAAAATGCCCAAAATGCCCAAAATCCTATAGTGGGACCCGGAGATATGAATTTTTAAACTTTGAATTACATTTTATTGCTAAAAAGCACAAAGCACCAAGGGCCTTATTTATGGCATTTCGGCATATGGCAGCGCAGCAACTGCCCTAAGCCAAAGTGAAAGGGCAGTAATGCACTGTATTTAAGCAATACGGTGCATTCTGTCCTTCCTGTCTGCGTTGTGGCTGTCTCAGCAGCCTATTGCCAACATAGGCACCCATGCACCATGGTGCAAGCGGGCCTCCGTTGCAGGCAGGATTGTTTTTATGCAGGAAGAGGCACATTCCTGCACAAAAACAATCCAAAGAGGCGTTTTCCTCTTTATATGTGTGCCACAGATTGCACCGCCATGCCCATAAAACGCCTCATGGGCACAGAATAAGGGGACTCAGCGATTTGAGCTGCGTTGCCTTACTCATGATTTATGAGGTAACTCAAAGTTAAGAAGGGTGGCTTTGCATGGTTTCATAAATCTTTATGAGAGCCCTGTATCACGCATGTACCACTCTATATGGAGCAAATGTGACACAGGGCTCTGATAAATAAGCACCGAAGTAAGGGCAACTGATCACGCTAGACCAGGACAAGGGTACGTTTTAAGGTCTACTGCAAAGGAGTACAGGGTGGACACAGAGACCAGGTTTGTCGCTGTTGGATGTTTTACCTTCTGACTTAGATATTGAAATGGAAGTCATACATCCTCAGCAGGGCAAGGCCACAGGTTGTGATCAAGATGGGTCCCCTGAGGCCAGATAGCTGTCGACTTTTGGCGGGATAGCTCTGAGTGGGCGAAATTCAAAAGTTAAGCCCAAAGAAGGTCCCTCGCCATCTGGACACTTTTGGTGCCTTGGAACCATGGAAACAAAAATAGCACAAACATTAACCTGATTATAAGCTATACATTATGCCTATTTGCTTAGAGACAAGAAAGATATACATCTTTGGTTTAGGAGACATGATATTTAAGTTCATTAGCCATTTTGGATGTGTAGCCGGCGATGAGTTCGGAGAAAGGTTTTGAGGGCTTTTTGATTGTGGGGAAGATGACAGAGTGCAGGCCAGTAGGAAGTGATGTCCTGTGAAGAATTTACCATACACTTACAGATTATGAATGATTTCCATGAAGTTTTGGGAATAATAGGAAGGTGCTGATTGACAGAAGTGGTATGGGGAGATAGCCAGTGCAGGGCTAAAGAAGCCATATTAGGTGCTCTGACGGCCTAAGGCAGAAGGAGGGGACAGGATGTGGTGTAACTTTGGAGCTGTGGAACCAGGTTTGAGTCTGGGCATCAGCTCAACATCCTGTGATTCTGGGCAAATCACTTAATCTCTCCTTGCCTACAAAAAATGAATGTGTCCTTGTGTAATGTAACTTGTGCTTATGTAAAGCAATCCAATTCGGGTCGAGTCCGCTATATAAAACTGCAAAGGAATACAAAAATAAAAAATTTGCCCAGTGTTTGGTCACGTTGGTCAGTCTGGGAGTTTAAAGGGGTTTATCTGACTAAATGTATGATGTCCAATTTGTATAATGAATTAAGACCTTAATTAAGCAGGAGATTTCTAATGTACGTCATTTCCTCTTTTAAGAATATTAATGAAGCTCTTGATCATGTGGAGGGGCCAATGAAAAGCATATTTGATATGTTCAGCACCTCAAATCTGTCTGCACTGACTGAAGGACTCAGCCATAGTGAGCCAGATTTACACAGGAAGAGGATTTTATTTATTTATGTACCTGGGAAATACATATTAAGTATTACAGAATGGATAGCAAGGCTTCACTAACAAACCCTAATTTAGTGGCCCAGCAAGAAGTAGCACATTGTGGCCAAGGTTGAGGTGTCTTGTCCCTTTGGTATCCGTACAGGACGTGTAAAATCGCATTTCTAAGTTTACTGAACATTTCGTTCCATGTCCCAGGGAGCTACATTTCTCTGCGAGGATAGCTATACATTGGAGCTGTTTGACTAACAAAATAAATAAAAGCAGCGGATTTCTCGCTGCGGCATTAAAGCATAAGAAATCATTAGAAGAGAACTCGGGGCGCTTTGCTTTCTTGTTGGCCTCGATTTGAAGCTCCCGCAGGCCTCGGCGTACCCCGGGATGCTCGCTTTGCCGCGCTCGGCTTCGCAGTTGGCAGAGAGCTGAAGACTCATTAGCCTGTGAGATTTCTACTTCTGCTTGTAAGAAAGGTTAATTACAAGCGCACTTTTTCTGTAATAAAGGGGACTCAAGAAGAGCAAAATAACTTTCAGGATTCATTTGAACTCGGAATGAAGTATTTGTCAATATTAAGATTTAAATTATAGGACATTTTAAGGAACAACATCAGAGATTCCTTTTGTTTTAATAACCCTTTGCGCCAGTACAGTAGACATCTTTGAAGAAAAAGACACATCCAGGCGACGTTTATAGTCATCTATTTTATACGCCTTTAGATGAGGATGTGGTGTAATGGCCGGAGCTGCTGACTTTGAAATTGGGAAAGCAGGTTTGAATCTCGGCGTCGCTCAACATCCTGATTCTGAGCAAATCACTGAGAGCCCAATTCACAAAGGGTTTACGCACATGTTGCGAAGGCCCTGCAGTCGTGGAGAGGACCAACGGACTGCAGTTACCCAATGTGGAGCACCCAGCTTCGACTGTGAGTCCACCGTCATGAGTGAGGAGCCCCTTTGTAAATCGTTCCTGAATCTCCCTGTGCCTAAGAAATTATGTGTCCTTGTGCAATGTAACCGGTGCTCATGTAAAGCACGCTTAAACCTTGGGGTCGAGTGAATATATATATACATATATATATTCACTTAAAAAACCATAGGTTTCACACATGTTATAGTTAGGTGGACATTTCACTCATAAAAAACCAATGAAACTCCCCCGTTATAGTTAGTTCAGATAACTATAACTCGCGCGCCCACAATCCAATGCTGATGACTTCAAATATTACATCACTCATAACATGGTCAGTGGCATCACTCATGACATCACTGATGACATCATCCTTGTGATAGAGTGGCGGTCGCGCGAGTTATAGTTATCTGAACTAACTATAACGGGGGAATTTCATTGGTTTTTTACGAGTGAAATGTCCACCTAACTATAACATGTGTGAAACCTATGGTTTTTTAAGTGAATTTGCAAGGTTTTTTAAATGCTAATTCCTAACTATAACGTGTGTGAAACCTATGGTTTTATAAGTGAATTTGTACGTTTTTTTTAAATGCTAAGTTATGTATGTATTATTATATTATTTTTTTTTAAGGTTTTTCACCGTGCGCACCCCGCGATTTAAAAAAAAAACAACATGTTTTTTTCACCCTTCGGGGTCCTTCAGGGACCCCCTGACAAAGGCTAGGGGTCAGGAACTCTCTACCCTGCCCCCTTTTCACGTTCGCCACCTCTCTTTTTCAGTGTCGCACCCAAAACAAACAAAATGGCAGCCGACACTGCCTGATTTCGAACGATTCGAACGTTGACTGACATGTAACCACCAATCAGAATTACGCTCGAGCATGTAAGGGTGCGCGCACAGTGCGCGCACGGTGCGCGGCTATAGATATTTATGTACATTTAACTGCAATTTTCTCAGGAACTACTGAACAGATTGACTCCATATATGCAAAAGGCACATGCCTGACCCGAGGACTACCTCTCTGCCAAATTTCAAGTAATTCTGTTCAGCCGTTCGGGCTGTACCTTCGACTAAAGGTCCTATGGGAAAATGCATGGAGAAAATGCGTTTTGGGACCCCCCTTTTTTCTCGGCCCCCGCTTGACGAATCACCCCGAGACTTTCAGGGTAGGAGCTGAGCGGAGCACCCCATTAGTTTTGAAAATTTCGCGAGGATTCATCAACCGGCGCCAAAGTTATTCAAAATAGAATTTTGAGATTTCCTATGGAAACGCGGCCCTAACTATAACTATCTACTGGCGACCGCCAGTAGATAATATATATATATATATATATATATATATATATATATATATATATATATATATATATATTTATATATATATATATAAATATATATATCAATGACGCTTGCCTTTAATCCTCTGTGTGAATCGCAGAAAGCAAGAGCAGACCCAAATTCATCTTGAGTGATATTTATTGTCAAATCACCATGACGCCATGACGCGTTTCGGCCGGAAGTACCGGCCTTGATCACATAACAGCGCATGAGCGGCATGCCTCTTTTTATTTTATCTCCAAATACCTCTCTACAACAGAAAGGTATGAGCCGCACTCCTTACAGTGAGTAAAAGATTTTATTTCGATGCTGGCGTTTCCTAATATATTTCAGTCACATTGACCTTCTTCAGAGGGGGTGGGGGGGAGAGGCATCACGAGGCTGAACAACACACCCACATTGTAATTGCAGCTTTTTAAAGTATTTGCCTCCTAGTGGGCGCCTCGATAGGCAGAACTCGAGCATGCTGGGTCATGTAGTGCGCTGACAGTCTCACAATTATTACCCTTCAGTGGGCGATGCCTCCTGCATTCCGGTCACCGTACTCCCCATGCAGTCAGATTTTCATACTGCTGGGGTCCAAACCAAAGTCCAATCCTTGGTGGCTGCCACTGCCCTTATATATATATGTATCCAAGTTATAATTAAAAAGTCACCGTGTAAGGCGGGGGTAGGGCCATGAGCTCCTTAGAGCCTCCACAAGGAGCTGCAAACCCACTTAGTTTCCAGGTCGCCTTCCCTCCACCATGTGACACTGGCTCTTCACCGGAAGACCGTGTGGAGCACGCCGATATTGTGTGACACACAGCTGCAACGGGGAAGTTTCGCAGGTCTCTATAGGGGATGAAGTTAGAAACTTAGCAAAAAACAAAC
This sequence comes from Triturus cristatus, assembly GCF_964204655.1. Lineage (NCBI taxonomy): Eukaryota > Metazoa > Chordata > Amphibia > Caudata > Salamandridae > Triturus > Triturus cristatus. The sequence continues at coordinate 893,545,033 of NC_140588.1, forward strand.
ACAGCATCCTCACATTATGCAGCAATGTGAAACATTCTCTTGTCATTTGAATACTGGTTCCAAAGGTAGCAGCATGGAAGTGTTTAATGTCTTTAACATGAATTTTTCTATTCAAAGTGTTTTCTGAAGTGATTACAGATGGTTTTGCTTTACAAAACTATTGTTTATTTTGTAATCATCCCCTTGACAAGCAAATAACGTGATAACAAATAATTCAGCGCGCAAACAAGAAACATATTGAAAACTAGTGATTGACATTGCTAATTGCATTGCATTTGAAAATTGTGCTTTTTGGTTTCAGCTGTGGTAGTTACTTTACATTTCGATACGAACAATCAGTTTTGATTCCTCGCTCTATAATTTCCTCATTGAGAGGGGGGTTGCAGAAAGGGGCCATGGAAGCAATAAGACGAATGAAGAAAAAGGCAATAGAGCAAACAAGTAAGGGGCTTGTTTACAAACCCCTTGTGCCACTGGTGCCTCACTTTTAAAATGGGAAAAAGCGATGCACCGGAGACGCAAGGGGCATGTAAATTAGGCCTGGGCTAAAATTTCGTTCCGTTCGTGGAAATTGCGATAATTTGACATTTTCGCGTTCCGCGGAAAGCGCGAAAATGTCAAAATTACCGCATTCCGCAGCTTGGCGATAATATGTTTCTTGCTCGCGCTGTAAAATAATACATTCTCGCGCGCGCGCGATCGCCTTACCTGAATCCCTGCGTTCGCCGACAAGTTTTCTTGATCCGGTCGCGTTCTCCATGAGATGTTGTATTGTTTTTAGCCATTTGCGCTGTCTCGCGACAGTTCGCGCCCGCAGTGACGTCATGCGTCGCGCGATCACGTCTTTCTTCTCGCGATCATGCACCGCGAGACAGCTGAAAACAAGATGGCCGCGCTCGCGAGCAACCACATGGGTAAGTTGGCGAGCCGCAACCATGCAGAAAATCTCGCGAACATGCGGGAAAAAAACTTCCGCATCTTCGCGATATTTCCGCGTGTTTGCGATAATTTTTAACATTTTTGCGATAATTTGCGAAAGTGGATTTCGCAAATTCCGCCCACCCCTAATGTAAATAAGGCCATGAGTTTATAAAAGAAAGACCCGCTTGACACAATGGGAAAAATGTGGAAGAAAACCTTCATCGGAGCTACTTTCAAGGTTCAAGTTGAAACAAGTATTTTAAGAACAGATTTTAATCAAACCTGAAACACCTTTAACGTTGCATACCATCTAAACAAATAAAAAGAGATTAAGGGGGGATTTGCAAAAGTGACGCAAATCGGCGGAATTTTTTTTTTCCCAATCTATGTTCCAGCGCTAAATTTACTTTGCGCTGGAAATAATGTGAAAGTAATGCAAAGCAGGGCATAGCGCAGCTTTGCATTAATTAGCACCAAGTGGGCATACCATGGGTGGAGCATGGGCGTCCCCATGCAACCACCCAAGGTTTCTGGCACTAAACCCTATTACTAAATAAAGTAGAGAGGGTTTAGCATCAGAAAACTGCACCCTTTTGAAGTAGGCGCAAGGAAGGAGAAATGGTTTCATTTCTCCTTCCTTTTTCGACTTTGTATGTGTGCTGCACTTTACAGAACACATACATGGAGGGAAAAGGATTAAAGTCAGTCTATGCATAGTTTTTTAGACTGGAAGGGTACCCTTGCAGTACAAAACCAATGCTGGACTCACGGAGACACCCTTGCACCATGGCACAAACATGTCTGCATGGCGCACGGCAGCTGATTTCAGTGCCGGCGCTAGGAAAAAGGGGAGGAGAGTGCCATATTTCTGTAAATATGGTGCTCTCCTCCTCTCTCCTTTTCACACAGCACAGCATTTGCGGCTGCTGCACTGAGGTGCATGAATACAAGGTAAATCTGACCCTAATAGTCACAAGTGAGATCTGCATTCACCCAAGGGTATTTTGCTGAATCTAGTTTAGCAATCTCACATTTAAAATCTATCATATACCATACATATACATAGAATCTCACTGCAAGCTGCCCGGAGTTAGGTGCAAAATGTATCACACTCAACAGATAAAGAACAACCGGGTATGTTTAACGAGTGCTACAAATATTACGAGTATAATGAGTTTTTCCATCAAAGGATACCTCACAAAAATCACCAGATCGTGGTAATTACCAGGTATTTTTCTTCTTTCCAATTGCAGCAGGCTTATCCTACCAAACGTTAATGGGCTTATGTGTTTTTTATGGCACCTGGTATATAACGTATGGGATAAAATCACAAAATTCACAATTTCGATATGTACTGTAAGAGGAGCTACAACACATACCAGTAATTATCTGCCAACTTGTAACGATGACTTAATATTCTTATTCACAGAAAAATACAAACCTCACCCAAGGGCATTAGAACACTTTACACATTACTAATTTTGTGTTGCTGGTTTTAGGCAAAGGAAGATTATGAGATTTTTTCAGAATCAGAGGATGTTCTGGCCAGGCTGGATTTTAATTTGGTTCCCCATGTTCTAAGGTCAGCAGCTCTAGGCACTAAACACATGCCTACCCCAGAGACTAACTGAAAATATTATAGTATAAAATATTACTCACAAAGAACACATTTTATGAGAACATTAACTTGATGTTCGGAAAAAGGGCATTTAAGACAAACATAAGTGAAAGATTATACTGCAACTCTACAAAATAAGCAAAGTTGCTCTTCTGCAACCTATAACCTCCATGCTCCCTCCACCAACAACATTTTGGACTACGAAATATGAATTGAGCCAAAATAAGTTGAGCACCAGGATGTATAAATGAACAGTAGTAAAAAATAAAGTAGACTTCAGAGCAGTAAGGATTTATGCCTGTAAAAACTATAGCTTTCTTTAGTTAATTTGTATCAGCATTGAACAAATTGAACAAAGTGGCCCAATTTTTTCAAATTGTCAATTAAAAAGAATCACCCTCTTCAGCATCTCTGTAAAGGGTAGCCGTAGTAGGAAGTAGAACAAGAAGACCTGAGTAATCCAGGTAAGTCAAGAAGCACAAAGTCTTGTGGTGATCTTTGTTTTCTTCTCAAGATGCTTAATGCTGTAAATGGGGTCTGAGTCGAGGAATGGCTACGGAGAACCACGCCTCCGGATAGCCATAGGTGACCTGCAGCCCCACCCCCTGTAATGGTGGTTCGTACCTGGCCGGCGTCTTGGCGAAGGTGAAGGTCGCGCTCTGAGTTTCGAGCTCATGGGTGCTTGAAGTCGGTGATTGCGGGCGTTTTTCTTTTGAGGCTGCGCTCTGGTGACCGGGATGCAGTAGTGGTGCAGCGACGGAGGCAACGGAGGCGGTGAAAGTCGATCTCCGTAATCGGAAGCTGGAAAGTCAGGCGGCGAGGTGTGTTTGCTTCGGAGCTTTGGAGCGCCGATGCCGCGTGAGATCCCTGGGGGAAATTCCGGAGCCCTAGTGGTGATGTGGAGGTGAGGTGGAGGCTGAGGTGAGGCGGACATTAGCTTGCTGGAACATTGTTTTCTTCCTCTCTCTCTTCCCCATCGATTGCCTCATTGCTGACTCTCCGTGATTTCCCCCTGTAATAAACTGGGTGGTGAGATTTAATGGAACGCTCAATTCCAGAAGCAGAATAGATGACGAGGACGGATTAAGACTATATGAGCCCATTTTTTAAAAAAAACAAAAAACGCCAAGGAGACCCCTTTTTTTTTCATTACATTTGATTAAGAGAGGCTGAATGGGGAGTGGCAGTAAGTTGAGCGAGGGGGAGGACAGGAAAAAGAGGAAACAGAGAGAGAAAAAAATAGACGAAAAGACGGAAAGCAACAATGGGCAAACCCCAGAAAGATTCAGGCATGGCAAATAAATCTAGCAAGGCAGAGGCTGTGGCGGCAGCTCGCCTAATAAAAAATAAAACACGTCAGGCTCGGTTAAAAAAAGTGGTACCTTCGACCAACAAGGAGAAAGAAAGGGGAAATAACTCTGGTCCCCCGGATATAAACACTTCCCTCGAGACCTCGGAAGAGGAAGCTTCCATTACCCCCTCCCCTTAATCTGAGGGGTTGTCCGAATAGATGCCTGAACAGGTATCTGTTACATCGGAACAGATTGAGGCTGTCGAGGTTTTGTCTTTGCAAGGCAGCCCGATACAGGACGGTATAAGACATAGTGGAAAAGAAGTGAGGGATTTTCCTTTGTTTTTAAAGAAATCTACTCTACAAATGTCGCAATCTCTCTCACCAACTGCGACTATGGTCCCCAAACCACTAGGTGCTCTGTTACTGGAGTTAGGACCGGTTTTAATAGGACCACATGAAGAGCCGACTCCCAGGGACCAGAACGTAACTGTAATTCAACAAAATTTAGAAAATGAGCCTATGGGAGTCTGGGATCCACAGCAAGGTTTAATCCCAGTACAAACATTGGTAGTTCCCTCAACATCTTCAAGTCCCATGAATTCAGCGGGAAAAGCTGCGCAAATTCCAACCTCAATTCCTATCTCAACTTCAATCTCAGTTGAGATCTCAGGGGCAACTACCGCCAGAAGTTGAACTGGCTCTGTTTGTTGAAAGGGCAGAAGCCACAACCATTGGAGCTGGTGGCCAGCTAAGCAATTATGGTTTGGATGCAGAGACCGGGGGGGTTCTTCAGTTAGATATTAAAGAAATGCTGAATTTAATCTTGGAAGAGATTCGTGAAATGAAAAAAACGCAGCACACGGAAATCGCTGCTCTACATCAGAGACTTGGGAAGATTGAAGAAGTGATGTCGGGGTTTCCTGCTAAACTACCAGAAGTAGAAACTAGAATATCGGTATTGGAGGATCAGATGACTATGGCAATGGGAGAGGTAAAGGAAGTAGTCAAAAGGAAGAACTACCTCGAGAATAAGTTGGAGGAGCTCGAAAGCCATTCACGGAGGTCTAACCTCCGGATCGTTGGAGTTCCTGAGGGGGTTGAAGGCTCTCAACCCATCCCATGGGTAAATTCATTCATTAAACAACATGTCCTTCCCGAGTTTGAAGGGGACCTTACGATTACAAGAGCCCATCGAGTCCCAGCGCGACCCTTTCCTAATTCCACGCAGGAGAAAAGAATTTGTGAAAATGTTGCATTTGTTTAAAGTCCATGGTGCGCAAGCTTCAATTACACAGCAGTCAAAACTCAGAGTCCTAGTCAAGGGAAAGTTCTTTATGTTCTCAGACCTTGAAGAGGCTCAGGCTCTGTTAAAAGAAATCTCAGCGGGGTCTGGCGATCGAACATTGGGGGAAAGGAAGATAAGAAGGGAAGAAGGGAGAAAAAAAAGGGGGAAAAAAAGAAAAGGCGAAAGGAAGGAAAAAAGGAAGAGGGAAAAAGAAGAAAAGAAAAGAGAAAAAGAAAATGGGGTTTTTTTGACAGCCAGTGATTTTTTGAAGGGTCCCCTTCCTTAAGAAGATACAGACATGGCTGGATAGGGAGGAAAAAGGAAGGGAAGGAAGAGGGAGAGAAGAAGAAAAGAAAAGGGGGGAAATGGAGAGGGCTTTGAAATGTTTTTTGGGGGAGGGGCCTCCTGGTTGGCAGGGTCACCTAGGGTGTAATTTCATGACACCCATGAGGGTAGTTGGGTGGAGTGAAATGTGAGCAGCGTGGTTGGAAGGGAGACTTCCACATTTCAGGGTAGGGAGTGGGTGTTTTAAGGCGGTAGGGTGGGAGGGACTTAGGGTTCACTGCAGGGGTAAAAATATAAAAATAGTAAGAGCAGGAAATATTGAGAATGTATTATTGAAAATGCTGACAGAAAAATGTAATAATGGGAACCAGTAAATGTAAGATTCTATCAGTGAATGTAAACGGAATTTTGAACAAAAAAAAGTATGGCGCTTTGATAAAATGGTTGACATCTTTTAACCCTCAGGTTTTATTTTTCCAGGAGACACATTTAAAGTCTAATTTTCCTAAATTATTTGTCCCTAGGGTTTTCTCTAACGTTTTTTTTCGCATCTGCAGGCTCTGCTATGAGAGGAGTTGCTATTTACTTTTCTAAACAAATTCCTTGGGAATTTTTGCAAACATATAGGGATGTAAATGGCAGATGGATTTGGGTAGTAATCAGGCTGCAAGGCAAACTTATACATTTTATAAACTACTACGGTCCTGTCTCTGATGATATCTCAGTTTTGGTTAAAATAAAAGAGTTTATGCTAGGGGCTCCTGGGCAGTTTATTTTTGGTGTGGATTTCTATTTTATACAGGATCTGAGAAAAGATACTTCTAATAAAAATAAGAAGCAATTGAAACCTAATACCAAAAAGATAATTGAAGCTATTAGAACAGAGTATCAATTGATAGACCCATGGCGGGAAATGAATCTTGATAAAGAATATTTTACTTGTTACTCGCACCGCTTCCGAACAGCATCGCGGATTGACTTTTTTATTATGTCTAGAACTCTTCAAATTCTTAAGGCAGATATTGGGTGTAATCCTTTTGCAGACCATGCGTATGTTAGCTTGGAAGTGGTACTCTGGAGTGAATGTAGTGAGCGGCCCAGGTGGCAGCTGGACCGTCTTCTCTTACAGGATCAGGATTGGGTCAAGGAATTCAGAAAGTGGATACTTGAATACTTTGATCTTAACGAGAATACTGCAGAGCCCTTTGCAGTTTGAGGTGGGTTCAAAGCAGCTGCCCGCGGTCAAATAATTGCTTTTACGGCCGCTCAAGCAAAAACCCGGAGGTTAAAAATAGCTGAATTACAACTAGAGGTGGAAAAGGAATATGCTCTTCAACTTCAGTTGCTTCCTAACCATCTAGAACTTGCAACAATTGCACTGAGGGATTTTTTTATTCTTGAGGAGATCTGCAGCTCGCAAATGTTCCAACAAAGGGTGTATGAGGAAAGCCAGCTAATAGGTAAATTCCTGGCTAACTCAACTAGAAAAAAACAAGAAGCTACCATAATAATAAAAATGTCCGATCCCTTGACGGGTCTGGATGTAGTCAATAGTAGTGAGATTCCCCAGATATTCCTGGATCACTTTCGCCGACTCTACTCTACTGAATATCTGGTGGATGAGGAGAAGATCCAGGACTATTTTTTAAATATGGACATTCCTAAATTGTCAGAAAATAGGAAGGGCTTAGTTGGATTAGATGTGAAATCAGATGAGATCTCAGCAGCTATTAAAGTAACAGCGGGGGCTAAAGCATGTGGACAGGACGGATTCCCTATTGAATTCTATAAGGTTTTTTTAAGGGAGCTGATTACTCCCTTGAAAAAATTATTTAATTATGTAAAAGGAAGTGGTCTAGTCCCAACAAGCTTTAAGGAATCTATTATTATATCTTTTGTTAAAAAAGATAAAAATCCGGCCGACGTTAATTCATATAGGCCTATTAGCCTCTTAAATTCGGACTATAAAATACTAATGAAAGTCTGGGCTGAGCGTTTTCTATCTGTAGCTCAAGACACTATTGGTAGTGATCAGTCCGGGTTTATAGCGGGTAGATTAATGTCAGCAAATACCCAGTTTCTAATACAGGCTTTGGACTTTTTTAATATGAATTCAACTCCGGCCTGCATAGTTATGGTCGATGCAGAGAAAGCATTTGACCTTGTGAACTGGAGAACCTTGTTTTTCATTCTTGAGCGATTTGATTTCCCGGTCCAGGTGGTTAATATGCTTCGCAATATATACCAGGGAGCTACCGCCCAGGTTGTTATTAATTCAAAACAAGCCGGGACCATTAACATAAATCGCGGGACTAGGCAGGGTTGCCCGATTTCACCCTTGCTTTTTACTTTCTTTTTTGAACCACTTGCAATTAAAATACGTAACAACATGGAGATTATACCGCCAATTTCGGGGATGGCTAAGATCAAGCTCTTTGCAGATGATGTCATTTTATACTTAACCCCAAATAAAGATAATCTTGAATTGGCTTTAAGGGAATTTAAAAGGTTTGAGGTTATTGGTGGTTATAAAATAAATGCTAGTAAAACAGCAGTTCTCGCCCTCAATGTAGATTTAAGTTCTCTTCCATATTGCTTGAGGAGGCAAGCAATTAAACCGGATCCAATTAGATATCTCGGGATATATGTTTCTAGCCAATACGATCAGTTATTTAGTTTAAATTATTTATGGATGAAGGAAAAAATTAAAAAGCTCTTGGAACAATGGCATTTATTTTCTTTATCGATAGTAGGAAGAGTTTCGTTAATAAAAATGTCTATACTCCCGCTACTTATATTTCTTTTTACTAATGTTCCAATTAGGGTGAATATGTCCTTTTTTAAAGAATTAGAAAGTTTATTTACAGAATTTATTTGGGGAAAGAAAATACCAAGGGTTAAAATGACAGCGGATCAACTATCTACTGCACAAGGGGGCTTGCCTCATTTAAGAACGTACTATGAGGCAGCGTTTATAGATCTAATTTCGGGACTTATAGGATCTAAACGTATTAAAGATAGCTTTTTTTTAGATAAAATGATTCAATAATGTGATTCGCAAACTCCAGTATTTTTAAAAACTTCCAAGCTTCCTAAAAAAAACAGGTATAAGACCTTGAAGGATGTGACTTATAGACTCTTGTCATTTTTTAAAAAAACGGGTTCCTCGGGTTTCCAATATTTGAATTTGAGAGAAATTTCCAGCTGTGGTCTTCAACTTCGATCTTGTTATACCAGAAATTGGGAAAGTTGTGGATTACTCGAGTTAAGACATTTTATAATTCAGAACCGGATGATATCCTGGCAAGAGGTAATGGCCCGGGCTGAAAGTCGTCGAAAGCCCCCTTTTTTTGAATATTTACAAATCGTACATTTAAAAAAAAAAAATGAATGGAGTTTTGGACACCCCCAATCAATTGATGGTAGCTTTATATGGCGCTAGAGTGAGCGGGGTTGGGAATTGGTACCGGCTAATACACAAACAGGGCCAAATGTCCATACTAGCGAGTCATTTAGTTAAAATAGATCGCGAGACCGGGTGTACCCTTTCCCAGAAAGACTGGGAGACGTTATGCCATCTAGGAAATAAATCTTTGCGTGCGGCGAATTTCAAAAGAATGGCCTTCCTTTCGCGATGGCTTGCCTACTTAACTCCGGCCGCCTTGGAAAAAGGATTTCCAGGAGTTGAGAACAAGTGTTTTCGTTGCCAGGCAGATGGGGAAGGTGGGTGGCACCATATTTTTTTTGGGTGTCCCCGGTTGAGACCTTTCTGGGATGAAATTTTCTCTGATATTGAATCATCAATCGGTAAGCATGCTCTATTCGAGGCAGAGGCCGCGTTATTCGGAATCTGCCTAGATGGATCAATCTTATCCGAGCAGAGAAAACTTTTCTATTTATTTCTTGCACTTTAGCTCGCTCATTAATTCACCAGAATTGGAAATCAAGTGAAGCCCCCTCGCACTTGAAATGGTTTAACAAAATGAAAAGGACCCGGGAATTTGAAAAAGCTTATGCCAGATGGGTTGGGGCATCTAGGAAGTTTGAAAAAAATTGGAAGTTTTTTACTGAGCTAGAAAAATTGAAGGCCGAATGCTAGTATTCATTTCTTTTTATATTGATACTGTAGTGATATTATATTGTACTGTAGGAGCACTTGCACTTTTTTACACTATTGCACTTTATGAATATTTTTCTGGAACATCTGTAAGTTTATTGGTTATTGCACTTTAGAAAAAAGTTGAAGAGAGACTGTGTATTTTAATGGTCCGTCAGTGGTACTTGCACTTTATACAGTTGCACTTTTCTTGTATTTTAGGAATCTCTGTAAGTTTACTGTTTATCTTACTTCGGAAAAAAACAGAAAAAAATTACATTTTTTTAAAAACAAATCTTTTTTTTTTATATTTTAGATGATTCGTATTGTATTTTTGAAATATGTTGCACTTTATATTGTGGCTTTTTTATCTACACATGTAACCATATTGATTATTGTATTTTATACTAAATGATCTGTATCAGTTCAATATTGGATGAGGAAGATGATACTGGTTGTTGTCTTTGAACATCTTTGAATACAAATCTTTCTTATACTTGAAGTGTTATTCTGAAAATCCAAGCTATCAAATTGATTTTGTAGTATTGGATTCTCAACTTTCTCATTTTTTATACATAATTATGAATTTATGTATTCCCAAGCTCTGCTCAATAAAAATATATAAAAATAAAAAAAAGATGCTTAATGCTGTGTAAATAGCATACGTACTTCCTTCACTATTCTAGCCGCTACAGCGCTGTTTACTGACCCGTTGGAGTTTCTACATACCTTTCGGTACTTATTAATGTTCCACACCTGAGTACTTTGTTCTTGGGTGATTTTTGCCTTTCCTTACTATGATGTTGCGGATTTAATACATATTTCTTGCAACAAATATTGCCCTGATGAAGTCAATGGGAAATTGGTCCAACGATGAAGAATTTTGTAAAATAGATGTGAACTGTTTACCTAACATTATGATTCTTGTGAATAAAATGACGATGACAACAAGACTTGGGACTTCTTGACTGACCTGGAGTTCTCAAGGGCTTCTTGATCTACTACACACTTTGTTCCAGTTAAGGTGTTTTGGTGACTTTCCCTCCCTCTTTTGAGCACATATTTATATGAATTATATTTACCCATACACTTCCTTGCACTTGATTGAGTGCATTACTTATTACTCAACCATCTTGTATTCTGTCATTGTAGGAAGTACTTGATGAATGTCATTATTTCATGAATGCCCATATAGTACTATTTTGGAAACGTCTATCTTTTTGGCAACATTATTTTTGTCACGCTGTTTTATGAATTCCCTAGGTGGGGGAAACTGCCCTGAATGATTGACAGACTAATACACTCGCTAAGTTCCATTTTGAATATGTCCCAAAGTGTGGGCTATTTTATTTTTCTGGCTACGCTCCTGCTAAGTTTCTTGGTATACTGACAGTAAAGAATGGACTGTGAAATTGCAAACACCAAGTATGTGTATTGTGCATTGTAATATGGAGCTGCAGATCAACAAAAAAGAACTGTAAGGTGACAATGTTGCAGTTCTTCACCCTGCTTTTGGTCCTACTCTGTCCCTTGATTCCCACTAGATTGAGCCAGGATGACCAAACCCCACATGTGAAAATCAGAAGATTGTCAAGAGGCGGACATGCTCTTGACTCTGATGCTTCTACCTTCAGACATAGAAGACATCACCAGGGTATCTTCACCATCACTATTAATACCATAAGCTACCGCTTGTGTCAAAATGGTACATAACAGGATGCTGTCTACAGCTGCAGTTGACCCTAACTCACAGAAATATGATACAGACCAATCCATGAATTTGAACTTTCATCTGATCAGAGACATTCTCAAACCTGCTTGGTATGTTACATCCTACACCACTATATACAAGTCACTCATCCTTTAGCCTTGATTCTCCATCTATTACTAAGCAGTGTTGGCTCTTTCTCCACCAACCTCTTTCCTAAGTCGTAGGCACCTACTGAAATGCATTGCACAATTAATTTACATTGGCTTAACTTAAATTTCACACAGACCTTGGATGGTACACATCAAAGTAAAGATTTACTCAGTGTAATAAAAGTTAAGAAGTCAAAGTGCTTCTCGGCTTGCCATGGTTAGAAGATTTATCACCAGTGGTGAAGTCAAATGATGAGGTCTGGAGCCTGGACGATTACCAACATCTGGTTGTCAGTTTAAATTTCAACAAACAGGCAATTGATACCCTAACCACAGCCAAGCTAAATGCTGCCAAGGCAAATGTGGATGCTAATCAACCGGACTGGTGGGATCGTGGTTCAGTGATGTCCTTTGTAATTAGTTTTTCCAAAGCAAGGAAAAACACTCTCCCTCAGACAGGTAATAAACCACTAATGAGCAACTCTAGAAGGGGCAAGCTACTTAAATCGAATTATAGAGAACTATTTTTCCTGAACAGCTACTTCTTCTCAGCTGGTTCCATCTCCCAACAAAGTCCCTGCCGAGGAATGAGCCTATGAACCTATCATAAAAAAGCATGGTAACTTGGGAACGCACAGTAGTGAAATAGATGGCACCAGAGGTACATCTTCAAAAGAAATGTCTCACGCCACTAATTGCACAAGAGCCCCGAAGTGATCACATGGCTATAAATTTTGACCAGTATAATAATGAAATAAAAAGTTATAGCTAATTAATTGTTGATTGCTACATTTATATGTTTAGTGAGCTTGCTTAGGATAATCCATGATACCGCATCTAGCCATACAGAAAGGAAAGAGGACATAGCATAACAAGGCATTGTGTATAAGGAACTGGATCATTATTTGTGGGGCATGACTACCCACCTCAAGAACAATTCACAACCCTTTTCAGGATGAAACCTCAAAGTCACTTAATTAACCTCACCTAAACTCCTTTGTAGCTATGGCAGAGAGCAGATGGGCTTAACCTAGAGGCAATATGTGAAGTATTTATGCAGTACCAAAACAGTGATAACATTGAAATGCAAAAGAAGGGGAACTAAAGGTAGACTTTTTTAAAGTTTTAAGTCAAAATAGCATCAGGAGCACAATCTGCTAATGATGGTCAAGGGTCACAGCAGTTCTTAATTTGAGCCCGTGGTTTCCGGTGCTCAAAACCGGCACTTAAGTGTCAAACACTGGTGCTTGTGACAGTCTGCCACAAGGTGGCGTTGTCTGGCAAATTTAACCCCTTCGATGCTCATGACGGAATGGTTCCGTCATGAGCATCGGTGCCCCTGTGCTCATGACGGAACCATTCCATCATGAGGCCAGGGGCACGAAATCCTCTACTGCAGACAGCAGAGGGATTTCTATTTAATGCCTTTGACCTTGGGAGCTGGGGAAGAGCTTCCCCAGCTCCCGAGGCCCCCTCCCTGGTTTCTGTGCACTGAAGATCAGCGCGCACGTCGCGCTGTCTTCATTGCACAGCAACCGAAACTGAAATGAGCCTTTAGGCTCTTTTCAGTTTCACTTTGTATGTGCTCAGGGGGCTGTCTCAGCCCCCCGGGCACGTAGAAAGACGGGAGAGGTATCATTGGAAAGGGGAGAATCTCCCCTTTCCAATGGTACCCCTCCCCAGTTGCTCCCTGCTTGGGGATCGCCCCAGGAGGGCAATCCCCAAGCAGGGACCCACCCACTAGACCAGGGAGGGGGGAGCGGCCCCTAAGGCAAGGGCTTTTGCTCCCCCCAAATATTTTTTGTGTCATTTAGTCTTTTTGCCCCCCCTGGGGGGCAGATGGGGGCAGTAGCCCCCAATCTGCCCCCCCGGGGGGGGGGGGAAAAAAGCCCACTAGACACCAGGGATATTTACTTTGCGCACATAATTTATTAGTGTAGGGGCTGCCCATGAAGGGCATGTCCATGCCCCCACCCTGCATAATGTACAGCCTTTCTGCCCCCCCTGGGGGGCAGTTGGGGGCAGTAGCCCCTAATCTGCCCCCCCGGGGGGCAGAAAGCCCACTATACGCCAGGGATTAATTTTTTCATATAATTTGTGGTGGGGGCTGCCCAATATGGGCATGCCCATGCCCCCACCCACCCTCCGCAAATATGACAGCCTTTCTGCCCCTCCTGGGGGGCAGATGGGGGCATTAGCCCCAAATCTGCCCCCCTGTGGGGGCAAAAAGCCCAGTAGACACCAGGGATTTTTTAGGCAAATTTTAATTCGGGTGGGGGCATTGGCATACCCGTTTTGGGCAGCCCCCATCCTAATTAAAATTTGCCCAAAAAACTCCCTGGTGTCTTGTGGACTTTCTGCCCCCCCTGGCGGGCAGATGGGGGCATTAGCCCCCAATCTGCCCCGCCGGGGGCGAAAAGCCCACAAGACACCAGGGAGTTTTGGGGGGCAAATTTGAATTAGGGTGGGGGCTCCCAGAACGGGCATGCCCATGCCCCCACCTGCAAAAATAACAGCCTTCCTGCCCCCCTTGGGGGGCAGATGGGGCAGTAGCCCCCAATCTGCCCCCCCGGAGGGGCAAAAGCCCACTAGATGCCAGGGATTGTTTTGGCAAATTTTAATAAGGGTGGGGGCATTGGCATGCCCTTATTGGGCAGCCCCCACCCTAATTAAAATTTGTCCAAAAAACTCCCTGGTGTCTAGTGGACTTTCTGCCCCCCTGGGGGGCAGATGGGGCCATTAGCCACCAATCTGCCCTGCCGGGGGGTGGGGGGAACATAAAGCCCACTAGTCCCAGGGTTTTTTTGGGGGCAAATTTGATTTATGGTGGGGGCTCCCAAAACGGGCATACCCATGCCCCCACCCCCTCCTCCCCAAAAATAACAGCCTTCCTACCCCCAGGGGGGGCAAAAAGCCCACTAGAGGCCATGGATTTGTTTTGAAAATTTTAATTAGGTTGGGGACATTGGCATGCCTGTTTTGGGCAGCCCCCAACCTAATTAAAATTTGCCCAAAAACTACTTTGCATCTAGTGGACTTATTGCCCCCCCTGGGGGCAGATGGGAGCATTAGCCCCCAATCTGCCATGCCATGGGGGCAAAAAGCCCAATAGACGCCAGGAAGCTTTTTTGGGGCAAATTTGAATTAGGGTGGGGGCTCCCAAAACCTGCATGCCCATGCCCCCACCCCCCTCCCCTGCAAAAATAACAGCCTTCCTGCTCCCCTGTGGGGCAGATGGGGCAGTAGCCCCCAATCTGCCCCCCCGGAGGGGCAAAAGCCCACTAGATGCCAGGGATTGTTTTGGCAAATTTTAATAAGGGTGGGGGCATTGGCATGCCCTTATTGGGCAGCCCCCACCCTAATTAAAATTTGTCCAAAAAACTCCCTGGTGTCTAGTGGACTTTCTGCCCCCCTGGGGGGCAGATGGGGCCATTAGCCACCAATCTGCCCTGCCGGGGGGGGGGAACATAAAGCCCACTAGTCCCAGGGTTTTTTTGGGGGCAAATTTGATTTATGGTGGGGTCTCCCAAAACGGGCATACCCATGCCCCCACCCCCTCCTCCCCAAAAATAACAGCCTTCCTACCCCCAGGGGGGGCAAAAAGCCCACTAGAGGCCATGGATTTGTTTTGAAAATTTTAATTAGGGTGGGGACATTGGCATGCCTGTTTTGGGCAGCCCCCAACCTAATTAAAATTTGCCCAAAAACTCCTTTGCGTCTAGTGGACTTATTGCCCTCCCTGGGGGCAGATGGGAGCATTAGCCCCCAATCTGCCATGCCAGGGGGGCAAAAAGCCCAATAGACGCCAGGAAGTTTTTTGGGGCAAATTTGAATTAGGGTGGGGGCT
This sequence comes from Triturus cristatus, assembly GCF_964204655.1. Taxonomy (NCBI): domain Eukaryota; kingdom Metazoa; phylum Chordata; class Amphibia; order Caudata; family Salamandridae; genus Triturus; species Triturus cristatus. The sequence continues at coordinate 893,560,239 of NC_140588.1, forward strand.
CCCAAAACCTGCATGCCCATGCCCCCACCCCCCTCCCCTGCAAAAATAACAGCCTTCCTGCTCCCCTGTGGGGCAGATGGGGCAGTAGCCCCCAATCTGCCCCCCCAGGGGTGCAAAAAGCCCACTAGACGCCGAGGATTTTTTAGGCAAATTTTAATTAGGGTGGGGACATTGGCATGCCCGGTTTGGGCAGCCCCCAACCTAATAAAAATTTGCCCAAAAACCTTCCTGGCATCTAATGAACTTTCTGCCCCCCCCGGGGGCAGATGGGGGCTTTAGCCGCCAATCTGCCCCACCGGGGGGGCAAAAAGCCCACTAGACGCCATGGATTTTTTGGGGGCAAATTTGTATTAGGGTGGGGGGTCCCAAAAAGGGCATGTCCATGCCCCCACCCCCACAAAAATTACAGCCTTCCTGCCCCCCTGGGGGGCATATGGGACAGTAGCCCCCAGTCTGCCACCCCCGGGGGCGCAAAATGCCCACTAGATGCCAGGGATTTTTGGGGGCAAATTTTAATTAGGGTGGGGGCATTGGCATACCCGTTTTGGGCTGCCCCCACCCTAATTAAAATTTGCCCCAAAAACTCCCTGGCGTCTAGTGGACTTTCTGCCTCCTCTGGGGGGCAGATGGGGGCATCAGCCCCCAATCTGCCCTGTTGGAGGGGTAAAAAGCCCACTAGACGCCAGGGATTATTTTGGGGCAAATTTTAATTAGGTTGGGGGTTGGCCAAAACTGACATGCCCATGCCCCCACCCCCTCCCTGCAAAAGTTACAGCCTTCCTGCCCCCGTGGGGGACAGATGGGACAGTAGCCCCCAATCTGCCCCCCCGGGGGGCATAAAGCCTACTAGACGGCAGAGATTTTTCGGGGCGAATTTTAATTAGGGTGGGGGCATTGGCATGCCCGTTTTGGGCAACCCCCACCCTAATTAAAATTTACCCAAAAAACTCTCTGGCGCCTAGTGGACTTTCTGCCTCCCCTGGGGGACAGATGGGGCATTAGTCCCCAATCTGCCCCACCGGGGGGGCAAAAAGCCCACTAGACGCCAACGATTACGCTGGCTTTTTTTAAGTGTGGGGGTGGGGCTGCCCAGAATGGGCATACCAATGCCCCCACCCCTCAAAAAATAGCCACAGTGTTTCTGCCCCCCTTGGGGGCATATCGGGGCAACCCCCTGCAGCGGGTACTTGGGCCTCCCACACAAGTGAGGCACCATTTTCACCGGGAGACCTGGGGGAACACTGGGTGGTGGTAAATTTGTGTGAGCCCGGTGATGCCACAACTTTCCCACACCAAAATGTGTGAAAAATTTGATTTTTTCAGCTAAAATTGAGGTTTGCAGGGGATTCTGGGTAAGGAAACGTTGGGGGATCCACGCAAGCCATACCTCCCTGGAAGCCCCCGGGTGTCTAGTTTTTAGAAATGTATGAGTTTGGTAGGTTTCCCTAGATAGCCGCCGAGCACCGGGCCAAAAACCCAAGTGACCCCCCTTGCAAAACCAGGTGGTTTTGCGATAGGCCATTCTGATGTTGCCTCACTACGTTTTGGGCCCTTGCCTGTCGGGGGTACTTGGACCTCCCACACAAGTGAGGCACCATTTTTACCGGGAGACCTGGGGGAACGCTGGGTGGTGGTAAATTTGTGTGAGCCCGGTGATGCCACAACTTTCCCACACCAAAATGTGTGAAAAAAGGGATTTTTTCAGCTAAAATTGAGGTTTGCAGGGGATTCTGGGTAAGGAAACGTTGGGGGATCCACACAAGCCATTCCTCCCTGGAAGCCGCCAGGTGTCTAGTTTTCAGAAATGTGTGGGTTTGTTAGGTTTCCCTACGTGCCGGCAGAACTAGAGTTCAAAAACTACAGCTAGGCACTTTGCAAAAAAAAGGTCATTTTTCACTGCAAAATTGAGGTGTGACCACGTTGCGTTTTGCGCCGTTTCCTGTCGCGGTCACTGGGCCGATCCGCACAAGTGAGGTACCATTTTTCTCGTAGGACTTTGGGGAACGCGGGGTGGGTGGAAATTTGTGGATCCACGCAGATTCCAGAACTTTCCATCATAGAAATGTGGGGAAAATGTGTTTCTTTTGTCAATTTTTTAGGTTTGCAAGGGATTCTGGGTAACAGACCCTGGTGGGAGGCACTCAAGTCAATCCTGGATTCCCCTGGGTGTCTAGTTTTAAAAAATATATAGGTTTGCTAGGTTTCCCTAGGTGCCGGCAGAGCTAGGGTTCAAAAACTACAGCTAGGCACTTTGCAAAAAAGGGTAATTTTTCACTGCAAAATTGAGGTGTGACCACATTGCATTTTGTGGCATTTCCTGTCGTGAGCAGTAGGCCAACCTGCACAAGTGAGGTACCATTTTTCTCGTAAGACTTTGGGGAACACGGGGTGGGTGGAAATGTATGGATCCACGCAGATTCCAGAACTTTCCACCACAGAAATGTGGGGAAAAAGTGTTTTTTATGTCAATTGTTTAGGTTTGCAAGGAATTCTGGGTAACAGATCATGGTGGGAGGCAGTCAAGTCACCCCATCCTGGATTCCCCTGGGTGTCTAGTTTTAAAAAATGTATAGGTTTACTAGGTTTCCCTAGGTGCTGGCAGAGCTAGGGTTCAAAAACTACAGCTAGACTCTTCGCAAAAAATGTGTACATTTTCATTGTGAAAATGTGGTGTGTTCACGTTAGGTTTTGAGCCACTTCCTGTCGTGGGCCCTATGCCTACCCACACAAGTGAGGTGCCATTTTTATCGGGAGACTTAGGGTAGTTCAGATTTGTAAAGCAACTGTTATTACCTATTGACTTTCAATGCATTTCTCCCTTCCAAATGAAAGACATTGTGTTAAAAAAAAGTCATTTTGAAAAATGACCAATAATTCTCATGCTAGTATGAGTATTCCCAATTTCGAAAATGTGCAAATATGCACTATTTCTAAACTCTGTCATTTGTTCCCATTTCAGAAATACATAGGTATCTTTCATACCGATTTTTCCATGTATACAGTTTTTTACTCTGGGTTCGTTGGGCTCTTGGTGAACCTACAAGTCCTATATATCCCCACAACCAGGAAGGTCCAGCGGATGTAACGGTATATTGCTTTCAAAGAGATGTCATAATTAGAAGAAGTTACAGGTGAAAACGTTGACACAAAAGGCTGCTTTTTTCAACTAATTTTTAATTTTTCCTATATTTAACTGGTAGTTCCTATAAAGAAACGTTGATGGATCTACACAAATGACCCCGTGCTGAATTCAGAATTTTGTCTACTTTTCAAAAATGTATAGCTTTTCAGGATCCATTATTGCTTTTGTACCCATTTCTACCATTAACTGGAAGGAGGTTGAAAGCACGAAAAATAGCAAAAATAGGGTATGTCCCAGAAAAATGCCAAAACTGTGTAAAAAATGTTGGTTTTCTGACAAAATTCTGTCATTCCCTAAAAGCTGGAGAAATTGTGATTTCAGCCCCACAAACCCTTTTTTGATACCATTTGCAGAGAAAAGCCCAGACGCTTTCATTTGCAGCCCGTTTTCCCCATTTTTCACAAAAAAAACACAATTTTGATGTATTTTGACTAATTTCTGGGATCCCTCTAGGAGAATCCACATTCCCTGGGTACCTTTAGAATCCCCATGATGTTGGAAGAAAAGGACGCAAATTTGACGTGGATACCTAATGTTGTCAAAAAGTTACAGGGGCCTAAGCGCGCACTACCCCAAATAGCCCAAAAAAGGTTTAGCACAGGAGGGGAAAAGGCCTAGCAGCGAAGGGGTTAAAGATGACCACAACAGCAGTTGATTTTTAATTCAAATTACATTAAAAGTGACTGTTCCCTGCCACCCTAGCCATTCTTATAGCTTCATGGGCCTCGGATAGTCCGAATTGTCACCCTCCTAGGCGTGTGATGGCTAGTAGTTCTGTTGTTACAATCTTTAGCAGCATGGCAGGGCCAATGTGTTGGGCAAGCTGCAGTGGCCACATGACAAGAGCCCTGGCACATATTTTTTTACAAATTAAGCACTGGGTCACCATAGACCCGGACCTAGGCACAAATTGACTTTAGTCTTTTAGTCCTTTAAGTCTCAAGCCACCACAGGAACACAACTTCTAAAGCCCCCCAGGGTCTCATGGTGGGACAGTTTGAGACTTACAGGGTGTCAGGCAGAAGCTAAACAGCAGGATCCAGCATAGGTCCAGTTTCCGCTGAGCAACTGGAGGTAAGGGCCTCTTGTAGCTTGCTACGTCTGTGGAGCTTTAATAGGAAGTTCAGCGTTCTGACCCTTGGAGTCTGCTTCTTTGTCTTGGGATCAAGAGCCAGTCTGCTAGGGTTTTATCACTCTTCAGACAGCTGGTTCAGACCTCCTCTGGTCTTCCACAGGCCAAGAGGGTGCCAGGAATGGCACATTACTTCCAGACACAGATTAGTGGGTTAGCCACACCCTAACCAATGGGGTAAAGGTTCCAGGGGCCAAACCTTCCCATTTTGGGCCTGATCAAGATGGTGGAATACTTCTGCCATACTAAATGTGAACTCTGAAGGCTGTGTGTGTGGGGGGGATTGCATTATCGTCACCCTAGTGTCCTCCCACATCTAACCCTAAAATTCAGTTTGGAGCAGTCACCACACCCCAAATAAACCCTAAGACACAAGTCTGTTAGACCAGAGCAGGGTTTTCCAGCAACCAGACTGTGGGTACACATTAATTATTTGAACATCTTGTTTCCTATCTTTTCAAGCCCCCCCCATGGTGTTATATGTAAATACAGCAGACCCGTCAAGCATGGTCTGACATTTAAGCAGGATTTGACTCTGCAATTTCAAAAAGGATGCTCTCAGCCCAGGCATTTCACTCCCATTCGCACCTATTCAAAAGCAAATTGCAGGTTGGCAGAAGTGGGACAGCAAATGCAGATTAGCCTCCTGAATCTTCAGGCAGGTAAAATATAACTTTCTGAAACTTACTTTTCAGCAATATTTAGTAAGACTTCGACATCAGCACACAATTAGATCTTTATTAACTATTAAAAAAAGATGCTTAATTATTAAATGGAATAATGTAATCAGGTGATTTCCTATTTTTCTATGGAATGGCCAGCCTCGCCACAGTGACAGAAGCTTTTGTGACTTTTTCACTGTAAGAACATATTCAACATACCATTTGTCCTGCCTTATGGGCAATACGACTTACATATGGCAACATATCTGTTTAAAAAGAAGGTTTTAACTTGTCAAAAGGGGTTATTTTGCTGTAGCGTCTGCTACTGAGTGCAGGTGGAGTGGCGGGGGGAGTGGAAGGGGCAATACAAACAAAAAAGAAAAGGAACTTACCTGGGTGCCGCCTGGTGCAACCGCCTCTCCTCTGTCGTCTTCTGACAGCAATAGGAAGCACACAGCTTCCCAGAATCCCTGGTCCAACCCCAAAGCTGCCTTACAGCAGTGTTATGATTGCTCTGAGCGCCATGGTTCGGCGCGCAGGCAGGGAATTGGAGACTGGGCATGTTCCCCTCCTGGCTGTGTAATACAGACTGGTGGGGAAGATGCAAAGTGTGCATGCCGGTTTGGTCGGCTGATGAGGGCCAGCCAAGCAGTCATGCTCACTTAGGGAGTGTGCTTAACACTCCTTCCCCTGCCCCCTGCACTGGCCAGCCGAGCCCCACCTATCCCACCCGCACCCAAGCAGGAAGGAAAACAAAAATGATAATAACGTTAGTTATTATCATTTTTGTTTTCCTTTTTAGACTGCTCACAGAGCAGTGGGGCAACGCTTCTCCGCCTTAGCGGAGGAGCCGCCGCTGTTATTTTGACAGGTTGAATTTGCAGATTAAAACTGCACCCTCAAGGCTATATATGATAGTCCTGCAGTCATATTTGCAATGTCAGTGTATTGGGTGACACAATGGATAGATACTGCAGTCCACTAGTAACATTTAGCTTGCAGGCCCAGGGTACACTTTATACCATTTGGTAGGGACTAATAGATAAGTTAAATACCCCAACTAGGCACGTTATCACTGGTTATCAGGAGTAAAGGGCACAGCGTTCTAAAGCCAAAAATACAGGGTCCAGTAAAAGGCAAAAAATCTTGGGTGACCCTGTAAAAAAGGAAACTTTCATACAATATGCAATAATGAGCAAATGTTGGGCTATAATTCATTGCTCTATCCTAATCCTCTTCACATCTAAATCCCATCTTGGGCCCTGAAGTTAGATACCTAATTCCCAGGCCTGACCAACCCATGTCTCTAGATCAACAAAATCGAAAATCATGTAGCCAGAAGTAGAGTTCACTAAAACTTTCTTTTTAGCTAAACTGTTTCCTTAATCCCTTACATTTTCTGATTATTTGCTGTTTCTTATGTGCTTTTTTGATTGTATTGTAGAGGCATAGGATTTTTGTGACATTAGAGCGCTTTTAAACTAAGAAAATCAATTCTGTGCAAGGAGGAAGGCTGAAAGGGTAGCCAAGAAAGAATTCAAGAAACTCATAACAACAATTACAGTCTTCTTTCCAAAGGTGCCAGGGTTGACATGGTACAAGAACTCTAATGTTGTGCTGACCTTGTGGGTTCAGAGTTGTGCCTCTACTAGAGTTAGGCAGAAGAAATAACTTCTAGTTGTCGCTATTGACAGGGAGGACAGTGTGGATTCCCTGGCCAACCACCATTCTAGACTAACCCAGAGTGAAAGGCGCCAGTAAGAGTATGATGGAGGTCGCACACCATTAAATAATTTTTATCACAAGTCACATTTTTTTTTACAGTACGCTCATTGCTTTTTTTGTAGAGGTTATGCATAGAAAGTGTCCATTAGCATCATTCTGGGTGGACATTATCAAGGATATGTTCGTAAAAAAACACTGAAAGGCACGCCTACAGAATAATGCGAATTATAATATAACATTCTGAAAAGGGCGAGGAGGGAAACACTGCTATAAATTGTTTTTACTAATATTTTGGAACAAAATCAAAACTACCCTTTCCCTTGCATCTTCCTTTCTTTTCCTCTTTGCCCTAGTTTCCACAATTTGAAAACGTGCACTGTTCACCATTATTAGTTTCAATAACTACAAAACTTACCCGCAGGAATACTTTCCTGCCGGGTTTTTCACTAATTGACTTGTGTGTTAAACTAATAACATGATGGGAAAGTATTTTATTAATCTAAATAGTAGGTTGCAGGAAATCCCTCTAGCAGGTTAATCTAAACTCACGAAAGAACTTGATCCTGAGGGATTCTGCAGAGGCAGACCAAAATGCCACAAACATACTCATATCCCACTGTTCAGTAATATGCTGAGGACTTCAGTTACTCTCAGGACCTCTTATGGGGTGTGGGGGGCAGTAGTACGCGCGCTTGATTAACAACGCAGTAAATGAAATGGAAATTGAAGGCTTAAACTAAGTTCATAAAAATAAACATACATTTGTTAGCTACTAACCACAAAAGGAATGTGTGAGAAAGTTAGTTTAATGTTCAATTATAGGTTAATAAGAGTTACAAGATTGCTAGTGGAGTTATGAGTTTCACCCTGTCAGATTCAATTCAGTCTTCCATCCTTCTGGGGTCAATTAATTGAGAACTTTTTAATGGAGTAGTTATAATACTTGCTATATATATTGCTTTGATTTCCCGTTTTACCTTTGGCTCCTCAACCATCAAGTCTAAACAGAATTCCAGACACTCCCAAATCATGCAAGAGTTAAACTCAGCTGGCAGAGGTGCACGTTGTTCCCGGGGGTAGGTTGGGTAGCTCTCTGATCCAACCCTGGCAGTGCTGTGTTTTCTCATAGGGATTCCGCTACAGAAGATAATTTTTAGGTTGAGCATTCAAGACTTCTTGTATACATTTTAGTATATAGTTCTATTGGATTTCACGCCATTCTCTCTGATTTTCATTTGCTTGTTTCAGTGTCCTTTAAAAATCCTTGCTGGCTAGTGGACAATCCTTCCTCTTAGTCCCTCCTTTTTGTCAGTTGTTTCCTCCCACAGAGAAGTGCCTCAGTACTTGTACCCTTCCACTTATCCCATTGTAGCATCTGCAAAGAACGACTTCTCCCTTTCTCTAAGAGCATTTGACCACAGCACAGATGCTTTCAGTCGCTATAGGTCTGTTTCTGTAAACAGGATTGTAAATCATGTTCTCCTCTTGTTACATTTGCTGTGCATTCTAAGGCTGAGGTTCAATGTTGAAGGCTGTTTTCCAAGGGCATCTGTTTTCACTGCCGCCCGCCATGACCACAACTATTTATACTGATTTCCAGTTAAGCTTGCCATTGCACTATGACTTTTAATGAATATTGCCCCAATTTAAGATGGTAGTGGCATGCGCAATGACCTCATTAATGTCATAACAAAGCCCTCCTCTTTTTTGTAGCGCATGCTTTGAATACAGCCAACTTTCAAGGAGTCTTTGTTATTTTGCAGCAGGCCGGACCACGTGGGACAGTGACTTCTAACAGGTATAGCAAAGGCCGCCCCCGAAGGGTGCCTCGAGGGCCGGCACCATAATGGCCACCAGAGCCCAACAAGGAATGGAACTGGTTCTCGGCACCGGGAAGCGCTGCGTGACGAAACACGCCTGAGGCCCCTTCCCCTTCCAAGAACAATAGGAAAAGAGGAAGGGGGGGATATAAGGCAACGCTCCCCCTGGGGCAGCTCACTTGCACATCAGGGAGCTGGGGGAGCAGCGCCAGCAATTTTTGAGTCACACCCACCCACACCTACGGAACAGCAGCGTCGCAGTGCTGACGGAAACGAAAGGAACTAAGGGTACAATGGTTAGCTATGGAGACACACCGACGGGCGGTGTGTGGGAGAAGGCTGACTCACTTTGCGATGCCTCACGGCAGGGTGAGTTGGCCTAACAAAAAAGAGGGTAGCAAACGGAGACGGCACTCGCAGCCCAGCCCCCGCCAGACGGCGGGGCACAAAAGAGATTAACAAGGTAGCGAGTTGGGGCCTAACTCCGGGGGAAGGCTACCCCCCACATGCAAAGGGGCGTGGTAAACAACAAAGAACAATCTACGAGCTGTCAGGGTGATTTACGACCCTAGGAGATACAAATGAGCAAAAGACAAACCAGTAATTTATGGCCAGCCGATGATTTATGGCTGATGATTTATGATGCTCATGTAGAATGCTTTATGACAATGAAATGATGACAGATTGTGACAGAATGATTTATGACCTAACCATGATTTATGACCCATGATTTATGGCTGCTGATTTATGATGATCAGGCAGAGGGATTTATGACAACAAAATAATGACCGATTGCGGCAGAATGATTTATGATACACGATGATTTATGACCCATGATTTATGATGTCCAACTGATAATGTGTGACACTCAATTTGTAATAATGTGTGACAATGATTTATGACCCCGGCCCCAAGAAGGTGTCCTGGGGAGTTGTACACATATGACATATGTATTAATAATAAAACTGCGGCCAACAACAACCACCAAATACAACGACTGTTGGCTGTGTTTAGTAATGCAGATGCACAAGTATGGTATGGTTCCTGGAATAGGCACAGTGGGGCCGTTATTCTTATAGTGACCTGTGTAAAAATGCTGGCATGGTAATTATCCTGTTTCTGTCATCCAGAGGCTCTCCTGCCCTTCTATCCTGTATTCACTTTAACGCACATTACTGCAATTGTGATTCTGACAACAAACCCAGCCCAGCGTTCTGTCTGATGGCTCATTTACACCCTTGCAGCACCCTCTGTTTACCATCAGGGATTCGCGCCCCTCAGGTCCTTTTTTCTGTCCCTTCTGTGAAGTGTGAACCAGGCTCACTGTACCATGTTCTTGCACAGGGCCGGGCTGGCAATCTGGTACAGTGATGTGCCATATTTCTTGCAATGGTGGGTGCCAGGAACAAAGCCTGTTTGGTGTTGTGTGTAATGAAAAACCTCAGTTTTCTGAAAAATGTGACAAAGCCTTAATAGCGTCCACAGGTGGAGTTTCCTATACTGCAGGCACTATGTAGTGGTGCAAATTTAACCTGCGAATTGTGCACCAAATTTATCACATCCTCCGTATGTCTGTGGATTTGTCATTACCAGAAATATATGAACTGAAGGTTGGTGCAAGGGCAGGCTAGGCTAGGGAGTCTCTTAATGGGAAATTATCCCTTCCCTCCCACCGTGATCAGTTTATCCTGTCAGACACTAATGACCACCAATCACACCACTGACGTTAACTGACTATTCTCCTCGGGAGACTCCTGAATGTTTATCTCTTTTTCAGTTGTTAGAGGCACAAAACCGGGAGGGAGTTTGGCAGAGTTCTTTAGAACATGAAAGAACTTCAGCCTGCGCATGTGCTGTTCATAGAAAGAATGGTCAGTGTTCTGTGTAAATTATGAGTGTTCGAGTCAAACTTTTTTTTCTAGGAGTCTGTCTCTTGGGTTGCCTATTACCAAGGGTACCCAGGCTTGATATTTATTTGAATTTATTTTTATTTGCAAAGTTTTATATAGCGCTGGCTAGACCCATAGGTATCAGAGCGCTTTACATGAGGATCAGCAAGCTAAAGATTACATAATTACTTCAGTTACAGATTCCACGTATAGACATCAGAGAAAGATAGAGGGAAGGAAATATAACGGGGAGGCGAGGAAAAACAATGTCAGATGTCCGGCTGGGTAGGTGACTGCCAAGGGGGTAAACCAGGGCTCCACCGGGCATCGGCCAAGGTTGTTCGGACTCCGCAGTGAGAACAGACAGTCGAAAAACATGCTATCACACGATAACATAAGTTATTTTTGCGTTATGTAGCAAAGACAAAACGTCTTATATGGAATGGAAGATAAGAGGGAAAGGTAAACAAGGGAAAAAGGAATGCAGATAGCATCAGGCAGACCAGAGGGTGGAAGGGACTTCAGGGGAAACAAGCAGTCAAAGTGAAAGATAGACAAGACCGTGAAGTAGCGTTAAGAACAATGTCTGATGTCCGTCTGGATAGGTGACGGCCCAGGGGGTGAACCCTAGCCAGACTCCTCTATAGCTGCATAGGCCAGCCCCACCGGGCATCAGCGAAGGTTGTTCGACTCCGCGGTGAGAACAGACAGTAGAAAAACATGAGATTACATGATAACATAGGTTATTTTCGAGTTACATAGCAAAGACAGAAACGTCTTATGTGGAATGGAAGGTAGAAGGGGAAAGGTAAACAGGGGAAACGGAATGTAGATAGTGTCAGGCAGACCAGAGGGGGAAAGAGACTTCAGGGGGAAACAAGTAGTCAGAGTGAAAGATAGACAAGACCGTGAAGCACCATTAAAAACAAGGTCCGCTGTCCAGCTGGGTAGGTGACGGCCGAGGAGGTGAACCATGGTCAGACTCCTCTATAGCTGCATAGGACAGCTCCACCGGGTAAAGGCCAATGGTACTCGGGTTCAGCAGTAATTACAAACAGATTCGGTTTTTCGCCCATGGTGTAACAGGGATAACAGATTTGCATGGTTACGTTAGTTAACAGTTGCATATTACTTCGCGCCCCTTTCTTCTAACACTTTAAACTTCTTTTCTCTTTCTCTTACCCTTCCTGGGCTTTTCTCATCCCTGCTTTCTCACTTTGCTACTGTTTCCCTGTATTTCTCAAGCTTCTTTTGACTCATTTTTTTGCATGTCTCTTGATCTAGGTCCATGCTCTAAATCCCAGGTCAAATAGGAGGTCTGGTGCCCACCACCTGCAACTCAAATTAAGTATTAAGTGCAGGAGCTGCTTCTATGAAAAGTGGACATGTTCCTGCATTTTCAATATTATCTTTCTTTTTAATTTAAAGATGCTTAAACTTGTTGTTCAGTGGGCTGGACTGCGTTGCCCTGTCTGTCAAGTGGCTTCACCTCTCGTGGCACATTGAATTGCATCATTTATTTAGAACAGTGGTTCTTAACCTTTCAACTTCTGAGGACCCCACATTTGATCATTATTGGAATTCCAGATACCGCCACTGAATCATTACTGGAAGCTGAGGACCCCAGCCTAAGCATTTTCAATGATTTGAATGACATAACAATAAACAAACAATAAAGAAACAGCATTCATGAAACAAATACACAAATGACGGAATACTTAATTTAATTCACAAGCAAAAATAGACATTTTAATAGGAAGGTTGGAGCGTTTATAAATTCAACTGAGGCCACTCATACGCATGCTATATTCAGTTTGATGCACTTGCACTGCTCCCACAAATTAATCTGAGGATGCAAACTTAATATCTAGCCTCCAATTTCAAATTCCTTTTTCCCCCTGATGTTTTATACAGCGCAGACTTGACCCAAAATCAGGTATCAGAGCACTTTACTTGAGCTCCAGTTGCATTATATGAGGACACATTCATTTCTGTTAGGCACGGGGAGATTAAGTGATTTGCCCAGAATCACAGGATGTTGAGCATCCTTGCCGAGACTCCTACCCGTTTCCCCAGATTTAAGGTCAACCTCCTTAGCCATTAGGCCACATCCTCTCCTTCTTAGATACAGAACATTTTAAAAATTTCAATTGTAAAGTTTTCTTTTTTAGTTATATACACTTTATTAATTTGTTAATATCCGTTACCCTGCGTAGGCTTCATGGACCTCCAAGGGACCCCGGACCACAAGCTAAGAACCACTGGTTTAGAGAATACATACTACTGGTGACCTCGTAGGGTCTGTCTTTCTGTTCAGCCAGTTTGGGCTTTTTAACCTGCATCACAAGGCTCATTCTTGAGTTTTTAGTCCCTTTTTTTTTTAATTCTACACATGCGCTCAAAAACCAAACATGCAACGTTGTGCTAGAGAGGAAGCCCTTACTAGCTAAAGGTATGCAGGTATGCCACGTGACAGTGGGGCTGTTTCACAGTTAAGCATTAATAAGTGCTATCTCGATGCATGTGATAAAACCCTGCAATAGTCAAATGTACAGGGATGAGCTAACGGTTTTGTTGTCAGTTGATGATTTATGCAGAATTGTGTACTTTGCCAATAGTGAATACCTTGTTAGCGGTGTGAGCTAGGTAGGCATGAATGAAGTGTGCACTTAGTGCACAAGAACTGTAGGAGGTAACTTGAAAGGACAGGAAGGAATAACGCACCTCCAGTTTTTATTCTCATGCATTAGTAGCACTAATCATGCACACTTAAATCACCACAAGAAAGCCGGCCTTTTTGACCCTGTGCTTCAGTGGCCTTCCTCAATAGATTTTATAACTGTATTTTAAGGTATTTTAAGGTTCATGCACTCTAAACACAATTTACTTAATTGGCTAATAAAATTATTCATTCTTATCCAGACAGATTTTCAATTTCTGTGGCTGCCAATGTTGGCATGTAGTTGGTACCTTTACATTGCTTAATTTATGTCTGCATATTGGGAACAATAAGCACCCACACACATGTATGTGAAAATCAGAAGACTTTCTCAGATGAACACGGACATTTTCGAAAGAGTTATAAAGAATACGGAAGTGGGCTTTTCCACCTGGTATTTATGTGGGGTGTGTATTTTTGGGGGTTTACGGTTTGGAGCGTCATCGACAGTAAAGTAGTACAGAGGTGGAGTTGCGCTCAGAGGAACGAAATACTTATTTGTTTTAAAGAAACTAATATGTTGAATTTGTTTGCGGAAAACACCAGCATTTAACTCCTTCAAATTGGTCAAGTGAGGGTTATTAAGACCTGGCCTGGACCAGAGGAAGGGTTTATGCTGTGTTTGTGTTATAAGTTTCTTTGTTGCATTCAGCTTTTCCTCTACTCTCTCTAATTCCTATCCATCTTTCTCTTCCTCGTTTACTCTTCAGTCTGTCTGTCTTCCTAACAAACTCTCTCCTTCTTCTTCCTTCTCTCTCATCTTCCTCAATCTCTCTCTCCTTGTTATGTTTCTCTCCATCTTATCATCTCTCGTGCACACTCTTCTTTTTTCTCTTTTTCCTGTCTTCTTCCTCTGCCCACTTATTTCCTCATCTCTCACTTTCTACCTCTCCGTAATATCGCTCACATTTATTTTCACCCATCTGTTTCTTGCCCTCAGTCTTCCCACTCTTTCATAGATTTCTTTAATTTTGCTAGTATCTGTGCCCCCCTTAATGTTACCTCTTTCACATCTTCCATCTTTCTTCTCTTGTCTTTGTACTCTTTATTTCTAACATTACGAAACCTTTCAGTTCTCAAGCATTCTCTTTTTTTCTTTGACAAACATCAGTTAACATTTGATTCTCAGTTTTCACTTTCTCACCTTCACTCCTTTGCTTTTTCACCCTAGCTTCCATGTATATTCCAGAAATTTCACATTTCCTATATATTCTTTTCTCTCCGTTTTGCACATTCTCTGTCACCCTTTCTTTTCTTACTCTCCTCTATTTATCTCTTTCCACTCTTCCTCTCACCATTTAACTCTCCACTTTTTCTTTTTCTCTCCACTGCTCTTTTTTCTCTCCACCTATATTCTCCTGCCTTCTCCCTTTCTCTAACATTCACCCAGGCACTCTTCCTCTATTTCTTTAAATATCTCCTGCAGTCACTCTCATTTTAACATGCATCTGTTCCCCTCTCATAATTTCACTCATTCTCTCAAGCACATATACACACAAACACACAAGTTCTTGCTCTTTCTCTCTCATGTTTCTCTTTTTTTGTCACCCTTTGTCCTTCTTGTTGGTATCATTCTTTCTATTCTATTGCTCTCCTCTTATACCAACTCACTCTGTCTTTCTCACACATTCTTTCTACTCCTCTGGAGTTCATTCTGCTCTTTGTGCAAAACCTACTTTACCTTCTCTGACTTCCATTCTATCTATTCTGTGCAGCTCTCACCCCTATCTATCTACCATGCCACATAATTCCACCACACAAATCCACTCCACACCACACAATTCTATTCCACTCAATTTCTCAGCAATTCCAATCCAACTAACATACTTTAACTCCACAGTACATACATCCTCTCCACTCCAAAATAAAAAGCACATGGGTAAAAGACATTGTCATTTACAATGCCAATAGCTCTAACTCTTGCACGTGCGAGACCTATGGACATTGCCAACTGTTGTTCCTATTCTTGTCTCCCAAATCAAAAAAATGTAGAGTTTTCAAGCAAGGGAATTGTTGGAACTGGCCCTTTTTTGCAGGGTTATCCCCAAACTTTTTTGCTTCTTCCTCCTTTATTTTTTCTGACCTGTGGTTGTTGGCAATAGAGCTCTGGGCACTTTACCACTGCTGATCAGTGCTAAAGTGCATATCCTCTCTGTATAAAGTGTTATATTGATTGGTTAATCATGATTGGTATATTTGTTTCACCTGTTAGCCCCTAGTAAAGTGCACTGAGTGTGCCAGGGCTGGTGATCCAAATGCTACTAGTGGGCCTGCAGCACTGATTGTGCCACCCACAGGAGTAGCGCTAAAATGATGTCTTAGGCCTGCTTGCAGTGCCTATGTGCAGTCCAGGACTGCCATGTCGACCTGGCCAGTGCAACCACTGACCAGGCTTTATCCTTCCCTTTTTGTACATGTCAGGCATCCCTATGGTGGCCCTAGATACCCCCCTGGGCTGGGTGCAGTGTATCTGAAAGGTAGGGCATGTACTGAGGTGGGTAACATGCCCTGGTAGTGAATTACAGCCATTTTCGTTTTTTACTGCTGAGAGGCTATCTTGCCCATAGGACAGAATGGGGGAGGCTGTTTACATGCCTATCTTCCCCTAAAGGCAAGATAGAAAATCCAAGTTTGGGATCTTTGTGTTCAGAATTTAATTATACATCTTTTTAGCAAGATGGTTTTTAAATTCACTGTGTGAGAATAGCACTTTTTAGAAAGTAGCTATTCTCCTGTTTAACCTTCCTGTGTGCCTGTGTGCAGATTGGCTGACTGGTGTCATGTGATGGGCTAGGTGGCTCCAGGAGTCTGGATGAGTCAGCAGCAGGGTGAATAGGGAAATCTGCTCTAGAAGGGTGGGAGGAGTAGACCCTGGGTTTGAGTAGGGCTGCCTCTGCCAGCACAATGCCGGCTCCACCCCCTGCTGGCCAGGCTGAGGACTCTGCCTCTGCCAACACAAAGAAGGCTCCACCTCCTGCTAAGCGTCTAACGACCCTGCTGAAAGGAACCAGGTGCTCCAGGGCAGAGCACACCCAGGAACCGGTTTGAGCAGGGGAATCCCCCCACTGAAACAAAGAGAGACAAAGACTTGGAGGGATATAAGAAGAGGAACCCAGACACCTAAACTTTAGATCACTGTGGAACTAAGAAGGAACCTCTGCCAAGGAGAAAGCTGAAAAGAACTGAAGAGGAGAAGACTGCCTGCTTGCTGTTTTGCTTTGCTGCCAAGGAGAGGGGAAGGACTTTGCTGTGTCCCCTTCTTTTGATTCTGATCTCCAAGGGCCTGAGGAGAGCTGGCTCCCTGTTAAGAAGTCCCAGGAACAAAAGGACTTCACCACCAGCTCCCCTGGAACTCTGCTGAGGGAGTTCTGACCTGCCTTGGAGTGCTTGCCCAGTCTTGGGGCCTCAGGAGCTCGTTTTGCTGTGTTTGGAGCTGGGAAGCAGAAGCGTGAACAAGAGTAACTGGTACCCATCGCATCATCCGTTTGCGAGTCGCAGAATCGAGAGTGCGAGGAGAATTTCATCGCAGCGTCATAGCAGCACCCGGAGTCCCCGCATCGCCGAGTGCATCGAGCATCGTCCCGGTGCGTGAAGATTCCTGACTGCGAGGGACGTCGCAGAACCAGTTGAGGGCCGCACCACTGCCGGTGCGTGAAAGTATCCAGTCGCTGCGTGTGTCGACGCAGAGTCCCGTCCCGTGACGCATCGAGGGTTGCGGCGCCCGAAGTCAACGCTGCACCGCGCACCACGACACATTGAGGGCTGCGGCGCCAGAAGACAACACTGCGCCGCGCATCGCGCCGCACCGAAGATCGTCGCATCGTACCTGTGCATGAAGCTTCCCCCTAAGAAACCTACGCAACGAAAGCCAAAGTCATCGCATCCTCCCCCTACAGATCGGAGCCGGCGCATCCACCTCTGCTGCGTGAAGCACGGCTGCTGCAAAGCCTCCCCAAGGTCTCAGGAGTATCGCATCGCCTTTGCCATCTTCCTTGTTATAGCTTTTGGGAACCTTATCGCAACTACAGGTACTGTTGGGCACGAGAGTGACGCATTTTGTGCATTGAGAGTCGCATTGTGCGGGACACTGATTTTTACATCCTGGAGTACTTTCTACAAACTCTTGAACTATTCTTAAAGTAACCTTTTTATTGTATGTTGGTTTTTCTGTAGTATTTGGTCTTGTGAAGTTTTTAGTAAAGATACCTTATTTTTCTAAAACTGGTGTGTAGTAAATCTGTGGTGTTTTCACTGTGTTACTGTGAGTGTTGGTACAAATACTTTACACATTGCCTTTGATAGCCTAGACTGCCCAGGCCAAGCTACCTAGAGGGTGAGAAGGGGTTATCTTAACAGTGTATCCCCCTTTCCCTGACTAGAAGCAAGGGTCCCTACTTGGACAGTGGTACCTACCCTGCCAACTAGAGACCCCCAGATCTAACAGGAATATATTAGCAAAAGCTGGAATTCTATTTGTGCATTTTCCAGGTCTAAAATGAACCAATCCTTAAACTAACAGACATCATTTGTTACTGCAATATTCCCTTACTAAAGTGTTGCACCAGTTGTGGTTAGGCCAGAAAGGGTACCACTGAATTGGTACCCAGAGTGGTGTTGTTTGTTGTTGCCATTATATTCTAAGATGGAAAAACTCTTGGTTTGTGGGAGGAAGCCCTTTATCACATTGTTCTCGTTTCATCTATTGTTCACAATTAACCAGAGGGTGAGGAAAGTAAGATGAAGGGCCCCGAGGATGTAGTGGAGCTAAACAGGCTGTGTTGTTTGAGGTGAGGGGAGGTGATTTCTATCCTGCTTTATGAAAGTGGAGTTATTTTTCTGAGAAAACAAAACACTACGGTGCGCCCTACCCTATAACATCTGTATTTGATCATCTTTACTTATCATATTAATTAAGAGTTTTATTTTGCAAAAGAAACATTACCCCAAAACCTTCAGATCAGTGCTGTGAACTGTCTCAGCATCCTGCTGGAAGGGACTATGGAATACCTAAAATTGAAGACAAACAGATGCAGGCGACAGGCAAGCGAGATGTTTCTGCTTGATTTTTAACTTCAGCACTTGTTGACTGGACACTGTTCATTGAGGAAATATTAACATGAATAAAACTGACACCATACAAAAACACTGCCTTCCATGTTGGTCCTCGTACCACACGACCACGTACCTATCACATTTCTTGTGGTAACTTCAGCAGCAAGCCTCCATGTCATATTTCTGAGTGAAGTGTGAATGTCTGTGAGACAATGTACGACAATCAACATCACTGCTCCCCGATTCTCTTTGATATCACCAGACTCTACTCTTACACTTCTACAACTTTGTATAAAAGAACTTTTTTGGGTGGGGTGGGGGTGGGGGGGTGTTATATTGCGCAAACTCTCCCGAAAAGTATCAGAGTGCTTTACATGAGCATCAGTTGCATTACAGACGGACACATTCATTTTGTTAGGGTTCGGGGAGATTAGGTGATTTGCCCAAAATCACAGGATTTGAGCGTCCTTGTCGAGACTTGAAGCCAGTTCTTGAGCTAGGAGGTTGACTGCTCTAGCCGTTAGGCCACATCCTCTCCCCTATGTTCCATCACATTCCTGATACTACTGCTGTTGTCCTCTTATATATTGACAACTCATAGGATAAAACAACCCTAAGATTAATGTGTGTGGGAAACTAACTGCATAGTAGATTGTATCTGCATCTGATTCTCTTCCACTATGCTCTGTGCTGTTTTTTCTAACATTGCTGTCTAGATATTGCCTCCCACAGCCACTTGCTCCTCAGGTGAGATCAGTAATTGGGGCGAAAGGTGTTGTTGCCATCTTAACAAAATGTAGTCCATTACAGGATCCAAGTTATGGCACATGGAAGCCTGCAATCCCTCTGTAAATATTGATCTCTAATTTTCTTATTACAGTCTGCTTATGACATTATTAGCTGTAATACAAAAATTACATTAGTTGTCTATTATAAAATATTTCATTTCAGTGGCAAATTCATATTAAGTTCTACTTAAGCCGGAAAACACCTTGAAAATAAGCTTCCAGAGGCACATTATCAACAGTCATTGAAACACTCAAATAGAACGCTAACCTTTCATTTCCTACTATTCTGAACTTTCTATTCTGATATTCCATAGTCTGCAGCTGATCACTTAAGTGACTAGTGCAGATGAATACAAGGTAATGGCAATCTCTAGTGTGTCCTTTTAATATGAACTTAATTTGACTGGGGGACTAGAATATAAAACACACCATTGGCAGCATGCTTCTCCAAGAGTACTTGTTTAACATTAAATACCACTATGGGTATCATAGCGTGCATTCCACTTTTCGAACTGTGTCCGCCCTCCCTTTTGTAGGATGCTCAGCATTTTACTGGAGTCCTTTATACAGGATTAGCTGCAGGTCTTTTAACCGTTGCTGTTCCTGGGTGCAGTGGCGTAGGGTGGGCGGGGCCATAGAGGTGCAACATTTCTTAGGGGCGCAAAAGTTTAAAAGAAGATAAATTCATACTAGTAACTTGAGGAAGTGCCTACGGTCCACAGGTTAGGGGGGCGCAATACTCACCCTGCCCCGGGTGCTGGCGACCCACACTACGCCACTGCCTGGGTGCCATATTTTGAGAGGGAGCAGGTAGAGTTCACTTCAAATCTAGGTGCAAAAGTGTTCAGCGACCAGAATATTTGCCAAGATTAATATGGTCTCATGGGCATTTACTACCAGAACAGATGCTTTCTAATCATGTTTGAAATAGTGGCCTGGCCCTATTATTTGAGTATCTTTATAGGATTCAAAGCTCCAGTGCTCTGCTCAGAATTATAGTATGTATTTGGTATAAGGCTTGTTGGCTACAGAGAATGTACACCTTAATAGCTTACACACTTTTGAAACAGATATTGTTGCTGTTTCATAACTTTTTAAGCTTATTGCATGAGCAAATCTTGAAGAACCATTTTTTATTTCTCATCAGAGGAAAGCTGTTCTTTTTGGTGAACCAACTTGTTTCTTTACATACATTTGAAAGCTGCGTGGTTCTGCATGCTATAGATCAGTATGGAAGTCGATTAGCAAATCATAAAGTTTAACTTTCTAGAGCTTTCATCAGAATGATGAATTGCACACCATCCCAGCAATAATACTGTAGAGCGCTTTGTGTAAATTAACCTCGGATTGACTATCTTAACTGTGTCATTTAAATCAAACAGCTGAGAACCATGAATAATGTGTTCTCCACTTTATGGGGGTTACCTAATCCTTTCTTTTTGAATTTAAATCTCCATATCGACTCTGTCAATTTCTATAAACTTCCCTATAAATCAAGGGCATCTGCAATGGAACTGCACCAGTGAATCTCATAAACCAGCTTCACGGAGGCCAGGATAGATATGCTAATAAAACAGATAGGGTTTCTCCATTTTCTCTACACTGTTGTTCATTTCAGCTCTTTTAAATCCAATATTTTTTAAACTATTTACTTGACTTGAAGATGCATTGCCAATCGCCTTGTTGTATATGTTTAATAACTCCGAATTTGCACAGCAATTGTTTGTAAACTATTTTCACTGAATATTGCTAATATCTGGAGAAAGCAGCTGCTGAGTTTCTTTACGTCTGAACTGGAATTAGAAACTTCGCGAGCTGTAGGTATGAACATCTGAACAATAACTGTTTATGTCTATGTGAGAGTAAGTGACAGCAGCGATGTATGCTGTGCAATAAGCTTGTTTACGGAGTTCAACTAACTAAAGAATTTGGGGCCACATGTACGACGGAAACATTTTGCAAGTTCCTAATTGCGACTTTTTGTGACTCACAATTAAGAAGTCGCAAAACGCGATGCACCAATGTGTCTTAGACACATTTAGCGATTCCCTATGGGTTCGCAATATACCTGCTTTATCAACATTAATGAGGCAGGTCGCAATTTGCTACCCTTTGGGAATGGCCTGTAATCACAGGGATGGTGGCCTGCTGAAGACAGCAGACCACCATGTCTGTGATTGCTTTTTAAATAAAGCTATTTTTTTTATAATGGATTCCATTTTCTGTAAAGGAAAATGGGGTTACATTTAAAGAAGAAGAATGAAAAGTTTCCTTTTCACTTTTCCTGCTCTTAAAAAATGTTCTTAAAAATGTTGGTGTCCATCTTCACAAAGGGGAGGGACCCCTTCCCGTTTGGAAATGCTTCCTGAATGTTTTGCTACAGCATTCCGGTCACAAAACATTCATACATCCCCCCTTGACTCACTATTAGGAAAGGACGCCCTCAACATGCCCCTTCCTAATACCGACTCACACCGCCAAATACCGGCTCACAAATACTATCTTGCGTGTCGGTAAAAGGTTACGACTCGCAAAATAGGGTTTTTCTCCGTCTGCGACCGCTAAAACGGGTCGTACATGTGCCCTTAGAGTCTTACGTACTAACTGTGGTCGGAAAAAGTGGTTGCAGATTCCGATCACTAAATTATTTTGCTAATGAGCTATGTACTGGAAGGTTGGTTCATAAAATAATGATTTGGTGAGGTCATAAAACAACCTGCCTATTGAATTTACATTATTCAGGTTGCAAATTATGACACCCTCTGATTGGCTGCAAATGCATGGATGGTGGTCTGTAAGGGACAGCACAGCAGACCACAATACCTGCATTTGCATCTCTAAACTGAAAACTTTTTTTTTCAAATCAGTCTGATTTCTCTAAAGAAAATGGGACTGCTTTAAAAGAAAAAGTTTTCTGTAGTAAAAAACTTAAGTGAGAATTGACAGTGGACCACCCCTTGAAGGTGCCACATGAAGTCCCAAGGAACCCCTTCCCCTTTTACGAATAAGTTACCACCTCAACTTGGGAGTCAGTAACTTATCCTTGGTTTGTGACCAGAATTACAGGAAGCTTTAATATTAAGGGTACTGACATGGAATTTGGATCGAACACCCAAAACACACCCCTTCCAAATATGTAATCAGTAATAATTTCTCAAGACATTTTGCAATTTGGAAAAGAAATTGCGAATCATTCAATGAGTTTAGTACATTTCAAAAGGCGTTTAACCGGTAGCAAACATTCTGATTTACTGAATCGTAAGATTTGCGGCATTAAAAACCTCAGTGCATCTGGCCCTTAGCTTTTACCCATGATAGATGCATTATGAACCAATTTGATTTGCATAAGCTGAAAACGTACTTTTCGATCATTTCTTTTCAGATTGTAAGCCTACAGTTATCTCAATCATGCTCATCACTGCTGTCCCACAACTTTGAACTATGCCCTCCCATCATGGTCAATATTACTTTAAAATAATTTAGGCCAGCTCAGCCTTTCACCTTAAAAATCAAATCAATATATTTACAGTGTGCAAAACGTAGAACTCAATCTACACGCAGGGGGTTTATATAAATGTATATTATCATGACTTACAACAAACATATATGTAATACTAACCATGCACTGTCCAAAACGGCACACATTGCATTAGAAATTATAATTTAATGTCACAAGAGCATATCTTTATTTCCAAATATGACTTACAATGAGACAGTTACTTTTGTCTATGCCAATTAATTTGTTGGAAGTCCTAGTGTTCTGGAATTCTGTAATAAATTACATTTTGCCCTGAAGGGGTTTTTATTTTAGCAGAACCACCTCCCTTGAATGCTTTGTCATTGGCAGAGATACACCCATGGATGCCACAAAGAGCCCAAAGTGGTATTGGACCATGGATCTTTACAGCTGTTATTTTTTGTTGCACATTACTCAAAATCCAGGTACCCTAGTAGTTCATGATCATAAGCGCAAACTAAAGGGCAAGACTGCAGTCAGTCACTTGTATTTACATTTCAGTTGATTAAACTTGTGCTCAAGCCCTGCTGGTTATTACAGAAAGGCTTAACTTAAGAAAATGTGTAAAGCACCAAAAGTACCAAAACACAGTAAAAATCCAACTCCTATTTATAAAAATAGAGAATATTTTCATGAACAAACCAAATGACAAAAATTAAATGAGGGGAATTATAGAAATACATTTTTAAAGATTTTTTTAAAAAAATATCGCCAAAAAGTACAGGCCAACATCTGTGTGCAACTGGTCGTGCTGGACCAGGACACAAGTAAGGTTTAAGGCTGACCACAATGGAGTGTGAGTTGGATACAGGTTAGTTCTGCTCAGAAAGTTCCCTTCACACCATTCAAGTAGGTAAAGTCCTAAGTGAACAAGACTGTATCTGAAGACGGGCTTATAGATGACAGGTTGACGAAGGATGAGGTCTTGGTGGAGCTGTCAACAAAGGTCCAGGAAGTTGTCTACATCATTTACAGGCATTGGGCACACACAATGCACTGTACTAGGGACTTAGTAGTAAATCAAATAAGCCAATTATGGAAACACCAATCCATAATAACAAATTACACAGAGAGCATATGCACTTTAGCAATGAATAGCAGTGGTAAAGTGCCCAGAGTCCAAAAACAAACAAAAATAGGGTCAAACACAAGAGGCCAAAAAAGCAAAAAGTCTGGAGGTAAACCTGCTGAAAAAGTCGTGTCTAACACCAGTTCACCAAAAATATCATCCAGCAGTTGCATAATATGCTGGCAGATAGACTAGGATGGCTGGCTGCATTGCTACTGGCTGGCAATGACAAAGCATTTGACTAAGTGAGATGGAATTATTTGTTCGCTCTCTGGCCTAAATTCATTGTTTATGTACAGCTACTGTACATAGACTTGACTGTCTGCATTTGAGTGTGCAATGAATCATGGGAACCTTTTTTGATACGAAGCTGCCCACTTTCACCACTCTTTATCACCATTGGCATAGAGCCTTGGGTGGACTGCTCCTCATTGACATACAGGTGAGGGGATTTGAGTGGGAGGGTAGCCCTATAAGCAGACAGGGTACTGACTTTTCTAATGGACTCCAAAAACTCAGGTCCATTGATACTCTGAATCCTTTGCATCTTTGGTGAAACATTGGGCCTCTTCACCAACAGTGGCTAATGCTAACTCCCAATATCTGAGTTGGGTGACCAATCTAAAAGTAGTTAAGCAAGGCTTCCAGTACTTGGGGGTGCATGTTACCCTGGATGTTAAAGAGGCATGGGATATGATCATCCAGCCTTTGATAAATTAGTTGATGAGGGATATTAAAGCATGGTCCACACTTCCCCTGTCGCTCATGGATCCATCTGCTATCTTCAAGATGATGTTGCTACCCCAGTTCTCATGACATTTAAAACACTACCCATATGATCTACTGTACTCCCTCTTCTGAAAAATAAATTACATTCTTGTAAGTACTTTGCTGAATCAGGTACTCCCATGCATAGCACTATCTAAGTATTTTAAATCCACATAAGAGGGTAGACTTGCTGCACCTGGGATTAAATCTTACTACAGGGCCTCTAATCTTGTGATCATTAATCAGTGGTGGTACAATACCCATGGAGACCTTGCATACGTTTCTGAAAAATGAGCACTCCAAAGTACCCCATACATTATCTGCTTTATGGGTGGGACGCAACTGCTGCTTCCACCAGCAACTAGAGTGGTAGTTCAGACGTGGATATCCACCATGTGCAGAATGGAATGGGATAAAAAAAACTGCCTACCTTGTGGGTGGCTAATGTGCTACCAAACATAGCTGAGTTGGAGGGATTCCGGAATGGGGCCGCTATAGGTTTTTCTACACTGGGCGACTTAATAGAGGGCACAACACTTAAATCCTATCTGTGGGACTTGGCTCTTTCTGCAGGGCTATCCCAAACTTTTTGTCTTCTGAACCAATTTTTGTTGGCTTTTAGGGCTCTGTGCACTTTACCACCTCTTATCAGTGCTGAAATGCAGGTGCTCTCTCCTTTCAACATGGAAGAATTGGCTTACACTCAATTGGCACATTTAAGTTACTTATAATTACTAGTAAAGTACACTACATGCACCTGTAAAATAAAATACTACTAGTAAGCCTGCAGCACTGATTGTTCCACCCACTTCAGTAGCCCCAGTTTAAATATGCAGCATGACTGTGCAGTTTCATACCGCTATTTTGACCTGGTAAAATAAAACTTTTGCCAGTACTAAACCATTTAAGTCACCCCTGGGGTAGCACTAAACAGTTCTAAGAAACGCACTGGACATCCCAAAGAGCAGGGTGTAATGTATTGAAAAAGTTAGACGTACTTTTAACTTTTACATGTCTTTGTAGTGAAAGACTCTTTAATTCCTTTTTCACTACTGCACTGCCTGCCTCTCCCAAAGGAAAACATTGGATTACCTGACTACATTTAGTACGTGATAACTTTCAATTGGGAGCAGGTAGGAATATCAATTTAGTGTCTAAAGAATTGTAATTTAAAACACTCTTTAATGGTAAAGTCAAAGTTTAAGTCACAATTCTGAAAATGCCACTTTTAGAAAGTGTACATTTCCTTGTTCTAACCATTTGGTGCCTGCAGCCTGTATCTTGGGTCACATGACTAGGTATAGCTGGCAGTTGATCTTTGTGTATTACTCCCAAACATTGAGAACAAAGGGTGAATAAGGGTTGACAGTATGGGCCATCTCTGACTTGATGGGACCGACCTGTCACCTACCACACTTGCACATCACAACAACTCTGACTTAGCAAACTCACAAAGGGTTTCATGCTAGTCTTTTGTACCCCCAGACACGCTAAGGTAAGGGCAGGGAGGCAGGAAATTCCAAACACCTCTGGTAGTAGAAACCGGCAAGATCTTCTCTTAATTCAAAGCTCACACCAAAGTTAAATAGTGGACCCTTAGACTTAACTCTTCAATCCACTCATGGACTTGTGGATGCTACAGAAAAAAGATGCCCCACTGCACTGCTTATTGAGGCCTGCCCTGCTTGCTGAGAAGGAAGACCAGACCTGCATCCTTTATCCCAGGCTAAAATGACTCCAAGTGTCAGCTGACTGATCTCCTATTCTGAGTTGCAGGGAAATGACAAGCTCCAGAGGCCTCAGCTGACCTGCTGCCTGGACCTGCGGATTGAGCCCTTCTGGTCTCTGCTGGATTGAATTCATGATGTCCAAGTGGTGCCCCTCAGGTGACTCGTTGTGTGACATCAGTTGAGCTCCCCCTCCAAGAAAAGGAAAACTTTTGAAGTTTTTGACTCTTCGTGATTGCGAATGGACCCATTCACTCCAAGATCTTGCCGCCCACACCAACTGCCAACGTGAAGCTCCAGTAAAACTGATTCTTCATGCTTCAGTGACTATAGGCAATAACTGGCAACATAAGATCTGCACTTTGCACTACAGTATCAACAGCCCACGTTGACAGCCAGTGTGAATCTGGAGCAATGGCAGCCTGCTCTTTATGCTACAGCAATGACCATCTGCAGTGCCCAGCCTGCTCTTAGCGCTACAGTGATGACCATCTGCGATGCTCTCCCAGTTCCTCTCGGCCTCCTTTAGCGCAAAAGTAACTCTTCGTGCTTCACTTGAGAAGTGAACTTTTCAGCTGAACTTACCTGGTCCTTGTATCTGGCAGTTCACCTGGTCTTCCATGACCAGATAGCCGCGATTGGTGCTTTGTGCATTTAGGCGCTATACTTCCTTTAAATCTTTACAATTGCATATCTATGATTCCATTGATTGGATTTTTGTCGGGTTGATCTAAAATAATTTACAAAATGTTACTCTATTTTTCTAAATTGGTCGGATTTTTCTTGAGTTGTGTTTTCACTTTTGAAATGCTGCATGAATACTTTCCACATTGCTTCTAAGTTAAGTATGACTGCTTTTGTGCCAAGCTACCAGAATGTTATGCATGGGTTAATTTGGGGTTGCTTGTGACTTCACCCTGACATAAATTGTGGTTGCTGCTTGAGTAGGGTTTCACCTCCCTCAACCAGTAACCCAGTTTCCTAAACTATCAGTCCCTACAGCAGGAATATGAACAACACCACAGCCAGTTCTACCACTACCTACAACCCAGGCATGCCCCAACAACTCTCTACATATCAGACTTCGAGGACATCCAGCAATTCAACCAATTAGAGGCAACATTGGTCATGGGAAACTTGGGGGACCACAAAGTGACACAGGTTTACCGTTCATTGATTCACCACATGACTGGCTCTGTTGATGCTCTCTGCTCAAAATGGGAATGGGCTCTGGGTGCCCTTATGGATGAGGAATTGGTATAAACTAGTGCATCTCCAAGTCAGTCAGCAATTCCAGTAAAGTTGTTTCTCATTCAGTTGAAATATATTCACAGTACGTATTGTAAAACACACAGAGTGTGGAAAATGGTTGTGGTCACCTACCCCTCCTGCCTCTGCAGCTCGAAACAGGATGTGCTCCTCCACACAACATGGAGTTGTGGTCAGTTAGAACCCTACTGGAGATGGGTGCTCTCCTGTTTGTGATAGGTACTAGGGTGGACTATGCAATCAGATCTCAAGCTGATCCTACTACATATACATTCAAATCTTGACGAACATCCTTACTAACTGGTCCTGCTTTGGTTAAGGCTGACTGTGGCAAAACAAGATATTGCTCACCTATGGAAAAAAAGTGAAACCCTGCCCCATTGAGGAGTGAAAGAAGGCTATAGTGCTCCAGAGTAGATGAAAATACCTTTGGTGACATTCTTGAATCACATTTGGGCCCCTAGTTGGTCATGAACCCCATTATCACAATGTCTCTCGTCCCTTCACCCATGCCAGATGCAACTTCACAATACAATGGGGTTGCCATTTTATACAAGCCAGGCATATTGGGTTTCTTAAAGAGTCACTACATCAATAGCTAAGTCAAGTTTATTGGTTTTGTCTAGGGGGGCATCACATTAACACATAAGGCACACCTATTAGATTTTTCAAGCCTTATCACATCAAAGTACAGTATATGGATCAATACAAATGTGGTTTCCCAGGTGTAGATGGCATCATCACAGCCTATGACTGCATGCAGACTGTAGATCCTTAGTCTTCTAAAACTCTTCAAATAGCTCATGATTTCTCCCATTTTCAAAGCCCCAACAGACTGAAAACTGCAACAAAGCAATGGGGCTGGAGGTCTTTTATTCACCAATGTCTGCTATTACACTATAGTAATGGCATTCTTAAGCCGTGTGGTGGTTATCCCTTTTTGGGATATGGACAAATACAAATTTGAAAAGTGCTGTCGAATTTCTGGAGAATCCCAAAGTGCCAACTTTTAAATATTCTTTGCATTCCTGTTCTAAGTGAACAAACAACAATTGAGAGTTGGACCCTTTTTTACAACCACCATGGACCTCTAACTACAATCAAAAACCAAAAACAGTAGGTGGTTGTGTTTCTTTTTGTTTTTTACTTTTTCCACAAGATCATTCTACTTAATAAACATGACCTGTAAATCAATTAAGACATATTACCATGCTAACATACATTACTCAGTATTTTGTGACAAGGAGTGATACCTAAAAAATTACAAACATTTTTCTCAAAGCAAATTAAATTACATTGGTGAAACGGAATGACACAAATCCAAACTAGAATAGATCAATATCCAACCAGTCCAAAGTTATCAGCCAGAGCGATTTCTCTTAACACTCTTGGTATCAGTGAAGGCTTCCAAAGACATCAAATATGGAAAAAGAAAGACAACATTTATTTTCATAGGAAGTCCTCAGTCATCCTCCATATTAGTGTTGATTGAACATGGAGACCCCAAGTTAATAGTCTACGTGTTTCAAACCACAATCGTTATAGGTTCTCCTCAGGACGAGGGCTGGGAAATTTCTTAGGGGCTCTAATGTCATGTAAGAGGAGGAGCCTCTTTCAACAAAGTCCGTATTTATTCGAAATTTGGATGGGAAAGCTGAATAGTAGCAGAGTTTCAGTTCTAAGTGATGACTGCACTTAGATCCTTCATGAGGGAATCAAATTTGTGGTTTTATATTGAAAGACTGCGTTTGGGTTTTGCCTGTTCTAAATGAACGGCATTCAATTTACACAATCTGACTTGAAAATATACATCAATGAACAGTATTAAAACGGTTGCTAAACTTCAGACATTAACAAAGGCAACTTCAAATCATGCATTTCAGGTATACATCATGAGCCCAATTGGCAATGCATTTTTCTTTAATTAGAAAATCTGTCTTCTTTATGAAAATTCAGTTAAGGAGTCACACCTAAAAAAAGAATACACCATATGGTAGTTCATGGACCTACAGCACATCGATTTACAAAACGTATAGACTTGAACTCATAGGCCTGATTACAAATGGCCCATTTTAATTATGATCCCTGGTCAAATGCTTGTTTGCAGAGGAATCACAACTACAAGTCGTGCCATATTTATTGATGATACCCTTTGTTACATTTCTGTAGGTCAAGCCATTTAAAGTAATAGGTGTTTTAGTATGAACCAACAAGCAAATCCCTTCTCTTCCTGGATTCATCTAGGAAGGACGTAACTGCAGTACTCCTTGCAAATAATGTGATCATGGAAAACATTGTTTCTAGGTGAATCCAGATTCATCATGATAAGATAGCTTCAGTTTTGTATAACTATAATGAAATATCAATATACAAGCACATACGGAGGTGAAAATGTGAAATTGTTCTGAATGCTGCTAACTATGAAGTAATTGCCATGCAATATACCTGCTCCAAGAGCTAGGAATTGCACCACAGAATTGTGATTTCACTACAGATCACTGAATAACATAACACATATCGAACTGGAGAAATGAGACATACAACTAACTATTGTGTACGCTTTAGTAGATCAATGACAGGGAATACTGGAAACTGCCATTACTCTGCTATACTGTTGCAAGGGTTATATCCTCAGGTGGCTAAAACATTAGGGAACATAGGGGCCAATTCACAGGGGTATGTGCATTGGCCCCAAAACATCTAAAATGTTAACATTCAGGATATAATAATGAATGAGTAATAGTCAAAAGGACTGTACTCTCTTTGCACATTTGCTAATAGGGTGTTGAATACTTTGGGATCAACTGCTTCCTGTACGCATAATATTTTTTGTGAATTTGCCCAATGGTCTTTTTTCCCCTCACAAGAAAAAATATATTTCTGGATTGAAGCAGTGCAAGGCCTATGAGTTGAATAGGTGCTATGGCGTCTGCAGTGTCTCGATCTAGAACTCTATTTAAGAATACAGACTATTGACACCGGTGATCATTGCACCAAAACCACCCCATACTCAGAAATAGCTCCTAACAAGTTGTAAAAAGCCAGCTTGAGAAAGACACATGCTGCCTTGGCAGAAAGTTGAGAATGTCACTCATTTTTCAGCATCAGTACAATTGACACACTGGTGGCTCCAAATTCCACTGGCAAAGTTCCAAATGAGCTGTTCCATCAATGCATCCGCTAGCATTTCTAGTATAATGACATTGAACTTGTCACATATCAAGCTCATCATCCGTAATCAGAAATGCTTCAACTTTTATTTTTTACCTTTGAGATCTAGATTTCACTACCACAATATTTTGATGTGGGGTTAATACAAATGTATATGAACCGTTTCCGCTCTTCATCTCTTAATGTCAATGGTCCTCTGGCCTAGCATCTCTAAAAGAGTGAGTCTTAAACTCAGCTGACACTGCTGAAAGAGATTCATTTGTAGACTGAACTGTCTATGCGGGAGCTCCTGGTCGGGCTGTTGAGTCAGCCTGTCATGAAATATATGAGTGAATGTTCAAAGCTTCCAGGGTGCGTTTCTTACGCCTGGGTCACACAAAATGTACTTTAAAATGTTCATTTCTGAACAAATTATGTGGGACAGGTAGAGTGTCGCGGGAGTAAGGTGACTGGTGGTCCTCCCTTGAAATGTGTGAGGAATATTATGAGTAGGCATGAAAACATAGCCCCCCCTTATATTTTGTATTATGTCTGATGATTAATAACTAACATTCATGCTATAAAAAAGCAAAGCCATGCTGCCATGAAAACCCCTTCAATTCTATGGGCACAAACGATATGCATAAATTGTGCAGCAAGGGCCAGTGATGCATCCTCGCCTGACACATTCATTACACCAGCATTATTGTGACTCTCAGCAAGAAGGCGAAGTAATGAAGCTAGAGGAAAGGCAGAGGAAGAATGTACTCATGGCGGAATCTAACCAGCCTCACTTTGTTACTCACAAACCTAGGTTGTCCCCAGTCGGTTGCCATAAAGTAGAACCTTTTGATAAAAGATATCCGCTAACACTGCATCTTAAGGTTGTGACTAATAAACACTAGCTGCACTTTCATGATGCACCTCCCTGAAATGAAGGGCAGGGCCAAGGCCTGTACTCAAACAACGTTTAAAACAAGTCCCATTCAAGAGAGAGATTATACTCCCAAATGAATAATCTCTAAACATACGGCCGGTAGGTGCCCTTTTTAACCAACTGATTACCTATGAGCATTGAAAGAAAATAGGAATAATGGTCGACTCTGCACTCTCCTTCAGACGTCAAGAGATGGCAGCTATGGAAACAAGCACTGGCAAAGCCAATAGGTCTGGCCATGATAGTGAGTATTTGCAATTTGTTCGTGAATTTTTTAGTTAAGCAACAGTAGCGTAGTAGGAGTAGCCCTTTTTTGTTTATTGTAAGTATAAGTATCCTCTATTGTACGTAGTGTATGACATGCATTTTTATATTGGATATTAACATTGATAGAAAGGCATTGGTATGTGAATTACAGAGATACGCCGAGAGATAAGCTTGTTATGCTAATTATGGCTAATCAAATACAATCGTAAAGACAATCTAACGATGACGATTTTAAGCATGTGGCTCCACGTCAAGTGAGTGTTTCAACATAAAGTCATTTGTAAACTAAGCCTACTAGAGATGCTGAGAAAAGAAACATTTAATAAAGGTATGGATTAAACAATAAGGTTATTTATGTGAATAAAATCAGAACAATGTGTTTCACTCATGGCATTAATTTAAACTTCTGACCTGTCACACAGCCATTCATGCTTGCAAGGTTGATACAATGAGTACCACTAACGTTTGTAATAGTAGCTCACCAATAACTATGAATGGTGCCAGACGAAGGTGCTTTGTGGGTGGAGGTACACTCTCCAAACATGTCTATTCTGCTGAGTTATGTATAATGTGAACACATTTAATTATAACAAACCTAAACGAGATTTTAAGCACTTACTCTCTATATAAGGATAATGGCACAAAGGCACTTGTGAAACAGCTAATTGTTTCTGTTTTGAAGAAAATGTAGTGAACTATTTTTAATCCTCACTGTACGCTCTCAGGGGCATATTATCAAGCCAGGCGATAAAATTATCGCCGCTTTAGCGGCAGAAAACTGCAGCTAAAACGGCGATAATGGGCTTGATAATATGCTCTATGGAATTCCAATTGAAGCCCATGTTAGATGTGAAGGACATCTAACATGGGCTTCAATTGGAATTCCATAGAGCAGATTATCAAGCCCATTATCGCCGTTTTAGCGGCAGTTTTCTGCCGCTAAAGAGGCGATAATTTTATCGCCTGGCTTGATAATATGCCCCTCAGTTACATAAACATGCTTAAGCAATCATTATACAGCACCAAAAAGAAACAAGCCAAAGGCAGGCACAAAAAAGGTAACTAACACATAATACATGGCTAACAAGTTTTAAGATCACTTGTGTGTGACATTTGTATGGTTTTAGTCTGCCTACGAGTGACAATCTACTGTCAAATATGTGATACTTCGAGTGACACTTTCTTGCAAGTAAATCAAAGCAATAATTGGTGTTTTCAGGCCTCTCTGCGAGTTTTCAGTTAGTGTATCCAGACACATCACACAGCAACGAACATACACCTAAAACAAGGCAGACTCACTGGTGTTGTATTGCAAAAGCTTATTAGCAGAATCAGGTCAATGAGCAACAACAAGGAGTCTGTTAGCAATTGTAATGAAAAATGTTGTATTTCTGAAAACATTAGACTGTGAATTAAACAATGCTGGGTTCCTGAAATGGTAGAGTAATTTGTGATGTATCAATCACTCCTCGTCTCACCTTCACACCATTGTCCTCTGTAGTTTCTCACCTTGTTAGCCACTTTCATCCTTTTTCTCCTCACTTTTTTCTGAAATCCTCAATCTTCATTATCTCACACATCCTCATCACTCTTTTCACTGTCAGAACGACAGTGAAAAGAGTGATGAAGAAAATGGGGATGTGTACGGTAATTCCTTGTGCCACACCTTCATCAAGCTAAGTTTTTCTCCTTCTTTCACACGTGCACACACACACACACGCGCGCACACACACACACATAAAGCTGTAATTACAATCAGAACATGTGTGACAACTGGTCTGTACACTCTGCAGAGGGGTCAAGGACTGGAGGAGCATGTAATAGAAACTACTTTATGATTTACTGACAGGTAGAGTCAGACGTGCACACTGCATTCAATCTCAGCACCAGAGCTCTCAATAGTTATAGGATATTTTGGGGCATATTTATAATAACTGACGCATCCCTGCATATCAGCAGGGATGCGCCAGTTATTTTGCGCCCCAGCTCCGCCACCATGGATGCGCCACATTTATAATGCGGCGCACCATGGGGCAAAAACGGCACAGATGCGTCACGCATCTGTGCCGTAAAAGTGGCGCATTGCTGGAGTTGCGTCGCAAGCGCGATGCAGCTCCAGCAATGCTCTGGGGGGCCCTATATGCACAATGCTGCGTCAATCCTTACGCCTGCTTCAAGCAGGCGCAGGGTTTTGACGCAGCATGGGCTCAAAAGTGACTGAGTGAAATCTTGTAGATTTCACTCAGCCACTTTTAGGAGGCGTTCCTGCGCCGGAACGCCCCCACCTGCCCTGGAACGCCTACATGTGGCGCAGGGCTTTACAACGTGACACATCTCCCAGATGCGTCACGTTGTAAATACCCCGCACCATGGCGCAGGATTTGCGCCGCTGCTGCGTCAAAAAAGTTACGCACCGGCGGCGTAAATGAGGCGCAAGTCAAACATAAATCTGCCCCTTTGTGTTTTAGGTGGAGACAATCCCTCCTATTGCACGTATCTTCAGTGAGTACTCAGCTTCTGGGCACATCTTCATTGTGTGCTCTGCTGCTGGACTCATGTGTTACGTTGGCCTTGGTCCTTTTTGCCGGGTCATCCCAGAACTTTTTGCCTTCCTCCTGGTATTTTTTCTGACCTGATGTTGGTGGGTTTAGGACTCTGGGCACTTTATTACTGTGTCCAGTGTTAAAGGGTATGTTCTCTATATGGTAAACTTGGTAAGATTGGTCTACACCTGTTTG
Source organism: Triturus cristatus (assembly GCF_964204655.1). NCBI lineage: Eukaryota > Metazoa > Chordata > Amphibia > Caudata > Salamandridae > Triturus > Triturus cristatus. Next base: position 893,594,610 of record NC_140588.1, read on the forward strand.
GCGTATGTGGACCAGAAAAAGCAATCTTGGAACCCGATATGGACCACTGGAGTTAGCTTGCAGGTACGCTGATCAAATCGATAACTAATTGACTCCTACATAAACAAACAGCGAACAACAGCCAAGACATCCTCCACCTTATCTCATGGAACATAGCTGGAGCCAAGAAATGGCTAGAAGGAGGCTGGCCCCTTCAAAGCTGGGCGTCATGCGACATATTCGCCTTACAGGAGACTTGGGCATTAGAGGAGTTGCCACTCATCGAATTTACACATTTCAGTACACCAGCAGAGAAAAATAGGAGGCATTGTTGTCCAAAAGGTGGGTTAGCAGTCTATGTCTCGACTGAAATTAACCTCAAATCAGAGCAAATAGCTCCTTATGAACCAAATGTGCAACTAATAAAATTGTTTCTACCACACAAAGAGGCACCTATACTATTAGTCAACACCAATGTACATCCATATGTGAAAGAGAAGAAAGCCCACATTCACCCACTAACAACTATAATCAATGACATACGAAACAGCAATCCCTTCTGGGAAATCATTTTAACAGGCAACTTCAACTCAAACTTAATCTACACACCGGAAGAGGACGAGAAACTAGCAGCGGATAACGATTTTTGGGTTGTGCAACCTCAATACCAGCTTAAGTCAGATCGTCCCGACCTAGTAGGACAACAACTGGTGACAACTTTGGAATATCTGGGGTTCAGAATAATAAATGGCAGATCACCTGAAGACTATCCTCCAGTGAATACTTACATTGGAGGGAAATCGCAATCAAGGCTCGATTATACAACAATATCACTACCATTATTGCCCTTCCTCACCCGCTTTTCAATTGAATTCACTACTAAAAGTGACCATTCATACCAACACATTCACTTCAATCTAAAGCCCCCAAAGCTTCAAAATAGTGTGATAATTGCAGAAAGCATGCTCTCAACCGACTTGAAAGGACTGAAATGGTCAGAGAATATAGATGAACTGCAAGTAAAAGTACAGAGAATTAAAATGGAAAGCGAAATAAGTGAATGCAACAAGATACAAGAGTGGGTAAGTTTCACTGACAAATTAACAACAATTATGTCTGTTAAATCCAAACAAGCCTCAGAGCCAAAAATACCATTTTAACATCAACTGAACTTGTGAGAAAATGTAAGGAGACTGAAAAGAACTGAGATGTCCCGCCTAGACTGGGAATTAATACAGAATTTGAAGAAAGAATATAAAAAGAAACTGTGGGAACATAAAAGAAAACGAGAGGACAAGTTCTGGGCTAAATTACTATACACCGCGAAGAAAATCAACTAAAGTGCATTTTGGGGAATAACAAATGGTCTAAAGCGGCCCGCTAATTCAAAACCCTCAAGTGTACCAGAAAATGATTGGGTCTCATTATTAATAAAGAGATTCACAGACATCGAACCATTGAATCACCCACTATGGAGAGAGAGAAGGTGCAAGTAATTACTAAGGAACAAGAAGAACAAATCAAACTATGACATGATTGTCCCACAAAACATAAATAGTACCCCAACTTGCCATAGATCCGACTCGCAAAACACAGATGTCGTACAATGGAAAGAAGCTTGCGGTTTAGGGTCTACACTTGGAAATCAGGGCTTCAGTGACGAAGACGTTAAGAAAGTAATCTTGAAGGGTCGTGGAAATGGGGCCCCAGGTCCAAATGGTATCCCCCTAATAATCTTCAAATCAGCTTGTGATTTCTGGAGCGGAAGACTAAAAAACCTATTCAAAGATGTGGAGAAAGAAGACCAAAGTTCCTTTAAGCTGGCAAGGATCAGTAATGACCCCAATCTTCAAAGGAGGCAATAGAACGTCCGCGTCCAACTACAGGTTAATATCACTTTTGGACGGGGACGCAAAGAACTACGCCTCACTACTACTGGAAGATCTGACCATCTGGTCTGATACCTGAAAACGGATACCACTCAATCAAACAGGGTTTAGAAAAGGGTGTGGGACAATTACAAATATCCTGTTGCGTCTGGCTCTGGATGACAGGGACTGGGAAGGTGCAGTGGCTCCAGAGGGGCTGGGTGAGTCAGTGCTAGGCTGACTAGGCCGATCTGCATTTGGAGTAGTGGGAGGAGTAGCACCTGGGCCTACCTTACACAATGCTGGCTCTGCCCCCTGTGGTATGTCTGGGGATAGAGCCTACGCTGACAAAGGAAGATGTTGGGCACTGTAAAGAAATGTGTAAGTGCCCCCAGAACTGGTTTGGACCAGGCACAGACCCCTGTGCGGGGGGGAGAAAAAAGAACATAGGTGGTATAAATATTGTCACAAAGGACTTCCCCTCTTCTGGAGGGCCCTGTGAGCTGGCCTGCCAGGGCCCAGCTCTACCCTATGTGCTGCCCTGACGTAAGGGGCGAACGGACCTGCAGTTGCTGCTCCTGTCCGGAGAAGAGGAGGGACTGGACTGTCATCCTTCCTGTTACTTTGGAGGAAAGTGTGTGGAGCGCTCAAGGGTGCTCCCTCATCAGTTCTGTGACCGAGGGGTGAAGAAGCGTGAGAAGCGCTCTTGTTTTTATTGCCCTGCCGCCCGTGTTTGTTGAGGGACAGGAGAGGGGAGCTGAGCTGGGAGAGGTGCTCAATGACGATGCCCGTGAAGAAACAGGAAGTCAGGCTGAAGCTGTGCCTGGCTGTGGGTGAGGCTCTCGTGAGAACGGGGAGAGCCCTGCTTATCCCCTTTAAGCCCAACGGGGGCTCCAGCTGTCCAGCGCATCGTGAGCGCTTGATCTTTTGCCCCCTTTGAGCCCGAGAAGGGGGCTCCTGCAGTGGGAACGTCGAGAACAGCCGCACCGCAAAACCAGAAGTCAGGCGTGGAGGGACTGACCTGGAGTGTGGCTGGCCAGAGGAAGCAGCGCCGGAGCCGGTCAGGTAAGCTTATGGATGAGTGTTGGTGGGGCTGCCATGTTGCCAGTGAGAGCCCCATCTGCTGCCCATAAGGAGTCGGAGCCTCGCAGGCTCACCGGATGCAGAGGAAGGACCGGAGCCTCGCGGGCTCCCTGCTGCCACGTCCCGTCAATTGGCCCTGTAAAGGGGAGCAGCCCGGGGAGTGGGGCTTGCAAAGCACACTGTTGGTGTATGTTTTATGGTCAAAGCTGCACTGCCGGATCGCGAGCAGCGGCAACGTGGGGGCAATCCTGTTTGGGGACATGGGTGAGTTGCACCCCCCCCCCTGTGAATTGTGCATTTGCACGTGTCTCTGCTGCATCGGCAGCCAGATGGCCAGTTTGAAGGTCTCATGCTAGGAGAGCACTGACTTTGGGACAAAGGGCATTGCGGGGAAGCCCAAGATGGGCCCCCAAGGTTAAGGCCAGCCGGCCTGATGGTCGCCCCTATGTTTAGGTGGGGCCTGATGTGATGAGGCGATATGGTGTTAGGATCACCTAGGGTGCAGTTTTATCCCTAAGAGCAATCTGCTATGTTTATGGAATATGCACTGCGCTATGGCTGATGATGTTTTGCATAATATGCTTCCCTGAGTAATGCCATGATGTATGCCTAAGGTGTATATTCTAAGTGCGCTATTGCCAGTAATTACTGGTTGTTTTTATTTCACTACTAGTGAGATCTAATGGTTATGACAGTGGCCCGATTGGCCCTGTAATGTATATAATCCCCTGTAAAGTCATACCTAGTGCCAGGTGGCACAGTGTATATATGTGATTACGTTCCAATGTGTTTTATGAGTAATACAAAGGCTATTTTTGATATAACCCTGTGTGGAGTTTCTTTTGTGGTGTGCCTAGTGTGTCACTGCTGTGTGTGTGTTGCGCAAACGCTTTACACATTGCACATTACACATTGCCTCTGGGATAAGCATGACTGCTCTTCCAAGCTAACAAGGGGGTGAGCAGGGGTTATCTTCAGCGTGTATCACCCTTGCCCTGACTAGAGTGGTGGTTTCTGCCTGGCTTAGGTGCTTGCCCTAGCCATCCAGAAATCCCATTTCTAACAGTCCTCCTCCCTGCAGTATCTGTGACTATCGCATTTTAGTGCAGTGATTTGGACACCAGCACTAAAATACGGCAGGGCTGCTGGCCCTGTGGCTGGTTTTGATGGTGGTGCAGCAAAAACAACCTGAGCCATGCCCAAACTGCAACATTTCCTCCACAGGCACACACAGGGTTAGTCATGCCGCAGCACCATCTTGTCTCAGAGGGTCCGGGCATGGGCACAGAGCAGGAAGAACCACTGCCACCTGGCCACTCACTGCTGCATGTGCCTGGAAAAGAACAGTAGGCACTGGATCCATGTGAGGTTGGGTCCAGCGCACTTGCTAATGTGAGTTTATATATTTGGACGCCAATACTCCTACGTTGCCCAGAGAGGCTGGACCTTAGACCACACCTTCAGAATTTGAGCTGGAGGTGTGGTAAATATTCATGACTAACACGCTTTAGTTTGGTGATGCAGACACCAGCACCCAAATGTGCTAAACTAACCCCTGATATGTGGTACTTGGCAGGGCTGATTATACCAGTATGGATTACACAATAATGTTACTGTTGCATTTTTCTGGACAGCAGCATAGGCTATTACTAGTCAAACGGGGGTATGTCTATGTTTTCTTTATTGTTTCTCCATATAAGATTAGAAGTGGTCCACAAAAGGGAGAGCTTCTCTTTGACCCTGGATTGATCATTGCCTCATCCTTCCTACCCTTCTTCTTTTCGTCCCCTGTCTCTCCACTTCTAGCCCTGCCCCTTCCTCAGGAAGTGGTGTGTAGTAACCAATACTCTCCCCGGGTCTTAATGCCCTGCCTCTTAAATGACAATTTCTGACGTGTTTAAAATATGAGCAAAGTACTTCACTGTATGTAGTCACAGAAATATTTTTAAAAATTACCATACAGTAAGTAAAGTAACCGGTTATCGAGCTATGTATTTGAGAGTAACATTACTTCTGTTGCCATAACAACAGCAAAGTGTTCACTGAGTCCGCACAGTGAGCTTGAATAGAAATGAACATACAGCTCACAATGATGAAGACAGCAGACACCAAAATAAACAGTTAATGAGTATGTAACTGGTACTCCTGTAGTATTATTTTACATACTCTTACAGGTCTTTTTGTATTTGTCCCATACCAATTAAAATAGGAATGAAAGTAGGGTGGGAACTCATGTTTTACCCCATGGAATGCCGCAGAGATACCTAAAAACACAGTGAGATTCCTTGGAGTTCCACGAGCAACATAATTCTGGTCCATTGCACTGCTTGCACTGAATGTTAGCGCTGGGAGCTTGTCCCACGCTGCAAAAAGCGTGAACGGCACCAAGCAGCATCCCAGAGGGCACTGCTTCTTTCTACTGCTCGAGTACATTTTCAACACGAACAGCAGCTTTTACAACACAAAAGGCAATTTTCTCAATGCAAGCAATAGTGGCTCGCTGCAACCCCCTACATTGAGAAATGTTGCCGGGAGGCAGTATAGTGCCATTTCTTCACACTAACACTCACTAACTTAACATTAGCAAGCCGCGCATGAGATAAACTCTGCCACGTAGTGGTTGGTGTAGTTTTTGCCACACTACGCACTCCAGGTGGAGCACGAAGTGGGCAAAACATATCAAACTCCGTCGGCAGAGGTGAGTTTACCACGTACACATAGATAAAAGGGAATATTCAGGAAATAATTAAATGCATTTAGTACAAATAGCAAGGATTTTGGCCTCTCTGCATTTTTACTAATAGTGAGTTGGATGTTTAGGGTCAATTCACAAAGACAGGTAAGAGTACTACTTCTTGTAACGAGAAATGTTTTTGTGATTTAGCCGCAGAGTGCCTTTCTCAGGAGGCCCACGCTGCTAAAATGACCATGCATTTTTATGCATGGTTTTAAAACATTCATTATCCTTGCTGTCTGTTGCAAGTGGTCTGTAGTACGAGGGTCTTAGCTCCACTATTTAGACATTTCATTGGAAGCATCCACCACCCAGGGAACCTAAATCACCAAAAATGAGAGCAAAATAAATACATAAACATTGGTATATTAACAAAATCAAATCTTGGAACTATCTGCATTTTTTAACCCAAAGTGCTGAAGGGCCAAAACGCTGGACCATGTCTGTGTCAGTCCCAAGGACCCAAGGCAAATAAACACAAGATTCAAATTCTAAAACATAAATTTATTTAAAATTAAGAATTATTACAGAAAAAAAAGGCAATTGGTGTAGTCATTTCAAATTAGCATCAAAATAATTTATGATAAGTGTGAGGTTTAAAATAAGGTCAACCTCCAGAATAAACCAATAGCTAGAGCCCCAAATTATTCTAGTACATAGTCAAAGAACATTCTGTTATAGGAACATGCTTGACAGAAGTTTCTGAAAAGTCTGCAACATCTCTAAGTGCCGAAGAAAAGGATGGCATGAAGTCTGTCACTGGAGAAAGCAAGGAAAGATCTGGCACACATCCCAAAAGGAGCACATTTTAAAGGCTCAGATGAGTAGGAACCACACCCTTTGCATGGCGTGAAATTACACCAAGGGCCTAGTGATACAAGTTACATGACAGAAATCAATCTAAGTTTCAGAATCTGTGTTACGTAAAACAGGCTGTTAGACCTGGAATCATTGCCGTGGGTTTCTCCTGTATTTTTGCTTTTCCTTACTGTGTTTTTGCTGTGTGTTCGACTTCATTTTGCTGGTCTAGATGCTTTAGGCAATTTGCTACTGCTGTTCAGTGCCAAAGTGCAAGTGCTCCCTTTGTAAATTATTATTATTATTATTTTTTTAGCGTTTTATATAGCGCGAACTAGACCCAAGACATTGGGAATCAGAGCAACTTACATGGGCACCAGTTTTGTTACAGATGGACACATTAATTATTTTGTTAGGCACAGGGAGATTAAGTGATTTGCTCTGAATCACAGGATGTTGAGCGTCATTGCCGAGACTCGAACCCAGTTCCCCAGCTTGGAGGTTGACCGCTTTAGCCGTAAGGCTACATCCTTTCCCAAAGTATTGCTGATTCCATGATTGGCATTTTTGATTTACTAGTCAGTCTCTAGTACAGTGTGCTGTGTGTGCCCCGGACCTGTAAATCAAATGCTGCTAGTGGGCTGCAGCACTGGTTGTGCCACCCAGATAAGCAGCCTGAAAATGTAACTCATGCCTGCCATTGCTGAGCCTGTGTGCGGTCTGGTACTGCCATGTCGACCTGGCAAGTGCACCCACTTGCCAGGCCCTAACCTTCCCTTTTCTTACATATTAGTCACTTCTTAGGTAGGCCCAAGGTACCCCTGTGGGCATGATGCATTGTATGTGAAAGGTAAGACATGCCCTGATGTGTGTGGCATGTTGTGATAGTGAAATACTGCCAATTTTGTTTTACACTATTGCAAGACTACCTGTTCCCATAGTATAGAATGTGGGGGTTTGTTTATAACATCTTATAAACATAACTACCCCTGGGAACAAGGTAGGAAAATAAAGTTTAGTATGGCTGAACACAGAATGTTAAAATGCATTTTTTGGTGAGGCTGAATTTTGCATTCTGTGTTTGAAAATACCACTTTTAGGTAGTAGGTATTTTCTTGCTTAGCCATTCAGTGTGCCTCTGCTAGGATGTGTATTGACTCTCTGGCTTTGGTATGACAGGGTCTGGGGAGATGCAGTGGCTCCCCAGAGTCTGGATGAGTCAGGGCTGGGCTGAATTGACTTGGGCTGCATTTAGAGCAGAAGAGGAGATTTCCTTTCACCTGAATGGGCCTGGTCTGACTTCCACAATGCTGTCTCCACCTCCTGCCAGGAAGCAGCAGCAGAGAGGACAGAACTAGTGTTGACTTAGCACTGATCATCTCTGCCACCAGAGAACAAAGGATTTCGCTGAATAAAAAGAGGGGCCCAGACCCCAGACTTTCAGATTACTTCTGGGAAATCAAGAGGAACCTTTGCCAAGGAGAAGAGCTGGAGAAACTAAGGAGGAGTACTGCCCTTGTGCTGTTTGCTGTCTGTGGTTGGTTTGCAAGGGCTACTTTCTGCCAAGGAAAGTGAAAAGGACTTTGCTGTTTGTTGTATCCCCTGCTTGAGGAAGATCTCCAAGGGCTTGAAGAAGAGCTTGCCTCCTGTTCTGAAGCCTTAGGAACACAAAGACTTCACCCCCATCTCCCCTGTACTTCCTTGCTGGGAGTTATGCCCTGCCACGAGGCACCTGCAGCAATTCTGGGCCTCTGGAGGTTGTTCTGGTTGTTGGGGGCTAGAAAAGCAATGCAACAAGGAGAAGCGTAATGCATCCATGCCTGTTTCCGACGCATCACCGAAGAAACTGGCGCAGCGCCTGCATTTAGTGCAGCGGTCTCCAGAGTCCGAGCTCACCGCACAAATTCCGACGCAGGTCCTGCTGTGCGGCTGCAAGAAGCCACGCATTGTCCCGGATCGTCGCATCGCAGCGAGGCGCCAGGTTTGTCGCATCTTTGGGGGACGCAGTAAGAAATCGACGCATCACCTCCCCACACAGTAAGAAAATGACGCATCATCTCCTCTCCTGTAAGGAACAGACACATCACCTCTCCAGCACAGCAGTAAGGAATAGATGCATCGCCTCCCCCGAAGGTAAGGAACCGACGCATCACCTTCCCTGCGGTCCTTTTTATTTGTGTGCGCAACGCATCCAAGGTAATTTGTGTGAAAAGTGTTGCATCTACAATTTGCCTTGAACTGAACTATTTCTACAATTTGAAAGTCATACTTTTATTACTGTATTGTGGATTTTTGTCATTTTGCTCTTGTTTGGTTTAGATAACGATTACTTATTTTTTTAAACTGGTGTGGTGTCCATTTGTAGCTTTTCACTGTATTGCTGTATGTTTCACAAATGCTTTACACACTGCCTCTGAGAAAAGCCTGCCTGCTCATGCCAAGCTACCAAGGGGGTGAGCAGGGGTTAAATAGAAGTGTATCCCCCTTACCCTGACTAGAAGCAAGGGTCCCTATTTGGACAAAGGTACTTACCTCTGCCAACTTGAGATCCCCATTTCTAACACAGGCATACTCTAGGAAGCCGCCAAAAATTAATAGTCAAATATCCTCTTCAACCTATATAGAAATGGATAATGAAACAGTTGTGGCTGTGAGCAGCAACATCTTTGATTATTGGCAACATTAAAAGAACTTCTCCAGCATGGCGTCCTTCAAAGCACACGTCCATGATGCTCCACCACAAAATGAATACTATTTTAACCCCTTTGATGCGAGTGACGGAGTGGTTCCGTCATGCACGTCGGTTGCGCTGTGCGCATGACGGAACCGCTCCGTCATGGCCCCGCCCGCGCACGGAACCTTCAGCACGGCGCGGTAATCCGCGCCGCGCTGACGGGTTAAGTACTTTATGAACAGAAAAGAAATGCAATAACATGCATGTAGGAAATGTTTACATTGCAAGTCTGAACTTTTAAAAACCACAGTCTTCAGTAGTCAATGTAAAATGTATAAGGCCTGGCAAATTAATTTTTTGGGACCTGGTTATGCTAACTTAAACACACACAAATGAACATTGGACATTTAAATTAATAAATCTGTTCTAACAGAACTTACCAAAGTCCCAAATGAAACAAACATCTTGCTACACTGCTATGTCAGTTCACCCACACCATACAAATCAATTATAAACACTAATACACAATATTGATAGTAAAGCATCATGGTAAAGGACACCAAAATAAGGAATGGCTGGAAATCTCTAACTGACACGCACAGGGAAAGAAAATAGAGTACGTTTCTTCAAAATCAATGATACAAGAAAATAGTCCATCAGCCCTCAGGCAACAACACATAGTTCTCTGGAAAAAATGCTATCATTCACTTCAAAAACACTTGTAGTCATCTATATGGAGCAGACTGGTCTCTGTTGGCCTGGAGGGTGCACCACCTTGTAAATGACAGACAAACTAACCAGTCGCAACAAATAGACGACCTAAATTCCATTTTCTCTGGACATGATTATTATTTTTATGTTTATTTCTATGATAGAACTGGAAGCTAGCACGGAACAAAAGCTGTCTCTAGGTCAGACCCAAAACTTGCAGCAAAAAATGCTAATTCCTTTTTTACACTGTCGTAAGAGGAGCTTTTAAATATGATTAAAAATAGCAAATGCAGGGCCTCATAATAGTTCAACTGTAGTGAAGCTTTTTCATACATTTCGATTTCACAAAATTCAATCAATAAATCTTTAGCCAAGAGAGAGGCACCATTTCCCCTGAAAATACCACCCTCAATGAAATCTACAACAAACTACATTCTTCTGGTTTCCAATAAGAATAGTTTCAAAAGATTTAGTTGTAATGAAAGTGAAGAATAAAGTTTATACTTTTGCAAAACACATTTAAAATATAGTCCTACTTTGAAAAAAATGTACTTAAAGTATAATTGATTTAAACAACATCTGCCAAAAATGTGAATGTGCTTAACTATAAATATATTTTTAGTATCCAGATGGTTTAATCTGAAAAATAAACCCATAACAAAAAACTTGCACTTGTTTCGAAAGCAATATGGCTGTCAATACAGATTTTTTTATATAGATTTTTTTGGGTTGTGTCTATTTATTGTAACATAATAGGGCGAGGTTGCTGTCAGAACCTCAAATACAGTCTTTAAAAGTTTTTAATGAGGATATTATTACAGATAGTCTTTCTGAGTGTTAATTGCCTCACTTCTGTTCCGCACCCCTTGTCTACATTGCATTTTGCAGCCACAGAATACATTTGTTGTTTTCTTGTTCCATTTACCCATTGCAAACTGTTTGGTTTTTGTTCAAACATTAACTCTGCAAAACACTATGGGTGAAATTTGGCGACTTCCAGCCAAATTCCGCCAAATGCCACTTGGCAGAACTTTTCCCCTCAGGGCTACAGGAAGGCGAGCACGATTTGACATCCCTAACCTCTATTTTCTAATGTGGGCAGTTGCTGATGGTTGCTAGAAGTCACGGTCAGAGGCCTGCTTCCACTTGAGCAGCAGCAAAATCAAATGGGGAGAGGGCTTTTGCACACTGCATGGTGCCATTCACTGTGAATTTTCATTGCTACACACGCTACTTTCATTGGTGGAACTCCGTGGAAACTTAGAGTTTTTATGTAACTCCTTGGAATTCCGTGCAGTGAAACTCAGTGAGTTCTGCCCACCCATACAAAACACACTACTAGTTTCAAGTGAGGCTAATATCACAATGTTATACAGGTCTGTTGCACCCCACTGAAAAATCTGCATGTCTGATCATGTTGCTCCCAAAAACATGAGTTTTCTAATATTAATTGTAAGAAATTGGTCAGCCTTTATAAAGACTATTGTTCTTTTTGCTGAGGTATGATGGATATTTATGATATCATTATAGCAATTTTCCATACCTTGAACCCAAATCTGTATTTGTTTATTGCTGAATGTAAGAAAGTGGACTAATATTTCAGGTGGAATGCCACCCACCTCAAAGAATATTAACTCTATATCATCAGAATGAAGCCAAGAGTCACTAAATTAATCCCATGGTAGCAACATTGATTTCTTTGTGTATGTCTCTCTCTCTCTCTCTCTCTCTCTCTCTCTGTATTTAAGAAGGAGAAATTTCCTTTGAAGTTGTCATTAATGGAAAACAACTGTTTTTTCTTTTCGTATTTTACACAAATGACATATTATGAGTCATAATTGAGTGAGATATAACAAAACGATATCGTTTTTTGGAATATTGCATGACCAAAAGATGTATTAACCATTGTAATTTTGATATTTATATTGTTTTTGGGTTACAACCATGTTACAAGATGGCCGCTGCAATTCGAAGAGTTGTTGATGAATTATTATGCACCCCTTTTCTATGTTTAGCTTTGACCACCATGGTAAATTGTGTTCAGTAACTGTGAGCCAGCGTTGTGAAAACGGTTTTGCGCCAAAATGCAAAGACGCTCTTTTAGCGATTTTTGTTTCATGCCGGAATAAAAACTTCATTGAACATTTAGCTCTAAGGAGTGCCGTTCATTCTTCTTTTGGATTTTTGGGTTGGAAGTATTGGAGTTTCTACACGCCTGGGCGCAGGATTTTTTCAGCACCCCTGATGGTTTGGATGCACGTTGAGGAAACGCAAAACTGCTAATATACATATATATATATATATATATATATATACATATATATATATATATCAAAAAAATACCCTTTCAGGCATAGAGTGACGAATAAATTATGCAAAAAAGAAGCAGAGAACTCTGGGTAGTTCTCAAGTTTAGGTGGAAAGCAGCTCCTGTATGGAGCACTCTCAACACCAGCGACACTCTAGATCTGCTCACCTCAAATGTCTGTTTTTCTATCAAAATCTTTAAGCATAGGATTAGCACAGTGCCATCCACGCCGAGATAGAAAAGGACAAAGTCTTTTGCCATTTGTACAGCAAAGTCTTTAAGCATAGGACTAGCACGGTGCTGTCCTTGCCTAGCTGTAAAATGACAAAAGCCAATTACCACTCCAGGCACAATATTACAGCTTTGAATTGGTAAAATACCATTCAAGCCAACCTGAAATGAGTAAAAGCAACCCCTGACACAGTGTTTCGCTCTAATTAGAGCTCTTCAGAGAGGTATAGCTTTGTCCAGACACAAGGGAGCACCCAGTATAAGTCAAAAAAATACCCTTTCAGGCATAGAGTGACGAATAAATTATGCAAAAAAGAAGCAGAGAACTCTGGGTAGTTCTCAAGTTTAGGTGGAAAGCAGCTCCTGTATGGAGCACTCTCAACACCAGCGACACTCTAGATCTGCTCACCTCAAATGGCAAAAGACTTTGTCCTTTTCTATCTCGGCGTGGATGGCACTGTGCTAATCCTATGCTTAAAGATTTTGATAGAAAAACAGACATTTGAGGTGAGCAGATCTAGAGTGTCGCTGGTGTTGAGAGTGCTCCATACAGGAGCTGCTTTCCACCTAAACTTGAGAACTACCCAGAATTCTCTGCTTCTTTTTTGCATATATATATATATATATATATATATATATATATATATATATATATATATATATATATATATATAATATATATATATATATATATATATATTTGAAAAGGTTTGCCATCTTGTGAGTGCATCTCACAAGATGGCAAACCTTTTCAAATATATATATATATATATATATTCACTGAAAAAACCATAGGTTTCACACACGTTATAGTTAGGAAATAGCATTTAAAAAACCTTGCTTATTCACTGAAAAAACCATAGGTTTCACACATGTTATAGTTAGCTGGACATTTTACTGATAAAAAACCAATGAAATTCCCCCGTTATAGTTACTGTAGGCAACTATAACTCACGCGACCGCAATCCTCTGCTGATGCTAATACTGTATTTAGACACTTATTTGCCCATATCTTCTTCCATTAAATTTTAGCTATACATATATTACAAATATTTTTTTTTCATAAAGGCACATATGTCATCAGCAGAGGATTACGGTCGCGTGAGTTATAGTTGCCTACAGTAACTATAACGGGGGAATTTCATTGGTTTTTTATCAGTAAAATGTCCAGCTAACTATAACATGTGTGAAACCTATGGTTTTTTCAGTGAATAAGCAAGGTTTTTTAAATGCTATTTCCTAACTATAACGTGTGTGAAACCTATGGTTTTTTCAGTGAATTTGTACGGTTTTTTAAATGCTAAGTTACTTTACGCCATTTGTGGCGTGCGCGCCCACTTAACGCAGTTCGTTCCGTGCACGGTTTTTATCAACTTTAATAAGCCCTGTACATTTGGTGGCCTTCGGCCACCAAAAGCACAGGGGGTGAGGTCAATGTGGATAGTGTTTTTTTTATTTCGATTTTATAATTTCATGTTGCCAAAATTACGTTTTTTTTCTCTATTAATAAGCCCTGCACATTTGGTGGCCTGCGGCCACCAAAAGCACAGGGGGTGGGGTAAGTGTGGATAGTGTTTTTTTTATTTTTATTTTTTTACCGTAAGCGTACGGTAAGCTTACGGTAAGCGTACGGTAAGCGTATCCCGCGAAATTGCCGAAAAAAAAATAAAACCGTTTTTGCTCTTGGGGGATGTTTGGGGACTCCCTCAACATGACTATGTGGGAGGGAGTTGTTAAAACAGCCCCGTAACATGTTTTTGGCCATCATGTTTGATAAACAACACTCAGTGCGAGAGACAAAATGGCGGACGCCGCTTCCTGGTTTCGGCCGATTCGAATGTTTACTAAGATCTAAGAGCCAATCAGAATCGCGCTCGCGCACGCCACCGTAAGCTTACGGTAAGCGTACGGTAAGCGTACGGTAAGCGTACCGTAAGCGGGCTCAGATATATATATTGATTTAAAGGCTATTTTCTCAGAATCTACTGAACAGATTTACACCAAACCTACAAAAGGCACTTCCTTGACCTAGGGACTAACTCTCTGCGAAATTTCTAGTAATTCTGTTCAGCCGTTCGGGCTGTAGCTCGTTCTAAAGGTCCTATGGAAAAATGCATGGGAAAAACGCGTTTTGGGACCCCCCTTTTATCTCAGCCCCCGCTTGACGAATCCCCCCGAGACTTTCAGGGTAGGAGCGGAGCGTAGCGCCCCACCTATTTTGAGAAATTCGCGAGGATTCGTCGACCGGCGCCAAAGTTATTCAAAATAGAATGTTGAGGTTTTCCTATGGAAACGTGGTCCTAACTATAACTACCTACTGGCGACCGCCAGTAGGTAATATATATATATATATATACATATATATATACAAATAAATATATATATATATACACACACACATACACACACTACCTACAGGTATTTTTGACTGTCAAAATAAAGAAAAGATGTATTTAAGAAAATATTGGAAATAATCTAACCTTATCCTGGACTGCAGTGAAAATGAAATATAGGTTTGTTGCATGTTCTCATGTTTGTCTAGATTCCTTTTCCTGCTGTCCGTCAACTTATATAAAGGGCAAGCCCATTAATTCATTTGATGGCACTGGATTTCTTCAGTGGGACAAGCAGGAAGGCTGTATATGAACAGGGCTCCACAAGGTTGGATACCTTCCTGCTCAGTGGCTTCAGAAGCAGATTTGCTGCTGTGGAGAAACTTTAAGTGGGTCAAACGCATTTTTTCAGCCCAGTGAAGTTGTGCCTGGGCAGGAACAGGTCTGGTGGGTGTTCCTAGACGTCCAGCAGGGTAAAGTCTCCAAACTTTGTAAGGGTAAGCCCTTTTTTCTCCGCTCATCCTCGAAAGCTCCATGGCTTCAGAGGGCTCTTAGGACTTAAGGGCTTGGATCAGAAAAGGCCTTGTGCTGGTTTTATTGCAGGTCTAATTGTGACTGGGCTATTAGTCATCTGGGAAAAAGTGGTTCTTCAGCTTGTTGTGTCCCTGTAGCCGGACTGGCCAGCCCACTGACCTTTGAGTCCACCTCTTTATCTTGGGTACAGGAGGGAATAGGAACAGTTTTTCAGAGTGCTTACACAGGTTATATTTATGGTTCAGTCCTCTTGTGATCTTCCACAGGTCCGGAAAAAGGTCTGAAGAGGCTAACTTGGGGTGCTGCATTTATAGTGGACACTAACTAGTGAGTTAGGGTGACTCCTGGCTCTGCCCTAACCAATGGGGTAAAAGTGACCCTACCCACTTCTCCAGCATTTCTGCTTTTCCTCAAAGCAAACAATCCCACCGTACAACCGTACATATTATTCCTACAATCAAAGATGGGGGAATCCTTCCTCTCTTGTGCAGAGTGTTTGTGCTCAGCCAGACATGTGACCAGTGAAATGAGCAGTCACCTCACCATGTCCACTCTGAAATGGGTTTTGGTAAGCTTCCCAGTGACTGGGTTTGGAACATGTCGGGCTGATGTGGTCCTGGGAAACAACGGCTGACCTGCTCCCAGGTTTCAGTTAACATTTACTTTTGTAAGGCCTGTTTTGTAATGACAGGCCTCCTCTGGTTCCTTTACAAGTCAATGAAGTTCCTTGGCACATCCCAATGGTGCATACTGCAAGGGAAGAACAACACCTACTCATACTCAGGCTATTGTCTCGGTCCTGGGAGCAGTTTTTACAACTCATTAAGGTCAAGCATTGGCAGACCAACTGTCAGAAGGCTAAGGCTAATTAGCCTACTGGATGTCCAGACAGCTAAATGCAACTTCCTAAAAGTTATTTAACCTAAGTTTTATCAAGCATCTGACTTTACCAATGAATTGGATTAAAACAAATATTAGAAATAGTCTTTAAATTACTTTTCTAGCCATTTCCTTTAAAATATTTCAGATTTGTTTATAATCTGTACTTTGACATTTTCCAGGATTCAGCTAAACCCCAGCCAGTGGAAATATCGTTTGGGCCTAGTCACTGGAGGAGCATGACAATTCTAATTTTGCACATGTTCCACTTTAGAATATCAGACACTCTATCTTTTAGGCAACAAGGTGTACTTAGAAGTAACATATACATTTTTAAAAGCAGTGCTTCCTTCCTTTCAAAAAAGCACATTTTGAGAGCAGGTTTTGTATTAGGGATAGATAGGCAAGTTAATAATCTCAATCGGGGTAAACCAATTTAACCTTGTTTAAAGACAGAGCACAGGTACCTGAATCCCATTTACCAGAAGTAAAGTGCACAGAGTTCAAAATCCAGAGTTATGTTCCAGTGAACAGTACTCGTGGCACAAAGAAATTAATAACCAGAATGTGTTCAATGAAATTATTTAAAAAAATGTTTTTAATAATATAGTTAAAACAGTTAAAACAGTTAGTTTGTATTTTCCGTGCCTCGGAGGCATTGCGCCACGATAAATTCCTGGATTCCCACCTTGTTTCGGGTCGGCCTTCTTCTCCTGGGGATTGGCTCGGGTTAGATTCTGTGGTATTTACTTTCCTCATTTGAGGTAACTGGCCCTGTCCAGTGATCACTATTGTTCACAAAGGAGATATTAGTGACAGTTCCCCTGGTTCACACAGTATTGCTACACAATGATTCGGGATAGCAAATTCCCATAGGAGTGCTGACCTGGATCCTTAGTACCTCCCAGCAATTGACCTTGGTTAGCACATGTTGGATTCATTTTTATGTTTCTTATATTGATTTCTGTACATCCTTCCCAGGCATGCATCGCTTTGTCCTGATGATGATCCCACAATTTTGAATGGATCGAAATGTTGTTGACTTAAATACACTGACCCTATAGGTAATATTCATTGGATTAAGGGTGCAGTTGTGTTATGTTGTACATAAGAGTGACCTTGATTATTTGGAATTTTGTGTCTGTGTGTTTGCTTGATACTTGTTGCTGAGTGCCCCATTGTGGTGTTACCCTCACTTAACTGTTTTAAGTATATTAATAAATGTATGCTTTTTAAATTGACTCATTGGACACAACCTGGGTATTAATTTATTTGTCCCCAGAGAATTGTTGACTAGATCATAACTTAGGGGCCTCTGTTCCGTGTACAATTATATCACCCTTGGTCCCTATATATCCTTAGGTTTCCCTTGTACTTGTGAAACGGAGTTCAAAATCCTTCGAAAATAGGGTCCAAAAACAGTGAAAAATGTGGGATGAAAAGGTGAATTTATAACAGTGAAAATGTGTGGCTACCTATACATATAATGCCTTTGGCTAACTAACAATGGCTACTGTCCTACCACTGAAACAGAAACTATGGGACTTATTAATGAAATGTTCATGAAAAGCAGCACAGCAAGTCACCTTGCTGTACCACACATCATTAAATGGAGAGGGCAGGAATGTGGCACATTTAACACTAGATAGCGAATTTTAGATCTCTGCCTGGGCTGACATGCAATGTGCTTCCTAGCGCCAACGCATGGACTCCTTCTGGCACAAATACAATCCTCAGACACATTTTTCCCTTTCTATGTGTGCTGCAGAATGTGCATTCCCTGTGGAGGCATAACATTTGACCCATTCCGAGTTCTACCACTAATGGTAAATCTGGGAATATGCCAAAATACATAAGGGTATGCGTGGAAACCCCCATACTCCACCCGTATAGCACCTCCCTGGGGCAGGGTAACACAAGGCCTTGCATCACTCCGCATTTACTAAGTCACGCAAGGCTACGCAAGGTGGCGCAAGGTGGCCTTGCATGGCTTGGTAAATATCATTAAAGGTTTTGCGTCACCTTTGCACCCCCTAGCATAATGCACGGGTGACACCATCCCATGATAAATATAAGCCTATGTGTATATCTCTACTGTTGTTCTACTCTATATCACTTAGAAACAGAGAAAGATAGCTACCAGCGATAGTAGCATGTTGGAACTCCAGGCTAACACCAGCTCACAATGTCCTAGATATGAAATTATCATTGTTGGCTTCCTGGAAGGCTATGGTGGAAAGGGGTCGGTCTTGATGTAAGGTGTGACTAGTCCCAACACAGGTTTTAAAAACAGCCATCGACAATAGTGCACGTGAAGGTTTTCATAGGAGAGCAGAGCAGCCAAACAGACTAAACACGGGTTCCTAGAAAGATAGACCTGAAGCCAATATTGGTTCACTTTTGACCTTCGGATAAACATGAAGTGAAATTCACAGGAGGGAAAGTAAACAAATTGAGTGCTTTATGGGCAGAGTTGCACCACCCAACAAAGCACTCTGCTTGTTTCAGCCCACACTCAAATAGTAGATAACAGCAGACCATTGAGGCAGTAGACAGGATTGGTAGTACTCTGCAAGCCTGCAAGCCATTGTGTTCATTGGATCCACATTCCTAAAAACAGCTTTTGAATTTAACTAAATGTTAACATTCCCCATGTCCTATATACCAGTTCCCTTTTTGAAATCTTGGAACACTCTAGGAGACAAGGTAAACCACAATATTAAACAGTATCAGGAAGAATTGTTGGATTTCATAAGACCATGAGTTGACAGCTGCAATTACAGGCAACATATGACTGGATAGTCTTCATAAATCCCTTTCTCTTTCTTAGGCTTCACAGTATTTCTTTGAAGTTTTGGTGCACTTTGTTTGATTCTTGATGTAAAGCTATAAAGAACATTAACGTATTATAAATAAATAAAAATCAATGATAAAGCCATATTTGAGATCTTTTCTGAACTTTGTAGTGCATCTCTCAAGTAATTGAGGACCTTGCAGCATCTCTACCTTAAGGTGTAAATTGAAATTATATGACAATACAAATATGCAGAAGAAACAATTGAAGGACCAGGTGAGGACAGGCATTTCTGTTATTTGCTTGATATACAAAATAATGCTGGAGTTGTAATATATTTTGCTGTTGTTTTGATTCTTGCACTGAGTTTCTTATAGTCTCTCCTTCCATGACCTGACAACCTTTGTCTGCTAGAAATGGTGGTCGAAATGGCATATTAAGAGGCATAATCATCTGCAGTTTATAGACAATCTACATGTTTTTAGAGGTACCTTTTGTTTCCTCAGTAGTTAGTGTTACTGTCAGGGTGAACTGTTAATGAGGTCGGCTGAATTAGGAAACTGCAACTTCTCTGCAGCATTGAGCTTCTGTTCTTGCCTGCGGAAAAGTAAGTTGCCAGAGCCAAATCTTAAATGAAACTCTGACAGTTGAGAATGCATTTTTTACTGGATCAACCCTGAGTTCTGTCAAGTGTGCTATAAAAAGCATATTTTGTAAGTATTGGGTATAAAAACCTTTCTTTTCCCATTGTACTGCTATTAAACTGAATCTCAGAGTTTTTGGTCTATCCTTTGATACCAGCCAGTCTATTCTTTTTCTAAAAATTCCCATATAATGTACATACGTTTGGTCAGACCTCTTCATCAGTTGGTCTGTCAAATTGTCATTCACATTTTGCTTTTGCATTCAGCAAGTGGCAATTGATCAGAGCGCTTTATCAATTGGTAACCTATTAGCCACCTTCACGTCAGTTGACTGCACAAAGCCTGTGCACATTGTTCACATCCGCCTAAGAAAGGGTTCCATTAGTTTCAGTTGGAAAGTGCTTTTTTTATACTTTAAATTTCTTTTTTATATCAACATTTAATACTAGCTATTTATTTTGTCTACAATTGACTGCTCGGTTAGATATGGATGTATTGTTCATCTCCTTTTCAAAGATGGTTTTATTAAGTGTTTAATATAGCCTTGGAGCCCAGTGTAACAGGCTCTACCGACCATTGTAGGCCCGCTCTAGCGTTAAAGGCCCAAGCCTAACGCGAGGGTCTTCAACACGGGAGTGGAAATTTAATGGCCGGTGGAGCCCACTACAGAGGTCTCTAAGTCTATTAGAACAGTTCGCCCCTAGAGAGCAGAATGTTCTAATTTGTAAAACAAATGCCTCACTGGTCCCAAGGGAGTTGAAATCCCCTGGGGCTTCGTGAGGCTATTGTTAAACATTGGATTGTTAATACTCTTGGCTTCTACCAGCCATTAAAAGCCTGGTGCACTCCATTGTTTTCAAAGGAGCACACAACATTCCAATGTTTTAAATGACATAACATTGTAAGTGGCTGAGTGCTGACACCTTGGTTAGGTGGTGATTTATTCCTGTCTGTGACAAATTGTGTTAAAATAATAATAGTAAAATGTGTGAAACATCAAAAAGACAACGATTAGTAGTACGACAGCTGTTTCAGTGACTGTTTATTTAAATTTAACATTTGTATTGCAAGCACATGGCTGCCACGTCTAGGTGGCAACATATTTTCTTTTTTCTTTTTCTACAGCATATTCCTATAATAATAAAAAAAAAATACAAATAAGTATCACAGCAGTTTGCCAAAGCCAGACTAATTGGCAGCGCCAAAGCTTTTTTTTTGCTTTAGCTTTTCCAGTTCTTTCAAATGTCTTTTATTTCACATTTCGTTTTTCATTTAACGTCTATGTTGTTGAGACCCAAAACGTCTCACTTTAATTTCCTTGTTGATTACTTAGTCATAGTAATCAGAATGACACAAACAAACTAAAATCAGAAAATTAGTCATGTAATAAACCAATACCAATAGTTTAGGGTAAATATGTGTCCTCAAATACCTAACCTTGTCACACACATTTGAAATCCAAATACAGTAACTTTCTCCTCCTAAACCCTCTTGAAGCATATTTTTGTAATGATTCATTGAGTATTGAATGTAGACTGCAAAGAAAAACATAGATTAAACACTACATTTTATGGAATATGACTCGTTACTACGTGAGTCATTACATCGCGTGGCATTGCAACACGGTCGTGACAATGACCGCGTTGGTACCACTCTATGCCATTACTACGCAAGTCATTACATCGACTTGCAGTAGATGGCGCGCTGACATTAGAAATATATCATTTACTATTCCAACTCTAGCCTACGCAACAGTAGGGAAGGGGTTGGTATAGTAAACTATACTATTCCTAATGTTAGCGCGCCATCTACTGTAAGTCTATGTAATGACTTGCATAGTAATGGCATTGCGTGCTTACAACGCCCTCGTTGTAATGACCACGTTGTAATAGCATCGCGGTGTAATCACCGCAATGTAAAGGTCGTTTCCCCATTTTATGTTAAAAACAGTGACCTTAATCTAATCGCTGACAGCTAGAACCTTCAAAAAACAAGCTTAAGCATATTACCATCTGGGCTGTGGTAACCCAAGTGCTTCTTACTATAACCGTACAAAGTGCTCACCGTAAAATGATAACTTTGCAGGAAAAGAGTCCAATGTAACCAGCCTCCCTGAGTTACTCTTTCAAGGCTTCTCCTATCCTACCAGTGCCACCGTGTGCTTCCTGCTTTTCTGACCTGGTCTAACATTCAAACATCACTGGTTCTATTCACACAGTTTTCCCCGTTACCTAGCAGCAGTCCAGACTTAAACTAGGAGCCACCCTACAAAATATCTGAACATAGAGGGATGAGCATTCAGTTTATGGGTAGTGCTGAATCACTTGGCTTCTACATTGACTGTATCCCTTCTTCAGCACAAGCATAGTGAAGAAGGCACAAACAGGCTGACACAACTCTCACCTCTCTACAGAATCAAGGAACATTTCCCAGAAACGAACACCAGGCCCACATTCAAGTACTCACACTCTCTTCACTGATAGGCAGCATTCCCATATTCCTATTCAACATCACTTATAGCGATATCATAGGTGTAATCAAATGATGTCGGAAGCTCAGCTGGATCACGGCCATTCTACAAGACATGAAATGGCACCTGTACTCCTTCCACATCACCTTCAATATCTGTTGTAACTAGGCATTTACATCCAGCATGCCACATACCTCACAGACAAAGACAAGATTTCATATAAAAGACACAGCACACACTGTCTTAGCATTGTCAGACTAAGGACCAGAAACTACAAGAAAGAGTACCGGAATACAGGCCTTCCCACATCATGCAATGAAGGTTTAGAATATATATATATATAGCCCCGCATGCACAGTTTTAACATCACTCATTTTATTGCAAATGTTGCAGTTATATTATTATGAATGATGTCATACAAGATGCCATTACTGATGTGAAATGTGGGGTAAGTAGAAGTACATGGCGAGGGGGCTAGTTATAGTTACCCTAGCGCACAAGTTGGATTTCTATGGTTTTGTGCGCATACAATCCGAACCGAACTATAATGTCCTCTAACCTTTGGCTTTTTAGTGAAGTTCTAAGGTTCTTTAACTCTATTTCCAAACTATAACGTCAATGTAACTTTTGTTTTTTTCAGTGAATTTCTATTTTTTTTATTGTTAAGTAATATTTAATCACCTTATGTTAATCCAACCCCCAGCATGCATGGCCTTCTGCCATGCATGCCGAGGGTTGACCGAAGGTCCTGCCCATTCCTGCCATGGGTTGGCAGCAGGGCAAACCCCCATATGCACCCAACCTCACACCATGTTATTTAGAGGGCCTGGCCTGTGGCCAACTCCCCCATAGGCACCCACCTCTGGCCCTGAGCCCCACCCACATATGTAGGTGACCCGGGAGCAAGGCATGCAGTCCCTCTAACAGGGCCCATTTTGGACCCAGGGACCCCATCCCCTGTGGCCTTGCCAATTAGGTAAAGGGGAGGGGGCAGCTGGCCCCTCTCCCCGGGTCAATTTTGGTCTGGGGGACCCCATTGTCCAGGCCCTGACCAATAAGTTCAAGAGGAGGTGGCCATGCAGCCACCCTCCCAGGGCACCCATCCTCAAGGGCCCACCTACTTGTTCCTGGGTGCCCTGGCTCCATCCTGGGCACCCAGTGTGGAAGGACTGTTGGAGAGGCCATAATGCCCCCATGGTCCCCGCAGGCTCCCTTCCTCCAGTGGGAGCCAGCATGGCTCCTGCATGCAGGGACCATCAAAAAAGCCGCTCCCTGCGTGTAGGAGCAATTCTTTCACCAGTTTTTCTGCCTGCTTAACAGAGGGCAGAAAAACAGATGAAAATTCCTCTACCAGTGAGAAGGAGTGGTTTTCCTGCTCCCTCCCACTGGGAGGAGACTTACTGTTTGCTCTTTCTTGGTGGGAGCTGTCATAGTTCCCACCAAGCTGCAGCAAACAACTATGTCCCGTGGGAGGGATCATCCAGTCATAGAAAGACGGCCCTTGGGGTAGCAGTCCCCAGGGCCTTTAATGGCTCCAGCAGGGGGGCCATGTGGTCCCCATGCTTCATTTTAGCAGGGCCTGCTCTGGGGAAGTGGTGGTCCCTGGGGCCGAGAATGGCTCAGGATGGGGGCAATGCAGTTCCCCTCCCCATTGAGAATTTGTCCATGCCCCTGGGAGGTGGTAGTACCCGGGGCTGAAAATGCCCCCCTTCCCCATATTGTTAATTTGGGCTGTCCCTGGGGAGGTGGTGGTCCCCAGACTGTAATAGGCCCAGGAAGGAGGTCTGAGTGACCTCCCTCCTCTTCATTTCAGGTTGGCCTGACCCTGGGAAGATGGCAGTCCCCAGGGCCGATACCAGCTATGGGGAGGGGAACAACATGCACTCCCTCCTCAAAATAAATAAATATATATGACCCCAGGACCTGGCCCACACAGTGGCTCAACTATACACATGGGCAGGAGACCGTGCTTGTTTACTTTAAAAAAAATTTGTTGGCATTTGCAGACCTGCTTTGATGTTCACTTCAAAATTTAAAAAAAACATGTGTTTGGGCCCGACCCCACCATCAGACCGAGGATTTCAAGGTATTCCTACCCTGACCCCTTTTGTTTGACTCAGCTGAGTCTGAGTCCCAAGATGGCTGCCAACGCTTCGCAGTTGAAGTGTTGGCAGCCAATCAGATCTCAGCATGACATCTGTCGGGTCTGCGGAGGATTTGCGTCCCTTGAAATACAAATTTCTTTTTCTTTCAATTACTGAAAAACTACTGAACGGATTTACAGCAAGTTACAAAAAAGGCTCTTTCTCGACCAAGAGCTAGGTTTCTGCCAAATTTGGTGTAATTCTTTTCAGTCGTTCAGGCTCTATTCATGCTTAAAATCCCTATTCTGAATTGCAAGGGGAAAATGTGTTTTGGGGCCCCCCTTTTTCTCAGGCCCCATTTCACGAATAACCCCGGCACTTTCCACTCCACACAATAGCAGAACTCCTAGTTTAAAATTTATATATAAATATATACAAAAAAAAAACAAAGGTTACACAGATATTTAGGCTCCAATTTCACTCGTACAAAACCAGAGAAATTCAGTAATTATAGTTACTTGAGCTAAGTGTAAGTTATGCCCTTACAGTGCACTGCTTATAAACTCACATACTACATCACTCATGATATTGTCAAAGACCTCACTCATCACATCACTGATGTTTTCTAAAAGTTACTGAGTGTTCTACAAATATACTAAGGTTAGTGGCTAAGGGAGTACCTGTGGGTGAGCGAGTGGGTGTGTAAGTGGGGTACAGAAGTGTGAGAGGGTATGTGAGAGACTGTAAACATGAGTGAGTGGGTGTTCGAGTGTTTGTGTGGGTGAGAGAGTGGGTGTGTCAGTGGGTGTATGAGTAAGTTAGTGGATGTGTGAGCATCTATATGGGTGAGTGACGGTGTGTAATTGGCAGCAATGGGAAATGGGAGGAGGAATAAGTGGCTGGATGGGTGAGTGTGTGGGTATGTCAGTGGCTGTAAATGGTGAATGAGAGGTTGCATGAGTGGCTGTATGGTTAATTCAGCAGGGAACTAAGTGTCTGTATGGGTGAATTGGAAGGTACACGAGTGGCTGTATGGGTGCATGAAAGGGTGTGTACATGGGTGTATGGATGAGTGAGTGGGTATCAGAGTGGCTGGATGGGTGAATGATTGGGTACATGAGAGGCTGTATGGGTACGTGAGTGTGAGAGAAGTTGCATGGGAGAGTATGTTCTTGTTTCAGGCCCTGTAAGGGTGAGTGAGTGCATGTGTTAGTTTATGTGTAAGTGAGTGTGTGAGCAACTGTATGGATGAGTGATTGGCTGTGCAAGTGACTTTATGGGTGAGTGAGTAGACATGTGAGTACCTGCAGGACTGACTGATTCAGTGTGTGAGTGGCTGTATGGGTGTATGAGGGAGGGTGTGAGTGTCTGTATGTCTGTATGACTGGATGTGTGAGTGGCTGTATTGGTCAGTGAGTAGGTGCATGCGTAGCTGTATATGTAAGTT
Source organism: Triturus cristatus (assembly GCF_964204655.1). Lineage (NCBI taxonomy): Eukaryota > Metazoa > Chordata > Amphibia > Caudata > Salamandridae > Triturus > Triturus cristatus. Next base: position 893,620,181 of record NC_140588.1, read on the forward strand.
AGTCGTGTCAGTGGCTGTATTGGTGAGTTGATGTGTGAGTGGTTCTACGGATCACTGAGTAGGTATGTGAGCATTTGTTTGGGTCTGTGAATGGGTATATCAGTGGTTGTGAGGGAGTGTTTACATGAGATGTGTGGGTGTGTGAGTGGTTCTGTGGATGATGTCATCAGTGATGTCATTTGAGATGTCATCATTGATGTCATCAGTGATGTCATTCGAGATGTCAGTAGTGATGTCACTAACCATGTCATGAGCGATGTAATATGTGAGGTTATAAACAGTGCATTGCGGGCTGTAACTTAGCTTAGGTAACTACAACTGCTGAATATCTCTGGTTTTGCAAGAGCAAAATGTAAGCCTAACTATAATGTCCCGGTAACCTGAGTTCAGTGAATGTCTAAGGTTTTTTTATTCTACTTCCTAACTTCGACGTCCCTGTAGTCTTTGGGTTTTTTTCAGTACATTTCGAAGGTTTTAAAAATTCTATTTCCCAACTATTATGTTCCTGTAACCTTTGATTTTGTTAGTGAATATCTAAGTTTAGAAAAAACTCTATTTTTTAACTATAACCTGCAGCCTTTGAAAATGAGTGTGTGAGTGTCTCAGTGGGTGTACGACTGAGTGTGTGAGTGTCTTAGTCTGTGATTGAGTGGGTGCATGAGTGTCTGAGTGAGTCTGTGAGTGGGTCTAGGATTGGATGCATGTATGTCTAAGTGGGTCTGTGAGTGAGTGTCTGAGTGGGTCTGTGAGTGGGTGCATCAGAGTCAGACTGAGTCTTTGAGTGGGTGTGTGAGGGGGTCTGTGAGTGGGTAAGTTGGTTTGTTAGTGGGCATGTGAGTAGCCAGGCCATATTTGAATGGAGTGGGGTTGCATGGTCCCCCCCTCCCCTGGCTGAATTTGGCCCCAGGGACCCCATCTTTCAGGGCCCAGCCTTTTATATTTTATATTTTACATAGCGGAGGTCAGTTGCACAGCTCTCCTCCTGGGCCATTTTCGGTCCTGGGGACTCCATCCCCTAGGGGCCTGGTCATTAACAATAAAGGTAGGAGGGCCATGCAGTCCCCCTGGGCCGATTTCAGCCAAGGAACCCCAGAGCCCGGCCATTAACAAATGGGGGAGGGGGTCACCCGGCCTCCCTCCTTTGGCCACTTTCAGCCACGGGGACCCCATGCCTGGGGCCCGGGCTTATACTTTTTAATAGGGGAGAGTGGGGCATGCGAACACTTTCCCTGGGCCGATTTTGGCCACCAGGACTCCATCCCCTGGGGCCCAGCCATAAACAAATGGGGTAGAGAGCCGCGTGGCCCCTCTCTCGGGCCGATTTTGGCCCTGGGAAATCCATGCCCTACGGCCCTGTCCCAGGGCATGGGGTTGCAAGGTTTTCTTAACTAGCATGAACCAGGAAGCAATTTCCAGTATGCACTATGGCACTTTAACATCCTTTTCGTTTTTAAAGAAAACAAACATGAAGGCAGCGATGTCGAAGAATTATTTTTTCTTAAATCACTGTCACATGCATAAAACATTAGTGTCTACACTGTTTGGTCTTCTGACCTAACTGACTACCTGAACACTGCTGCCTTTTAAGACAAGAAATGATGGGACACACTAGAACACAATCAATCAAGAACAAATTGACTTATATGTCACACCACCCCGAAGGAAATTTGCAAAGACCCAAAACACAGTACTTTTTGTAAGTATTAATCAACTGTTAAAATATACCAGTGAACTGGCACCAGGAATACGCCACTTAAATGCAAATTGTCAATGCTAACTTCTTTAAATCCATAGGGTTTGCTCACCACTTATCTGATGGCTTCTCTGTAAATTGCATTTCAGATATTAGGAACAACTTCCTCCGCCAGCCGACACTTATCAGTACCTCTATGGAAATACACATCTTCTGATTCAGTTAAGGTTTTCTATCAAACACGGTACCCTCCAGTTCCACTATGTATATATATATATATATATATATCCTATCGCCAGTAGGTAGTTATAGTTAGGAAATATTTTCCATAGGAAATCCGCAACATTCTATTTGGAATAACGTTGGCGTCGATTGATGAATCTTTGCGAAAGTTTCCAAACTTTTGGCCAGCTCCGGTCCGCTCCTATCCTGAAAATTTCACGGTGATTCGTCAAGCGGGGGCCGAGAAAAAAGGGGGGTCCCAAAACGCGTTTTCCCCATGCATTTTCCCATAGGACCTGTTGACGCAGCTACAGTCCCAAGTGCTGAACGGAATTACAACAAATTTGGCAAAGAGGTAGTCCTCAGTTCAGACTCGTGCCTTAAATGGTGTAAATCCGTTCAGTAGTTCCTGAGAAAATAAAAAGTAAAATCACATATATATCTGGGCGGAGCCTAACCACACTTCTCATCGTGAGATCTGATTGGCTGTCAGCACTTCATCCAAGAAGTGGTGGCAGCCATCTTGGGACCAATATACATGATAGCACCTCATTAAAAAGCATTGCAGTTAATAGAAGGTTTTAAGACGTTAGTTCCATTATAAATCATTTGTTGATGGTACCATACTCATTTTAGGAATTGCGGTGTGTTCTAAGGTGATTTTACCATGTGAAAAAGCCTTCTGCTGTGATATCATGAATCATGTTTGAGATAAAACTATTTTCTCATGCTTTTCCCACAGAGGTTTGGAAGGTGATCTATAAGCTAAACTGAGAGCATATTTTCTGTAAATTCACATTATCTTTCTCAGTCATGTGAGAATGAAGTCTGACATTCTCAGTAAAACATGTACATCCAACAAGGGCAGAGACTGTCAGTTGATTCCTTTGTGTTCTACTGCAGCTTACCAGAGTGTTCTAAAGAACAACTAGAGCGCTAACAGTCCTACTTATGACAAATGTATGGCACACCTGAAGCCATCTTGGTTGGAATAAAGTGGTAACTCTTAAAACATTTAATTTAAAAAGGAACACAATGAGGGGGTTCATATTGCCATAGAAAGTATGATTAGTGCTGCAGAAAGAAAAATTAGGGCACATTTTGAGTGACTTCTCAAATCCTCTTCTATTTCATTAAAAAATTCTGACATGCAGACTGAAACATGCACTTTCAATACCAGCAGCCGACTTCCCTGGTAAGCATTAGCTTTACTACAGTGATCTAATAAGCAACTAGAGTGCTAACATTCTGAATTTATGACAAATGTGTGACACATCTGAATGCCTTCTTGATGGAATCAAAGTAAAAAACTGAAAGTATTTCCTACTGAGGAGACTGTAGTAAATGAGGAAATTAGGAAACATCATAACAAATAAGTCTCCCAAAATGGCCACCAGAGACAAAAGAGCCCAAATGTAGCCCAAATATCACCCAGATGTAGCCCAAGTATAGCCCAATGACAGAATGTCCCAGAGTGTTCTAACGAACAACTAGAGCGCTAACAGTCTTACTTATGACAAAAGTATGGCACACCTGAAGCCATCTTGAATGGAATAAAGTGGCAACACTTAAAAAATTTAATTTACAAAGGAACAAAATGAGGGGGTTCATTTTGCCATAGTAATTATGATTAGTGCTGCAGAAAGAAAAATTAGGACACATTTTGACTTCTCAAATCCTCTTCTATTTCATAAAAAAATTCTGACATGCATACTGAAACATGAACTTTGAATACCAGCAGCAGACTTCCCTGGTGAGCAGTGGCTTTACTACAGTGATCTAATGAGCAACTAGAGTGCTAACATTCAGAATTTATGGCAAATGTGTGACACATCTGAATGCCTTCTTGATGGAACCAAAATAAAAAACTGAAAGTATTCCCACTGAGGAGACGGCAGTAAATGAGGAAATTAGGAAACTTCATAACAAATAAATCTCCCAAGATGGCCACCAGAGACAAAAGAGCCCAAATGTAACCCAAATATCACCCAGATGTAGCCCAAGTATAGCCCAATGACAGAATGTCCCAGAGTGTTCTTAAGAACAACTAGAGCGCTTACTGTCTTACTTATGACAAAAGTATGGCACACCTGAATCCATCTTGATTGGAATAAACTGGTAACACTTAAAACATTTAATTTAAAAAGGAACACAATGAGGGGGTTCATTTTGCCATAGAAGTTATGATTAGTGCTGAAGAAAGAAAAATTAGGGCACATTTTGAGTGACTTCTCAAATCCTCTTCTATTTCATTAAAAAATTCTGATATGCAGACTGAAACATGCACTTTTAATACCAGCAGCAGACTTCTGTGGTGAGCAGTAGCTTTACTACAGTGATCTAATGAGCAACTAGAGTGCTAACATTCAGAATTTATGGCAAATGTGTGACATATCTGAATACCGTCTTGATGGAATCAAAGTAAAAAACTGAAAGCATTTCCTACTGAGGAGACTGCAGTAAATGAGGAAATTAGGAAACTTCATAACAAATAAATCTCCCAAGATGGCCACCAGAGACAAAAGACCCCAAATGCAGCACAGATATCACCCAGATGTAGCCCACATGTAGCCCAATGACAGAAGTGTGCAAAACACTTATTTTTTGTGTATTTGCAGTTTTATATAGTGCAGACTTGTCAGGTATTGGAGTGCTTTACATGAGCATTGGTTATATCACACAAGATCAATTTAATTTTGGTTGTAGACATGGGAAGATTAAGTGATTGGACCAGAATCACAGAATGTTGAGCTGAAGCAGAAACTCCAACCTGGTTCCCCAGTTGCAAAGGCTGCAGCTCTGGAAGTAACACCACATCTTCTCCCCTAGGTGCAACATTTAATCAAGTGGTTAACTGGATAAAAAAACAAAGATTACAAATAATTTAAAAGTTCTTTGTCGCTATTTGAAAACTCAGAAAATATGTCCTCATTTTAGTTTTTTAGAGCACTAACCATAATTTTGATGCAAATAAGACCCTCTCATATATGTAATTTCTAAAGGAAATACTCTAGGTATTACAGTTTTGATTACATCAAGATGATGTCAGGTGTTCCACACTTTTGTAATAAATATAGAATGTTAGCAATCTAGTTGTTCATTGGGATACTGTTGAGAGGCAGAGGCCAGGGGCACGGACTCTGATAATTGAAGGCAGGTAGGAGAGTGCAGAGGCAACAATTTGACCACACTGGGCAGGCAGGAAGGGCAGTGGCAGCACAACAGACTATGGAGGGCAGTGGAAAGGGGGGCAGGGGCAACAAACCAACAATACAGGACTGGCAAGAGAGGCTGTGGCAATATAATAGACCATTGTGGGCAGAAGAAAGAGACAGTGGTAGTACAACTATACATGCCAACAGACCCGTTTCAGCCAGGAAACGTCCAATGTTTTTAAGCTCAAATGGGCTTTATTTGATCTGTCTCCTGTCTACAATCTCCTCTTTTTCAATGTAACTCAAAGGGGAAAATCAATATCCCAGTTTTTTTCCAAAATCTCCCTCTTACCAACTTCAAAATGTTCGCAAGTATGGTACATTGGATCATGGTAGGCAGGAGGAATTGGGGTAGGGACATGGACCCGGATAACGAGGACAGAAGGGACATGGAGAGGTGCACCAAACTCACCCTACAGGGCAGGCATCAGGGTTTGCAGCAGCACAATACACCACACAGCGCATGCGGGACTGGAGTGCAGCACAACAATCCATAGAAATCAATAGGGAGGGGACAGGACCATGCACATGGACAACAGAGAACAGAGGGGAAAGAGGCAATGGTAGCTAGCTGACCATAATGGACAGACAGGAGAGAAAGCTGCAGAATAATAGACCATAAAGGGCAGGAGGGACGGATCAGAGGCATTACAATGGAACAGACAAGCCAGGAGGGAGGGAATAGGGGTCTGCACATGGAAACAGAGGGCTGGGGGAAAGGGGGCAGGAGCAGCAAGATGACCATGGAGGTCAAGCAGGATGGGCACTAGAAACAAGACAGACCATGGAGAGCAACAATGAGACTATGATGGCATACACACAGACCATGGAGGGGAGGTGGGAGGGGGTCAGGGGCAGCTAGCTGACCACACAGGGAAGGTGGGAGGGGCCATGGCAGCACAGAAGACCATGCATGGCAAGCGGGAGGGTTAGTGGCAGCACAATGGCTATGATGGGCAAGAAGGAAGGTGCAGGGGCATGCACAAAGGACCATGGAGGATAGAAGGGAGGGTCAGGACCTGGGCACAGACAAGAGAGTTCAGGGGAAGGGGCCTCACAACAGACCGCGCGGGGCAGGCAGGAGGAGCAGTTGCAGCACAACAGACCAGGGAGGGCAGAAGGGTGTGGCAGTAAAATGGACCATGGAGGACAGGAGAAAGGGGATAGGGGCATGGCATGTGGACAGGCAGGGTAGAGGTGGCAGGGACAGGTTACAGTCATCTGACAATGCTAGGCAGGTGGGAGGGGAGTGGTAGCTCAACAGAACACTCAGAGTAGATAGCAGTGGCAGGTCCATGGAACATGGTGGACAAAAAGGATGGAGCAGGGGCATGCACAAAGACATCGGAGGCAGGGGGAAGGAGAATAGGGGCAGCAAGCTAAGCACAGAGGCTAAGCAGGAGGTCAATGATGGGCCATAGAATTGGGCAAATGAGGGCAGGAGGAGTGGACTGGTACATCATGCTAAATGGAGGGCAGTGGCAGCACATCAGACCATGCATGGCAGGAGGGAGGAGGCTAGTCCATGGATTCAGACATCAGAGGATAGGTAGGAGGCGGATGGGGCAGCAAGCTAACTGTTCAGAGAAGGTGGGTATTAGGAACTTTATTGTTTTTAAAATGTGTGTCTGTGCGAACTACTTAAAATATGAACAAGTATGCAGCATAATCTCACTTTTATTCAGGAAGAAGAGGACGTTTGTGACTGTGACTCCGGGCTCACTTGGCAGAAACACCCCCTGACCCTCCACCCCCCATCGCAAAATGTAATGCCCGTGAAAAGGGTAGGTGGACGCAGAGTTATATAGAACATAGTCCTGAGAGCACGATTGAAAATGAAAACTAGATATAGTGTATGGTATAAACTATGCACCAAAAAGTGTGATATAAGATGAACCGGGCGTGAAATATAATATGCAATACATTGTGCGCAATGACAGATTCATTGAAGAGCGCGAGATAGCACAGGCACTAGCGCGTGCTATGCGATATGCGCCTTGGAGTGTAATATGCACAGGACAGTGTTGTGTAACCTAACTAGTCTCTAAAGTTGTAATATAAAGTATGTGCTGGGGAGTGTAACGTTGCATATGCACTGTGACAAAGATATGGATCCCAGATTGTAATATGTATGGCATAGCGCTGTGCGTTATAACATAGGCATAGAGGAAGGCACGCTAGATGGGGCAATATAACCCGTGCGAAGGCAAGTGTGGCATGACATATTCACGGGGTGGTGTTACAGTGCACATGGGCTAGAGAGTGTCATAGCATATGCACTAGCTAGTGGAATACAACACAGAGGTGTGTGGCACTCGGCAGGCAATGGTGGGTGTAACACAGCATTGGGCTCTGTCAGGAGCGCGCTGTGACTCTCAAGTGATGTTCGTCCCCTTTCCAGAGAGTAAAATAAAAAGTATTACACATCCGGCAGTGGATGTGTGTTTTATTAACCATGAGGGGGGTTTCTTGCATAGTTTTGGTCGAATTTTTGTCGAATCCCCTTTGAATGGCTTGGTGTGCATGTGTATTAAATGTGCCCGTCAATAGCTACCCATGTTTATATAAATAAACGACAAGGGTGTCTACCGGGATTAGGCACGGTAGGGCATCAGACATGTCAGAGCTTCACTAGTGGTGTAAATACATTCCACGTGGATTCATTGCATGCATAGTCGCCTTTTAATGAATATCACGCAAATCGTCATGGTGATAGGTACGTACGGTTTGTCCAGCATGTCCTAGGTGTGTCTATAAAAATATATTTTTTAAAAATAATAAAAAACAGTGGCCGGCCCTGGGGATTGGGGTCAAAAAAATATAATTAGGAGACAGGCCCTGGGGGATGGGGTCATCAGGGCCAATAAATTAGAATAAGAAGGGGAACCACACAGCCCCCCTTCTTAAAAAATTAAAATAAATAAAAGACTGGCATCGTGCCGGAGGCCATGCCCCCTCCGTGCAGCACTCTGCAAATGCGCCCGCAACAGGCATCTCCAGTATGCGCCAGGGAGCTGCGCTGCAGACAGGTGTTCTGAGGCCAAGCCCCTTTTTACACCTCTCTGCAACGCAGCTCTGTAGCGCTTACTGGAGGTACCTAGTGGTCTAGTTTGACCCTAGGGACCCTTAGGATTCAAGGGGACTTAATCTCTCAACTTAGAACAGCCACAGGGCGCGTTTACACAGTGGTGAAGGGAGGGGACGGGGCCTGAGGTGACGTGTGCAAACATGCACTATGGCACGTTTTAAATTGGGGATATAATTTCCCTTCAATACTGAGGGCCCCTGGGGGCTAACTAGCCCACCAAATGCTTCCAGTGAGCGCCACTGAGCTGCATTGCAGAGAGGTGGTCCAGGTCGTGCCACTTTTTACACCTCTCTGTAACGCAGCTCTGTGGCACTTACTGGAGGTACCTAGTGGGCTAGTTGGACCCTAGGGACCCTCAGGATTCAAATGAACTTAATCTCCCAATTAAAAACGGACACAGGGCGTGTTTACACAGTGGTGAAGGGAGGGGACGGGGCCTGAGTTAACGTGTGCAAAAACACCCTGTGGCCTGTTTTAAGAGGTAGTTTTAATCCCCATGCCCTATTATATACTAGGGGCTTACAGAGGAGGTCATGATAATCACAGGGGGACCCCAACGCATAATGTTCCCTAGTGCATGTAGGTGTTTTCACTGTATTCTAAGTGTCTTTTAACATAGCACTGGCTCTAGGACTGGTTAGTCAGACTCAGTTACCACCAGTATCCGTCTGAAAAAGTTGAGGGTACAGGATGATTTTGCAACAAGGCTTCTTTCTGCTCTTCTTTTTGTTCTTTCTGCACGTTATCCTTCTTCCTGCACTTATCTTCGTATTTGAGGACTTGTGTTGCTTCTTTCTGCACTTCTTTTGTTTCTTTCTGTGCATTTTTTCTTCTTTCTTCACATGTCCTATCTCTGTAGGCATAGTTAGAAATTAGCATTTAAAAAACCTTTGAAATTCACAGAAAAAAACATAGGTTTCAGGCACGTTATAGTTAGGAATTAGCATTTAAAAAACCTCAGAAATTCACTGAAAAAACCATAGGTTTCAGGGGTGTTATAGTTAGCTGGACTTTTCACTTGTACAAAACCATTGAAATTCCCCCGTTATAGTTAGTTCAGCTAACTATAACTCGCGCGCCCGCAATGCACTGCTGATGACGTCACATATTACATCACTCATGACATGGTCAGTGACATCACTCATGACATCACTGATGACATCTCAAATGACATCACTCATGACATCACTGATGACATCATCCTTGTGATAGAGTGGCAGACCTCCTCTCACCCTAATATAACCTTTGATACACACATTCAAAAATAGAGACTAAAATTTTCAAAACAATGGACATACCAATACCAGTTACAACAACCTCTTCAGTAATTCTAAGATCCACATACACATCCACTCATTCACAAACAGTCCTATACAGTCACTCATACATGTACTCACTCATCATATGTACTCATACACCTATACATCCTGTTACACAATGCCACTCATCCATAGAGTTACTCACACACATAGTCACTCATGCTTATAAAGAATCAAACATACATTTACTTGCATATACAGTTATACACACACCACCACACTTACTTCTACGGAAACTTACACATACTTAGTCTTTTAAACAATCACTTATAGAAACACATACTTATTCATACAGGAACTCTTTCAATCTCTCACTCTCACATATACTCACATATATACACCAATAGTCACATATACTAGTTTAAACATATGTAGTTACTCATAAAGACACTATTGAGACAGTCATTCACTCACTAACACACCCATACACACACTCATCCACCCATACAGTCCTGCACACATGCTGTGTTCAACACATACAAACAGTGAGTCACTCATTCATGCACCTATGCACTACGTAATACCCCCCACCGAACCATGCAGAGACTCAGACTGATACTCAAAAAACCAACTAATAACCTATGTAGACACCCAAGATAGCTACTCACCAACCCATGCAGCCACTTATACACAAAGTGAGAGACTGATACAGATATTTACATATTTAAACATTACTCATTAAGCCATGTATTCACTATGATACACTTAATCAGTCAGTTACACAATCAATTTTTCAAAAACAAATCATCCATTTAGACACTTATATACCCATTTATTCTTCCATTGACCTTGAGATATACATATATAAAACATATTTAATTTTCAGAAAAACACACATTCACTGGATGATGTCATCAGTGATGTCATGAGTGATGTCATTTGAGATGTCATCAGTGATGTCATGAGTGATGTCACTGACCATGTCATGAGTGATGTAATATGTGACGTCATCAGCAGTGCATTGCGGGCGCGCGAGTTATAGTTAGCTGAACTACCTATAACGGGGGAATTTCAATGGTTTTGTACAAGTGAAAAGTCCAGCTAACTCTAACACCCCTGAAACCTATGGTTTTTTCAGTGAATTTCTGAGGTTTTTTAAATGCTAATTCCTAACTATAACGTGCCTGAAACCTATGGTTTTTTCGGTGAATATATATATATATATATATATTACCTACTGGCGGTCGCCAGTAGGTAGTTATAGTTAGGACCACGTTTCCATAGGAAAACCTCAACATTCTATTTTGAATAACTTTGGCGCCGGTCGACGAATCCTCGCGAATTTCTCAAAATAGGTGGGGCGCTACGCTCCGCTCCTACCCTGAAAGTCTCGGGGGGATCCGTCAAGCGGGGGCTGAGATAAAAGGGGGGTCCCAAAACGCGTTTTTCCCATGCATTTTTCCATAGGACCTTTAGAACGAGCTACAGCCCGAACGGCTGAACAGAATTACTCAAAATTTGGCAGAGAGGTAGTCCCTAGGTCAAGGAAGTGCCTTTTGTAGGTTTGGTGTAAATCTGTTCAGTAGATTCTGAGAAAATAGCCTTTAAATCAATATATATATCTGAGCCAGCTTACGGTGCGCTTACCGTACGCTTACGGTAAGCGTACGGTGGCGTGCGCGAGCGCGATTCTGATTGGCTCTTAGATCTTAGTAAACATTCGAATCAGCCGAAACCAGGAAGCGGCGGCCGCCATTTTCTGTTTCACTCTGAAAAAAAAAAGAGTGAAAAGAAGAAAAGGGGGCAATGAGGAGAGTTACAGACCCCCTAACATTTGTAAGGGGGTCAAAGAAGGACAGAAAAGTACAAAAAAAACATTAATTGATTTTAAAAAAAATCACGGGGTACGCTTACGGTAAGCGTACGGTAAAAAAAAAAAATAAAAAAAAAATGAAAATCAGATTTAAGAGTTTAGAAATTAGGGAGCTCTAAAAAGAGCTGTTGTGTTTATGGAGTCATTTTTTTAGTGGTACCTACAAGTAAGTACCGATGCAGAGTCTAAGGTTCAAGAGGAAGACTCTGTTCCCTTCATCATTGAAGTGCACACCATCTCCTCTATAAATGTCTTGCATGTCGTAACGCAAGTTGTTGTGGTAAATGGCACCCATACCATAGTCACGGAGGAAAGCAGAAACAGATTTGTTGACGTGCTTTCTTGCTTTGTCAATCTGTGGACAGAAATGATTGGACCAGTTCCATTTTTGCCTTTGGCATATGTTGGAAAACACAAAGGCAGTTTTAGGGAAAAGTGTAAACAGTTGTGCAAAGGTGTCCTTCATAAGCATTTCCAGACCTACCCCAGTCAAAGTGCCTAGGTCATTGCCACCACAGTGCACTATTATGAGGTCAGGGTGTTGGATTTGAATGAAGGATTTCACCAATGGCATCAATTGGTGCCACTTTAACCCTCTCTGACCAATCCATTTAATGTCTACATTTGGCAAAGCAAGGTCTCTCACCATATCTGTTTTCTCTGCAAACTTTTCACTCCAGAAGACATAGCTGTGCCCTACAATCCACACTGTGAACATCTTCAAAGGAGAACTGGATGCACTCAGGAGGTGTCTTTCAGTAGAATGGCAATATGAAAAGAAAGACAGTTTGGAAATGGAGGCATACATATTTTTTTCAAAACAAAAAGAACTGATTGGCTGTTTCATACCATTCCAGAATAAAAACTAGGCTGTATGTGAAAATTAATAGAAACATGTTTTTTATTGGTACAAAAAAATGTGTAACCAAAGAACAGTACTTTGGATTTGCTGTTAGGTTTGAAAAGTCAAGCACTCTTGCTCTGTGGAATTGAAACATTGGGTGTCGAACTTCTGACCTAACTGCACACAGCAGTGTTCCATGAGCTGTTGCTATGGTAGCAGGCAGAAGTCAAGTTGGGGGAAGGGTACTAGGCAGAAGTCAAGTTGGGGGAAGGGTACTGTTGGAAAAGGGTTGGTTTTCAACCAATAGAAATGTGTGATTACATGTGAAAAAAAAGGGGGAAGCACTGAGATTTGAAACTTACATGTATATGTGTGGAAAAATAGAGGGAAAGTTTGCCATTATCTGGTTCTGCTGAGAGGAGAGAGGTGAACACAACAGAGATCCTGGCTCTGATAATCTGCTGTTTGAGTGCCACATTTCTTTCACAACTAACTAATTTAAAAGGTGAGTTTACAGTTTGAGAGGGGATGTATGTGGTAACTTAAGAAATGAATAATAGAAATGGGAATTGTTTTTGTTGTAGTTACACATGGTGGTTTCATAATGTGTCAGTGTGTAAAAGTGATTTACACTTGCCCCTGAAAAAAAAAAGAGCAGTAAGTGTGCTTTCAAATTGGCAAAGAAATTTCGTTTTGGGACTAATGTGAAAATATGACTCTGTGTGCATAGAAGAATTATAGGCAGAGATTTATTGCGTCTTGCTCTGGTGATTTCACAGTTGCATTAGATGGAAAGGGGGAGCGAATTTTTGGGGGAATAAGCAGAGGGTTAGCACACACCCATGTCCTTGCCGTGTATAGTCATGCACAGTATTTACAAGCCAGTGGGGTTTTCAGGTTTAAGTCTGTAATGCAAATACATTCAGCATCACTAAGGCTGGTTGCCCTTGGTGGAGTGTAGGCAGTCACAGAGAATGCACATGGTGGTGGTCTGAAAAAAAAACAGCTTGGACACGTGCAATTAAATAAATCAAAAATAGTGGTTTCATAATGTGTCAGTCTGTAAAAGTGATTTCCAATTGTTAAAAGAGGCAAAAATATTTTTGGGAAAAAAATGTAAATATGTGTACTGTATTATAAATTGTTATAAAAATATTAATACTTTTTTCTTTTTTTTCAGATCGATATAGAAAATTTTCGAAAACTACAACCATTTTAAAAACTATTTTTAAAAAAAACAAATGAATAAATATTTTTTTGAGTGAGTATGGTAAGTCAATGTAATGTGATAAATGATTTTTAGTGTTTTTTTTAAAAAAAAATAAAAAAGGTACGCTTACCGTACGCGTACGGTTAAAAAAAATAAAAAAAAGATTTTAAAAACATATGTAAAAAAAAGATGAAAGATAAGGTTGGCTCTTAAAAGAGCCGTTGTGTTCATGCAGGGACAGAGGAAAGAAAGATTGGGAATATTAGACGGTACGACAAGTGTGCTGATCTATTTTATTGTTCACTAGGGAAATACTGGTCTCCCTATAAGTAATTAGATCGTGACAAGTGGCGCACCGTACTTCAACCCTCGCAAACCGAGGGTTCATTTCCAGAGGGCCAGCAAAAGGAGATTCTCCCCCCACAGATGAAGGGCTCACCTGACCTGCAGAAGAAGGAGTCTGCCCTGCAGATGATGGTCCAGGCTGAGCTGCTGTGGATGTACTGGCTCGTCTTTCTGAAGAGTTACCTCCAAAAAGATGACCATGTGTCCTTTTGTGTACATCCTTGAGGTGTCTGATCATGGTATGATTCCCAAAGGAATACTTCCTGTCAGGATTACCTCTAGAAAGTACACGCTGACACAGCCTGCAAGTAACTAAGGGTGCATTCACCTTTTGCTGGCCTTCTGGAAAAGTAAAATAATCCCAAACATAAGAAGGCTTTACTTTCCTCGCTCTCTGCCTCAAGACAGTGCTGCTGGTGCTAGCCTCACTCTCAGAAGGGCTCTGCTGTTCTGCCATCGTATCCCAAAGACAAACCAGCTCCTTCTTCCAAGGGATCACAAGCAGAAATGAGGGGAATGGGTGTGGTGTAGGAGAGTTCTAGAACTGAAAGTAGTTTCCACCAATCAAAAGTTGTGTTTCATGATCACATGACCTACCGTACGCTTACGGTACGCTTACGGTACGCTTACGGCAAAAAGTACGCGTGCGCGTAAAAAAGACACGCGCTTTCGCGCATGCGCATAACAGTCACTCCCCGGCACTTCCGCGTAACGTGCGCGTGTGGCGTAAGCGCGCACGCGTCCCACGCGCAGTACGCGCGGCTACGCAAAGTACGTAACTATGCGTAAGCAGCGTAGATAGATTACGGACGTTGCGTAAACCGTACGCTTACCGTGAGCTTACGGTACGCGTACTATAAAAAAAAAAAAAAAAAAAATCTGGAAATAAATTTTACATGTTTATTTTAAAATATATATATAAAAAAAATATTTAAGGATTTTAAAAATTTAAGCATAGTCTTTATAAAAGATAACAAAATTAAATTAAAAATATGTTTGAAAAAAATGAAGAATAAAAAAAAAAAATAGCATTTAAAAAACCTTGCAAATTCACTGAAAAAACCATGGGTTTCACACACGTTATAGTTAGGAATTAGCATTTAAAAAACCTTGCAAATTCACTGAAAAAACCATGGGTTTCACACACGTTATAGTTAGGAATTAGCATTTAAAAAACCTTAGAAATTCACTGAAAAAACCATAGGTTTCACACACGTTATAGTTAGGAATTAGCATTTAAAAAACCTTAGAAATTCAGTGAAAAAACCATAGGTTTCACACATGTTATAGTTAGCTGGACATTTTACTCGTAAAAAACCAATGAAATTGCCCCGTTATAGTTAGTTCAGCTAACTATAACTCGCGCGCCCGCAATGCACTGCTGATGACGTCACATATTACATCACTCATGACATGGTCAGTGACATCACTCATGACATCACTGATGACATCTCAAATGACATCACTGATGACATCACTGATGACATCATCCAGTGAATGTGTGTTTTTCTGAAAATTAAATATGTTTTATATATGTGTATCTCAAGGTCGATGGAAGAATAAATGGGTATATAAGTGTCTAAATGGATGATTTGTTTTTGAAAAATTGATTGTGTTACTGACTGATTAAGTGTATCTCTCACTTTGTGTATAAGTGGCTGCATGGGTTGGTGAGTAGCTACATGGGTGTCTATATAGGTTATTAGTTGTTTTTTTGAGTATCAGTCTGAGTGTCTGTATGGTACGGTGGGGGGTATTACGTAGTGCATAGGTGTATGAATGAGTGACTCACTGTTTGTATGTGTTGAAGACAGCATGTGTGCAGGACTGTATGTGTGGATGAGTGTGTGTATGGGTGTGTTATTGAGTGAATGACTGTCTCAATAGTGTCTTCAGGAGTAACTACATATGTTTTTAACTAGTATATGTGACTATTGGTGTATATATGTGAGTATATGTGAGAGGGAGAGATTGAAAGAGTTCCTGTATGAATAAGTATGTGTTTCTATAAGTGATTGTTTAAAAGACTAAGTATGTGTAAGTTTCCGTAGAAGTAAGTATGGTGGTGTGTGTATTACTGTATATGCAAGTAAATGTATGTTTTATTCTTTATTAGCATGAGTGACTATGTGTGTGAGTAACTCTATGGATGAGTGGCATTGTGTAACAGGATGTATAGATGTATGAGTACATATGATGAGTGAGTACATGTATGAGTGACTGTATAGGACTGTTGGTGAATGAGTGGATGTGTATGTGGATCTTAGAATTACTGAAGAGGTTGTTGTAACTGGTATTGGTATGTCCATTGTTTTGAAATTTTTAGTCTCTATTTTTGAATGTGTGTATCAAAGCTTATATTAAGGTGAGAGGAGGTCTGCCACTCTATCACAAGGATGATGTCATCAGTGAGGTCATCAGTGATGTCATTTGAGATGTCATCAGTGATGTCATGAGTGATGTCACTGACCATGTCATGAGTGATGTAATATGTGACGTCATCAGCAGTGCATTGCGGGCGCGCGAGTTATAGTTAGCTGAACTAACTATAACGGGGCAATTTCATTGGTTTTTTACGAGTAAAATGTCCAGCTAACTATAACATGTGTGAAACCTATGGTTTTTTCACTGAATATATATATATATATACTCTTCATTCAAATGAAAGGCGCTCTGATGTCGGCTTGGGGTGGTTTCTACTAAAAAAACTTGAAATAAATATATAAATGGCATTGTCTGCTACCATCCAGACATGTGTCAGGGGTAGACAGCTGGTAAACACATTTAACATCCTGGGCTGGAATACACAGCTTTCAATGGTGCTAGTCTAAAGTGTTGACAATTAATTTTATTATTATAAAATTCCTTTATCTACCCAATGCAATAATGTCACATGCACTGGATTGCTGGTACAGATGTCATTTACATGCTTGCACAATTCCTAGTACAATCTTTGCCCCGCTGTATTGCCATTACTGAAACTATTATTGTGGTCTGTGGCATGCTATGGGATTAAGTACATGAAATTTGAGTAACTCAAACGTACATGCATATATGTAACATTTCACCAACACTCCAGCTTTATAATAGCAATATTTTTAACAGACGCCAGTAACTACCAGCTATGAAGAAGGCCCTTTAGAGCTGCCATTACATGAAGGCTCTCATTCCAACAAGCGATTGAATGTGATCCAATAAACTTGCATGCCAGATGTTTCCCATCTTCCCCATGACTCCCCTGCAAAACAGCAGGCATGTGGGCATCAAGAAATAGCCCAAACATGAGGGCTTACCTCAGGAATCTGGTACAGAAATATCAATTCCCATGATAAGACCCGTTTTCTCATGGTAAGATCACAAAAAGAGGTCCCCACATCATATGGGTAAAGGCATATGTTGGAATATCCATCCTGTATTCTCATGTGCCTATGAAAAATGGAAAAAAAGCAGTACTGTATGGGATGTTGGTGCAGGCTGTGGTTTAATTCCATTCCAGAGAATTCATGTGATCATCCTTGCCAACTGCGGAGAGGTCTATGGGGGAATGGCCTCTCTGGACAAAGGTGCCTTGACCTAGTGACCAGCGGTGCCCAAGCCCATGTTAGATAGTGATGCATGGGGTAGCAAAACTAAGCCATGGACATAGAGCACTCTGAGAGCGATGCCACATTTGAGCTTGCTGAGGAGGCCACGTGGCGTTTTTTGGTAGTATAACCTGCACTGCTCGGAATAGGCTAAATACATGCAATCATGTGATATTTATACAATGTGAACCCAGCTGAGAAGCAAAAAAGCACTAAAAATGAGTCGCTCGCTCACAGGTTCAATTGAAGATAGACTGCAAGAGATGGGTAACTGTAGGCTCCTATTGCACTGGGAGGTAACACTCCCTGAAAAGTGGTGTATTCAGATTTCTTCTGAGTTGCAGGAGGAACTGAGGTATTCTGCCCTTGATGGGATGTGGTACTAGAGTCTGAGGGGCCGATTACGATGTTGGGCGGACCTGAGCCTGCCCGCCTTCGTTACCGGGATTTGAGACAGGCTGCCGGTAAGGCGGTGGTCCCCCTAAGCCCATTACGATGTGCCCGACACTATGGCAGGCACATCCAGGGCCCTTAACATTGCAGATGGTCCTGCTGGCTGCAGCACCGTTCGCAATGCAAAAATGACACGTACTGTATTTCCTTGCACTATGTGGCAGGAACCACGCAGTGGCTGCCACTTTGTGCAGGGAAATGCAGGGGGGTACCATGTGTACCTCCCAGTGCACCACCACCCTCCCCCACACAGAGGGGGCCCACAAATCCATTCTCCACCAGCCTTTCCATGGCAGTTTCCCCACCATGGAAAGGATGGCTGAGGCCAGCATTGTGATCTGGCGGATGGTACCTTATAGGCATTTCCACCATTCACCTCCATCTGTCCGCTCCGCCAGTCAATCGTAACGATTGCCTGTGGCGGAAGCATGGCGGGCGGTCTTTGCACCCGCTACGCTTGCGGAACGATGCCCCCGCCATCGAAATGTGGCAGGGGGAAATTGCTAGTCGGATGACCCGCCACTGCACGGCTGGCGGTGGCGGGCTTCCTCCATCATAATGAGCCCCTGAGTTAGGAGAAGGTCTCTATTCTGCCCTAATCCGCCTTTCATTTCTGGCTCTTGGTTTCACACTCTCTGCCTGAAGTGGTTAGTTTCACAAATGAAATATTCTATTTTGCATACATATCTGACATATATACTTTTGTAATAGGTATATGTATTAGTCACTAAAATAAAATATGTTATTTTTTTTAATTATCATACATTTTGAGTTTTTTGTTTGCTCTGGTGCAAAACACATTGGATATGTCATTTTACTTTCCTGAAATTCTTCTAGTCTGTGGAATGACACAATGAAGTTTTTTTTCCAAATCCACCCGTCCCATTTTACATTGGTGGAGTGAAACAAAAATCATTTTATTTTAGCCTGGAACTGACATAGCAAATCAGCTCATGATTGCCTCGCTACTAACTGATCAATTCGATATCTTGTCTGCGAGCTGGCATGAGCCAATCCATTGATAATTAAATGGAGTGTACAAGCTGGGCTGATGATCTAATTCTTTATTGCCTAAGGATCACACTAAATGTTCTTGGATATTCTAAGCTGATGGCCAGTAGTTGCTTTCACACAATGCAAATATAATGCGATCTTTTATGTGCTCAAGAAAATGTGCACTTCTAGCAGCAGCTTTCCTCTGTATCAGCTGCACGTGATAACTTCTTTAGCACTGTCCAGCAGCCTTCAGTACAACCTGTGACCTCCTACGAGTGATGAGTTATCAATAAACACCAGAAGAAATAAGCTAAGCACAGATACAAGTCAACAGCAAAAGTAATAGAGGAAGGAAAGAGGACAAAGAAAAGAAAACACGCAAAGAAGGTGTACGAAAAATGAGTTGAAGAGGGAAAGCAGGAAAAAGTGATAGAAAGGGG
The DNA here is from genome assembly GCF_964204655.1 of Triturus cristatus. NCBI lineage: Eukaryota > Metazoa > Chordata > Amphibia > Caudata > Salamandridae > Triturus > Triturus cristatus. Next base: position 893,639,403 of record NC_140588.1, read on the forward strand.
GCGTGGTCAGCGGCGGCTCCTCCTCAGTGGCAAAGGAGTGTCGCCCCACTGGCTCGGAGTCAGCAACTGGAAAATGAAACAATATTTTATTATTGTTTTATTTTTTAGCTCCTGGTTGAGCCAGAGTGTGTAGGGAGGGGCGGGCTAGGCCACTGGAGGGAGGTGAAATGAATTGTATGTGCACTTCTATGTGCGCATGTCTGTTTGGCCGGCCGTAAGAGGCCGGCCAAACAGACATACACAGTTAGGTTGGAGAAACAGCACAGATTTCCTGTTACTGAGCGTGCATTAAACAAGTCCACTCAGGCCAATCGTTGTGCTACTCTATTGGTAATAGCATGAGAGCAGCAGCATGAGAGCAGCACGGAGATTGCACAGGGAGTCTCTGATGATGTCTCAGATCCGGATGGGACCAGGAAGCAGAGGTTTACCAAGTCGCACCATAAGGTAAGTCTTGGTTTTTTTATTATTAGTCCACCCTGTACCCCCGCTCACACACTCCACCACACCTGTTCCACCCACCTTACCACTTTCTGTATGTGTCGACCACCGCTGGGCATGGTGAAAGAGAAAAGATAAGTGGAAACTCTAAGAAAATCTACAGTGATAGCCTGAAGATCCTAAGGAAGGAAGCTCAAAAGCACTACTTATGACCAACAACAGACATTATGGCCAATTCACGTATACCTTGAAGAAAATGAAGAGAAAAAAAAAGGTATGGCATCACACGCTAACGAACTCTGAAAAAAGCAAACACCTTTAACAATTACAAAATAACCACAATTTGAAATGCTGGAGGTCATAAATTTGGTCCTGCAATATGCAGCAGATTCCAAACATAAAGAAACAAAAATTCAGGATCCTCTTAAAAGCAACGTAAATTGGTTACGGGAACATTAGTTCGTCGCCCCCATTACGGGTCGGCATCCAAGATGTGCTTGTAATACTAGCCCAGGCCTCTTGCAGTGGGTGCTCCTCCGCTAAGGTGAAGGAGCGTCTTTGAGCAGGACAAATAAAATGATAATAACATATTTATTATAATTTTTTTCCACAGGTTCTGACCTGGCTTAGGATGGGGCGGGCTGGAGGCACAGGGGGAGGAGGGGTTTGCACACTTCAAGTGCCCATGACTGCTTGGCCGACTATCTTGGCCTGGCCAAACAGTCATGCACACTTTGCATGTTGCCCACCAAGCTGCATTACACCGCCTGGTGGGGAACATGCCCATTACCCAGACCCCCAGTCTGAGTGCCTATCCATTGCACTCAGACTAATCACAACACTGTATTGCAGCATTGTGCATGGCTATGGGGAGCCTGGGTGCTTCCTGGTTCCGAGGCTCGAGAAGCGTAGGAGAGATGCGACCGGCAGAACAGGTAAATTGTATTTTTTATTTTTTTATTTTGTCCCCGCCACCCCACTTCGCCCTCCACCCTTATTCCCTGCCAGCCGCTACTGGCCTCTTGTGAATGAGAGCCTGCAGCCCCACAGCTCCTCACTCTTATTGGCGCCTGCTGAGGTGGCGTGGGTGGTATCGCTGCCTTCATATGTTAGCGCAACTCTCTGGATATGCTCTCTCAACACAGGCCACTTCCCACACTACACAGGCTCCCGCATCCCACTGGAAAGTCCGCAGATGCCAAAAAGCAGGACAGCAGTGTGAGGTGCCCATATGTCACAATGTTACTGTTAGAAATGGGATTTCTGGTTGGCTAAGGCTTGCGCTAAAGCCAGGCAGAGACCACCACTCTAGTCAGTGCAAGGGAGTTACACACCGAAGATAACCCCTGCTCACCCCCTTGGTAGCTTGGCACGAGCAGTCAGGCTTATCCTGGAGGCAATGTGTAAAGCGTTTGCGCAACACACACACACAGAGCAGCAACACCCTAGGCACACCACAAAAGGAACTCCACACAAGGTTATTTAAAAAATAGCCTTTGTATTGTCATAAATACATCAGAAACATAATCACATGATATACACTGTGCCAACTGGCACTAGGCAATATTCACAGGGGAATTATATACAGGACCAAGCCAATCGAAGCCTGGTCAGAACCATCAGAACAGGTATGTAGATGCAAATATAAAACACAACCAGTAACTACTGGTATAATAATGACCTTAGTATTATCACACAAGGCATAAAAGGCATTAGGCCCCAAACCTCATTAGCATAAACACATCACGCAGTAGACATCACATTAGGCCTAACATTACGCGTAAATCACGGTCCCTAACATTACCCAACTGTCCCCAGGCCAATCTGGCCTTCTACTGGGGCTCAAAGGCCCTTTGCCCAAACAGTCAGGGCCTAGCTGTAAATACAGCAGAATCCACAAGCACGCAATTGCGCTGGACAGAGGAGTGCATCTCACTCCTACCTTACTAAGAAATGCCCCCAAGGAATGCTGGCCTAAACGTGGCAGCTGCCCACTACTTGCTGGGCAGCTGTGAAAATAAGCCCGGGCTCCCTGAGCCCATCTCTGGGACTCTAAATGAAAATGCTCCCAAGGAAGAGAATGGGGCTGTCCCTACGGTGCTTCATGAACCCCCACTGGGGCTCCTAATAAACTATGGCCCCACGTTGCAGCGGCCCGCAACTGCGGTGCCACTGTGAAGATTGGCAGACTCTGGCCAGTTTAAGCCCCCTCGGGGACTCTAAAAATAAACTGTGCCCCACAATGTTGGAGCCCCACGGGCTCTAGGAACAAATATGGCACCGTTGGAGCGGCTAGCTGTCAGGTGCGGGACTGCTCAGACAGCCAGAAGAGAAGCCCCCACGGGGACTACGCATAGCTCATGCGGCTTCCTGACAGAGATCAGCCCTACTCACCGGGCTCTCTCTCGGGACTCCTGACTCTCTGGCTGCTCCTCTCACGTCCTGGCCAGCACGACGCAGGGCTCTCTCCTCAACCACAGGAGCCCTGCGCTGCTATCGGCGGCCTCAGCCTCCTCCGCTCTCTTCACCCAGGCCCCCTCCTGGGACCCGGGACTCGGATGTGGAGCCTGCCAAGCTCCAGACCTTCGCTGCAGCATGTTCCAGTGCGGGGTGGGCTCCCGCCTGGGTCTTTGAACGTGGTGCTTCCTGCCGCACAGCACTTCCGCTTCCGTCCGCAATGCCCAGCCCACAACCAGGCGCGCCGCGGATCGCGGGTTCTTCTCCGTTTGGGCTGCAATGAGGGGTAGGCTCCCTCTTAATTAAAAAGGATACAAAGTAGGGTGGGCACCCGTTCACAACGCAGAAATGCGGGGTGGGCACCCACTGTTTAAATATGCCAAAATGCGGCAAAGATGCAGGGTGGACTCCCGCCTACAAAATAAATTGAAAAGGCAGCAGAAACGCTGGGTGGGCACCCGCTAGATTGGCAAAAATGCGTCCAATTCCATCCAAATGGGCGGCAGCTCTGCGCTGCGTAGCCCCAGCACTCTTCCACATAAGCAAAGCGCTCTCAGCAATAAAGGTATAGAGCTTCTCAAGCAAAATAAAAATATAGCGCTTAGTCCAGAAAAAGTCCTTAGAATGGAGGGGGTAAGGCTGGGCCCAGGCAGGCCAGCACACAGGGCCCTCCAGCAGGGAGGCAGTCTCTCATGACGGTTCCTCCTGGATCCCAGCAGCAGGCCCCCCAAGCCAGGAACAGCACAACATCTCATGGGGTCACAGCCCCTTCATTTACAGGTCATTTTCCTTTGTGTGTAGGCACACGGCTGGAGGGAGAACCCGATGCAACTGGTTCAGGGGGGATTTGGAGCACTCCGCTTACTCAGCTCCTCTTCCCCTTTGTCCGGTGGGGGCTCAGTGCTCAGACGCACCACAAGGGGCGGAGCCAGCATTGTGGAGGGAAGGCACAGCATTATTTAGGTCCCAGGTGCAACTCCTCCCTCCCATCTAGATGCAGATCTCTCTATTCATCACTGGGCTGACTCCCCCTGTCTCCTGGAGCCACCCACACAGCTCTTGTCACTCACAAGCCAGACATGCACTCCACACCAGGCAGGCAGACACACAGCACACAGACATGCCAACTTCTAAAAGTGTCACTTCTCCACCAGTCACCATAAATCTGTGCACACCGTTGCGCAGCATTTATTCTCATGAACTCATAAATATTAAACTTGCCCCTGCACTCCTCTCATACCAGGAATTACCATGGACACCCATATCCCCCATGCATTCCTATGGGAGGGCAGGCCAATCTCCCCACACGCACTCACTTTACACTGGGCCACAGTGCTAAAGTGCGCAGAGGCCAAAAACTACCAATATCAGGTCACAGAAAAGGCAAAAAGTTTAGGGGTGAACCTGCCAAAAGGGCCAAGTCCAACAGTTACTACCTGCTTGTAATAAATTATTGCAAAGTGGGTAATAACGTAGATACGGTCAAACATCAGAGTGTAACTGTATTAAGAAAATAATTATTACATTATGTAATAATAGCTACAAAGAATTAAAAAATAACTGAACAAAACTAAAATGTAATTAAATATTCTCAAGAGGGAATGTGGAACAGAACCATTTGAAATACAATTCCAAAAGAAACTTTGCTAAAGTGCACCCTACAGCTTCAAAGCTCATCGGACGATAAGGCTAATGAAAAGAAAAGCAGCAAGAGAGAGGAGAGTCACAAAGATCTCACAATGATTTATCCTCAAAGATTGGGGTATGGAAACTAGCCCATGCTAGAGTTCTTAGATCACTGTATTCACAACTCCACAACACAACAACTAAATTTAAAGGTAGAACATCTCATGTATTAATACATAGCACGTTTAATATGCCATCGTGCAATAACAGTTTCAATAGCATGTTTGTCATTGGGATGTGCACATTCAAGGTCTATGCCATGGCCTCAATGACAGGCTGCACATCTCACAATTAGGCTTTGGGGCAGGATGTTTACACTACCTTATAATACAGAGACTGCAGCTACATGATTTACAAGGACAAGGTCAAGCTGAGTGTAAGAGTGAAGATTATGGATGCTTCACCTTCAGCTAACCTCTGCTTGTAAATATTTTGTTTTGTGTGAATGTGTGAACGCTTGGTTATAGTTCACTGAGCCTCGATCTTCTACCTCTATCCTGCCACTGACATTCTAACACTCTTCATGGATCAATGAATATGAAATTTTCTAAAATGTAACATCAGAGTTAAGAGAAGCGGCTACTCCCCGTTTATAGTACTGGCATTTATATGTTGGTGCCGTACAGTGTGGGGTGTGTGCCACTGCACTGCAGGCCAAATGTTTTATGAAAAATAATAGAGCTGGTGCTCATGTTTCCCTTACATGCAAGCAGTCAGTGCACTCTTCCCGAGCTCCAAAGCGAAGGTGTGTGCAGGTTAATTTATAAATCTGATAATGGGGGAGCATCACAAATATCAATTTTATCACCATTGTATTTGAATATATTGAAGTAAAAAAAAAAATGATGTTTACAGATGATTTTGTGGCCAGTATTTGAATTTGTAGGCCGCAAAAAAACGTAAACAAAGAAAATAATATCCCGTTTAATTATCTCCATTCCCTAGCAAAAGGCAGCTAATTTCAGGTCTATCAACCCTATTTTTACGGTCTGGCGTGACAGCGCAGCTCTCGCCAGACAATTATGTGAGAATCACCAAGAGAGGATCTTTGGCTCAACAGACATGTTGGGAACTAGGGGTACACGATTTGATTGGGCAAAAGGTGTGGGCTTCGTCTGAAAGAGAGCTTGTATTCCATCCTTATTGGCTCTTGGAGGGTTTTCCTTCACCTGAAATGGCCACTGCTTTAAAACGTGATGATGTGGCAGCATGCAAGGTAAGGCCTACTTTTTAATCTGTAATATAATTATACCAGTGCAAATCATTATGTGCCAGCCAAATTAAAACACCATTTGACTCAAAAGATTGCATTTTCTTTCAGACTCAAAATGATTGAAATAACTTGCTGTGGAAGAATGAGGGGCTCTAGGTGGTAACAACCAACGTAAATAGAAAATAATCTGGCTTGGTCAAGAAAAGTTCAGGTTTCTATGGCTGATATTTCAATTGACAGGACACTGCTTGTTGGATTAGTGTGTGAAATCATGTAACACCTGGAGACCGCCATCTTCCCTGAGAACTGGAAGCACCAGTGATCAACGCCCTACTGAAGAAAACCAAGGCGGATCCGAGCGGCCTCAAGAACTTCCGACCCATCTCCCTGCTTCCGTTCCCAGCAAAGGTCATCGAGAAGATAGTAAACACCCAGCTCACCCGTCACCTCGAAGACAACAACAACCTGGACCCGTCCCAATCAGGATTCCGCAGCAACCACAGCACCGAGACCACCCGAATCGCTGCCACAGATGACATCAGGATCCTACTAGACAACGGCGAGACAGCAGCCCTCATCCTCCTGGACCTCTCCGCCGCCTTCGACATGTCTGCCACACTACGCACGCGCCTCCACGATGCAGGGATTCGAGACAAGGCCCTGGACTGGACCACCTCCTTCCTATCCGGCAGAACTCAGAGAGTCCGCCTCCCCCGTTCCGATCCGAGGCCTCCGAGATCATCTGTGGCGTCCCTCAAGGATCTTCCCTCAGCCCAACACTATTCAACGTCTACATGGCACCACTAGCACGCATCGCCCGACAGCACGACCTCAACATAATCTCCTGCGCCGACGACACTCAGCTGATCCTCTCCCTCACCAAGGACCCACTCACCACCAAATCCAACCTCCACCAGGGAATGAAGGCTGTCGCAGACTGGATGGAGGACAGCCGCCTCAAACTGAACACAGACGAGACAAAAATCCTCATCCTCGGGTCCAACCCCTCCGCATGAGACGACTCTTGGTGGCCCACGTCACTGGGGTCCCCCCCGGCCCCCACCAACCACGCACGCAACCTGTGAGTCATCCTCGACTCGAAACTCTCCATGACCAAACAAGTCAACGCAGTCTCCTCCACCTGTTTCAACACCCTCCGCATGCTCCGCAAGATCTACAGATGGATCCCGACAAACATGAGGAAAACAGTCACCCAGGCCCTAGTCAGCAGCAGACTCGACTACGGAAGCGCCCTCTACGCCGGAGCCTCGTTCAAGCTCATCAACAGACTACAGAGAATCCAGAACGCCTCTGCACGCCTGATCCTCGATGTCCCACGCTGCGACCACATCACCCCCCACCTGAGGAACCTCCACTGGCTCCCCGTCGACAAAAGAATCTCCTTCAAGCTCCTGATCCACGCACACAAGGCACTCCATAAAACCGGCCCAGCCTGTCTCAACAGTCGACTCTCCTTCTATGTACCCAACAGGAAACTCCGCTTCGGTGACCACGCCCTGGCCACGGTCCCATGCATTCGGAGAACTACTTCAGGAGGGAGATCCTTCTCCCACCACGTCGCCAGGACCTGGAACACCCTCCCCCTCCACCTGCAACAAACCGAAGACCTGCTGACCTTCAGGAGACAACTCAAGACCTGGCTCTACGACCAATAGCAGCAGCAGCCCCCCCCCCCAGCGCCTTGAAACCCTCACAGGTATGTAGTGCGCTTTACAAACTATGTGATTGATTGATTGATTGGTTACTAGCACTCACTGTCTTAAAAATACACAAAGGACGAAATTCCGAGCACATGTAATGTGGACAGCACAATGAGATGACGGCAACCACAAACATCCTTTAAGAGGCATTCACTTTTAAAACATACCTCAAAATCATTGTTCTCATTTCATGGTGAAATATGTTTTCATTGATCTCTGTGGTTTTCCCTTCATTTTGCCCAGCACAAATAGTTCCACTCAATAGTCTATCTTCTATTGCAAATACAGTTGTACCAACGCCTTCATTTATTTTCACTGCAATATGATTTGCCTTTCGCACTGATATAATCTCCAGCTAGGATACCCTGGGTTCTGCAGCATTATCTTTAAAGTCCATGCCATGCCAGCATTGTATCTGATTGGCTGATTGTAGAGTTTCGATCCTATACCCTTGCCAAAGTCCTGCCCCTGCTGTCCCTCTATTGCTTGATCATTAGACTACAGACCTAAATGCCAGACAGCAAAGATAACGGTGTACTGGAGCCAAGCCAGACTCAGGTACAAAGGGCGTGATGTTTACTAAACCATATAGGGCTCTGAAGTATCAAGTTCCTTATCTCACAGATGCATTGTAAACTGTTTTTCTATTGGAACAGGTTTTTTCAGTGTTTTCGTCAAGACTCAAGATTAAAGTCAAACCTTTTAGCTTTGCCAATGCTTGTTTAGTCTGGAATGATAGTGCAGCTGTCAGCAAGACATACTGCTACCCATTCTTTAGAATATACATAGAGTGGGTCTTGGTTCCACCCAGAAGAGTACTACACTCTCAGTTCATTCTCATGGCTGCTTGGTGCATAATTACACCTCCTATGGAATGTTTTGCATTGCAATGCACCAGGGACTAGTTTATACTTAAAAAATGCATCAAATCATCACACATTGCCCAAATAGGGTTCCAGATACCTACTTCACAGCGGTAGAAGGGGAGGTCCGTTCGCTACTATGGAACGGAGGCGCCCCCGCATATCGCTGAAAAAACTCACTAATGGATGGTACGACGGCGGCATAGCCTTCCCCGACCTGAAGCTGTACTATTGGGCCTCACAGTTGGTGGTGATAAATCACTGGCTATATCGACCCCCTGATGACCCAGCATTCGGGCTCGATAAATACCAGACAGGCCGTGCAGGATATCTGGGGGCGCTTTACTCCACGGGGAGAAAACAGCCATATATAGGTCCCATGTCCCATACAATTGACATCTGGCGCCGAGCGAATTCTCGATTAGGGTGGGCAAATGTCCTTACAAAGGCGACACTGCTGTGGCAGGCCCAAAGACTTGGTTTGCTGTGTTTTCAACCTGGGTTCGACAAATGGGACCTAATCGGCATCTCAAAGGTCGGAGACTTGATAAAGAAAGGGGCCGTCCTTAGCTTTGAGGAACTGAAGACCACCTACCACATGGCGCAAGGTGAATTATTTCGCTACATCCAGGTTCGGCATGCCCTTCAGACAGCATTCACGACCCCACGAGATATCCCTGACTCATCGCCCCTAGAGGACAGACTATTAGATGGGCAGTTGCACTCAAAGGCCATATCCCTGACATACAAAAAGCTCTGTAACAACCTCCCTGATACCTTTGAGGCGCTTCGAGAGAAGTGGCAACACGACATAGGACCCATTGAAGAAGAAGACTGGAGGGAGGCTTTGATGTCTCCCAGGGGGGCGGCGATCACCCTCCGATATCGACTGATCCAACTAAAGGTCCTGCATAGGGCCTATATCACGGGGTGGTTCTTGCGCGTATGGGTGCTAGGGAGGACTCACTTTGTATTCGAGGGTGTCACCAGGAGGCCACTTTCTATCATATGATATGGGAATGTCCCGCGATCCGATCGATATGGGAGGGGGCTACAACTAAGCTCCAAACCGCACTGGGGAAAACCCTGACCCTCACGCCTCAGGTGGGCCTACTGAACATATGGGAGGATACAGACCTCACGGAAATAGAGCAGCAGATGGTAACGCTGGGCTTCACCCTGGTCAAGCGGGAAATAGCGCGCCACTGGGGAGCTGCAGGGGTGCCATCCATATGGACATGGGTACAGGAATTAGACAGATGTATGGTAGCTGAAAAGGAAGTCTTCATAACTCGGGGGTGCCCTAGGAAGTGGGAACAGAAATGGAAAGCGTGCAATAGGTACAGAGGGTCCCTATATACATCCCCACTGGTGGATCTGGCAATGCGACGGAAAGAACTTAAGGAAGTGTTGAACCAAGGACTGTAATTGATTATATGTTACTCAGAAAAGTGTTATATGCTGCTGCTGATTCAAATATGACCCTGTATGTGCAACTGATAAAATCAATAAAATGTTATCCAAAAAAAAAAAAATCATCACACATTAATTAATTAATTCTAGACAGAAATTTTATATGAAAATCTTTGTTAGAACTCTGCTCAGAGGGCCGTGGGGCAAGCAGGGGTTATTGGGCCCAGCTAAGGTAGTTGAGGCCTTTTTCTTCTGATGTCCCATGGCCCACCTTACTATGGATCCGGCTCAACAGGGTCAAGCTCCTTCATCTGCACCTGACTCTTAGTAGCGTAGCACTAGCAGTCCAGGCTCCCTCAGAGGGACGTGTAGAAACAGATCAGTAAACACGCCTCATAACTCCAAGTGCATTCAGCTCACACAATAAATCAATGTCCAGTCAAATACTTATTTTTTATAAAAGAAGTAATATACTTCTAATTGTACACGTGCAAAGGTAAGCAGCATTCAATAAGCCATAACACAGTCCCCCTTGAGGTAGGATCTCTAGTAGCTGTCAGGCCAAACCCTGGGCTATCACGTTCCCATGTTAAGGGTATGCTGTTATTCCCCACTCACATTCGGCAAACATCCAGGGAATGTAAACTATTAGGCTCTGTTCACTAGGTTTCCCCCTCTAGGACTCAGTCAACAAGGTGTAGTCAAGTGTGGGCTTCAAAAACCAAAGGCAATATATCCCCCAGGCCCTGGCAGGCTCAATTTTTAGATTACCCACTCCAGCGGTACGAACCCTGGCAGTGGTGGTGTGTGGTTCTGAGTTGGATTGGCATAGTCAGGCTGCACGTGTTTACATGTACAGCTCCTGGCAGGTGCCAGCTCACTCATCTGAGCTGCACTTACCAGCATCCCGACGATCAGAGTTGCACTGGCTCCAGCCACACTCAGTATGTCTTTCTTTCTTCCTTGCTTGGGGATGGGGGCTTTCTCCTTGCTCCAGCAGGGACCGAACAGCATTTCGTTTGTCCCTGGGCCTCGTCAGATGCAAACCCTCCATCGTCTTGGTTGGAGCAGCAGTTTTGGGTCACAGGCCTTGGCCCAGACCTCATGTCTCAGCGTTTCTAGCAGTCCCTCCTGGCATACAGTGTCACTCCAGCAAATCTCACTGCCTGGTCATGCTGGCCTCTGGTTGCTTCTTCCCCGGCCCCTCCTGGAATACAGGGTCTCAGCAACATCCCGCAAAGAGACGGTGACCGGATCGATGCAAGACAGTTCCTTGATACACAGCGGCTCCTCCTGACATACGGAGTCACCAAAATTCACAACACTGAACACGAGCAAAGACCCGATCGATACAGCACTGCCCTTGGTGCACGGTGGCCTCCTGACATATGGGGTTGCCAAACTGCACACGGGCAACGGCCCGACCAGTGAGGCACAAGTCCTCACACCTCGCTAAGGAGCCCCTCATGTCTGGGCCCCTCTCTGGATCTCGCTCCTTCCAACATACTCCTCTCCCTCACAGGCACACCGGTCTTGGTGAGCAGGCAGGTACTGATGCATCCCGGCTGGCTGCTCAGCAGATGACAAAGTTTGGGTTCTCAGACTCTACTACTTATAACTCTTTTCCAGACACAAAATGTGATTTAGGGTCCAGACCTTTGAAGTTTTATGTTCTGCTGCTTTGACATTGACATATCTCCCCTTTCCTCTTCCTCCTGAAGGTTGTCACAGCCGGCAGGACTCTGAAGCTGATTAATCCATAACAATATTTATGGGAGTGATCAGAGTTAACACCTAGATGTCAGCCACAGTGATATGTGCATCAACGGATAATCCTGGGTCCTCAGCCCTACCTTTTATGATTCTCTTATCAGCCCCATCTCCCTCTTTCTTAGATGTGTCCAGGCCCTTTTCTTGTGATCTGTCACTGAATCGAAGAGCCCTGTGAAATGTATAGGGAGAGCCTGACTCCCCCTCACCCAGTGATTGTCCCACCCAGTTTACAGGAATGCAGCAATAAACAATTCTGTCTGGGAGAGATTCCTCTACTCCTCATGTTTTCACCAGGCTGGAATGGACTTCTCAAACTGGAACCCATGGTTCTACTTTAAATGTACCAGTGCAGGTACTTCTGCACTCAGCAAACATTCACAGCACACTCCACTGTCTAGCACTGCTGTGCCCATGTACCTTGCTACCACCAGCATTCCCACATGCAGCACACACACTCAGTCTGTGCACACTGCTTAATACTACAGCCTCTCTGTTATGCACCAGTGTGTCACTTTAAACACATCCTGCCAGCACACACACACACATTACCATGAGCACACAGTCTCACACTGCACCCTCTGTCTGTGTAGTGTGTCTTGCACGCTCACATGCACTCAGCACGTTTTTACTACACACACACTTCTACATCAACCTGATGTAGGCCATGGGTGCATTAAACACACAGCAGCTAAACTTTTAAAAAGGCAAATGAGCCTGTAGGCCTCACTCCAATGACACAGGATAAAAAGGTCCTGGTCACTACTACTGATCGTTGCACGGTATTATGCCACCACAGTGCTTATGCTGTTTAACTCCTGGTGAAGGCAGTTACTTTCCACCACCATGAGGGGAGCCCTTTGGGCACCCCTCCCGTATTAACAGGTTCACAGTCCATAAGACAGTCTTATATCATGGTGCATATGCATGAGACTTATTCACCTGTGACAAAAAATAAGCATTAGGGATCCAGACAACACCGTTGGGCACCAAGGGCATGGGTACACATCTTTACCATGTAGATGACTTTTTCATTCCAATAATCTTTTCTGTATCTGTTTCACTGCATCAGACTTTTTTTTAATGCTTTTTGCCTGGAATCAAGTGTAATCTATTAACTGTACCACACATACTACACCATCACTATCACCAACATTGCCACCAATACCACCACCACTACTACCTCTATTGTTACCAACACTACCATTACTAAAATTACTAGTACCACAACCACCTCTAGTGCCACCACCACTATGACCAACACTTTTACCACCAGCATTCCCACATCACCATTAATAACCCCTGTAGCTCAACCATTACCATAGCCACAGCATTTGCACTGTTTTCATGCTTAACTATACAAAAGGAAGACCTATTGACTTTTCCATTGCTAATTTTTATGCTATGGATAATTATAGCCACTTTTCAGTACATTCCTCAATATGATTCATGTAATATTTACAAAATGCCAGTGTCCAAACACTTGAGTCTTTTGTGGCAAACCTTACTGATAATTTGTCTGACCAGAGATTCGATCGTAATGCATTGTGCCTGAAATCTCTATAGGACTGTGAGCATCTGTGCCTGGATGCAGGAGGCTTTTTGTAATACTAGGAACCCATGTGTGCGATGCCCAAACCCTTATCACAAATTAATATTCAGTTGAAAGCAGCTTAGTAGCACAGATGGCTCTACTACTGTTGTCTTTTATGAAAATGAATGGCCTATCTCCATCAGAACTAACAACACCTGCCTTTTAAGTTGGGTCAGCTAATTGGTGCACAGCTTTATTCACCCCACTCAACTAAGTCAAGGACATTATGTACATCTATTTTCTGCTACGTTGGATTCAGTTTAAACAAATGGTTATTGTCTGAGCCTTACTTAATTTCGTTGTTAATTACTTTCCATTGGCATCTATTCATATTGTACCACCCCTGATTGCATTTCACATGTTCCATTTTTAAGGAAGACTTAGTAAAAAAACAACTGTGTTTACCAGTCCACCAACGTTCCAAAGCAGAGTAAATGAAAAACATTCTTAGGTGTATATTGTAACGGAGAAACAAAAAAATGGGCAATAAAATATTCTAGTATTTAATGACATCTACATGTAATAACAACAATGTTAACCCAAACTCACACGTTTCTGAACTTTGTTCCACCAAAAGATGGATTAGAGATTGCATTTCCCAAATCTCCATTCATAGATCAGGGTTTGTGAGTTTTAACACTTGCAAATTCCAACTACTACAGCAAGAATTTTGTCTAGAAGGGCACAGATGCTGTGCTATCTTCTCTTGTTGGGGCTAAGTGAAAAAAGGGTGACTCCTTCTAGTAGCCAATATATTACTTAACACCTCTGATTATCATGTGGAAATAATAGGTGTCTCTGTGAAGGTCCACTAAATGGAGAATAAAACAAGCCTCAAAGCAGGCAGGAGAATTCAAGTAGAAAATAGTACAGGAACTTTCCTAACACTAACTGCAATTTCGAGTAAATGAGGAACATGATAGAGTGGAACTCTTAGAGATGTAGTAGAAGAAAATCACTTAAGTGAACCATAGGGCAAGCAAAACAAATTCAAGGAGTAACTAAGCAAGAGAGAGAACATGCCTGTTACAGAGTTTGTGACAGAAGTTACTTGTTACAAATATGCCTTTTCTGCATGGTCACCCCATATTTTTTGGCATGTTCCTTCATTGACTAGGCCCTAAAATCATTTTCAGTGGCAGGGCTGTAGCTGGATCCTAGAAACTGTCATAGTCCAGATTATAAAATGTAATCAGTAGTTTTTGAGAGGAACCATATACTGATGTCATTCATCGACTACTTGTAATCTTTATTAAAATCCCAATTCAATGGTCAAGTCTAATTTTTTAATGAATATGTAGGAAAATAAACTTTTAGAAAGCTACCTCTTCCCTGCCTGGCACTCCTGGAGCCTATTTTACATTGGCTTTCCAGCAGCTATCCCTCCAAGTGCTTGGACCCATATGCCAAACAGGATTCTTCCAAACTGGTGAGGATTGACCCTCAGAACATTTACACCATTGGTTAGAGAGGGTCAGGATTCACCCCACACCCATACCCACTAGCTGGTGGCAAGCATAAATGTTGTACCCGAAAGCACCCTCTTCAGAACACCTTTTAGACCTGCAAAAGAACAGGCAGGGATTAGACTTGCTGTCTATGAGCTGAGAGGACCACTGAAGGAACAGACATGCCCCCTCTTGTACAAAGCAAAAGATTTGGACTCTAGGGTTCACATGACTGACCTCCTGTTTGGCTACAGGGACACAACAAGCTGCAAGAGGCCTTTTTCCTGAAGTGACCATTACCAACTGGACCTGGACTGAACCTTGCTGGTGGCCTCTGCTAGGGTGGGTTTTGCCCCCTAAGTGTTGTCCTGAAAGCATTAGAAGTGACTCACGGGAGCACCTCCAGAAATCCTGAAAAGCCGGGACTTTTGTCATTTTTGATCTACAGAGCCGTCACAGGGACCTGGCGGCAAAAGTTTCCAATTTACTTGTTCTGAAGCAGCTTCAGGCTTACCCTGCTGAAGGATTTTAAGCGCCATAAAAAAGACTATGTCAGAAGCTAAAAGGTTTGACCAAGATGAACCTACTAGGTGTATCCAGCATGTGCTCCATTGAAGTCTGTCTGAAATTGAGTCTAGGTACTGGTCTTCTACTTCCATTTGCGCTTAGCGCTTTTTGAAGCAATTTTCATTTAAATCTTTTGAAAATCATATCTTTAGTTCCTCTTATCATTTGTTTGTTGTTTGCCATCATTTTGCTCATTAAATGCATGCTATTTTTGTTATTAAGTTTTGGATTTCTGTTGTTTGGTGTTTTGATTTCATTACTGTTTTGGTAGTGCATAAATACTTTACACATTACCCTATATTAAGCCTTTCTGCTCTGTGATATAGACCCCAAAGTTTTGAGTTCAGGTTAACTTGCTTTCTTTGGGGCTTACCCTCACAAGTCAGTGTCATCATTTCTTGAGGTTCCCACCTCAAAATAATAATCCACTTTCTTACAGCACTAATGCATAAGTAAGCAGGGAGAGAAGTAGAAGGAGAAAGTGACATATAGGTGGTTCTCGGCCATGATATATCGGCAAAAGGACTGTAGCTGAAATGATGTTGCAGTCATGCTAGATCGAGCCAAACAAAATATATTACTTCGTGACGAAGAGATGACTAGGCCCTGGACCAGAAGAAGTTGGTGTTAGAAGCAAGATGGGAGGTAAGTTATGTATCACAGCACATAGTGACAAAGCTGGGTCTGGGACAGCATGTCGGTTCATCTCCTAATCCTGATGGCTCCGAAAGAGAAGGTTACAAACAAGGGAGTCTGAGTTTTTTTAAAGATGCAAGGTCAAGTCCTGCTCCAAAGAGTTGTGCCACAAGAAATTCCAAAATCGTCCTCCCCATGAGAACTCAGATTGGGAGTTAGAAGATTACATTGTCTTCATTGAAACATTTATGGTATAATTTAAACAGTGCTTGGATTAAGGTGAGGAATAGGAACAGAGCTGCCTCCAGGAGAACAGCAGAGGTATGGCTAATGGGAATATACATGACACACTCACAGTAGAATCTTTGTATGCATGTATTAACTTTTCTAGTGGTGTTTTTCACTCAATCAATCAATCAGGGGTTTTTAAAGCGCACTACTCACCCATGAGGGTCTCAAGGCGCTAGGGGAGGGGGGGAGCAGCTACGGACCAGTTGATGAGCCAGGTCTTGAGGTCCTTCCTGAACATGTGCAGGGTCGGGGAGCATCTGATGTTCACCAGGAGCTCGTTCCAGGTTTTAGCTGCGATGTAGGAGAAGGCCCTCCCACCTGTTCTGTTTCTGCGGATGCGGGGGCCCACTGCCAGAGCGAGGTCGGTGGAACGGAGGTTCCGCTTGGGTACGTGGAAGGATATTCTCTCGTTGAGGTATTTGGGTCCGATATTGTTGAGGGATTTGTAGGTGTGGGTGAGGTGTTTGAAGGTGACCCTCTTCTCGATGGGGCGTCAGTGGAGGTCTCGTAGGTGACAGGTCATGTGTTTGTGATGCGGTGTACCGAGGATGAGTCTGGCTGTGGCGTTCTGGATGGTTTGGAGTTTGTGTAGAAGGGTTCTGTTGATTCTGGTGTATAAGGCGTTGCCGTAGTCCAGTCTGCTAGTTATAAGCGCGTGGGTGACAGTCCTTCTGCAGTCGGGGGGGGGGTCCATTTAAAGGTCTTGCAGAGGATTCGGAGGCAATTGAAACTGGTGGAGGTGACAGCGTTGATTTGGCGGTTCATGGAGATAGAGGAGTCGAGGATGATGCCGAGGTTTCGTGCGTGGTCTGTGTTTCTTTTGTCCAGGTTACATTCCTAATTTATGCACTGATAAAGGCTAGAGTGCATGTGAGCAAATTGGATGTGAAGGACAGTCAATCGCATACTACTTCATTGCTTTCTATCTGAAGAAGACTTTCAACTAAGACAAAATGTTATCCAAGTGGAAAAGGAAGAAAAAAATAAGACCCATTCACACTTTTATAAAGTGGTATATTTTCCACTTGGAAATTAACTTCATGAAATTATATCTTTTGACTTGGAAAATGACTCATCTTAATCATCCTTGCTCTATTTTGATGCTTGCTAATGCTTTGAATTGTAAATGGAAAGACCGCTTTAGAATATTACATGTAGAACATTTGCAGAGTTGGGTAATTGTGAGTCAACAGAGGAGTAGGAATAAATTAAAGATTACTGGAATTGTTAAACTATCATAGCAGGTGTATATAGTATCCTCATAATTTTCAGAGCAAGGGAGTAACACGCAATACTTTTATGGAAAACTAAACAAAACCTAAAATGAAAAATGTGACTCCATCTAAACTAAGCTATCTCATAAAACCATCACAAAAAAATAAAATGTTTTCCACTAACAGAAAGGCTAAATGCAAAATATGTAGAAAAGCATAACAATTTGTTGTAACGACTGTGCAACAGAGATCACAATATCAGGAGGTAGTTCCCTTATCTCAGTTATAAAAAAAATACAAATTATGGCAAACTGTTCAAAGAGTCACTGGCACTGTGTAGTAATGCACTCCGTGGCAAGGGAGTGATTCCACTGTTTATTACGTTCATTACAGTAATTCTAGTTGAAGAAGGCGTTGGCAGCGTACATGAGTGACACAGCAGTATAGAGCAGAGTTAGAGACAATAATTAAGTAGGGATTGATGAGACGGGTGAGGTTCCTGGGCAGGGAGAGTCTGTAGCCAGGATGGAGGTTTGGGGGTTGTTTATTCGAACAATGGAAGCTGATGTTGACATGTCATGTTAAAAGTTTTATTAGGGTTCCATAACCGAGAATTTTTTTCATTAGATAAGAAACAGGGGCGTAGCATATTGGAGCCCTCATTCTTATCTGGAGATAGAAACGTTAGATATTTACATTCCGACTCACAGATTGAAGGCTGATGGCATTAAGAAACACAGCTAATGGTATCTGTATCTAGTAGCAGTGTGTCAAATAAAGGTGAGTTGGGAAGACGTTTGTCAATAGCCATCATTCTTGACCAATGATGGGCTGGAGTCTCTGACTTGATCATACTTTGTCAATACATGCCCTTCTGAAGCATTTGTGGTGCACCTGATAGCACTTGTTTTCAAATGCCAAATGTGTATTTAACAATGTCACTGCCACCTGGTTTCATTATATTATTGTCACCATGGGCGGTCGTCCCTTCTGTTCTTCATGTTCTAGAAGATATTTTGGTCAAATAAGAGTGTATCACTCATTGGACTTCTAAACTGTTGAAGTCTGTTTCTCAAGTGGCCCATGCCACTTTCAACTGTATTAGGCTCTACATATTTTGTATGCTGACAAATTAGACCTCTCCTCTTTTTCTAACTGCCCTGGGAAAAAGTGCACTTCTTTAACTGTCTTATTTGGCTTGTTGCCACCTGTGAATTAGAACATGGGTCTTGCAGCCACTGAAAGTATGTTTCTTCCCTTACACTGTTGTGCTATAATTTATGTTCAAAATATTTTTTTGGGATTCAGCCATACAAAAAGTAGTACCAAAAAAGAGAAATGAATTGTCAATATGGGAATACAATAGTTTTAGAAAGAAAGGCATAAGTCAATAATTAGCATAGACCAATATATACTAAATATATTTTTTTTTAAAATGATGGAGCAACAATCAAAGGGCTATTATACACAAAAATAAATGTTGCTCTAAATCCCCGGTACATAGAAGGATTGCTTTCTATGTACCGGGGAGGGCCTTGCGCTCCGCGTCCTCGTATTTGGTTCATGTCCCTCGCTTCCAGCGACAGAGGATTGGAGGTGGTTCTTTCACAGTGAAGGCAGCCATTGCATGGAACACTCTTCCACTCAGTTTGCGTTCCATCCAGTATTTGGGCACGTTAAAAAAAAAGTTGAAAACCTTTCTTTTTGTCTGAGGATGAGCATCTTACTTCATAGATTCGCGCCGGGACACTCCCGAGTATCTGCGCGCGTAATAAATGCATATAACATAACATGAATCTCAAATTAAAAGATATAATGCATATTATTTAGAAACATTTGGAAATATAATTATCAAGAGGTTGCCAAAAGGTTATGCTTTCACGGCTTACCGTTAAGAGTGCCGCATAACAGATTATCTCCCCATCTACCAACATTGGTGTAAGCCCATCATGTGTGATCAAATAATAATTTAGCATACTTCCAATTAGATGTAATATATTTGATAACTGACAAAATCAGAAACTCAAATGCTTTTTTGTGTGTCATGAGTAAGGAAGAAGAAAGGGCAAATTATTTACATATAAGAATAGTGAATCATAAATATTAATAATGTTAAGAGTAATTCCCCACACACCTGACCAAAATGTGAATATAGTATGAGTGAAGACAGACAGAAGTTAAGAATTTAAAAAATCTTTGATAATCTGTATATTGGTTGCAGTTGAGGTAGTTGTTTTTTTATATAAATTGTAGATGTAATTTGAACTGTCCTCTTAAATATACTTAGACAAAGTTCTAATTCTGAAACCTTAGCTACATGTACGGCAACAGGGAAAGTTTTAGGTATTGCTTTACAGAGAAATTCATATTTGCCATATTTGGAAGGAAATAAAGCAAATTTACTTTGTGATTCTAGTGAAGATTAAAATTAATCTCCAATGCATACTCTCCACTGGTTTCCAGTCCAGGAAAGATGTAAGTTCAAGCTACTCATTAACGCCCACATAGCTCTCCATAACACTGGTCCAGCTCACCTCAACTACACCCTCAACTTACCAAAAACACTAGACACCTTTGATCTGCGTCCCAGGCAAGAGCACACATCTCCTTTGCATCAAGAAGACCAGATGTGGAGGACACTCATTCTCATACCTCGCAGCCAAGACATGGAACAACCTTCCGTAACAACTCCGAACCTCCCCGTCCTTTATGGACCTCAAGACATGGCTCCACCAGACGAACCAGGCATGAGCTTCTCCCCCTCAGGCCTGCTGTACTCAGTGCCTGGATACCCTCACAAGTGATTTACATACTCTACAAATTCACATAACATAACATGTGCAATAAATTCTAGTTTTGAGCCAACATTGACTGTACTTAATAATATTATTTAGTTCAATACGAGAAATGAGCCATAACAAAGCTCTCTTCTAACATTTAATACCCAAATAAAAGAGCCTCAAATTCCAAAAGTGTTTTTTAAAAATTTTAACAACTGAGGAATTTTTTATAAGGATTTTGTTATCAAAATTGCAGCCAAAAGATAATAAATAAAAGTTAAATGAGATATTATCAGTCCATCAGATTGGAACCACATCTAACAATAAAAGCAGTATGATATTATTAAATCTAATAATCCCAAAACTCCATCAGATTTATTGCTGTTAATTGACCTATAGCAAATTGTAGGGGTTGCATTATTCAAAATAAAATTTGAAATAATTTTATCTGGGCTTTCATAACAAAACATGATATTGAAAAAAGGTAACACAGAGAGGACATACAGTATCGTGGAACAATATCCATTGTTACTGTTGTAGTTTTTCCCCAGCAACTTAAATGGAGGGGAAAACATTTCTCAAGTTTCCCCCTTAATATTATCTATAATTGTTAGACCTTGAAGCCTTAGAGTGGCCTTAGGACTCTGAGCACTTTACCACTGCTAACGTGCATGTGCGTCTCCCCTCAACTTGGTTTCATTGATTTAACCGCAATTGGTATATTTAATTTACATGTAAATCCCTAATAGAGTGCCCTACCTGTGCCCAGGGTCTGTAAATTAAATGCTATGAGTGGGACTGCATTACTTATTGTGCCACTAACACAGGTATCACTATCAACATGTCTCAGGCCTGCCACTGCTGAGCCTGTGAGTACAGTTTTACACTGCCATATCAACTTGTCATTTATCACCCCTCGCCAACTCCCATTTTATTACATATATGTCACCTCTAAGGTAGGCCCTACGTAGCCCATAGGGCAGGGTGTTGCGCAAGTATAAGGGCAGGATATGTGCCTTTGAGTTTTGCATGTCCTGGTAGTGAAAACACCTACATTTGTTTTTCACTACTATGAGGCCTACCCCTCTCATAGGTTAACATTGGGAATTCCTTATCACACTTTTAAGATGTAATTGCTGATTGAGAAGGAGGGGCTCTGTCATGTTTAATATCACTGGATTCCTAATGGTATATCCTTTTTGCTGGCAAAGTTGGATTACTGTTTTAGAATTGTTACTATTAGAAATATGTCATGTCTCTGCTCTTAGCTCTGTGTGCCAGCAGCCTGTCTCTGATACACGTATGGGTAGGGTGACAAAGGAAGGTTAGGTGGTACTGAGTGTCCATCTGCCTCCTGGTGGGTCATCCAGGGCAGGATGGGGGGCGGAGCTGACACACCTGAATGGGCTGTGTCCTGTCCCCACACAAAAGGTTGAATGCACCTTCTGTAGCGAGTCTGGAACCAGGACTAGGAAGGGAGGCACTTCAATGTCCCACTTTGAAGTCACCTCCACATCAAAGGCACAGCTGGACATAACATAAGCACTAGGTCTGTGACTCCACCAAAATTAGCCACTTCTGGACCTGTAAAGAAATTTTGCCAGGAAGAAGGAGTGCTGCGCTGCTACAATGACTGCCACTCTGCTGGACTGCTGCTCTGTAAGAACTGCTTTTCTGCTGTGCTGCACTAATGCCTCCTACCCGCTGCTCCTGCTGAGGAAGAACTGGACTTGCTTGAACCAAGAGTGATGTCTAAGGTCATGCCAGCTTGCCTCCTGTTTTGAGACACAGGGATATCAAAGGTTCACCTTCTGCTTCTGTGCCTGGTCCATTGGAAGTGGATCCAAGTGCTTGCTCCAGTAGAACCGATGCATCCTGTGCGCTGTGTGAAACAGAATCACTGCATCACTGCTGTTGTGGGAACAGAACCAGCGCATCACTCTTGGAACTGGCACATTGCTTCCAGAACTGATGCATCGGAACCGCCTCATCGCCGCTGCTGCAGTGAGATACGATCAACACACACCCTCGAATGTGTGGAGAAACCCGGCGCATCAGCTTAGGAAATAATGCATCTCAACTTCGGTGTTCAATCTTCAAAACCGGCACATTGCCGCTGTTGAGTGGAGAAAATCGATGCATCACCTCAACTTTGGAATTCACACCGACAAATCACTCGACTGCACCCCGCATCTCACTGTTGCAACCTGGATGGTTGACCTGCTCTCTTGACTTCGCCACGGTATGGCGTGACCAGATAAATCCCAAAGGCGCTTATTGCTTCTATGTGCTATTGACACTTTTAATGTTTAAAAATTCATATCTTGTCTTCTATGTAAGACATTTTTGTCAGTTTAGTCTTGTTTTATTTCTAAAATCTATTTTCCAACTGGTGTGGAGGCTTTCAATTGTGTTTCACTGTGTTACTGTCTGAAGTGTCGCACACATACTTCATACAGTGCCTCTTAAGTTAAGCCTGCCTGCTTTGTGTCAAGCTCCAGGCGGTGAGCACAGGTTGATTTATGGTGTGTATCTGACCCTAACTAGGATTGTGGTTCCTGCTTGGACAGGGTGCATACTTTTGCCAACCAGAAACCCAATCCCAACAATAATATATTCACAATTATGTTCAATAGTATGGTGAACAGTATTCTCAAAAAGTATTCCAAGGCCATATATATTTTAGTTTGACAATAAATTAGAGTTAACAAACATGTAACGGGTATAATGTACATTTAATGGAAAGAGGGAAACCTTGAAAAGAAATATTATCAGTGTTGGAAATATACCAATAGCTAACAAGACTAAAGAGAACTGTGAGCAATTTCCAAATGTTAGAACATGGCCAATGAGCCTAGAATTATGAGCAAACAATCTACCATTCATAACATCAGTTTTATTTAGATTAATTTAATAATGCATGATTTTGAATAATATAGTAGACACAATATTTGGTGAACCTTCTGGCCCTGATTTATTAATGATATTGTCCTGCTTTTAGATAAAAGTGAGGAAACCTTATCTGGTTTTTGTAGTACCACAATTAAAGTATTATGAAATGCTATTGCAACATAGGCATTATGAGCATATTCTGTAAAAAGGAATAAAACATGAGAGGGCAGTTCAACTGAGAAGGTTGTATCAAAGTCAGCTATTATACCATGTGATCTCCCCAAACTGAGACCTGAAATATGAGAACAAATGTTGTCATGGTTAAAAGTGAATCTAATAAATCTTTATGATTTTGCAAAGGGCCAGGAATAAGACAGGAATGTAGAAGAGCAACAATTATCTTGGATTTAATTTAATCAAATGTATGATATAATTTAGAACAACATGGCTGAAAGTCATTCTGAATATAATTTGTGACAATTAAAAGCTTACCAGTGCTTGAATGAATCACAAGTGTTAAATAAACATAAAATATAAATTAGATTCACATTTCGATATCTGCCTACTCTTTTGAGAAACAAAGAAATGTATTCATAGTTAAGTTTCTGTAATCACATTTTGATATCAAAATTGTTTGATGAAATAAACAGTCGTTCATACTAGGACATTGACTTTTAATGATTTTTTTAATTAAATGATGTATTTTATTTATTTATAGATATCAACGTGTCCCTAATGCTAGCTTTATAGGTATCTCATTGTTTTATATTAGCTTCTTCAGTGTTTAGGGTAAAATATTGCATCAACATCACTAATCCATCTGAGACGAAACATAGGAAAATTGCCTAATTTAAGGGAAATAGATATCGAAGTATGGTTATAACTATCAATATGTTTAATCTTTGAGTTCGAGGTTAGATGGCCTAAATTCTTCTTAATCCACTGCAAAATGAGAAATATGAGAATTTGAATAAAATATGAATTTGTTTTGTATAGGGCAATTAAGTCAGCATACATCAGTTAATTTGTTTTAGTATTAAAAAATTTTTTTAAGCGCAACACATTTTTATGTACTTTAAATATATTGTAGAAAATTTAGTCATATGAAAATCTCTTCTAAACATAAAATCTCCTCCAACTATAAGAGAACCCAATTAGATGATTTCAGTAGTGATAAAAATCTGATCATTTGCTGTAGGGCCAAATGGATTACATGTATAAGAAATCTGTCTATTTTAATCTGAATGTACACAGATCTACCATACGTGCTAACATTTTTTACTAAAATCTGCAGTTGGATTTTGTTTAAAAACAAAATAGCAACACTGTTCTTTTGGTCAAAAGTTGTTTAAGAAAGTTCCAAACTATCGTTTACCCACAGCAGAAATCATTAAAATACGTTTCCTGTATTAGTCAAGCTTCAGCTTTTTGTCTACCTAATTAGTCTATTATCGTTTTTCTCTTGGCCAGATGTAAGAGACCTAAGGCATTCAAAAAACTATTTTAAGTTAATATACAGGACTCATGTTTTGCAGTAAAATATACATTATAGGAAGGAATAACATTATAATCGACAAAGCAAAAATGTAACTCATTGTGTAACAGACAGACATGACCAATAGTACCAAAGACTAAACAAACATAGAGAAACATACAATAATCAATTAAAACAAAGCGGTACAAACTAGAAGAAGCACAGCATTTCAATTTTTTACTTTAACAAAGCATAACAAAATAAAAGGGAATTTCTCTCAGTGAAAATATCCAAAGTTAGGGCCATTATCATAAAGCCTGGGTCAAAGGACAGCAAAGTGGTTATGAATAATGACAGTTACTTCTGTAAATCATTGGTGTTGTAGATTTTGTGGCCTTCTACAATTAGGGGTGGTATTTGTGGCTGGGCCCCTGATCATAATTATGTGATGGCATTGAAACTTAAGGAAAAGAAAACTTCTTAGCATGGATTGCTTTGTTTTCCTACAACAAGGAACACAATCTTTGGTAAAAAGATTTTCCTGATAAGCACAGTCATCTGGCCTTTTCAAATTTTCAAGAAAATATAATATGTGTAGATTGCATTGTATGTTCTTATTTTCCAAGTCAAAAACTAATTTGCCCAGCGGGTAGAACATTTGTAACTGGAGGAGCTGTTTGGTCTTTAATTTTGATTTCATTGTCATAGAGTTTCATGGTAAGACCAGTCTCTTTTAGTATTTTGATATCTGAGTCTATAACATCTGTACTGCCATGAATAGCTAAAATCTCTTCTAAAACTTTTCCAAGGGAAGGTTCTTACAATTCCACTAACTTAGACTGTATTGGTTGAGGTGATATAATTTGTTTCCCCTTATTTGCATTAACTTGTGGATTTGGCTTCCAGTGATATAATGACTGTGTCTGTTAAATGGTATCCACTCCCCAAAAGACAGCCAGAACTGAATGCATGTAGAAAAGTATATAGCGGCATGGAATAGGAAATTTAGCGTCACAAATCTGGAAATTTAGCGGCACAAATATGGGAATTTAGCGGCATTTTTGCGGCACTTTATTTTACTTATAATTTTGTTTTAGCAGAGTATTCCACTTTGAAATAGGCATGTTTAAAGGGTCTGCGGCTCTACGGAAGCACAGCTTATGTTTTACAGTCTACACTATGTATTTTCTGGGCCACAGGTCAAAGAAATTAGCATTCTGAAGATCGTACGGGTGTAAATTTACTCATCTCCGGAATTCACAAAAAAAATAATTTCCAACTACAGTGGGACACCAGCCTTAGCTTTGCAAGCATTACCCGTGAAAACATTTGTCGATTTCCATTTTCTCGTGCAAAAATGTACACACTTTTCTCATGAGAGACCCTGCAGAAGCAGTGAAAACGCACTTGCTAATCATGGAAAACTGCTCTCCCTCCAATGCACCCAACTAATCTTCTTCCCTATTCCATTTTTTTTGCAATTTTATATAGCGTGAGCGCGACTCGAAGACTTTTGAGTGCTCTACATGGGCATCAGTTACATTACAGAAGGTGATATATATAAATAATTTGCCCAGAATCACATGACGTTGTGCCGACGCCGAGACTTGAACTTGGTTCCCCGTTCCAAAATCGGCAGCTTTTGCCCTAAGGCCACGTCCTCTCCCCCACTATGAAAAGGGAACACCTTTCCCATTGACGTAAGCAATTCACCGATAAGGAGTGGGTTTACCAAAATGGAAATTTCAGGGAGAGTATATGAGAGGAAAACCAGAATTCTTTCAAAATACATATGAGCATTTGCATGTGTAAGTCTGTCCTACGCACACATGTGGTTCTCAGATAAATGACATATGTTTTCACGTGCTACGTTAGGCTGCCCACAACAACTTCTAGGGGTAAGTAAAATGTATTCTGCTAAGTAATCTCCCATTACAGTCCAAGTGGAACAATTCTCTCTTCAAGGCGCTAGAATTGTTGGATTTCCAGTAAGCATGCCGCCTCGCCACTAGTCTGTTCACTGACTTTGTCTTGTCATGATGTTATTCTGGTCGGGAGCAGGTCCAATGATTCACTGAAGGCTGTTCTTTTATCAGTCTTATGTATTGCTGCCGTGTAATTGTGTTCTGACGCTGCGCCCAGACTGCAGTCACCCGGAAGAGTTGCTCTCCGTTTACATCAGCTCACAGGCAATTTGTGAACCGCACAACTCAGAGTAGGAGTTTTCATTAGAGAGCTGAAAGCAAGAGAACGGCACACTCTGCACGCTCCCCTCCTTCAGGTACATGTCTTTATTTAACTTACTTATCTACTATTGTAAACGTGCTGAAAATGAAACAAACCAGTCCTGTCTCATATTACAAAATGACATTTTAGAAAGCTACATACTGAGCCGAAGTGCGCTGAGCACCCATCGGGCAGGATGTTCAATTCACTTATTCGACCTTTTAGGCTCAACAGAATCCAAATAATGGGCACGTGCACACATTCACTACCGGCACAGTACTAAGCACACCTCCCAGGATCACATTTTCGAAATTTCGCGGGCAGTTTTGTAAAAATCGCGGCATTTTTACAAAACTGCTGATTTCGCGATTTTTTTGCAAATCGCGAAATCGCGAAATCCTGGAGGGTCTGTATAAGGTTACAAAATGACTCCAAACTCTATAAGAGGTCATACAAATGGTAATTCAGCTCAATACTCTTTTTAATATTCTCTTCTTTCATTACGAACCTAGAGAAATACCAGGTAACTGTGTGTTTGAAATGCTTCCCATTTAGGAAAGCAATGCTTATGCATTAGAGGAGGAGAGGGTACCAGAAACTGTGCCATTTCTTGATGTTGACAGGAATGTTGGGAGCCGAAAACAGCACTTACTACAATTGTTTTTTAAGAGAAAACCATGCAGGCTTCCACTTAAAAATCTCTTGAAATCCGAGCAACACAAAGCAGGATGAAAAATACATGTAACAAAGCCTTACAGGCTGCATGTGTTGCTTGCCTCTATGTAAATTGCTTGTTGGATAAGGTAGATTAGAAGGAATCAACAATGCTGCATCCATCACGGTTTGCGTTCACAAGTTTTAACCCAGATAGTTACCTGCTGACCTCTAGATCTCATATCAACCACTGGTATTTATTAGAATTCCAACAAAAAAAGATGATTTGGAGATGTCTTGCAATGGATCCTACCAAGTGAAGTGAGAGTCAGGACGAATTGAAGTTATGTTAAAGTGAAAATGCACACATATATAAATGTACAGTTTCCGAGTGAAATCCACCCTTGCCTAAAGTAGATGGAGGTGTGCTATGTTAGCTGAAGAAAGGTAATTTCCAAAAATGGCCGAAGGGGGTAATTAAAGTTAGTGAATGTGGGACATCCACCAATATTTTGCAGATGTCCCATCTACCCTAATTAAAGTATATGTCATAGTGTAAACTCTAAATAGGTTCTATGGATGATAAGCAGATGATTCACTGGTGAAAGGAGAAAGTCTGAAGTGAATGGCTGTGTTAGCATGCATCCATCAAGTTCCTCTATTCATTGAGATTTTCATAGCTTTTTAATGCAAATACTGCTGATGTATCGGTACCTTAGCACAGCATATATGAGAAATTAAACTTGTTCAAATAATATTTGAATTTTAGCTTAATCTTTTGAAGAATGATTTTATAGTTGTCTGTTGTTAGTTTTTGTACATTGCATTGTTTGGTAGATTAAGGTATGGCAAATAGTAATGCTTTACTGGATAGTGCTCCTCTAAACGCGAAAGAAAATTTGTTAATGTCCCCAGGAACCTCTGTTTGGGGTGAAAGAGAGTTCCCCTTACCTCAATGTAATCAATACAATGACCGTGGTGATGAGTAACTCATACATGATCATTCTGCCATTTGGCTGGAGACAAGACCAGAAGGCAGCCCAAACAATCATGCAAAAACTGTTTGATTTAATGCCAACATTCCTTCTTTCAACAAATTCCTTGAATCATTAAATACAAACTTCCAGCACCCTATTCCAATTAAGGTACCACCTTTCTCCAGATACAGTACAGGCATCTCGAGTTCTAGTATTGTCAAATCTGGACTCTAGTATGTAAAGATAATGCATATGGGTGCTCCTGATAAGAAAATTCAAAAACCCTAGCGGATGTAGAACCAGTAAGTCAGATTCCGTATGAATACAAGTAATATGGGCCAGGAAACTCCAGTCTTTAAGAGCATCATTGGAAGATGGAGGAACAAAGGATCAACTTTATTATCAAGTGTTCTACATTCACAGTGTCTAGTGCTCAGGCTATGTGTAGCTACAAAGACTGTATCTTTTCTATAAGCGCAGTAGCTTAAAACTGCCAATGCATGATGATGATGGCATGATAATTTCAAATAGAAAAACAAAGTGAGGCAAAACAGTCACCGTGCACATTTCTCACCAGTTTTGATCCCAAACCCCTATTCCCTGTGCAGCTCTCCCAGCTTTAAGTGACCCTTGAAGTTAGTTCGATTCAAGATCTCCTTCCATCCACAGATGATCCCTACTAGAAACCAACCCCCTATGATTTTAATTCTACATTTTGTCAATCACTTCAAAAATAACAATTCCCAAAGGTGAGAGTTTACTGGATGCTGTGAATACCTCTGATTATGCTAGGGGGAAATGAGGAATTAGAAGAGGAAAGAGATGCTTACCTCACCTATTTCTGCATGTACAAGAGTTTCTCCACAGTTTTTCCCCAATAAATGTAATCAGGATTGAACTGAGAAAATTTGAGGTTGGGGCATTTGGGAGGAATTTGGGGAATTCAGTGTTTCCTGCAAACATCAGAATTCTGATCCCTGTACATACTCAACGATTAGAATTTCACCAACTCAGGAACTATGTCAAGGCACTGGGGGTGTGGTGCAGTGCTGCCAGTCATTTGCCAGCGCTGCCCTATGCCAAATTGAAAGGGGACAGAAATACACCGTATTTGCAAGATACAGTGCATTCCTGTCCTTTCAGCCAGTGCTGGTGCAAAAATTGCAGCCAGGCGCCACCACAGGCATGCTTGCACCGAGGTGCAAGGATGTCAGTGTTGTTGGCATGATTGTTTTTGAGCAGGAAGGTGCACTTTCCTATACAAAAACACACAAGAGGGGTTTTCCTCAATCAATGTGTGCTACAGAATGCATCATACGTGAAAGGAGGAAAAGACCAGGAGAAATGCAAAACTTTCTCCTCTTTCACCTGCTCTGGGAAGGCGTAAGGATTTGGCACTGTCCCAGATTCATGTTATGTTGCAAATCTGGGGCAGTGTCATAATCCATGAGTGTTGAATGGGGATACTCACAGGAAGACTTATGGCACGCCTCCATGCCACAATGTCAGGCAACACAGAGACTTGTGTTGAGTGGCCTTACACCTTATCTAACAGGTCATGAAAAGCCATGCAGGGAGGCTTTACGTGACGTTGTCGATATGGGCCTGCACTGTGCGCCACTGGTGCGTGCAAAAAGTAGTGGTCTATTGGCGCTAGGAGCTTGTAAATATGCCCCTGGGTCTCACCGTGTAATGGCTGGAACTCATACAGAATGCCACTGCTGAACATTTTAAAATAGCCCCTTTTAAAAGAGATCCAGCCCTACCCCCAGGCAGTAAGGATATGCTCACAATGTAGCAAAATGGACCAGTCACAGTAGTTGTGAAAAACGGCTGAAAGTCCAGGACGCGTTTGCAAAATAAGTAAAGGAAGGAAAATGTTAGCATGAGTTCAGAAACCTTCAGATATCTACATTAAGTATCTATCACTTATGGTTGCACTTGCTTATGCCAACCTAGCTGCAGGCACCAGTGTGGGCGTGCAAAGTGTAGCAGTTACTTCATTTTGAGGAAGGTACACAAACATCCTAGAAAACCTCGAGCTCAAATGTAAGAACCCTTTAATTTGCAAGCGGCTGAGATTAGACACAGCTGGTTAGAGAGACATTTTCTGCATAACCACTAACAGCTCATACAAGAAACAAAGAAATAAGAAGAGTAAGAAAAGTATCAAAATGGGATTGGCTATTAGGTTTGCATAATTATCTAGATCTTGCAATGACCAGTAACAGACATACCAAATTCATTATCAAGAATTCCAATTAATTTATTTTTAATTTTTTTTAATTCTAACGAGGTTTACCCGAGGTTAGAAGATCATTTGCAGTCTATCTGAAACAGATTGCGAGAAAATACTGAAGTAGGAAAAGAAAAGAAGAGAGAGGGAAAGACACTATTAGGGATATGGGAGAAAGAACCCAAAAGGAGAGAGTTCAAAGTTGATTCTTATTGCACGATTACCTAAAATCATAGCAAACATTACGAGGTATAGGATCACAAAAATATAAATGAACTTCACCATACATAAAACAAATACCACAAACAATAAAATGTCTTCTTTCAAGAAGAATACCTCATGATCAAAAGAGAAAAAAATAGAAGCAGAGAGCACCCATTCATGCTAACAGCAACCAAAACGTCACAAACAAGCTCAAACAAGTTCAAGAAAAGAGAAAGTGCAACTCGGTGCCTTCCAGAAAAGGAGCGGACCCTCGGCCTACATTTGCCATAGTCGAAGTGTAAAAAAACTCTAGTTCACAATTAGCCAAAGGGCCAGTTATACAATCAAGGAAAGGGCTTGTCAAACCGGGCGAATGCCCTTGTGGTTAAAGATGTAAACATTGAATTTCCCCTACATGAAACATCCTGGATGCCAGTCAGATGACTATACGAATACGCTTTGAGCGGTATTAAACCAAATCTTAAGCGGAACAGTTGAAGCTTGACTTTAAAATTTATAGGAAGTGATAAATACCCTGAAAGTGTCACTAGTTGATATAAAGCTATTTTCAATCCGCAGTCTTTTTTGAGTGAAGAATGCTTAAATCCTCTTGGGCTGATAAAACCTTGCTTGCTTCATCAGTTACTTTGAGAGACTTTTCAGGAGCAGTGTGGACTGCATGAGGTCTCCGGTGACAAGTCCATCAGTGGCTGCCTGGACAAGCTGGTATAGATCTCATTTCAGATCCTTTGTAATGTCCCACAGGAGTCTTTTTAACAATCCCCGCTCAGCCATGACAAGTCTGGAGCACAGAGATAGAAAACGGACATTTAAAACATATGTTTGATGAGCCAAATTAAACTCCCGTTGCATCTGTGCCTGTACTGTTCATGCCGGCAGCTTAAATAAACACCTGTAGAATTGGCATTGAGCCCGATCAAGCCAGCTTGGTATACAATTTAAATAAACAAATGCTCCTGATGCAAGTGTGGGCATCAATTTGTTTTCAATGACTTTAGGAATTGTTGTCAGGTGCGGACCAGACAGAATCTTAAGAAGATGCTGGAAGGCAAAAGTAAGGGGCATATCAACAAGGGCATTATCTCTGCTTTTTTGGCTTTAAAAGCCAAAAAAGGAGAGATAAAACTAGCGCCCTATCAGCAACAGGGTGCTAACATGCAAATTTGCATGTTAGCACCCTTTTACTCTACGCTTCCCCTTGCATCTCTAATGAGATGCAAAGGGGGCGTTCCAGAGTAAAATAATAGGAGAAATGTCACTAAGCGACATTTCTCCTATTATCAAGAATATCGCTAACCCTGTTAGAGACAAAAAAAGCAGCGCTAACCGCGGTTAACGCTGCTTTTTTACGTCTGGTATTTTTCTGACTTAGCCATGATATCCTATGGAAGGAGGATATCATGGCTAGGTTTGCCTGTCCCTATCAACAAGGTAACGTGAGATTATCGCTGGGTTTCCAGCGATAATCTCATGTTAGCCTGTTAGCGTGGGGATTTTTATCGCTATTGAGATAAGCGTTGCTAATAGCACGCTATCTCAGCGATAAAAATTCACGCTTGCCGGCGATAATTATCCTAGCGCTAAGTGCGCTTAGAGATAATTATCGCCGGTTGTTGTTGATATGCCCCTAAGAGTCTTAGCTGATGCACTCAAAGCCTCAGTAATGCAGAGCTGGAAGGATGCGTTCATTTAGACAAACTCCTGAGGAGGTAACGCTGAGTGCTCTTTCAACCTTCTGGCCGTTTACAAACCAGGCTCCTTTTGATTCTCTTATTACCGAAAATTAGGATCTTGGTGTTTGTTGTTTTGATGCTGTTTATTCATCTTGCCATATTCGACCAGGCATGTCGGGGCTCTTTGGAGTCCAATTGCAGGTTGGTTCAGAGGTATTGTCACATCAGCTTATTTTAGCATCTGCTCCCCCTTCCCTTACTCTGCTATGATTGTCATTCAGGTCTGCAAGGTACAAAGTAAAAAGCAAAGGCGGGAAAATACAGCCTTGCTTAAGGACCCGGTTGGTACGGAACTTTACTGAGTTGGCCCATTTACTGGACATTCGTACTTTCGCCCATGTGTTTGTATAAAGACTTCTGATAGCTATCAGCAGACGTGATGAAACACCCCCTTGCTGCCAGTATGGCCTACAGCAGGCATCTGTCTACTTTGTCAAAGGCTGTTGGGAAACCAATAAATGCACTATAGAGCTGTCTAGCCCCCCTTTTTGTCACATTATTGATTACGACCAACATTCATAGTAGATTAATCTCGTTGCCCTGCCCCTTTTGAAAGCCAGGCTGTGTAGCAGGAATTATTTTGTTGTTGTGTTGCGCCCAGGCCTCCAATTACTTATGGAGAATTTTTACATTACATTTTGCCGCCACATCCAAAAGGGGAATGGGACAGAGAGAAAGAGAATATCAAGGAAGAGATAATAAAGAGGAAATGAATGAAGAATAGTGACTTAACAAAGAGAGGAGAGTGAATGGCAAAGGAAAGAAATTATGGGTATATGATAATTAGCAACAGGAGAGTAAGAGAGCAAAAATGAAAACAAGGGTGTGTAAAAGAATAGTAGGAGAGAATAAGATTTTTTTGTGTGAGAGATGAAATAAAAAAAGAAAAGGAGAAAGGAAAAGCAGAAAAATGAGGAGGGTGCACATCAAGACTAAGAAAAGGAGAATGAGAAAGAGAATAGCAAGAAAAAGTTCAGAAAGAATATTTAACGTCCTTTATTGAAAGTTTGTACTTTACAAAGGGCACCAAGTAGACACTTTGGGCTTCATTATGAGTGCCCCAGACCTACACTCGGTAAGTCCATTCCCTCAGACTTAACATTACAGAGGGTCCCATTTACTCTGGCTGTGCACACTCAGAGCCTTATTACAATGTTGGTCAAATTTACGTCCTCCCAACACCGTTATGGTCTTGGGACCGACCTCCGGTCGGCAGTCCCGACACTGCTATTACAATGTGACCACACATGGTGTAGCCGTATTCTACCATTTCTCTATCAGAGCTTGTGTTGCAGCCATAAACTGGATGCAGCACAAGCTCCCATAGAGAAATGGAACCTTCTGTTAATCCCTTCACGTGGCAGGCACCTCATGGTGCCTGCCACACGATGCTGGGATTAACCGGGGGGGCACCATAGATGCCGCCTTAGACCCCCAACCAGAGGCCCTAGGGAGAAAGGGGCCTTTCAAGGGACCCCCGAGTCGCTTTCTGACAGGCTTACATGTCAGAAAGCCCGACATGGAAAAGCTGTCGGAAACCGGCATCGTAATCCCAACGGCAGAATCGCCGTCCTTAGTGATTACGGTGAGGCCTCCAACTGGCCGATGGGCTCTTTGAGCCTGTCGAAATCCAGCCAGAATGACTGGCCAGTTTCACTTTCGACCACCTGCATTGTAATGCGACGGGTAGAAGTGAAGCCTACGATGTTACTCTGAAAGCTTCCGACCTGCGATCAGAGGCTTTCCGAGTCACATAGTAAGTGAGGCCCTTTGTTTGTATTCAGAGAAGAATCCACAGGTTTCATAGAAAAATGGGGCATTATATGGCCACAGTTGTAATGTACAGACCACCCTTAGAGTAGAAGGCCTGCATACTATTCTGAAAAGCTAGATGTGCTTTCTGCTCTGTAATGCACATGAGTCTTGGCCACGGTGTAGTAAGACCAGCCCAGTAAAACAGAGGAGGAAAACAATTTTCTGCACAAAAGATTAGAAGAGAGTACTATTTACAGTGCTTCGGCTAGAGACAGATTTAATATTTCTTAAATGAAGGTAAAATTGGGTTCTAGCAGAGAATACACTGGAAAATATCTGAAGATAAACTGTAGATATTACTTTGAAGAACCTGTCCAAGTGCAGCAATACTTTTTCATCAAATGCCCAGAAACAATATACTCTTGATTTGGTGTGCTGCCAAGCCCAGAGGAGCGGCTCCGAGCTTTATTTTCACTTACATTCCGCAGGATATATTTCACAGAAAACTGCTGAGTGGCCTTTTTTCAAGAATGCCACACATGACCCCTTTTCTGACAAGCAGCTCGAGTAAGACACCTGCAAAAACACTGAGAGGACAATACATTGAAAATTATTAAATGAAACTGAATGATGTAAAGTGACAAGAAAAGTTAATTACACATCTGATGTGGTTGCTACTAGGCCTGGGCTAAAATTTCGTTCCGTTCGCGGAAATTGCGATAATTTGACATTTTCGCGTTCCGCGGAAAGCGCGAAAATGTCAAAATTTCCGCATTCCGCAGCTTGGCGATAATTTGTTTCTTGCTCGCGCTGTAAAATAATACATTCTCGCGCGCGATCGCCTTACCTGAATCCCTGCGTTCGCCGACAAGTTTTCTTGATCCGGTCGTGTTCTCCTTGAGATGTTGTATTGTTTTTAGCCATTTGCGCTGTCTCGCGACAGTTCGCACCCGCAGTGACGTCATGCGTCGCGCGATCACGTCTTTCTTCTCGCGATCATGCACCGCGAGACAACTTAAAACAAGATGGCCGCGCCCGCGAGCAACCACATGGGTAAGTTGGTGAGCCGCAACCATGCAGAAAATCTCGCGAACATGCGGGAAAAAAACTTCCGCATCTTCGCGATATTTCCGCGTGTTTGCGATAATTTTTAACATTTTCGCGATAATTTGCGAAAGTGGATTTTGCAAATTCCGCCCACCCCTAGTTGCTACCTGCATACCATGGATGCAATCGTATTTATACAGTTAGGACTAGCCAGCGTTGGAAGGGGAGGGCTTGATCCAGGCAGGGTTTTCAGGATTTCTGCAAGAGATACATTTCTAAATGGGAAGCATTTTCAGATTCAGTGCTTATCCTGCAAATCTGCCATTGATTCAGCTTGTGTGGACCATAGCTAAACACAATTGAACTAGGGGCTGCATTTAAGGACTTGTAAAAGTTTGCAGCTCGCACAGCAGCGACACATGCATAACTAAATTGAGTTCATGGTATCAAGAGAAATACTACTAACTTGTGCAAGAGCATATATTACAAAAACTTAATTGCAAA
This sequence comes from Triturus cristatus, assembly GCF_964204655.1. Taxonomy (NCBI): domain Eukaryota; kingdom Metazoa; phylum Chordata; class Amphibia; order Caudata; family Salamandridae; genus Triturus; species Triturus cristatus. The sequence goes on from NC_140588.1 coordinate 893,675,220, forward strand.
TGTTGGAGCAGCAAAGACTTAAGGGATGTACTAGCTCCTTGAGGCAATGTACCGCACACTGGCAGACGCACTGCAGAATGCTACATTTGTCCTGGGCAGATGAATTTGGTAAAGATTCGTTTTCATTTGCATGTGCTTTCACACACAGTACAGAGCTAATGCAGAACAGCAGGCTAAGGGCAGTCACTTTGTAATCTTGAGAGGATTTTCAGAAATGCAAATGCCCAATTCACAAAGTGCCTCAACACTTGTGGCAGAGGGTCCACCGTCGTGGGAGGGGGCCTCGCACTTGTGGTGAGACCTCTGCAATGAGAAACTGCACATGTTTAAACACACGCATGCCTCAGAGCCTTAATACAACAGCTAAGGCCAAGGATGCGGCCCAAGGATGAGTGGGTTATTTTCACTAGTCTGCAGTGTAAAACCCTCCCTCTTCACCAATACAGTCCAGCATCTTTGGAAAGAGCAGTGGCGCTTGTTTCTCATCTGGCACGATCACCTAAACCTTGGCATTTTTGGCCTCATTATGAGTGGCTCGCAGCGATATCGATGTAGAGGGACAACACTCCGGGCCATACCAACCTGCCTGGTGGCACCAAATGTGGAATTACAATGTGTGCAATCTTTGCCATTAGGATCTGCAAGTACAAAACCTATATCAGAGTGTGGTGCTGCGGGGTCAGTGGGAAGCTGCTGCACGCGGATCCCTTCTGCCTGGCTCCAGCAACCACACAAGAAGGGAATGCTTCCCCCAACTCCTACCTGACTTGCTCTCCACTTACCAGCACCACAGGCCTCTGGAAAGCCCCCACACCCAGTTGCCACCTTCTAGAGGAATGTGGTAAATGAATGTGGATTTTGGCATGCCATTCTTCCATAAGGGAGAAGACCACATGGATTTAGATCTGGTATTACTGGGTCAGAGCTTGATTGCCCCTTCCAGGGAAAATAACTAAAAATCCTGGATTTAGGTGTAGAAATACTGGCAGAAATGGCAGATTCCAGCTCCCCTGTATATCGGCCTAGGTCGATAGTATACAGGCATGTCACAGTGACACGTCCTTCCAAATAAATTCCTACCTCATATGACAGCATTTCTGATCATCTTTCATGCATAAATGATCACCCAAAATATGGGCCCGCTGGTCTATATGCCACGAAATAAAGGAAGTGTGGTGATACAAAATAAGAAAAGGGAACTCAGGACAAATAATCACTACTATATGTGTAAAAACAAAAACCTTAGAAAAGAAATATGCACTGAGAAACAATGTTGAGATAGCTCAGTGCCCTTGGTGTCTGCCAAGTTGAATATGAGATTGAGAGCACATAACATAATGCATATCCCTAGGAACCACTCAGCTTGTTGTGTGAGCTATGCACATCCATATTATAGATAGGGGCTGCAGATCTTACACCTAGGCCTATATGTATAGCAGCGGCCAAATTCCACAAGGAATGGTTCCAATCCAGAGCACTAAAATGGTCTGATGCGAAACGAGCAGTGCTGTGCAGAGTGATGCAATAATTGTTCTAAAGGGCAACCTTCTGCTACAAGGTTATGTGTGCTAGTTCTGGTAGGCTGGGTAATAAGATGCCAGCTGTGTAAGACTTCAGGGCAGAGGATGACCTGCATACCGCTGCAGAAAGTGATGATGGTGCAATGAGACCTAACCTTGGGATATTGACAGTGAAGGACAACATCAGCATTTTTGTTTTTCAAAAGTACTTTATTTAGGATTTATAAAAATAAAATATTGCAATAAAAGTAAAAAAGATAACGAATATGTTCAACTGGGTACATTTGTAGCTGGAAAGATGAGGATTTCCCCTATGTAGGCATAATAGAAAAGACAAGGAGGTTATGAATAAGTCTATTGTTCCTAATAGAACATGATATTAGCAATGTGTGAGTTCACTCAGCCCAATTATCAATACGAACATATGAGGACAGGAGCATGGTTGTGGGCAGGAAAACAGAACAGGTGCCTATTGTTACACATTACTTACCAGAGGATGCTTAAAAGGGAGACCAAAAGAGAAAACATAAGAGCGGGATAGTGAGATAAGAAAGAGGCCAGAAAGAAGCACCACTTCACCACCCGGAGTGTAGATGTGAAGCCACCATTACAGAGTCCTCAACATTTTGCAGTAGTGAGGACTGCAAAATATACATATCAATGTCTGAGGAACAGATAACGATGTCAAGAGAATATTGTGTCTAACCTAACATGATTATGGTGGTTTGATTTGATGAAACATTCTCAATACACCAATAATGAACAATTTGTTAAGGATGATGCCTATCACATGTTCAGAGGTTTTCAACAATACAAACACAGCGGCCGCCCGTGCAGGTAAGGGTGGTGGGGCGGGGTGGTGGTGAGCTGACTCACCTTGTGTTTGCCGCATCTCAGAGTTGGCAATGCGGCAAGCAATAAGGTAAGTGATTTTATTTTTTTAATTTTATTTTCCCTTGCTGTCATCTGTTGTCTGCCCCCCCACCCCCCCACCCCCACCCCACCGCTCTTACCTGCAGGGGCCGCTCCGGTATAAACAACTTATCATATTGACGTGATAACCAACACTGGAATATGAGCCATATCTGCCCACTGAAAAAGAACTGGTTGAGATGGAAGGGTCAACCTAGGTAAGGTAAGGTTTCAAGTTAAGTTGTACACTCTAACATGAATCATATGCAATTTAGCACACTATATGAACAAGTACATGTCAAGTTACAAAGAGGTAGGAAAGGAGCTTGAAGGGTCCGATCAGTGACTGCTGTTGGAGTGGGATTGGCCTTGATGCTCCATAGGTGACTGTGCCATCATCTCCAGTCTATTCAACTGGTCAGTGTTTTGAATAATGGTGTCTTGATGCATGGGTTAGTCCAGGTGACCCACATTTCTGTGATGAACATGCATTAAGATTTTTTGTGTAATTAGGTCATCATGTCAAATGCATGTTTGGCTACTGAGACTGCATTGATGAGTATGAGTTGTGGATGTGTTCACAATGGTTTTAACTGTAGGCTGTGTTAAGTACATGGTTGAGGTTGTTTGGGCTGCTGGTAAGAAGTTTGCTGGCACCCAGGTTTTGGTGTGTTCTTCTGTGGGTAATTGATGGCATGTGTCAAGTGGAGAAGCTGCACAGTGACATAGGGCCTTATTACAACTTTGTCAGTCCAACGCCGGACCACTGAAGCTGTGTACGCTTCAAGACCGCAGCGCCAATTGTCGTAAGATTGCTGTATTTCAATTAGACCGGTGTTGTGCCAGCCGTGATCATGCTCTGTCTGCATGCTTCGGCTCACAGAGTGAGCTTGAAGCGAATACAGCAGCCCAGCAGTGCCAGCACTGTTGTGTGCGCACTGCTGGCATGCACAATGTTGTACATGCCACACAGTACGCTCATGACAGTGCAGGCGCAGGTAGTACAACATGTGCCCCCTCACATTACTAAATGGGCAACAATGCCGATGGACCATGTTTGGGGCCCCCTCCTGGCCATTCCACCAGTTTTTTCAGGGCCGCTTCACCACCATGAAAAGGCTTTCAGAAGGGCAAGTCGTAATATGGACGGCAGTACCGGGCGTGGCACCACCTCCATTACTCCTCAATATGAACAACACCAGCACCGCGGGATCCAGGATCCTGGCAGTGCCAGGAGTGTTGCAATGAGCTGGTTGTGGTCTGACCACCGTACTCATAATATGGCAGTTAGACTGCTGATGTCATGGAAGTCAGACCGTAACCACAGGTTCAGCGGTCTCAAGACCGCCAAACTTGTAATGAGTCCCTTAGCATTTTTGGGATGCGCCGCATCTGGCAAGGGATGTAAAGCTTCTGGCTCCTAATTGTTTAACCACACCATAACGGGACCAAACTGGAAATACCATTGTCTTCATACACCCTTTGTGAGAGGTTTGTATGGGTGTCGAATAGATGAGGGAATGGCATTTCAGTAGCAGCAATCAAAGTGGTCCCCAGGATTGGCTGACCCATGCTGGTTCATTGGGTGAGGTAGCTTAGGGGCTGATTATAACTTTGGCGGTGCGGGAGCCCGATGGCATGCACCGCCAAAGTCTACTGCCGCCCACCTGCCAGATTAGGAGTTTTCTCCTGATCTATAGGGCAGTCTTTTGACGTTCCCATGGTGGTGCCTTTAAAAAAGGCACCACCATAGGAATGCCAAAGCAAGTTCCTTAACGTCATAGACTGTTTAGCCCATGCTGTGCAGGAACTGGGCATGCATGCAAACGGGGGGCACACCATGTGCCACCCTGCATGCATCCTAGTGTACAGGGGCACGGGACCCTGTATTGCCCCCTTTGTTTCATGACCCCCAGCAGCTTCATGGAGGAAAAATATCCTTGACAGTGCTAGCAGTCTTTAAACTCGTAATATGTATGCCACAGTGGTACTGCCAGCATATTGTAAGCCCCTGACCGCCACAGGACCGACAGGGAATGCGGTTCTCTGGTGATTGCGGCGGTACAATTGCTGTACAATCAGCAAAGTTGTTATGAGGCGGTCGGACCGGTGGTGCAGCGGTGTTAGCCCTCGGATCACCAGACTCACAATCAGGCCCTTGGTCTTTTGGGGAAATTACTTTTTAGCAGGAAGCAGTGTGTGGCTGGATAATACATTATGAAGGCAGTGGAAATAAGTATAGTCATCTCACTTCTCTAGTTGGCACACATTCATGCGAAACGAGTACATCATGGCCTTGCAGAACAACATATTGTTTGAAGAGGCTACCTGAGGTTCAGTAGCCTTTTCTGAAGAGTTAGATATAAAGGAAACAGAGGCATCTCCTGCACTGACAAGGGTAGCGAGCAACCTTGTGCTGGAGATTGCTATAGCTAACAAGTCCCTTTTACAGGAGGTACGGTGAGGGAAATTAGATTGTCCTGCGTCACATACCTGCTTTATGTATAGCTCTGTGTCATATGTACACAATAGTACAATCCTGAGCAGCTGCAAGTAAAATGTTAAAAATCGAGATAGCAGTGTTCACTGTTCTTCAGAAACACGTATATGAGAAAAATAACTCCATTTAAAGAGGTGCAGTTTTTTTCAAGAAATAGGAGACACGGTTGGGATTTGAATGAAGTACCATTTAATTAAAAAAAAAATTTAGAATGATAGATATTAATTTATGAAATATGTAACAGTATTGGAGTAGGTTATAACATTTATTGGAACAAAGGATGGGAAGTAATTCAAAAATATTTGACTATTAGAATTTCAATTATTAACTTAATTATCTTTCAGAATAATTACTAAGTTTGTTAATTATCTAAAAAGACATGGTGTGGGTTATAAAAGAGAAAGGGTTAAAATCTTGGAAGTAGTTTAATTTATTTTCATTTTAATATTTTAAAATAATTAAAAAGTTGTATTTTCAAACTTTTAAAAATAATGAGTAACACATATACAAATATTAGAAAAGTTAATAAAAAATGATTTGTTGTCAGTTTTCTATTTTTTAACGAATATATTACTTCTTTTTGCGAATTTAAGATGGGAACTAATTTATTTTATTAGAATTTGTATCATTTAAAAAAAAAAATGAAATATAAACTTATCAAACCTGTAATTGTAAATTGAGTGGAATATCAAAATTATAGGGGTAAACGTGTGAAGTGATTTCTTTTTATTTTCTTTAATATTATTTGATAAAGAAATAATTATATTTTCTATTTTTCAATAACAGTAAACAATATAAAAAGTTTTAGGAAAGCTTAAAAATATGATATTGTGTTCATTTTAATATGTTTAAACAGTAAAAGAATTCCATTATAGAATTTAAAATTGTATATTTTTAATAAATATCTTGTTAAATTATTTTAAAACATACATTGTTTAGAAATCATTCAGTTTAGGAGCAGGCTATAAAAGGTATATAGGGGAAAAGGGTGTGAAGTTTTTAATTACAACTCATAAAGCACACTGTATATTAGTAAATGTCTTCTTTTTTTAGAACTTATTCCAAAATTGTGTACAAATATTAAGGAGGGATTACAAAAGTTAAAAAGGGCAAAGGGTGGGAACTATATAATCTAATCTCATAAATTAAATTCAAATTTTAATTAAAGTATTTTTTAAAGAATTTAGAAAATATTCAAAAATGTATAAAGGTTTTATATAGACAAGCGGTGGACACTCATCTATAATTGTATTATCCATTTTGTATTAAAATGTTTATAGGGTTTTTTACCAAAATAGTTACAAAATAAATATTACATTAATTTAAATAAATATAAATAATTACATTTTAATTTAATTCCCAAATAGGTTTTCTATATATAAAATGTCATTAAAATATTCAACAATCCATAACACATTTTTTAAAATAAAAATATATAATTCTGATTTCAAATGAAAATGCCTTTAAATAACTTCAATAATACACACGTAAATAGAATGAAATTCTAATTTAACAAAAGACATAAGGACGTAAACTTTAGAAAAAATATGAATGTGATGTAACAGGAAACCAGTGTAAACTTTGTCTAGCTTTGGTGATATGGTAAGATTAGCAGAAACCACGGGGTACTCCAATAGCAGTGCTCTAATGGCAGTGTTTTGAGACCTGAATAATTAATGCTCACAAACCACTTTTGTGCCTTCTCCAACTTACTCCAGTGCCATGATGCCCATTCTGGACAGCTGTTGCGCTTTGTATGTGATCTAATAATTCATTCATTTCTAACCAACTGCAGGCATGAGAGGAGCTTTTCTGGTTAGCACAAATAAAAGTAATTGGAGTAGTCAATTATAGACAGAATTGTGGCAGCTATCACAATGGGTCTAGGCTAAGGAGAAGTTCCTTTCAGACTTAAGCTGAAAGGAGCACGAAGACACAGTAGCATTGATTTGTTCTTCCAAAGGTAGTTTCTTAACTAATTTGAAACCTAGATTCCTAACTACATCCACAGGCATGGGAAAGACCCCTTACATGAATAGCACAGATCTGTGGTTCAAGCTGATCCAGGGATACAGACCACGATTTCAGTGGGGCATGTTGCAAGTGCTGAAGCACATTTGCCACATGAGTTTTATAAACATGCATAAGCAGAAGGGGCCATGGATTTTGGTCAGAAATATGATGTGTAAAACACAAATCAATCAAAAAGGTAGTTAATTACAGTTTTTTTATTGAAAAAAACACAGTATACTGAGGCAATGTTTCTCACAAGGGAACATAATTCTCAGCTCAAACCTAAAAATAACCATACTCTGTACTCAGCAGATGAGCCTGACAAATGTTGTCTACAGTTTAGAGGGACCAATGTTGATACTAAAACAATTTTAAAGTGAGGCCCAGGACCCAGGTTCAAAAGCACTGAACTCGGTTTTGCAAAGAGAAATATTAAGCACTTCGAATTGCGAACTGTAGTAAGAGAATATATAGCAATTTGAATCTGAGAAATAGGTTTTTAATCCAAGATTCTAAACTGAAATCCAAGTAGAATTTACTTTGCATATTATGTGCATTTTCAGTATTGATGGCATTTTTGTATTGGGCTAGGGACTTCACGTTGGAGTGATGAAAGGCTGAAATAATGTTTTTCTTGATTAGGAGAACTTCCTTGCCTGATTTGTCTGTCTTATGAGTTCCCATTATGGTGGAAGATTGCTATTTTTAGATCGTTCATCTGTTACGACAATTCTTTTTCTTGATGCTATGGTTAGGTCTTCCTATATTATCCCTTTCAAGCTATGTTTTACAGCAGCATTGAGGCAGTCACAGAGCTAGTTAATTAAATGTATTACAATTTATGCTTGTAGACGATAAAAGCCACATTCTAGCCTTATTTGACAATTAAGAGTAGTTGTTATTAGTTTGAAAGATTTTCAAACAATTTTGAGAAATAACAAGCTTAAAGTATCCATTATTTTTTTCTTGAAGATTATGGCTCTGTATGGAAGCAGCGGACAAATTTCACGTGCAAGGGCAGTTAGTGTAGGACCACTTGCTACCCCCATATTTCCTTACAAATCATTTATCAATTAACTGTTCTTTATATAAAGCCCATTGTTGAGTCAATATTTAAGCCAGGATAAGCTCTTTGTGACATTTGTTATATCTTTTTGTTGTCCAACTTCTAGACATAGGTTAATTTCGTTTTTCTAAATGACGTTATTTTTGTCTTACTAAAATGTATTAGTTAGTTGTTTTTACGAACACTATGGGGCCGATTCCGATCCGGGTCGGAAGGGCACCGAACGCGATCCGGCCGGAAAAACTACAAGCCGTACGTGTGTTTTCCGCCCGACTCGTACAGCTGTACGAGCGAGCAAGTACGATGCGAGCTACGTGACATTCACCGACCGAGTTGTTTCCGTGTCTGAACCGCTCCGTACGTCTCGGTCGTAAGCTAACCGTGGTGTGTAATGGATGTGAATTACGACCGAGCCAGTACGATGCACACGTCGGACAGCCGGTGCGAGCCAGAGTGTCTGGCTCGCAAAACGTCTGGGTGGTTGCCTTTGAAAGTCTGCGTCGGACCCCCTGTCACCCGCAGCCCTACGACTCGGACACAGGGGGAGACCCAAGGGTCCCCCCAACACAGGCATGTACGGTGCATATGGCACCGACGCATACCCACTGTAGGGGGCGGCCTTGTGCGAGACGTACCCATTCATTCAATGGGAGCCCATGTACACGTCATACGACCGGCTCCCATTGACTTCTATGGGCGTACGACCGAACCGAGTCCGGCAGCATACGGCCGCATCGTACTCGCTCGGTCGGACTGCAGGACTCCGGCTCGGTCGGAAAACACTCCGGATTCGGTTCCACATGCGACGAAACACGTGTCAGCTGGTTTGCTTGAAAATTAAAAGACTGAATATTTTCCAACTCTTCAGAAGATATTTCTTATATCTATTGGCGTGCATATTGTATTGTATATGTTTGCACTGACATACTGTTATTCTCAATTTATGTGTGCCTAGGTCAATGATCAATGTCGTACTGTGAGGGTTGTTCCGCACTTAATTGAGGGGTTATAGGGCTTATCCCCTCACCTAGTTGCACCATACCGATTTTGTTTTCCCTTCAAACTGCTGCATTTATTAAGCTTAGCGCCTTGAAATTTCCTTGGTCACTAAAAACCCTTCTCTGGATTGTGTACAACCTTGTTTAGGTCCATTATTCATAATGATTATTGATGCCAGGCCCTTACTGTTACTCAATTCAATTTGGACCAATAGATTCCATTAAAAAGAGTAATTCTGCACGGTACATTCACCAAGCCTGGAGTTTTTATCCGTAGCCTACTTCATTGTACCTTATTGAAAACAGTAGAGTAGCCTTCAAAATAACTTAGGTTTAAGTTTTGTTTTCTATTGAATGAGTGGCCAGGCTACCCAATGTAAAAATATTTTCTACACTTGAACAATTTGGTCCACAGGCTGTGCATTTAACAAGGAATATTAAATTTGTGTCACCTCAAGCACTAGTATCTGGTACATTATTCTGTGTTCTGTAACCATATAATAGCGAGGTATTGATCTGCATAACCGCCCTTACTGATCTAGGGTAAAGAAGTAATAAAGCAATTGCAGAGTCATAATCATAAAGTAAACATGTTTTCATCTAACTTGCCAAGTTCCTAAAAACATGGGTTTCAGGAGCACAAATTCTGGTTTGAAGATCCACAGGAACTACAATATGAAATCTAACTCTGGTTAGTGTACCTTGTCCAGATTATTGAGTGTTTGGCATATGGTCCAGACTCTGAGAATATGGATTTGTGGGGCCATATTTTCGGTTCACTTAAACTGGTTGAAAAATGCATGTGCTTGCAAATATTTTGAATATATGTGAATTCCACCTGAAAATCAATCTTCTGTAACTAGAACCGTCATATGATAAGAGACCAGAAGTCTGCATATACAGAACTCAGTTTGCGGTAAGTGTGGGAGCCACGTAACAGTTCACATTAAGACAGACTTTTCTCTCCTAAAGCCGGCCAGGGCTACCTCCTAAAGGCACATTTGTCTTAGATGAGATCATGAGGTTTCCCCATATTCCTACTTCTCTTTGATATGATTACTCTTCATTGCCTTTTTCAATCACTCTACATCTCCTGTAATTGCTGTGTAAGAATACCATAATCTAAATAAAAGTCTAATTTATGCCTTCACTGCTATGTTGAATGCCTTTTGAGTACTGGGTGTGAAGAAATGTCTTAAAAACTAAAATGTAATTATTAACTGTCCTCTTACCCATGCCTTCATGGCTTTTCAATCTGTGCTGCACTGAAAGAGAGAACATCTACTCCTGATTGCAAATAATAATCTAGGTGTCATTAGAAGCACAAAGGTGGTTCAGGTTTCACATAGAAATGCCTCAGTGAGGGGGAGAGTGCGTTCATCAAGGTGCGTGTTGCACTGTAAGATTAGGCGAAACATTTATCATGGTGTGGAGTTAGTTTCATGGTTTCCAGTACTCCCCATAGGCATTGGAAGTCCTGAAGTGGTGCTGGTGAGTTCATGTTGAGCTTTCCTAGTCGGTTGTGGTTGCAAAGTTGACAATCTCTCCCAAACCGTGGCATCTTGTCAGGACAGCCACACTTCACTTAACACATAGTCCAACGTACGGAGGGAGGTGAGGTGGTTTCAGCCTATCATGGCCTCTTAAGCGTGGTGCAGCATGGCTCCAATGGCACAGTGAACAGAGGACTCACATCTGGCCAGACCCATTGCTCTTAGCTTATTGCACTGGAACAAAGCTGCACCCAGCGGACAAAGCCAAAACAGGCCGAAAAACAGTCTGGAGTTGCTTGTGTTTTGGATCAGAGAGGACCTGGCCTGACAGTTTGGGCTGGACTGTTCCTAATAGAGCAAGCCTAAGGCTTATTTGCATATGGCTGGGTCCTGTCTGAGGTGGCTTGGTGACAAACAAATGATGGACTGGGATGCTGCCCTGAGTAATTACCAGTGGCTGTGATTAATTCAAGCATTCCATCCATCACTTTTTTATATTCCTCCAAATAAAAAGTTATGCATGCACAAGTCTCTAGCAAGTATTAGTGCAGCAGGTGCAAAGGCACTTTGGTGTAAATATGTGAGTGGCTCACTGCACCTCAATTATGGCTGTTTCACTACTGATGGTATTGGTAGAGTGGACTATATAAATCATTTAAGGGCAACAAAATGCATGAACAAAAATATTGCGTACATGTCTACAGCTACAGAGGGTGCATATAGTCAAAAAGAAAACAGGGATTTGGTGTGTGGGGGAGAGAGAGAAAGAAGGTGGAAGCAACAAAGAGAGCGGGTCAGAGAGTGAAAGTGGAGGAGAGGGAGTGTGAGAGAGAAAGGAGCAAAAGAGAGTGGCACTGAGAGTTAGACTGAGCGTTAGATGGATATACCCATTCATAGAAAATATGTTTGCAGGTGTAATAAAACAGATGCAGATGAAAGGCCTACTCTGAGCCCCGCCATGACAGGCACCGACTGTTAAAATAGCAGCAAATCTCCGTAGTGTTTTGATATCTGCTTCACTGAAGACGCGCGCAGTTTGTTCAGGATAACCTGCCCTGATATTCTTTTTTCAGGGTTGGCTACAGACAGTATTAATATTTTAACTGAAACAGTGCTTATTTGAGGCTTACTTACAATCTCAAGGCCCTTCAATATGTCCAAGTGAACAAATCCTTTTTGTCAGTTGAGCTCCATTAGCCTAGTCTGCACAGGGACCTCAGGGATTCCTTTATAGCTCCTGCAATTTAACAGCATCACCTGCTGCAGCCCACTCATAAAATCAAGCCGCATATCTATCATCCATTGAGATAGCTGGAGATTTATTTATTACCTGTAGGTCCCATTCGTGTTGCTTTTGGTATTTTACAGTGGTTTCATTTATTTCTGAGTGAGGCAGTGGAGCTATGATAGAACAGAGGCATTTTCAGAAATGAGTCAATCTAACATGAATTTCACAGACTTCAACATTACGCATCATGCCATTTACAAAAAAAGGTTATTCAGTTTAAACTTCCACTACAATTTGCAGCAAACATATGTTTGCTTAAATGTCCTCTGATATTCTGCACTCTAATCACGTCAGAACATATTTCAGGCATGGAATTGAGCCAAAAGTTTTGAATGGTTTATTCCAGTGGTTCTTAACCTTTGGACTTCTGACCCACACTGACCCACACTTAATCATAATTGGAATCTGGGGACCTCCCCACCGAATCAATATTGGAATCCAGGGGCCCCCACTGAGCCATTATTTGTCTCTCTGGACCCCAGCCTAAGCAATGTTGATGATTTAAAACTCAAAACAATACACACAAATACAAAAACAAGCAACCGTCAAACAAATATGCATATGATGAAATACTGTATTTAATTCACGAGCAAATATAGAAATAAATTAAAAATTAATTTAAATTGGAAGGTTAGAGCTTTTTAAAGTCAATTATCCATATTATATTCTATTTGGTGCTCTGGCACTGCTGCTGCTTAATTTTGAGTCTCCATTTTGAAATTCCTTCACATTTACAGAATGTTTCAATTTTGCTTATTTATTTACAATCTTTATGAATATGTTATTATTATTTAATTATATAAGCAGTCTGTTGACTCCCTGAGTCGGCAGTATGGACCCCGGACCACGGTTAAGAACCAATGGTTTATTGCATTGAGCAACCTGTTCCATTTCTCTACAATACGAAAAAACACCAGTAACATGGACATTAGGTTGAGATAAAACAGTGAAAACAAACTCAAACAAAAAATATAATGCAATTGGAAACATTGTCTATCGCATACTGTGGAGTGTGGAGGGTAACATGAGAGGGAGAGAGAACGAGAAGAGGGGACGAGCGGGATTAGACAAAGATTAAAGGAATTTTTTTATTTTGTGGGAATGTTTTTGATGTACAGTACAGTTGTGTCATCACTAATATGTGTTCATTTTTCCCTTAAATGGTTCAATCAATCAGGGGAATTGTCAGCGCGCTACTCACCCATGAGAGTCTCAAGGTGCTGGGGTGGGGGGCAAGCAGCTCCGTTCAGTCAAAGAGCCAGGTCTTGAGTGTCTTCATGAAGATTTTCAGTGAGGGGGCGCGTCTGTTGCCGATTGGGAGCTTGTTCCAGGTCTTGGCTGCGATGTAGGAGAAGGCTCTTCCACCTGTTCTGGCTTTGCGGATTCGTGGGGTTTCAGCGAGGGCGAGGTCAGCGGATCGGAGGTTTATCTAGGGTACGTGGAAGGAGATTCTATCGTTGAGGTATTGGGAGCCGGTGTTGTGGAGGCATTTGTTGGCATGGGTGAGAATCTTGAAAGTAACTCTCTTCTCAACGGGGAGCCAGTGGAGGTTATGGAGGCGTTGGGTGATGTGTTTGTGTCAAGGGATGCCGAGGACGAGTCTGGCTGCGGTGTTCTGTATGGTCTGGAGTTTGTGGAGTGATGACTTGTTGATCCTGGCGTAGAGGGTCTTTCCGTAGTCCAGTCTGCTGGTTATGAGTGTGTGGATCACGGTCTTCCTTGATTCGGGGGGATCCTATTGAAGGTCTTTCGGAGGATGTGGATGCGGAGGGTGTTGAAACAGCTGGAGGCAAAGGCGTTTGCCTGCCGGGTCATGGAGAGAGAGGAGTTGAGCACGATGTTGAGGTTTCGGGCGTGGTCTGTGGGGGTGGGCGGGCTGCCGAGGGCAGTGGACCACCAGGTGTTGGCCCATGGGGAGGGTCCAAGGACGAGGACCTCTGTCCTCTCCTAGTTGAGCTTCAGGCATCCAGGATGCGATGTCCTTCATTCCTTCCTTGAAGTTGATTCTGGTGGTGACGGGGTCCTCGGTGAGGGAGAGGAAGAGTTGGGTGTCGTCAGCATAGGATACTATGCTGAGTCATGGTATCTAACAATGGCGGCGAGGGGGGCCATGTAGATGTTGAAGAGCGTAGGGCTGAGCGATGATCCTTGGGGTATTCCGCAACTGATTTCCATGGGTTCGGAGAGGAAGGGTGGCTTTCTGATTCTCTGAGTTCTGCCGGTGAGGAAGGAGCAGATCCAGTCGAGGGCAGTTCCCTGCATGCTGGCGTCATGTAGTCTGGTGGTGAGTGTGCAGTAAGAGACAGTGTCGAACTCTGCAGAGAGGTCTAGTAGTCAGGGCCGCGGTGTGCCCCTAGTCGAGGAGGGTGTGGTTGTCGTCTGTGGCGAAGAGTAGAGTGGTCTTGGTGTTGTAGTTGCTACGGAATCCGGATTAGAAAGGTTCCTTTTACTTTTAGCAACCGTTTGTGGGGTTTCTGGTCCCGACCCCTTAAAATGCTAATTTGCTACTGTTTGAGGGCACCCTGTGATGTGCCCTGAGCAGGGAAACATTCTGCCAATCTGCCCACTCTGTAGTCTCAAAAGAACAGCTTACCCTGCTCCCCTTTGCACAGGAAGTCGCTTGTGACAAAATTATGTAGGTTTTGGTGTGACGTAGCTTTACGTAGGGCGATTACGACTGACCTCCCCATAGATTAAAGACTAGTGGCTTGGGGCAAACAAGGACATCTCCTTGTTTATCTTTTGTGTGGTTGTGTCAGTGGAAGCAGAGAGGCCTCTCAAAGAAACCTTAGTCTCCTAGAGGCACATCATCTGTTGGGAGTAGGAATAGGTCATGTGCAGAAAGGACAAACTTCCTAGCATCACAAACCTAGCACAAAGGCAGCCATGCTTATTTGTCCTGGCCGCTTGAAATACCTTCATAAAACAATTGTTGTCCAGAGATATTCATTTCTGATTCGCGTTTATGTATCATTAGAGAAGTAATTTAGCTTTGGTAGACATTGCTAATCAGAGCAACCGTTTCTCCATTTTCCAAAATGGCGGCTCTATAATGATGTGTTGTAGCCATCATAATGGTAATTTATTATAATAGTGTTTTTGTTTCAGGTCTTTCCATTGATTCAAATTCATAAACATGAGTGAAGCAGATGGTAGCACAGGATCTTTACCTCCTGCAGAGTGTTGCTAGCTACAAAATCTAAGGACTCCTTCAACAAAGAAAAATGTGTCATATGTCAAACTAATCCGAAAGAAAAGTTAATACTGTGGCTGGACAGAAGAGAGTTCGAGGTGCTGCAGAAATACGAAAAGATGAAGTTCACAAAAGATTTTAAATGATGGGTGAAGAGGATTACATATTTTAGCATTGTAACAACAAGTGCTACAAGTCGTATTCAATGGAAAAAGCTTGGAAAACATTTGTCAAAAAATAGCAGAAACCAGTGAATCACAACAAGAATCTGAGTCTTCTGAGAAAACGACAACAACTATAACGAATGCCCATCCACTTAAAAGATTGATGGCTACCCCTTGTTCTCCTCCAACAACTGATCAGAAAGCAGAGGATCTTCAATGTGTTATCTGTGGTTTATTTCAATCAAAAATAGGGAAGTAGAAGGAGCTATGATCCATTCAGCTTCCAGCTAGTTAGTTGCAATTAAAGGGAATGGATCACTTGTAGCTGGCACCAGGGTTCGGGTGGTTGTTTCCGATATTTGGTAAAAAACCCTCATTCACGTAAGGCAGTTCATGGGCGGTATATCTTGATATCTAAATACGTGACAGCATCATCATAGGGTTTTCCCCATGCTTCCTCCAACCCGGAGGGAACCACTGGATGTTCTATTAGTGATCAGGGAAAAACATTTAAAATAAAAAGGAGGTGAGAAGTGCTCAAGTGTAGTGATTGGTTATGTTAAAAAATTCCTCAAGCTACCTATATTCACAAATTTTTATTCTATTAGGTGCAGGGAAAAAGATAAAAAACAGCTAGTTGCAGAGTGGACATGTAATGAATCCGCTGCAGTTTTAGTCTGAGTGGTCGGTCGACATGTTTCAGCCCCTAGAGTGCCCAGAAGGGTCGGGGGGCTTTCTTCAGGACCTCAGGTGAAAACAAAGTGAGATTGGTATATTATCCAATACTAGGTGGAAGTTCCAATACTATTCGAATGAACTTCATCAAGGATAGTACCTTCGGGGCTCCAAATTAGAACTCCGTAGGGCGAACAAATCAGCGATATTACGCGATTCCGGTGCAGCCACGACTTGTGCTGACACTGTCTTCCTGTTGACGTATCTGTGGTTTAGCCAGAACTAGGGCCAAGGGCATTGACAAAAGAACAGAGTATGTGAGTCTCAAAGGGCAAACATGTTTTTATCTTCAGCTAGTTTCTTCCAAAATGAAGTTTTCAGAGTAGCTGATCTAAACAACGCGGTAAATGTATTTGTAGTGGGTTTGTTTTCCCACCCAAACTGCATTCGTGCATACATTTGAAAATATAAATGTACAATGAGCTCCCAGCAGCAATGTAACCACCAGCCTTCAGTTAAGTTTACAGTCTTTGAAAAAGCAAATTAAGTTTTAAAGCCACTCTTGAACACTGGCTAAGGGTTCCCACTCAGTGAGATCAGAGAAATAATAGTCAACATTGATGAAACTGTACTGAGCCATAATAATGAAATTAAGATTTTTTTGGTGAGATTGCACAATGACAGAATTGGTTTTTATCAGTCTAATAAAAAGAATGAGCCACTTATAGTGTCCTCAGCTGCTTTAACTCCTGAATTTCTTGCTGCCAAAATAAGATCATAAGAAACGTCCTGAAAGATTTAGATTTTGGACTTAATGACAAATCATGGGAGTCAACAAGAATGTCTGAAGTTGCCTTAACATCTTTCTTACATCATCGTTTAATATCAACAAAGCAAAACTTTAACAAACTAAAGTTCTTGAGTTTGGAACAGAAGCCGACAATATTGATGATGGTTTTGCAGATAAAGCTAAGAAGTTGAAGACAATCCCATGAAATGGCAGGCTTATGCTGTGCAAATGAACTGCCTTTTCCAATTCATATTTTATGAATTACATCACGGCAAAAAGAAAACTCCGCTACAAGGGATGACTGCCCATGCAATCTATAACAAGTGCAAAAGTAGAAAGCTAATTACTTCAATGAATAGGATTGGTATGTCAACAAGTTATAATGACATAGTACAGAGCAGGAACTTGTTAGCATCTCATGCTGTAAAATCTTGTGACTCCAACAGCACACGACTTCCAAGTCACTTACCAGGAACGGATTTACAATTGCTGCTCATAACAATTTTGATTTTGAAAACAACTTTTCTTTGGAACATCCAGCACACATGATACTGCCATGGTGATTTTTCAAGACTGTACCAATGAAGTAGCTGCGGAAAATAAGCTGTGTCAGCTGTAGGCATAAACATACTAAACTGCAAACTTATAACCCATCTGTGTGCAAAATTACTACAAGCTGTTAACACGTCCCTGTCTACCAGAAAGTTTAAAAGTGGTTGAGGACATGGATCTTCTTCCACCTCATGCTAAAGTCCACAAAGCTGATTTAACTGAATTTATCATATCACTTATTTGGTGCGAACTGAAGGATGAAGTACAGCCAGTTCCTCTGTGGGCTGGAATTGATGCTCTGATCTCCCAGAATAACATCCCACTGAAGAAGGTTGCTGTTTTACCAGTAATAACACCTCAAGTCACTAACTAAGCAACAGTATGCACAGCTCCAAATAATTTCTGAAATGTGCATGCTCAACTTAAGGACCAGTCTATCCTGCCAATTTTCTGCGATTAAGGTGTTTTCCATGTTGTAGCTGACGTTTTTATGAGCAATTCATTATAATGTGATGGTCTTTTTCCACATAACAAACGTTGTGCTGTGGTGTGCAGGAACTTATTTCAGTGGATGTGATATAGGCAACGCAGTTATTGAGGCTGAACTCTTTGGAAGCAAAACTGTCCAGTCAGAATTGAGCGGAACTCATTATGTTCATTCATTACAAGGAATGCTCATCATATCTGAGGCTATAGAAACATTGCAGTGGAATGCTTTCTGGAACAAGAATGACAAATTAAGTTTTGCATATCTTATCTCAGAAGAGAACAAGGAACAGGGTCCACTTCATTCAAAAGACATATTGCAAAGCCAGGCAACGTTCAATAGACTTGCTTCAAAATCTGAAAACCAAGTTCATAGAGTTTGTCAAAGAATGTGAACAAAAATCACAACTTTGAAATTACTGGAGAAATGTTTTACACATGATAGCTCTAGTGAAAAACGTGGTACTTGCTGATCGGTAAGGTGATTGGGAGCTGCATGTCAAGACGACTGCATAAACTACTTGAGATATGGATCCTGGTATTTGGAAAGAGTGAAGAAGCTAGAGGTGGAAACACCATACCGCTGGGGAAAATTAATCCAAAGACATTTTGTGGTGAAAGACAGAGAGAGAAGCTTCAATGCTTTAAAACCAGATATGAAACTTGAACAGATGATCCAGAGATCACAGAAAAGCTCCAAGGAAATTGTTGGTCAGAAACATAAAAGTTAATTTGTTGCTTAATGGCAGCTAGTTTACTATGAAGACCTTTCTATTTGCAATGTTTTCAGAGAGATGACAAATTCAAAATTAATGGACCTTCGTGAAACTGTTCCTCACCACAAACTTATGAGAAAGAGAGGGAGCATTTTATTAAACATGTTGAGAGACTTCTTCATTTCATGCATCAGCAAGGAAACCCCTTGAAATGACTACGCCTGTGCAACTACACAACTTTGGGACTGAAAAATATGTGGAAAACGATAAAAACACATCTACTAGATGTGCTGGAACATGGATTGAAACTATACGCCGTACTGAAACAGAAGAGATTTGTATCGAAAGAGAAAAAGCTGTTTAACATAATTGCTAAAGCTTAATTCCAAGCTTTATTTGCCATAGTAAGAGGTTCATCCAGCCAGCCACTACAAAGCAGGTTACAAAAAATAATTTGCAAGCACATAGAGAGATGGATGTAGCAAAAGAAAGGAATGAATTTATCAAGAAAATTCTGTTGCATCATCTTCTTCCGACAAATGCATTATTTGATGGAGATG
This sequence comes from Triturus cristatus, assembly GCF_964204655.1. Classification (NCBI taxonomy): domain Eukaryota; kingdom Metazoa; phylum Chordata; class Amphibia; order Caudata; family Salamandridae; genus Triturus; species Triturus cristatus. The sequence goes on from NC_140588.1 coordinate 893,694,146, forward strand.
CTGCAACCAAACCAATGAAGCACAAACTCATACAAGAGCTTGAAAAAAACTTTCACCTGAAGAATTTCAATTTGAAGAGGTGTGCTCATTGAAATCTGCTGTTGCTGAGGACTACAAGTCACAATTGTGAATCATGCAAAACTTCGGAGAGGTTGTTTAGCCTGTTCTACAGATATCAAAATTAGTGTGATCCTTGCAAGAACTGCAGATTGTCTTTAACAGTTATCTTGAACTATCTGTCAAAGAATGTAAGAGAATCAGATGAATGTCTACAACTGGAACAATTGACCTTGCCTGCATCAAACATATGACACCTATACCTAAGCAACTTGCTACATTTTGGTCATCAACATTAAACAAGATGAACTTGGAGATGTTAACTCGCCAAAACATTGCTGACACTTTAGTGAACACTGAATTTCCAATTATTGCAAATGAAATGATTGTCAATGAGGAGTTGGTGCCTGCAGAGATATATTCAAAAGGTGCAGGTCATATTGTTCATGATCTTAACAGCAAAGTGGTAGAAGCTATGACACTAAAATGTCTTGAAATATTACATCATCACTGCAACACATCTGCCATTTTTTGAAAAAAAGGCCATCCAGAAAAATTCGGCCCGGATCAGCAATGTGTACCCAAGCTAAATTACTTCTCTAATGCTCCAAAAACGCAAATTAAAAATGAAAATCACTGAAGAGCAATTGTTTTCGGAGGTATATCAGGGCAGGGATTAAAAATGTGACATGTAAAATGTGGTGGTTTAATTAGCGGATTCAAGGGAAGTGTTTTTTCCACCCCTTTCAATTTAGATTTTATCTTTCCTTTCATTTTGTTACATGATGTATGCTAATGGAGATATTATTTAATAGCATGCCTGCATTCTCAGTACTCTAATTATTTTTGACTGCGTTCTTTTTTCCCCTAAAGTGTAAATAACATACTGAATCTGGGCTCAAACTCCAGCCTGACCACATGCTCTCACTAACACTTTTAAGTTTCCAGAAACAAGCACCTATACTGGGCCTGTCAAAATACAGAAAATAACATCCAAAACAACTGGCAACTTAATGTACGTTAGCTCGCCAATATGATGATGATCTGAAAATGAGTGATTCAAACAAGAATTAGGATAAGACAAATTAGCAAACTGAAACTTGTATGTTAGTTGCAGTTCCTAGAGGAAATCAAAGTTAGAAAGTGTATAAATAATGCCAAAATGAATGCCAAAATTCCAACTATGTTTACTTGGAACTGATTATCAAATAATTTTGTTTTCAGTTACTTGACAGTGCTGGCCCATATAGTTGCAAATTTCACTGATCGTCTAACACTGGACAAGGGCATATTATCTTATGTATATTCCTTTAAAAGTAACATGTAATTGATTTAGAGGAGAACTCTTGTAACTAGTTTATGCAACTTGGAAGGAAGATCTTGGCTACAGATGGAGGTAATTATATTGCTATGCTGATTAATTCACAATATAGGAAACAGTCTTCTTCGTTTTTAACTGAATTTAAAATGTGGAACTCCATATTTAAAATGAAAAAATCTCCCATCAGGACAAAATTCATGCACTATATATTATGCTGGACAACGGCTTATCCTATGTGGATCTATCTCAGACACACCTGCTCTCATTTTGGTAAAATAAATATAGTGCTTCTAGTGTGCAAAACAATGTATTAGCAATATTAACTGACCTACCATAAAATAAAATCAGGCCAGACTTGACAATTTTAATAATATGCTGATTAGAAAGATTTTAAAGCAGCATTTTAGCTGGTGGAGTGCCCCATTCTTTGGAGAGAAACTTAGGGATTTGGTAATCACTCAGACAATACTGAAGACAACAATGCTTAATGTGGTACAAGGGATACACAATATAGTTTATTACCAGGAATGGTAGAAGTGGGTAACATGCTTTGCCAAGGTTGCTATTGGTCCAATTGCAGATTCGCTTGTGTTTAAGTAGGCATTCACATGTGCTCCACAATATGTGTGTTATGTTAATTACCAGCTTGCTTCCTGCTAAAGGCTGCTAGTTAGATAGTATGTATTTTATTACACAATCATCAGCTATGCGACAAAGGAGTGAAATCAGTAGTGAACCAACTTGGAGTTTATGTTAATGAAATCAAGATCCTTATAAGTTTCTCTTACGTGGAGATAAAGTGTGTGAGAAAGTAAATTATTAATTGGGGAGGATGGTAATCCTCCACAAGTAATAATGTCACTAGTCTGTTAGATTGAGGCTAAGGTTTCAGAACTCTAAACTTGAGCTCAACACCTGGAAGCCATGGTACATAGCAGACAGGCTTAACCAAGATAAGTTGTGCGTGTAAAGCATGTAGGAGTACCAAGCAGTTAAAAAGCCAAAAATACAACTCAATAAATAATCCCACACCCATTTAAAATAATTTAAGAAACAAAACAACACTGAAACAAGAATCAAATAGAGGAATCAGAGACAGGAATTTTTTAAGATTTAAGGTAGAAAGCACTAAGAAAAAGTAAAGCACCAATGATAGTCTAAGGTCATAGATGACCAGGACCTACATGCAATTTCTGACCAGATGCAGTGGAGCACAGGATAGTTACATTGACAGGTTCACCAGGGTATGATATTTTACCTTGGGGTTTAGGGCCAGATTTAGATCTTGGCAGACGGGTTACTCCATCACAACAATATGAATATCCCATCTGCCGAAATATAAATCCCATTATATCCAACAAGATTCATATTTCGGATGACGGAGTAACCCATCCACCTAGATCTAAATGAGGCCCTAAGTCTCTGAAACGTAAGTTGAAATCCTCCAGCAGGGTATATTTGCAGACTATCCAAGGAAATCCTGTCAAGGCCAGATAGTTGTTGGACAAGGTCCCACTGAAGCTCTTGGTTTTGTCGAGAAAAGTTCAGAGGGGGAAAAATCACATTTCGCATCCAGGGAAGACCTCTTGTTAGCCAGATATGCTTGCCTGGTCAGAATTGTTCATTTGTCTCTTTTTTGCAGCTGAGAATCCTCCAATTGGGCAAACCTACAGGCTGTAGCGGACAATGGGTTCCTGGAGGCCTCACACCTTCTTCCTGAGGGCCCGCTGAAATACATTTTCTGATGCAGAGAAGGTCATAGCTGGAGAATCCTGATTCTTAAGCCCAGTGAAGTCAAGCCTTGGCCAGTTAGGCCTTATATGTATGGAAAAATAAGTGCAGCATTCCACAGGTGAAATTTAACTTTCCATGCCATGAGTGTAGCTTTTACACCTTAAACTACAGCCTTACCAGGATCAACCAAACTTTTCATGTTTTATGGGTCATAAAACATACACATGTACTGAACTATGGTACCCCAGTGTTCAAAGTCTAAAAACTAGCCATAAAATCCAGTACTAAATGGGGGTGACCCAGCACAAAGGGGCAGTTTTACACAATGTTTCTTGAAAACAATTCTGTTCCTACTGTTATTTGGTTGTAACATTTTAAGACGAGGTTTGTACCCTCTATTTGTATTTGCAGTATTACACTAGTGGTGTAATACATTTTTTAAAGTACAGGGTTAAGTGCAATATGTTCAGCTGCATTTCATACTATTAGAGGCTCAGGGTTTGTGTGTTTTTTAAGGTCTTGTACATCTAAAGTTAATGCAGTAATATAGCACTTCTGTTGCCCCTCCTACTGTGTACACTTGTAAACATGTTATATATAGTGACACTGACATTCTTAGATTCCCTCAGTAAATAATCTGTAATCCCTGGCTTCTGTAACTTTTTATAAGGTAATAATGAAAGAGGATAATTAAAGAAATGGATTGCCATAAAGAGAAGACATCTGCATGCAAGCATATTGTATCCATGCTCACCAAGGTCACCTCACTTACTAATTTTAATGTACTCCCCCAGTTCATGATATGACAGTTTTCAATTTAAGAAATCTAATGCTACACAGAGATAATGGTTTTGGCCTGGAAAGCTCCTTATGAACCATTTTAGTACCAGACATTCTCTTTGCGTTGCCAATCAAATGAAGTCATTTGATAGCAGGTGCCCAGCTTCACAGGAAGCATATGCACTGTACTCTGAGGCATTGATAGTATGTCATGGAGGCTCGTTATTGTACACAAATGACACATATTGCCTCTGCATATGTCAAGGAGACATGAATAGAAGTATGACCTGATGAATGTGGGAATGAGCGAGAGTGGGCAACTAAGGAGGCTATACTAAGGGACATTTTATATATATATTGCTGTGTTAGGATTTGGAAAGAGTTTTTATTGTCATTGTCTTAAAATGCCAACCTTTTTTTACGTAGTGCTTGATAATGAAGTTTGTGCAGATAGTGAGTCCTGCGAATAACAGGTGCTACCATTACCCAATTTAACCGTACTCAGTTTACTGACCTCAAAATGATGGAAATCTGAGTTGGCCTTACCAGGATTCAAATATCTAACTTACAGATCACAGAAAGTGTCAACTTTGATTCTTCAACTTGCAGAACCATAATGCCTGTTAGTCATGTCCTGCAGGACACAAATAATGATTTAATATTTATTTCGCAACTCACTTCATAGGGTGGAATATAGGCAGTCAGCCAAAGAATGGGCACAAAGATGTACACATCAGAAAGCATTTTGTAAAACGGTTAGCTAAATCAGATTATCAAAGGCTGCCGAATGTCTTGTTTATATCAAATTTGGACATGCTCCGTAGGCAAGCGATCAGGCAGAAAGAACTGTAAGGTTATTATAACCAGTTTAACTGTTATAAACATACCATCATGAAAACAACGTTTACCACCAAAGAATTGAGCTTCATTAAAAATACAAATTCCCAGCTGGAAAATAGTCTGGTGCTAATAAGGCAATATCTGCCTTCAAAAAACAAATTGAAGCACACATTGGTTATTATATTTGAGATGGTTAAAATGTTTTTCTGTTACTTGAGGATAATATATGCAAAAGTACAAAATTACATATATTTTTTAAATTGTTTTAGTTAGCATGGTACACTTCATAAAATAGCATGTAAGACAAAAAGGGAGCTTTGGCGATCATCTTTAAAGTAATAAGATTTTCTTTCTTTTTTAAATGAAAGAGCCTCCTACTTCCTCACTGAACCCTTTCACTCTATTCCCACTATTAGTCCTCACTTCCCCACTTCTAAGTCTCTTTCATCAACATATTATAAGGCTAACTTCTTTCTACTCTCTATATAGATTTATTGTTTCTTCCTTTATGGCTGCAGACACAAATTTTGCACTTAACTATCTCAATTTCTCTACTTCAAGCACAAATGACTGTCCTCTCCAGAATTTGTGCACTGTATAAAATGTTTGATATAGGTCTAATGTTCACAAACACCTACAGACAAGGGTTTTTCAAGACACAGGAAGCAACATTACACTCTAGGCTGTTGAATATCACACCATTGAGAATTGAAAAATTAAACCTTGGCAGAAAAAGAGATCAGATGAACGATTCACTAATCCTAGCCTTCATTAACCTATTTTTGAAAACATTTAGTTGGTACTTGCTACAAATTTATTTGTACCACTTCCAACTTTTATCAAACCTAGAAGTGTCACGACAAGCCCCCACTAGCTGGTAGGGGAGAGATTTATTAAAACTAAACAGATTAGGCTCCTGTTTGAATCTCTCTGTCAATGAACTCCAAGGTCGCCTTACTCCAAATCTGAGATCTTCCAGATCTTCTGGAGCACCTAAGCTCTAAGAACTGACAGACACATAATAGTTGTTGGACTAACTGATACATTAGGCCTTTAGCCTGATATTTTTTCCAGAACATTCGAGGCGGCTGATCTCATCAGAAATGTAAATATTAGACAAGCCAGTTCATAATGTACACATTTTGAGACAGGAAGGAAGATTTTATATCTTGTAATTCTTCTGGTACATTATGGTGCCTGTTGGAAAGTGCTTTCTCTGTCCTTTCCTAAAGACCACAAAACTTCAAACTGTGGGCTAAGATGTGCTAGCTGAGGCAACAGGTATTGCTCTATCAAGGAAGAAGCACATTTAATTCATGCAAAAATGCTCCGAGAATCCTTTTTCAACCATCTGAAATTTGAATGTCTTCTCATTTTTGCTGATATTAAGCTGTATGCTGACAAGATTGTTTAATGTTATTGAAATGATAAACCTGAAGAGGAATCAGGAGTGGAGGTGCAGAGATGTCTGAAGTGAATACTCAGAGTCTGGTGTTTGGTGGGCTTTGCTTTCTGGTGCGCTGCAGAGCATAAAACATGGTATCATGTTATTATTCGGATGCTGCATGTCAGAATGCAACTTGGTTGCTGCTGCCAGTAACTTGCAGACAGATTTCTTTGTCATCACTGAATTAGTAGAAGCTGACATGGTGTTGTCCTATGAATCCAAGAGTGGCGTAATGGAGATACTAGAGGAGTTGGCAGAGGAGATATTTGTTGAGCACAAACTATTCTTTTGTATGATGCTCGTAGATCGTGTACCAGCATGGCAGTGAAATGTATTTCTAATGCACAAATAAGCCTCCATTCCAATTTCATGGATATATACTAATAATTACAGGTGGAAAACCATCAGAATATTCAAATATGTTAGAAAGTAAACTGTCTTGTGCTGTACGATTTTCAGTGCAGTTAGTTTTGACTGCCAGGCTTCCAGATGTGCTGATGTGGACATGTTCATCAAACAATGCTAATATTTTCATATGGGTGTGTTGAGGTGTCATATATAGACACTTTCAGAGCTAAAAATTCAGCAGGCATCCAAGAATGATGGTCAATTTATTGGCTAAATGCATTCGAAAATATACTAGTTGTAGCTTATTTTTTCCACAAAATACAAAACATGGAGAAACACATAAAATGAGGAAAAAATAAATATGGAGCTTAATCCTTGTAGGAAGCTGGCTAAGGGCTCCCAAATGGGGGCTTCGGTTGCAAGGGGGTCTTGGAGAATGGGAGCAGAGCTGGTTTATTGCAACCTGGGCCTGGGGCTCAGGAGCAGAGTGGTTTGGTTGGCTGGGCTGGGCGCACAAAGATGCACCTCACAATCAGGGACAAACAGCTGGAAGAGGAGAAATCAAGACAGCTGGGCCACTCTCGAGGTGGGTCTCAGTGATGCTGATGTCCCTTAGACCACTGCTTGGTCCTGGTGCAGTGAAAATCCAGGCTGGACTCTCGCAGTTAGTGTTTGGTGCAGGGAGTCCGGTATTGTACTAGGTACTGCACGGCTCAGGTTAGTCCTGGTGCCTTCACACTCTGTGGGGAAACAGATCTGACCTTCCAGAGTACAAGTACTTTCTCCTAGTAATCTGTGGTGTCGGTCATGCCGGGGAGCTGCAAGGTGGTGGACCGGCGTCTGCTTGGTGGTGCCTGTGGACTGCAGGGGAGTAGCTCCTCTACTCCAAGGGAGACTTTTGGTGTTTGTTGAAGTTCTGGCAGGCTATCCAAGGCTTTGGTAGTTCTTCAGCTCGCAGGATGAGTCACTCTGTCATGATTGTCGTGAAAGGGCTAAGGATGGCACGGTTTCATGCAAAAGTCCAAAGTTCTGCTGCAGTTCTCGCCAGGCTGTGACTCTTCTTCATCCTTCTTCTGTTGATCCGTCAAATCTGACTTCTTGGGTTCAGGGGTACCACCTAAATGCTCAATTAAGAGGCGTTTAGGGGGAATGACAGGTAGTAGATACGGGCTACCTACCTTAGGGTATCTACACCCGCTATATGACCACTTTGAGTTGGAAGTATGAATATGAATAAGCATGACCCTAAAAGGCTAATTCCTACCAAAACAACATGGAGGAATCTGAAAAGTGGAGTCCACATCAGCTGGCCTACCCTAGGGGTGGTGGTGGCTGAATGTGAGTACACCTCCTAATCTAAATAATTTTCCCTCCTGTCTTGCCTCCAAAAAGTGGGGTAAGGACAGAGGGGTGGGCACCTTCACTCTCTAGAGAGGCCCAGGTCACATAACAAAGGTGGGAGGGCTTTTGAAGCTCCACGTCCTGGAATGTCCATCCTGCTTGGAGGAGGCGTGAACACCTCCGCCCCAGAGCAGGCTTTGTTCCTGGCCTACAAAAGCGTAGGATCTCACCTCAGGAGGTCAGAAACCTGTCAATGGTGGCCGGCTAGTTTAAACCTGTCAGTCAATACACTAGTAGTCGGTACGTTTTCAGGAGTAACCTCTAAGGTGCCCTCTGCATGCATTTATTAATAGACCCAGCACTGGCATCAGTGTGGGTTTATTTAGGTGAGGTGTTTGATACCAAACACCTTGGAGTACAGTGAAGCCATCATGTAGTGGGGAACTTGTAATCCTGAGTGTCTAGCCCATGTACTGTTCATGGATTCCCTGCTCACTCATAATATCTCAGGGTGACCTTGGAAGTCACTGGGACACATCCACTCCGGCAGATGTGCCCATACATGGGTATAGTCAGTGCACTCTGCCTTTGGGCTGTAAGGTCTGCCATAGGGGGTTACTTACCTATACCACATTCAGTGTTTAGCTGGCATGGCACACAGGGATATGTGCCATGTTGACTCTTCGGTTTTCTCTGCACCAAGACATGCAAGTTGCAATGGCAGTTGGCATGAGCTTGGTGAGGGGTCCCTTAGGATGGCATAATTCATGCTGCAGCCCTTAGGGACCCTCTTTAGGTCCAATGCTCTAGGTACCAGGGGTACCACTTACCATGGACTTACAAGAGATCCTAAAGGGCTGCCAATTGTTGAACAATCGTACAGTTTAGGGAAAGAACAATGGTGCTAGGCATCTATTTAGCAGGACCCCAGCACACTTTCAGTCAAAGTTGCACCAGATAGCAAGCAAAAAGGGAGGGTACTGGAACAAAAACCCAGATTCTTACACTACCCAAAAATAAATACCATAAAATATGGAGCTCTCTATATAAAGCACTTCATGCCAGATGGGGACTCGCATTGAATCTGTGCTGTGAAGGGTACAGAAGTCAGGTTGATATTTGTTGAATATTATGCTTGTTTTGAAGTGGTGATATAGAACTTCTCTAATATTGTTGCAAACATGATTGCATAATACAGAATCAAATGAGCTAAACATCTCACACCTTCTTAGGTATAGTAACTAGTGGTAACTTCAGCTCTTTTCTTCTCTTATTGTCTAAATCCATTGACCAAGCTTGCTAGAAATTGGGTTCCCGGTTGACTGGTTTGTGAGCACTGGTCAAGCAGTAAGCAAACTTCTAGTCATGGTAAGGCACTAGCAATCCCCAAATTAACCTGTTCTCTCCCTCTGGTAGCCTGACACAGAGCACTCAGGCTTAATTTAGAGGTAATATGTCAAGTATTTGTGCAACTGTTCAAACAGTTAAAACAGTGACAACATCACACAAAAAATCCCACAGCAGTTTAGAATAACAGAGAATATTTTAATGAACAAAAAAAGACCAAAACCACAAAAGTACAATACGTAGAACTTGTGTTTTGAATCTTTAAAGATTTTTTTAAAATATAGCTTGGAAGCAATAAGCGCTTACTTGGGATATCTGGTCGTGCCGGACCGGGACAGAGTAAAACGTTCAGGCTGACTATAATTGAGTGTGGGTCAAATCAAATCAAATCAAACCAAGCTTTATTCGATTTTGAGAATTAAAATCATAAAAGCAAACATATTAATAAAAACAACAGCTAAAAATAGAAGCATTGGTTACATATAAGATACATCTTTATACTGTAAATACAGAACGTGTGAGAGATGATGAAAATATATTCATAAAATACATCTGATCCAAAAGAGGGAAAGTTTCATGAACGAGTAATGTCGCCCTGACTGGTTCCAACCTGTAGAATTTGAAGATTTAATTATTTACACATTTTCTAGCTCGTAACACGCCCTTTAAAAAACCCAACACTGATCCAATGCAATAACAATTTTCCAGCTTCTGTAAATACATGAGTGCAGGGCGGCATTGCCTCCATCCACCTTGTTTTAAAAAGGGAATCAACCATCTACGCCTTTCATTAATGTAAAATTTGCAAAATAAAATGACATGTATAGTAGATTGCGGTGAAATATTGTCACATGAGCAGCAGCAAAGTTCCCTCGACCAATCATTAATTTTAGGGCGGGTGGTTAGGCGATAAAAAGACCCAAATCTAAATCTGGATAGCAAATATCTGTCATACCCTCCTGCAACCCATGCTAGGTATGGTTGGATCTCGCATGTTACAGTAATAATTTGATGATTAATCACCGTGATTTTATTCAATTCTTGGGCTAGCCTGACTTCTTCTAAGTGAGTCATGCAAGTTTTTTTGAGGTCCTTTCGATTAAAAGAATTCATATTTTCAGGTAAAAAAGTAAAAGTCTGGGCGGCCAATATCATGCATGAACTTTTTGACATATTTGAGCCAGGGTATTTTGTCCACATTATCCAAACTCATGGCGTCCGTAATAATGTCCCTATTTAAGCCAGTGCTAACTGAAGTCCAAATTCTGTGCCATAACAAGATTGGTTGGATTTTAATTAAGTCAGAGATATAGACGACTCCGAGCTCACTGTGGCAGTTAAAAACTGAAGTGCTAGCTGGGACCCCCAGGATATACCTTAAAAACCCGTTTTCAATGTATTGTAACGAAGCACAATCATGGAAGCCCCAAATGGCCGCCCCGTAAATGGCTGTGCTGACGCATTTCGCTTGATAAATTATTAGTAATATTACGGGCGGCCTTTTCCCCAGTTTTTTCAAGAAGTTTTTTAAAGCGGCAATGGACTTCATAAAAAGTAGGCTTCTGGCCTTGACTGCTGCGGTCCATGTGCCGGTTCTGTTAAAAAGGACGCCCAGATAGCTGAACCGGTCAATACTTTCCACCCTATCTCCACCCGCCTGATAGCTTCTGGCTTTATTAGTGGTCCCCCCGCAGGCCATGACAAAACTTTTCTTAGCATTTAACCTCAGGCCTAGCCTATCCATAAAACTCGTATAAAAAGAAAGAGCTCTTTGGAGGCCAACCTGTGTACGAGCCATGAGCACCGCATCATCGGCGTAAAGGAGGGAGGCTATCGGGCGTGCGTGTACCCTCGGGGGATCCCTGGTGTGTGACACCAACTCCTGTTCCAGGGCGTTCGTATAGAGTGAGAACAGGAGAGGTGCCAAAACGCAACCTTGCCTGACGCCCCTCTCCACCTTAAAAAATGCAGAACACTCGCCCTTCAGTCCATAACGAACTTTTGCCCTTGCGCCAGAATACAGCTGTCTCAAGAAAAGTATTATCACAGGGTCGACTTTTAACGCATTAAGGACTTCCCACAGCTTATCATGTATTACACAGTCGAAAGCGGCTCTGAGGGCGACAAAAGCCAGGTAGAGTGTGGGTCAATTACAGGGACCCAGTGCGGTCCTCTGAACAAAAGTACCTTAATCCTGGTTGAATCAACATTGAGGATGCGTGGTTAATATAAGGTGATGTGCCGGTGACGATCCACGTAGCAGCGGCGATGTGTCGGCTCCGATGAGTAGGCTGAAGGGATGCAAACGCTCAGTGTTGTTGTCGACGGTACTGTCAAGGGAGATGCAAGGACTCTTCACTGGGAAGAGCACTGCACAATGGTGGTTCTGATGTGTCAGGTCTGATCGACACAGCAGCAGCAATGCATCAGTGACAATCCACGAAGTAGAGGCATTGCACTGTTTCTGAGCCGTGCGTCGCTTCTGCTGAGGTAACCACCTTAGGCCCACTTTCGAGGATCCAGGACTGGGTTGACACCATTTGGCAGGGCTGACTCACAGATTACATAGTCCAAGTGCAGAAGCAGGGTGGTTGAAAGTCTTTTATGTCCCTGAGACTTCGGATCAGGAGCCCAGGCAACTAGCCCTTGAAGTCATTCTGGGTTCAAGTGATTGCAATCCAGTCCTTCTTGCCCAGGCAAGAGGGCAGCAGGTCACCACAGCAAAGCAGGAGTCTAGCAGAGTAGCTGTCCATCAGAGTGGCAGTACTTTCAGCAGCAGAGCAGTCATTCTTCCTGACAGAGAATCCACAGGTCCTGAAGTGTATTGAAGTGGTGGAGTCTGAGATCCAGTTCTTATTCCCTGTGGTGCCTTTGAAGTGGGGAGACTTCAAAGAGATGCTTTTGAAATGCCCAGATGCCCGCCCTTCCTGCCCTGGCTCCAGACTCACTACAGGGCAGCATGCAGCCCTTTGTGTGAGGACAAGAAACAGCTTATTCAGGTGTAAGTGAGGCTGTCTCCAGCTCCTCCCACCCATCCTTCCAGGTAACACCTAAGCTCCCATTGTGTGTGGCTATCTAGGGGGAATACACAAAGCCCAGCTGTTACTCACCCCAGGCATGTGATCAGAGACAGACAGCAGGCACCAAATGGATAAAGCAAGAAAATGCAAACTTTATAAAGGTGACATTTTAGAATTCTAATTTTAAATGTAGCATCTCCATAAGTTTGGATTTTACATTGTGATTCCAGAGACACCAAACTTGAAAAGTTGATCTCTTCACAATTGGGAATTACACACATAAGATGTAATAATGGAATCCCAATATTGTCCTGTGAGAGAGATACGCCTTGCAGTAGCAAATAAAATGTACAGGTATATGTCCTACTTTTTAAATATGTTGCACCCTGCCCTTGAACTGTCCAGGGCATACCCAAGGAGTTACTTATATGTAGTAAAAAGGAAGGTTTGGGCCTGGCAGATCGACCTTGCAGGTTAAAACTGCACACACAGGCTCTGCAATGGCAGGCCTGAGATGTGTTTAAACTGCTACTTAAGTAGATGGCACAATAAGTGCTGTAGACCCACAAACAGCATTTACTTTACAGACCCTGGGCGCAGGTAGTGCACATTACTAGAAACGTATAAATAAATTAAATATGCCAATTTTGGATAAGCCAATGATACCACACTTGAGAGAGAAAACACTGTAGCATTGGTTAACAGTGGTAAAGTGCCTAGAGTCCTAAAGCCAACAAAACCAAATCTAGCAAAAAGGGGAGGAGGGTGGCCCTGTGCAAAGGGACATTTCTAACAAAGCTAAAACATGATTACTTGATGACTTATTGTCACATCTACACAGCCCCAACCTTTAATTTCCCAATCTAGTGCACACTGGGGGTTGTTGATGATGCTAAATTTGTAATAATGCACCTGAATAGAAAGATTTAAAAGAGTAAAGCCAAGCCAAGGGAATGGTGCACCCTGTGGATTACACACATTTGGTAACCCAAGGGAAAGGCAATCCATGCCGTGACACAGCGAGGTGAGTGCTGGAATTTGATAAAAATGTAAAATTGTGATTTTATGTTTTTTTAAAGATGGGAAGCAGACTAGTTTGGCAACAGAGCTGTAACGTCTATGAGGTATTTTCGAGTTTTGCCTCTGTGTTTCTCTTGCAAACTGAATGTAAAACAAAATTTGATTACAAAAAGCAAAACCTGAAAGAAGGGCTACATTTTCCAAAGAGTAAATTATTCGTTAGCTCCATCTCTTGCATCAGAGAAGTCATTCACTAGTATGATCAAGCAGGAAGTAGAATGATGACTCAAAGCCGTTATGTGAGTGATAGATTGCATTATCGCCCTCATTATTCAGTATTTTAAGATCCTAAAATGTATCCCTGATTTCTCTCTCCAAAATTGCTGCGTATAAAATATATTTTTGGGCTTTTTACTTTTTGCGACATACCCCAAAGAATTGATTGAGGTTGAGAATGGTGTACGGGACATCTTCGATCAACCACATCCAGGCATTATTCATGCGGAATTTAGTCTCATCAGTGTCGCTATACAATCTCATTTACTGCAGCTAAAATAGAATGATGGACACCTGAACTGAAACTCATCTGAATGACACCTTGTGCATAATAATGCAATATTTATATAGGAAATGCTCTTGGCATATGCAAATTGAGACAGTGGTGAAATTGAATTCCCATGTATTTTCCCCCACTCTGCCTTCGCCAGCCAAATATTTCATTTTAATTAAATGCTAGAATCCAGGGCCAGCACATTTTTCCATTTCATTTCCCATCTAAACACTTTTCTTTTTTTATGTCTCTCCCTTTGTATTTATTCAGTCGTTATTAAAGGTTATCCGCATGAATCCCTTTTAATTACAGTCGGTTACCTCCATATATTGACTTGGTTATTGTGTGTGCCTATGTCATTGCAGGGGTGGACGGTATGAGTCATTTTGGGATGATCTTGTTGTGGACGTGATGAGTGTCGCTGTTATTAATTATCCTGCTCATTACAAGCTGGAGAATTAATCACGCTCTGCCCGGAGACTGTCGCTTTGGATTCAGTGGCGCACAGCATGCGGGTGAGGCCTCCTTACTTCATTAGGACTCTGTACTCCAATCACTTTCACATTAGGAACCGGTCCACGCTTAATTAACTTACTTATTTACTTACATTTTTACAAAATCATGCCAGTAACTTGTCCTTTAACATTTTTTTTTTCTCTCCAAAAGGCAAAAGTCACGTCCACTGCGTAAGGCTCAAAATCAGGTGCGCTTTCTGTGTTTACAAATGTGTGGTGGCATTTAAAAATAATGTCGAAAAGCACACGCTGCCAAAAACCAATGACATTTTGGCTTAATTGCCAATGGTGTGAAACTAAGTATTTAAACAACTGAAGCAAATATCGATTCCGTTTAGCTGCTGAGATGCCTGGCGTGTATAAAATGTGCGGATTCAGCTTAATTTATGTTAGAGAAAGTTAGGTCACTAATTAAGGTGGTTCGACAGACAAAGCTCTTTTATTAAAAAAAATGTGTCAAAAGACTCAACCTTCATCAATGAAATAACCATTTTCAGGAGTATAATAACACTGACACATCAAGAACCACATTTTGAAATGGCAGATCGTGTGCTAGTAAGCTTAGTCCTCTTTCACTTGAGGCACCCTTTCGCCCTTAACTTTTGAGTAGTAGGAATAGATGGAACCAGCCACCAGTGATTATTTACCACTGCGATTTTGCCTACAGAGCAGCTTAATTTGAGCTGGTGTTTTCCGGTGCTGGGCACAGGTGTTTTCAACACCGGCACTTATGACGTTCTGCCACAAGGTGGCAATGCTGTCTGATATATAGAGATGAGTACAATAACAGATGTTTATTAATTTAATATACATTAAAAATGACTAGTACCTGCTGCCCAAGCCAGTCTTACGGCACTTATGACGTTCTGCCACAAGGTGGCAATGCTGTCTGATATATAGAGATGAGTACAATAACAGATGTTTATTAATTTAATATACATTAAAAATGACTAGTGCCTGCTGCCCAAGCCAGTCTTACAGCTTTGGGAGCCTGGAATAGTCTGAATTGTCACTCTTGTAAGAGTGTGATGATTTGTAGTTGTGTTGGTGCTGTCATTGGGGGCGCTGGCAGGGGCAATGGTGGCGCAAGCTGCAGTGGCCTTCTGATGAGGACTCTGACACTTCTGTTTTTTACAGATCAAGCACTGCTGCAGAGTCCTTCCATCACTGATTGTGGCACAGTGTTGTGGCCTGCTGGACCTTTTCAGGCCTGTGTGCATCCTTGCCTGTGGGACTGGGAGGTAAGTGGCCATCTCCTGCTCCCGAGAGCCCCCGGTATACTCCCTTTGGGATAGATCCTCAGCCAGTCTTTGTTTGCCTGCGTTAAGAGTACTTTTGACTCTTCTTGGGAATACCATGATACTTCCCATTGTAATGGTAAATGAGGTAGTGTGCACGGACATCTATCCACCACAATATCAGGAGAATGGAAGTGACATCACAAACACTTTCGCCCAATAGCAAAGGTGCGGCTCTTCACACCAGGCATAAGGTCTCAAGAGCCTCGACTTTGCTGCTTTAAACAAGAGAAGGGCATAAGTGGAAACTATAGAAATTAAAAATGGAACTTCCTTGGGCCCTGGTCCTGCTGTTGCCTTCTTGACCTTCAAGATCAGGGAAAAGATGCACAGTTACAGAGGTACTAGAGGACAAGACCGTGAGTGGCATTCTCTTCTAACTAATGCCAGCCTGAATGGATGTTAATTACAGTATGGGTCATCTTTAAAAGTGGCAGAGCAGGGATTAGCTCCATCACTGGAGAAGCTGTGCTGGGCAGCACCCCAATGTTTCCTGCCCCCAGGAATACCAAGATTTGAGAAGCATTAGAAAATGTATTGAACCACAATTCACAGCAGTGGAGAAGAACAGGCAGATTTTAACAGCAGGCAGATCAGGGTTAAAATAAAAACCGAATCTTATGGGCTCAATGGATCATTACCAATCATTGGCAGCATCACCATACACGGAAATAGGTGGGCATCAGTTGTAAAGCTACGTTTGTGTCTTTGATCTCAACTCATAAGTTAGCTAACTCCAAGGTCAATGGTGAAATGGATAAAATACCAATATCAGACCATCAATGCATAAGTACCAGAGCAATATCAAGAACATGGTGAACCTGTCACGGTGCGCCCCTACAAAGACTATCTCTACTTCCAATTATTCAGCAATTTCAACTTTTTCCTTACAGGGCCATACTAAAAGTGCCTACTAATCACTTACAGGGCCATACTAAAAGTGCCTACTAATCACTTACAGGGCCATACTAAAAGTGCCTACTAATCACTTACAGGGCCATACTAAAAGTGCTTACTAAACACTTACAGGGCCATACTAAAAGTACGTACTAAACACTTACAGGGCCATACTAAAAGTGCCTACTAATCACTGATGGCCATACTAAAAGTGCCTACTAATCACTTACAGGGCCATACTAAAAGTGCTTACTAAACACTTACAGGGCCATACTAAAAGTGCTTACTAAACAGTGGTTCTAGGGCGGCACAATAATGTTCTACGGTTGGATCTGTGGTACTTTCACAGTCCTTTATGAAGGGGTATTGGCTGGAGAAACACTCTACCGTCATCGTGCTTGCTCTCCGTAACGTAGCACTCCTGAGGTCTTGAACTAGGAGAACTCTTCAGCAAAAGACAAGCACTGAAAGGAATGTGGGAGGAGGAAGCCTATTGTTCCAACTTCATTGAACACATGACTAAAATATATCTGCCTCTTCTGCCTCACCTTGCTCTTCTAGCCAACCTGCCCTAGTTCACCGCGGCTCTTCCTACAGAATTTTCTACAGTTAGCAGATTGATTTCTTTCAGTTATTTGAAACAAAGACTTTTGACCATGTTACTCCCACCAGATTTGGCCTTTAAAGAAAGATGCTGCAAAGACACAGCCTGGTTTGGAGTTTGATGGATGCGTTACTCCGTCACAAACATGACAAACGACCCATCCACCTTATTGCGAGTGCATTATATTTTGTTAGACTTGTAATAAGGTGGAGAGGATGTGTGTCACATTTTTGATGGATAACCGGTCCACCAAACTCGTAAACAGGCCCTTAATATTTGACCAAAAATGATTGTCTGCGATGTAGGTGATGATTATCCTTGCTGATAGTTCGGATTAGTAACCACAATATCTCTATGTTGGCATGCATGTATGGTTTTGGCTTATACAGTGCAATCCTGATTGCAGAACAATGGAGTGCTTTACATGACGAGGCTTTTAGAATGACTTGTGCTGAATGAAAGGGAGAGACAGAACACTGCATTATGGTTGAAGGTCCACAGTGGAAAGAGGTAGTGTACTGCTGTAGTGTTTACAGGGAGGTTCAGGCTAGTAATACCAATAACCGAGCTGTAGGTAGAAGCGGAGAAATCTTAGGAAGTAGTAGGACCGGAAACATTTCTAATTGGTCTGGAATCCATGTAGATACCCTGTGATGAGGAGTAGCTTGAGGATGTGCACTGATTGCATAAGGACATGCCTCTGTGGCACCCCAAAGGAGAGGCTGCCCTCCCACAGACAGTTGTTATTATGTTTCTTGTGGCTAAATCCCACTCCACACAAGTTGGGTCGAGACAGCAGGAAATGGGGAAATGGTGCACCCCCCTACAGATAAGTATCATGACTCCCAAGAACTGGGGTCATGGTTACTTTCATCTTACAGACAACTCTTTGAAGGCATTGAACTCTTGGCCCACTTCTCTGACCTACAGTATGGCAATTAGAACGGTTCTGCTCAAGAGGATGCAGACATTGCTCCTAGTAGGTAGCTAGTGCTCAGTCTTAAGTCTGAAGAAGCTGCCTGGTTACTCTAGATATGTCATTAGGTTTGGTCCAGTGTAGGGATTGATACTCTTTGCAGAGCCCTAGAAACGCTGTCCTGAAGTCCTGTGAAGCCAGGAAAACATCTGGGCAACTCTTGTGCAGTGGCTGGGTTTATGATAGTAATATCCAGGAGCTTATTTTCTTTGCCTGGAACCCAAATTAAAATAAAAAATCGACTCAGCGTTTGTATATTCCTAAAGCCTCCCTATGTTGCAATAAGCAAAGTCCCTGGTAGAGGTAACCTTGGACAAGGGGAAAAAGGCCCCACGCCTCAATAGTGATTCTCAAAAAATAAATGGCATGTGTTATTTTCAAAGTCTCATCTTGGGGAAAAATAATAGAAGAGCCAAATGAAAAAGAGGTCAGACAGAAACTGGTTATTGGCCACAAACAAAAAGAAGGTGACTAAAATGGAACACATAACTGGTGAGCCAATTGATGAACATATTATCAATATTTTCCTCCTGACAAAACCTCAGCAAGTGTGTAAATTACTCAGTGAAGCTCTCGCCTCAAGAATAAGAATGCATACACTGCTTTTCACAAGAAGGAGTATCATTGCTTCTGTCCAGACATATCAAGAGATAAATACTGAAAAGGCTCTCGAGAATGAAAAAAGGTCCTGTTCGGTTCTTACAGGAATTATTTGCATATTTATACAACAATGAATGTTTGCTACACAATTAATTTGTGAAGATCGCATGCACTCATAGGTGGGTATTTCCTCCGGGTTATCGGATATATAATTTTATAACTGTATACAAATCTTCAATGGTTGCAATTGGTATTAGAGATGTAAGAGATATGCTTGCAAACACAGTGTACTTTGTCGTTGCAAGAAATCACAGCAGCCATTTTGAAACACTGCATTTATGCATGCATCAGAAAATGGCGGTAGACCTTTTCCCTCTTGAATGCCCAAACAATGTTTTGGAAGGTGAGTTGAAAAAGCGAAGTGATAAGGAAGACCGGTTCCCTGTAGTGATCGTCACATCAGTCATCTTGCATTCGGTTACTGGGATCTGGCAGAGACTCGAAGTCAAACATACTTTCCTCGTGAATGCCAGCAGTGGGAGCGAATGTGCGGATGACGGACTTGAGTCACCTTGGGCCGGGTCCCCCCTGTCACCAGATACAGCCGCACACGCCTCTTAGCTACGAACAAAGCATTTCTCCGGGCAGAACAAGACAGAGTTGCTGCAGGAGTGCAATGCAAGAACTTCACAGCGGCTTTATTGGATGTGACAGCAGCAGCTGTAGCAGCTAAAGCGCAAGAAAAGCACCAAGAGGAATTAAAGCCCATTCGAGAAATGAAAAATGCAGGTGCATTGTGAAATATTAAAAAGCCTGTTCAGGGCTGAACTGAACATGAAAGAAAATGGCAACCTGCCAGCAGTCACCCCCTATGCAAATGCTATGCCCAGATTCCTCCATTGATAAATTGAAAGGCCAACAGTAGTCAACGTACAGGAATACATTACCTTGAATTGATAAAACTTTCATGAAAAATGCAAGGACAGGATCACCCCACATTCGCAGAGAATCCCAAGGGTTCGATACAGAATTTTTGAGGTCTCAGAAGACATTGTTAGGGCAACTAAAATTACACATTGTGCCGTCATTTTTTGCTTAAATGTACGTGAGTATTTTTTTTTTATCTTCCTATGTATAGAGTTCTCTCTTAACTACCTGCTGGTGGAATCCCGCATTCTTCCACAGAGTCTCCCACTGCTGCGTGTGGTAATTTAAAGAACTTGTCGAGGCCCGCCCTTCCTTCCTCCTGCTGTGTGGGGGTCGTTAACCAGGCAGCGCGCGCAGCCTCTTCTGAAGACACTGTTAGTGACGCTCTATTTATTGATCGGCGGGAGTAGCGGCGGAGCTCTGCAGCTGGCTTCCTACCCTGGAGACTCAGCCTGTCACTACTGTCTCCACTGGCCCCGGGTACAGCGATCCCCAGGCTTTTTCGATGCCAGGTTTACTCCATGGCAACAGGCACAGGCGATGCCCTCTGTGCCACTTAGCCGCACGCTGCGTCCAGATGCATGGACCCACGGAGAGAGCTGACATATATTTGTCCTAAATTATAATACAAATTGCAAAGGGCCGATTATTGTAAATCGAAAGATGAAATGTGAAAGCGTCAACAATGATAAGATGTGAAAACACTACATACACTCCGTAATAGGTTGATGCTTGCTTGCGTGTTTACAAACACGGACTCTCCGTCTGCTGGCACATACCGTATCGTTTATTGCCATTTTGCATGGTTTTATTGCAATCACTCATGTTGAAATGCATGATGTTGAAATGCATGTTAGCCGAGATTATGAGACAGTAGCAGTGTATGAATGCATACAACGGTGATGTTCAATCCATTTATAAACCACCGAAGATAGCACAACCTTACCTGTGAGGTTGCATAAAGAGACGTCCTGCTGTGTTCCCCTATTGTACAATAATATGAATACGGTCTTACTTTGCTTACCTTTGCCCAGGTCCCTTGGTTTTGATAATACTAAAACTGTATACTAGTCCGTCAGTCAGAAAAGTCAGAGGGGCATATTATCAAGAAACAGAGTTACAATTATCGCCGCTTTGGCGGCAGAAAACTGCCGCTAAAGCGGCGATAATGGGCTTGATAATATGCCCTTGAGAATTCCCATAGAAGCCCATGTTTTGGTGACCATATGGGCTTCTATTGGAATTCACAAGTGCATATTATCAAGCCCATTATTGCCGCTTTAGCGGCAGTTTTCTGCCGCTAAAGCGGCGATAATTTTAACTCCATGCTTGATAATATGCCCCAGAATTGGGCAGTGAAGCTGTCCAGGTTTTAGCAAGGCCTTGCAGTAATGGTATTGGCAGCGGAGTTCTTACTGCCCAATGCTGCTAAGCAATTCGACATGAGGGAACATATAGGGGCAGATTTATAACGGACTTGCGCCACTTTTATGCCGCCGTTGCGTTACTTTTGTGACGCAGCGGCGGCGTAAACCCTGCGCCATGTTGCGCCCCATTTACAACGTGACGCATTTAGGGAGATGCGTCACGTTGTAAAGCTTGCGCCACATGTGGGCGTACCTGCACAGGGGGGGGGGCGTTCCGGCGCAGGAATCTACAAGATTTCACTCAGTCACTTTTCCGGCCATGCTGCGTCAAAACCCTGTGCCTGCTTGAAGCAGGCGTAAGGATTGACGCAATATTTTAACGATAGGGCACCCCCGTGCCTTGCTGGAGCTGCGTCGTGCTTGCGACGCAACTCCAGCAATGCGCCAACCTTCCGCCATCAGATGCGTCACGCATCTGTTTATCCTTGCGCCACGATGCGCTGCATTGTAAATGCGGCGCGTCTATTGTGGCGCAAGGGTAAACTTTTGTGACGCATCTTCCCTGGCGCATCCATGCTGATTTGCAGGGATGCGCCAGGGAACATAAATCTGTCCCATATTTTCTTACAAATAACTCCTAGTACAAATATGGCCGCCACTTCTTACAAAAATACTTTTCGCTCTCTTTGAGTAATGGCACGATGCTGTTATAGCAACTGTATATAGGAGGCGTATTATAACACCAGGGTTTAATAAGCATGCAATAAATCATGCAGTAAAATGTGCAGAACAGTGGATCTGACATGATACCATCTTGCTACTCGAAATCACCTTCATGCAATGCAGTATTCTCACATTCCTCAGTTTCAGTAGCGCAGGTGTGGGCATGGAGCAATGACCGCACTGAGAGATCAGGTCAGGGGAAGCGGATGCAAGTCACAGCTCACGTGCCTTCGCTGTGAAGCACTGGGGTCCAGCAGTGATGTATTAATAGGAGCGCATTTCCTCGAGCCTAAGTGGTGCTGCAGAGAGAAGAGCCAGGGGCTGCACAAGACATGATTCATTCTGATGACCACAGTGCTCCTCATCTCTATAGAAGCCATCTCCACATTTTAAAAGGAGAAAGAGTTTAACATGCATCTTTTGTTTCCCGATGTGATTCCTCATTGCTGGATATTTGCAGGCAGGCATGGGTGTGTTCAGCGGGAGTCCGCTGAGACACAGCTCTGTGCTCTTCACCCTCAATGTGAGAGGAACAGAGAGCCCTCTTACCTATCACATGCTCCAGAAAATACCCCGCACCGAGTTCACATGCTGCGAAGTATTATTCTGGGTATTCTATCCTGATGTGAGCGCCATTCTAGGCTCTTTCGATGGAAATGAGAAGAGTATATGTAACATGAGCTACAGACACTGCTCCATGTTGTGTTTTAATCATTTATTTTATTTCATTTATGGAATTGTTTTATAGCGTGAACATGCCACTGGTGGGGACTGACCCAATTTGGACCCATCACTGCCTTGAGGGGGATT
Organism: Triturus cristatus; assembly: GCF_964204655.1. Taxonomy (NCBI): domain Eukaryota; kingdom Metazoa; phylum Chordata; class Amphibia; order Caudata; family Salamandridae; genus Triturus; species Triturus cristatus. The sequence continues at coordinate 893,716,668 of NC_140588.1, forward strand.
GGAGTCATTAAATTGCTTTTCAGTCAGTGCTGTGGGCTCTCTTTTGATGACTTCAGGCTGGAGTAGATATGTGTTGAACATGGATCCAGGCGAGGGATGGGAGGACTTGAAGTCAACGGCTAATGTCTGGAGGGTCGACCTCGAAGCTGGGGAACCGGGTTCGAGTCTAAGCAGGGACAATCAACATCCTGTGATTCTGGGCAATTCATTTAATCTCCCAGTGCCGAACAAAATGTCCATCTGGTCCATCTGTAACACAACTGGAGCTCATGTAGACCCCTCTGATACCTTCGGGTCCAGTCATAGAAAGCCCTCCACAACGCTGGACCTGCATACCTCAACCAACGCATTTCCTCCCACACCCCCACCAGACATCTCTGCTCTGCCCATCAGGCCCTGGCCATCATCCCACGGATCCGCAGGACCATCGCTGGAGGAAGATCCTTCTCCTACCTCACTGCAAGGACCTGGAACTCCCTTCCTATGCATTTCAGGCAATCAACATCTCTGTCTCAATTCAGGAAGGACCTCAAGACCTGGCTCTTTGACTGAACAGCAGCCCACCCCCCGCCCCTTACCACAGCACCTTGAACCCCGTATGGGTGAGTAGTCATCCTCTACAAAACCCTGATTAATTGATTGAGTTTGCGCTATATGATCCCCCCCCTCCCCCCCAAAAAAATATTGCATAGAGACAGGACCAGTTAAACCGTCTGCAGTCACTGGCCCTAACTCGTGGATTAAGCAAGGCAGGACGGCCAAAAAAAGAAAAAAGTAGAGTAAATGCCAGGATGCAAGCTAGAAAAGTGACATGTAGATAGAAAATAGTGTAAAGTTACTAAAGCACATACGTATAGTAACAAAAAAAAAACCTGCCAATATGAATATGAACATATATTTTTTAAAAGAAGCACATGGGAAAGAATCTAGAAAGGAACAACAATGGAGACATATGAGTGACGCCACGTGCTGCAGCTCAGATTGTTAAGAGGAGAACCCTCACAGGAGTAGCAGTAGCCTACTGGAAGGAGTCAAAACCTACTTGTTGAGGTGTGGTCCTGATAGGGTGGCTTCATCCTCTGGGCATTAAGAGACCGGTAGATATCAACGATGACAATGGTCAGAGCTATGCCACACTGAGGCGACCGAAAGAAGAAGAAGACCAAAAGCGACAGGGACTACTCACAATAGCCGCACGATTATGGGAACAGAGAACACATCCTGAGAGCTGAAGTAGCACAGAGGGAGGTATTACTTACAGACCTGAGCAATATTTTTTGTGTGTGAAATGCAGAAGCTTATGGATGCAACAAACCATTTCTTCTCTGATTCATAGTTTGGAGTTAATTGCAGTTCGTGGGGGGTTGCTGGTTTACAAAGATAGAGAAATGAGAAAGCGGTCAGCATTCTACAATGTGAAATTCTGCAAAATCTGTCCGGCAGACATTATTCACAAAAAGGACAAATTTGTTTTGTAAGTGAAAATTGTCCCACGGATTTCACGTGTTTCACAGTTTTGTGAGAATGTTTCACCCACTGCTAAGAGCTTGATTGTAAAAAAAAGTATTTTTCCTGATGTCAGGGCAGAGACAGTGGTGTCAAGGTGTGGTGGAGAAATTGTGGGACTTTAAGTAATAGACTCTATTTCAATATCCTGCTCTGCCGATGGTAAGTGATGACATGTATTGTGAGGAAATATATACCCTGTGCCAGTAAGATGCAGCCCCAGACCGCCTGAAGGGATATGCCATCTATTGGGTCTCTAATAATAGGTAGCTAATAATTGTTTTGATTTGCTTGATATGCCTAATGTGACAATGGGGGTATGACACACTTTTCTTGGAGTGGTTACGAGCATTCTCTATAAACATCTTCCGCTTCCCTGTCTACACTGATTTTACTACATCCACTCTTTTCTTAGAGACACCAGGTAACAATCACTCAAGGTCATGCAGGATAAAAACACCAAATGAATGTAGGGCCACTTCTTGGACAGAGATGCAACACTGCCTGAGATGCAGTCTCCCACTCTTGTCTATGAACCGACTCTCATGCATTCATGAACAGGTTTGTGTCTCCAGAGAACGTTTATTTGAAATATAGAACAAAATTGTGATATAACGCACAATACAAAAAGAATGGCCTACTGGTTCTGTATAGTGTGCGTTTGTATATTTTTAAAAGGACCAGGCCAAGAGAACATCAACATTTACCAAATGTCTGAACTGGAATTATCGTTTTACCAGTTAAGATAAACCACACAGAGTTACTTTAAGTTGAAGACACATCATTAAAGCTAAAATGATATTTCAGTTATATAGATGAAATGCAATGAAACAGGTGTAAGATTAGTGTGTACTATCCCCAGGACGGTACATCAAAAGATAAACCTATATAAGATGCACTGCAGATATACATCTGTTAGACCTGGCATTCTTAGTGTGGTTTCCCCCCTAACGTTTTGCCTCCAGACCTCCTGTATTTGTTGACTTCGTTTTTTCTGGTCCTAGGGCTCTGCACACGTTACCACTGCTAACCAGTGCTAAAGTGCTTGTCCTCTCGCCTTAAAAAATGTTAGATTGGCTTATACACAATTGGCATATTTAATTTACTTGTCAGTCCCTAGTAAAAATGCACAACCTGTGCCCAAGGCCTGTAAATTAAATGCTACCAGTGGGCCTATAGCACTGATTGCCCCACCCACTTAAGTTGCACTTTAAACTTGTCTCAGGCCTGCCATTGCAGCCTGTGTGTGTGCATTTTTAAGCTGCCATTACGACCTAGCACAGTAAACCTTTTGCCAGGCCCGAACCTTCCTTTTTAATACATAAAAGTCACCCCTAGGTTTGGTCCTGAGCAGCCCAGAGGATAGGGTGCAATGTATTTAAAAAGTATGAAATGCACTTTTAAGTTATACATGTCCTGGTAGTTAAAAACACTTAAATTCGTTTTTTATTACTGCAAGGCCTACCTTTGCCATAGGATAAAATTGGAGTTACCTATTATATTTCATAACTGTAATTTCCATACAGGAACAGGCTACCAGTTCATGTTTGCTGTCCTTGGAATTGGAATTTAAAATCCTAATGTAAGGTGAAGTTAGATTTTAAATTACAATTTTGAAACTGCCACTTTTAGAATGTTGGCATTTTCCTGCCTTAGCCAATTGGTGTCTTCAGCCTGTCTCTGAGTCAAATGAGTCAAATGACTGAGTGAAGCTGACAGTTGGGCTTTGTGTATTCCTCCCAGACCAGGGGTATTCAAACTTGGAGGTGGGCCCCCCTAGGGGGACCTCAGTTGATCCCGGGAGGGTTCCAGGCTATGGCCAAAATAAGCATTATGCTCTGTAATGGGCCATCACTAACATCTTTTTTCATTTATATCCTAGCTGGGAGTGTGTCAAAAGAGAAGGGACTCCAACTATTCTTCAAAACCCTCAGCCACACACTGTGGATACTTTTTATAGAAACAATTTATTAGAAAATTGTGAAATGTTTTTAGGGAGGTGCGGTGATTTTATTTTCCACTAGGGGGGATGCGGCATTAAAAAGTTTGAAGACGACTGTCCTAGACAGTCACGCACGATGGGGAGCATAGTTGTGACTAGTTGGGTCATCACTGGCAGAGAGGATCTGGGCCCAGCACCAATTACACTTAAATAGGCTGTATCCTGTCTCCACACAAGAGCTGCATACTACTTTGGATTCAGGGCCAGGAAGACAGGGCACCTTTGCACTTCAAAGGCATGCCACTAGAAGTTTCTCCCTACTTCAAAGGCACAACTGGATATAAATACTGGACCTCAGACACCAACTCTTCAATACACTTCTGGACCTGTGGATGCGGTGAGGATGCGGTGATCTGCCAGGAAGAAGGGTTGTTGTGCTGCTAAAAAGACTGCTTCTCTGATGGACTGCTACCTTAAAGGAACTAATGCCCCGCTGTACTGACCTGCTGCAGTAAGAAGAGAACTGGACCTGCAACTTCACCCTTGAACCTATAACACCAGAGTGACTCCAAAGGCTAGTCTGCTGTCCTCCTGATCTGAGCCTCAGGGAAATAAAAGGCTCCCTAACATCCTGCTCAGCCCCTGGACCCAGCTGCAGCAAGTTCCTGAAATGCAGGTGGTGCCCCTCAGGTCCTGGACCCTTGGTGTGGCTCAGAGAGATGAATTCAAGCTTATGAGCTCTTCGCGACCACAAACAGAACCGTTCGCACGAGATCTTGCCACTCGTACAAAATTCTATGGGAAGCTCTGGCGATGCCTGGACTGCTATTTGCACTATGCCAACAGCCATAATGTTCTCCTCACTCCTCGTGGCCCCTTCCATCGTGAATGGGACTCTTGGCATGAATTTGGGAAGGTAAACTTCAAGGACCCTAACCTGGTGACTGTAGCAGACCTGCACTCCATCATAGTGGGACTCAAAGTGTGACTTTGACATTGTCAAACGTGAACTGATATCACTAGTTGGCGCTGTGTGATTTTCTGCCCCATTTCCACCAAAGTCTTTAAAAATTCATATGACCAGTTCTACTGATTGGATATTTGTCATGCAAAAATATGTGAACGTGTGCTCCTGTAGTACGACTTCCCTCACTCATAAATGCTACTGTAAATCAACCCTCTACAGGATGCTGTACACTGACCTGGTGGAGCTATGAATGCCAATTGACAGTCAGCCTACTTCTGCTAATCAATCAATCAGTGACATTTATAGAGCGCACTACATACCCGTAGGGTCTCAAGGCGCTGGGGGTCGGGGGGTGCCGCTACTGCTCGAACAGCCATGTCTTCAGCTTCTTCCTGAAGGAGAGGTGGTCTTGGGTCAGGCGCAGGTCGGTCGGGAGGGAGTTCCAGGTCTTGGCGGCCAGGTAGGAGAAGGACCTTCCTCCTGTAGTCGCTCTTCGGATGCGGGGGACGGCGGCGAGGGCGAGGTTGGCTGATCGGAGGTGGCGTTTGGGAGCGTAGAAGTTGACTCGGCTGTTGAGGTAGCTCGGGCCTTGGTCGTGTAGGGCTTTGTGTGCGTGGGTGAGGAGGCGGAAGGTGATTCTTTTGTTGACGGGGAGCCAGTGAAGGTCTCTCAGATGTCCGGAGATGTGGCTGGTTCGTGGGATGTCGAGGATGAGTCTGGCTGAGGCGTTCTGGATCCGCTGGAGTCTCTTCTGGAGCTTGGCGGTGGTACCGGCGTAGAGGGCGTTGCCGTAGTCCAGTCGGCTGGTGACGAGGGCCTGGGTGACGGTCCTCCTGGTCTCGGTGGGGATCCACCAGAAGATCTTCCGTAGCATGCGTAGGATGTTGAAGCACGCCGAGGAGACGGCGTTGACTTGCCTGGTCATGGAGAGGGAGGAGTCCAGGATGAAGCCCAGGTTGCGTGCATGGTCTGTCGGTTTGGGTGCGGTGCCCAGGGCGGGAGGCCACCAGGAGTCGTCCCAGGCGGAGGGTGAGGAGCCCAGGATGAGGACCTCCGTCTTGTCCGAGTTCAGCTTCAGGCGGCTGGTCGTCATCCACTCGGCTACGTCCTTCATCCCTTCGTGTAGGTTGGCTCTGGCGGCGGCGGGGTCGTTGGTCAGGGAGAGGATCAGCTGGGTGTCGTCGGCGTAGGAGATTATGTTGAGGTTGTGTTGCCGTGCGATGGCCGCGAGGGGGCCTGGTGGAGCTATGAATGCCAATTGACAGTCAGCCTACTTCTGCTAATCTTTGATGGTGGTGCAATTTTTCATTCGCAAGACACATGGACAACTAGCACTTGCTATCAAATGCACACTGCCAGCATAACTCTATGCAAAATAAGGAGGGACAGCCCTTACTGAATGGTGTCTAATGCTCACTGGTCATAGTGGAAAGTGTTGGCCAATACTGTTTGAAGGCAGTGCTCTCAGCTTGTCAAACATAAGTCATGAGCAGTGCAGCCAGTATTTCTGTTACCTTGACTATTAGACCTGGCATCCTTGACGTGCTTTTCCCCTCTCTTTTTCTTACTTCTGACCTCCTGTTTTTGACTGGGTGCTGCCTTTCATTTTTGCTGGTTTTAGAACTCGAGCACTTTACCACTGTTAACCAGTGCTTTAGTGCAAGTGCTCCATGTGTAAATTGTATCTGTAATTGGTTAATCATAATTGGCATATTTGATTTGATTGGTAAGTCCCTAGTAAAGTGCACTGTGTTTGCCCAGGGACTGTAAATAAAAATCTACTAGTGGGCCTGAAGCACTTATTGTGCCACCCACGTAAGTAGTCCTGCCACCATGTCTCAGGCCTGCCCCTGCAGTGTTTGTGTGGGCAGTTTTAAAATCCCATGTCGACCTGGCAAGTGCAGACACTTGCCAGGTCCAAACCTTCTTTTACTACCTGTAACACACCCCTAAGGTAGGTCCAAGTTAGCCCAAGAGCAGGGTGCAATGTATTTAGAAGGCAGGACATGTAATGGTGTGCTGTACATGTCCTGATAGTGAAATACTGCCAATTTCATTTTTCACTATTGCAAGGACGAGCTCACCCATAGATTATAATCAGAGCTCCCTTGTAACCTCTTACAAGTATAACTTCCAATTGGAAAGAGAGCACAATTAAAAAATAATTTGTTTTGGGAAGTTAGTTTTTAAATTGTGTGTTTGAAAATGGAACTATTAGAAAGTGGGCCTTTTCTTGCTTTACCATTCAGTGCCTCTGTCTGCCTGTGGAATCCACGTCTGAGGGAGGGTGAAAGTTGGGCTGTTTATACATTCACAGTAGATAGTCATGTCAAGGGAGCTGAGCTGTGCCCTGCTTATCCTGACAGCCCATTACCAGACTGATTGGTCTTCCTGAGCTAGATTGGTGGGAGAAGCAGTCACTGACACCTGGATAGGGTTGTGCCTGTTCACACACAAAGCTGTCTCCACTCCCCTGCAGTATGCCTAGAGCCAGGTCAGGGAAAAGCAGTGTCTTGTGCACTACAAAGACTTTCCTTTGAAGTTTGCCTACTTCAAAGGCAGAAACTGGTATAAGTACAGGAGCTGTGTCACCATAACTTTGGAACACTTCTGGATTAAGAGAACATCCTGCCAGGAAGAAGAGCTGGATGCTGTAGGGGCGACTGACACTCTGCTTGTTGCATTGCGTGCTGGCCTGCTGCATGCTGCTTCTGTCCTGGGAGTGAAAGGACTGGACTTTGCTTTCTACATCCTGCTTCCAAGGTTCTCCCAGGCCTATTGCATGCTTGTATCCTGTTAAGCAGTATAAGGCTTATCAAATACTTCATCTACCAGTAACTGGGCTCTTCTGCTGAGTGTCCTGAATTACCAAGTGGTACCAAATCCAGTTCCTGGGCCCTGGGAAGTGGAATCTGGTAAATCTCAGAAGAAGATCGACACGTCGACTCTCAGCACCTGACGTACGGCAGGAAGGTCACCACAACCCGAGTCCCGAGTCCCATGTCATGGACGTCGTTGGCACATGCTGCGACTCCAACACAGGCCCGCTCTGCGGCTCAAGAAATCAACACATCACCTTCGTGGCAGTGATTTCGACGCAGTGCCTGTTCCGCTGCTGCCGCATCGACATAGCGTGTCTTGATTTTCAACACAGAGCCCCTGTGCACCAAGTTCTTCATTGACGTGGCCTAGCAGTAAGGAACGAAGGCTGCATTCTGGAGACTGTCGCATCACGTCCCCTCACAGTAAGGAACTGACGGATCACCTCCCATGTAGGTAAGGAACCGACACAACACCTCCCCTGCGCTGCAGTAAGGAACCGATGCATTACCTCAACTGGCAGTAAGGAACCGACGTATCCCCTCACCTGGGAGTAAGGAATAGATGCATCGTTTAGCTTTTCCAGTGCCTCACTTCCCCGTGCCTGTTTTGGTCTTTGAATGTTAATGCATCCCAGGTACTTTGTGATAAAAGTGACACATCCATAATTTCCTATGGACTGAACTATTTTAAACCTTTTATAAATGATATCTGGACTTGTGTATGTTGGATTTTGTTGTTTTGGTCTTGAATTTTTCAGATGATTATAAAATTAATTATTTTTCAAAACTGGTGTGCTGTTCTTTCGTAGTGTTTTCTGTGTTACTGTGTGTGTTTGTACACATGCTTTCCACATTGCCTGACTGCTCATGCCAAGCTACAAGGGGGGTAAGCAGGGATTATCTTAGCTGTGTTATAACCTTACCCTGACCAGAGTGAGAGTCCCTACTTGGACAGGGTGCAAAGCACTGCCAACTAGAGAACTCCATTTCTAACATTGGCATTATGAGACATTTAGCCCTCTTTCTGTAAACGCGAAATCACAACTACAAGTCCAAGAATCCAACCAGAAAACACAGGCTGGATGAATTACTGATAAGGGACCGGGACCCACTGAGAGTCCCGTTGGAGGATGGGCCATAAAACTAAGTGGCTGTTCTCAGTGGCTGCAAAAAGGCAATCTACCTGCAGCTGTATGCCTCCATCTGGTCAGAGCATCACTCTCTATAATATGCAGTTACAGAAGTTAATCTCACAGATGAATACATTTATGCCTAAAATAAATGAATATACTTGCTAGTGTGGTTCGCAGTAGGGTGATTGCCTTGCTGTCTAATTGGGATGTAATGTAGTGCAGACAATGTATGTATGTACTCCCTTATATTCTCATACTTATAATACCATTTGTAAAAGTATTAAGTAGTACAGTACTGAAAGTACTCACATTTTATGGGGCTGTGCTTCTTAGACACTTCCCTCGTTAATACTGACAGCATCAAAATGCATTTCTCCAATTTGTTGTGTTTTTATAGAATATCCATTTATAGAATAGATACATTGCTAAATTAACACCTGATCATATTCCGCCTGGTGCAGTACAGGAGGCCAGATAACAACTCTCACCCAAACTAGCGACATAGGCATATCCGCTCAGGTGTTGCTAGTGTCCTGCTCAGAGGACCCTGTCTCTCAGCATTGTTCCTGGCGAAAAATATGAAGCTAAAAATATCTGCAGTTCTGCTGGCTGAAGAGTGCCGATGATGTGGCATTTCCTGTCGCTGCTTGAGGCTTTCTAGGGGACATGTGCTTGGAGTAGTTTAAAGACAGACGGCCGTGTCACATAAAGTTCACTCAGTCTCTGTTATTTCACTGTATTCAGGAGTCACTGTTTCAGCACCAAACCCTCTTTGTAGCTTTAGTGCTTCTTTCTGTGGCACTGTTTGCACAGCAATGGTATCATTTGTGCTGCACCTCATATTTTCTTGAAAAGTTTACCTTAATGTATTTTTTCATTAACTGCACGTATCATTAACTTGTAGTTTAAGTTTGAAGCATTAACTTTCATTTCTTCTGCTGTTTTTTTGTTTTGTTTTTAAAGTAAGTCTACTCTTTCAGACTTGAATTTAGGGGCATATCAACAAGGGCTTTATCTCTGCTTTTTTGGCTTTAAAAGACAAAAAAGCAGAGATGAAACTAGCACCCTATTAACAACAGGGTGCTAACATGCAAATTTGCATGTTAGCACCCTTTTACTCTACGCTTCCCCTTGCATCTCTAATGAGATGCAAAGGGGGCGTTCCAGAGTAAAATAATAGGAGAAATGTCGCTAAGCGACATTTCTCCTATTATCAAGAATATCGCTAACCCTGTTAGAGACAAAAAAAGCAGCGCTAACCGCGGTTAACGCTGCTTTTTTACGTCTGGTATTTTTCTGACTTAGCCATGATATCCTATGGAAGGAGGATATCATGGCTAAGTTTGTCTGTCCCAATCACCAAGCTAACGTGAGATTATCGCTGGGTTTCCAGCGATAATCTCACATTAGGCAGTTAGCGTGAGGATTTTTATCGCTGAGGAGATAAGCGTTGCTAATAGCACGCTATCTCAGCGATAAAAATCAACGCTAGCCGGCGATAATTATCCCAGCGCTAAGTGCGCTTAGCGATAATTATCGTCGGTTGTTGTTGATATGCCCCCTGGTTTCCCAGCTTTGAGGGCAACCTCGCCAGCCGTAGACTACATCCTCCTCTCTGTTGGCTCTGCCTCACAATCCTAGGTGACCAAACCGTCATTGAGCTACACTGAACATTTCCAGTGTAGGGCTATTTGTCAATTAACATTACGTCCAAGTATACATTGGCTGTATTTCACGAATTTCCATGATTCTCTTCTATGAACTTTGATTTTACATTTACTTTATGGCTCATGTTTGTACTTGATATTCTAACAGTATTATAGTGTGCGGATAATTGGAAGCAGCATTGCAAGATTGACATTAGTTGTTTCTTAAATGGAAAGTGGAATGTGTTGTGTCCTTTAAAAATATTACTGAGTATATTTGTTTATGATGGGTGCTTCTTTGTATGGGGGTTCGAAATTCACGCAATTGCCGGTTGCATAATTACGTGCAATTTGGGGCATTTCGTGAGATCGCACAAAATTATGTGCACTACTGCAAACTCAGAATTTAGAACTTTTTTGCACAAAGTGCCTCGTGTCCATTTTGAACGAGAGGAGGCATTCTGCTCTAAAAACAGTTCTATTTTGCACATGAACAGCAGACGTTCCTTTTCTCTTTATCCACTTTTTAGGTCGAGCTTTCAAGACCTCTTGTATATACTTTAGTACGTGTACTTTGTGGGCTCTGAAGATCAGCCAAAGGACTTGTCTGCTTCCACTTCGGGACATTTTTTTTCTGTTCAACTGCCACTATTTAACTGTCTTGATAGAAAACGACCAGTAAAGGTCAGTAAAATACCAGAATTGCTTTCTGCTTGTTCAACTGCCTCTATTTAACTGTCTTGATAGAAAACGACCAGTAGAGGTCAGTAAAATACCAGAATTGCTTTCAGCTGAGGGACTTTATTTTTTTATTTTTCTGGCAACTGCCTCCATTTAACTTTCTTGATAGAAAACGACCAGCAGAGGTTAGTAAATTACCAGAATCACCTTAGCATTCTCTAGATTCCAGTCCATAAAAATTGTCTTCCACGAGCACCCATAGACATTAATATTTTTTGCAAATCTTGTATTTTCAGTGATATGACCACCGAAGGCCCTGATTTTATATTAAAAACAGGGCTTTGGAATATACAATTTCCAGCTGAAAGGCAATATTTCTCACGATGTGTTCCCATACCTGGCGTGTCACGCAATTTGGTGTTTACTTTCCCTCCATGTTAAAGAACAGTAGATGTTTCAGCACCCAGGCTATTGTGCTGCATAGCTAAATACATATAAGGTCCCAAAGGTGAGACCGATTGCATTGCAAATGCTTGTTTCTGATGCTCCCAAGGAAGGTTTTTCCCCGGCACTGACAGAAAATGACGCGACATGGCGTAATGGTATAATTTGGGATATTTTATGTAAAACCATAACAAGAAATGTCAGAAGTTACACACAATTATGCCAGCATTATTACAATTTAGCCAGGGCCTATTCTTTTTCCGATAGTGATGTTATTTCTTTTATTGGTTACTAGCTATTTCAATAAGATACGAGTTTCATCTTACAACTGTGCAAAAAACTGTTCATTGAAGTGCAGTAAGCAACAACAGTGACTATGAAGATTACTACTGTTGAAAGTATTCCAATTACCCTGGCAGCAGCAACAACAAATAATACATGATGTAGTGCAATTTAGTACTAACATAAAGTGCTGTGCAATTGACTCAAAACCAATTCAAATTGTGCCAGCCTGATTCAGCTACCTACCCCGCACCTATCTGATCATGCCTGTACCATGCCTTCAATATTTCAGTTATTTCACCATGTATGTTTATTTCACATGTCAACATCAAACAAGGCAAACGGGTGTGATTTGCTTTCTTTTTAAACTAATGCTGCATATTCTTTGGTTGACTTCACATACAGTAAATGAGTAAATGCTAAGGTTTGATATAATAAGAAAAACATTTTCTATGCAACAATTATGCTTATTAAATGAAGTGCGATGGGTAGGCTGACTTGATTAAAGTTAAATATGAGGTAAGTCTTCATGTACTAAAGCTTCACAAGACACCTTCAAAATGTACAAATTCAAAACATCGCCCAGTGAACCTTGCTCGATAAGTGCATGCAGATTCTAAGGGGCTGATTCACAAAGAGCCTCCGCACTCGTGGCGGAGGCTCTGCAGTCATGGGGGAGTTCCGCACTCGAGGTGAAATCTCCGCATTGAGAATTCTCATTGCGGAGATTCTGTCCCGAGTGCGAAGACTCCTCTACGACTGCGGGACCTCTGCCCCAAGTACAGAGGCCCTTTGTGAATCAAGCCCTCAATTTCTGGAGTCAGTTGCTGCTGAAACCGGAATTCCATGAGAGACACCAATTATTTTAAGTAATCCAAAGCTAAAGTACTAACTAAAACAACAGACACATATAACTCTGTATTTTCTCGGTCATTTGAAGTTCTTACATATGACCACCTTCTATGTGAGCCATATCCAGTTTGATAATATACAAAGTAGTTCTTACAAAATTTTATAGTTTTATTTAGGTGTCATGCACATCGTGTCTGTGACAACAATGAACATTATGTGTATTTTGAGTAAATTTGTCATTGTGCAAAAATCTGTAGCTCACAATGCTTGGTCGCAAAATTTGGTTTTGAACATCTGATCATGACAAAAAAACGATACAATTGACCATCAAAATGTAACTGTGAAAAATACATAAGACAATACAGTCGCACCAAAAATTACCGACTGCACAAACACAGTTAATGGAATAAATCCACAGACTGCAGAAAATCTACATGAGATTACGTTTGCCTGATTAAAGACTGGTCACAACTCTATCTACAAAAACACTAAGAGGGTGAGGGAATATCACTCTTGTTCCCCCAGGGTTAAGTCAGTTAAACAACTAAAGAGTGACAAGGGAAAAAGAAGGAGCAAAAAAACACGGGCAAAAACCAAAAAGAATTGTTAAAAGAACCCTCACTCACCAACCTAGTTGGTGACATGCTTCATCATCGGGTTCCCACCAGAGAGGCCGAGTGCCTCTCTGGTGTGCTACAACGTCTGAGTTACAGCGGAGCTGGTTTTTGAATGTGGAGGGGAGTGGAATTAAAAGGTAAATGGTTTTAACCATCAACTAATTTAATGTCGGCAAACCAAAGACCAATAAAAACGTGAATTGGGCAAGTTCTGGCTTGTTAGGTTAACCAGAGCTTAACCAATTAGTGATAAGGTCGACATGACATGTTTCTGCTTAAATTTGCCCAATTGGCTAAGCTTTCATCAGGACCACAAGGGTCTCCACGGCGGTATGCGCACGCTAAGGCGCACCCTAACCTGTGGAGATCGAAATGGTAAAACTCACGGTTTTACCGAATAGCCATCCTAGTATTTCCGGGGCTATAAATGTCTGAAAAGGAAGAAGACAGACGTAACATATATAAAAACATAAAGAGACATAATTTTGTCGGTTTACATTTATTTCAATTTTGCTCGTTTTGGTGAATAAGCAATTTGATAATCCCGTGTTGTGGAGCGGGAGTGGGTGTCTCAATAGCAATTGTAGCTTGAAACGCTAAAAAACGAGTGATTACTCGTCACAGAAAAAAGGGGGCTCATAGAGGTATTCTCCATAAGACCCTGTGCACTATTTGTGTCTGCATTCGATTACATTTATGTGGTGTCAGGGTTATTGACAAAGTGCAATCGTAGTAGCTAATATGCCACTGTGTATGCCGTAGGAATAGCGGACTCGTGCAGTGATAGGCATGCTGTAAACAAGCGTCTGTGGTGTTTGCCAGGCGCCGTTTGCTCCAGAGCATGTCTAGCGATTACAAATTAGTTGTGAAAAAACAGCTGCATGGATAAAAAAGGGGGTTAAAATCATCTTACTTAAGTACTCGATGTTACTAACATCATGGGTCCGGGAGGGGGGTAGTGAGCTATAGTTTCTGTCAGAATGGAAGACAAAAATTAGAATGTTGCGTTCTCTACAAGAAATAAGACGAACGCAACTAGTTTCTAGCCAAGGAAAGGTTCCCCAACTTACTTCCATGCTCGCACACTCCCGCAGTCAGCCTCGATCAGTCCTCCTCGGCCCGGATATTAGTGAGTGAATGAGGAACGCGGAAGTAAATACTCCGTGGTTCCAGTCACGTGGTTCGTTTAGGCGTATGGGTGTGCGTGATGCATTCCGTGTATGTAAAGAGTAAGGAGACCTGCTCGTATTGGTTCATCCTTCGTAATGGACAAAATGAACCGGCGTACATAGTTCGCCAGGCGAAAGATGCTAAAAATGACCATGTTGTTGGTTAGGGGGGATACCTAGAGGAATACACCGATTAGAAGGGAACCCATTAAAGTGTTGTGAATACGCTTTGTATGTTTGAAAAACTTCGTGAAAGCGTTCAATTTAGTTCTCCTCTGTCATGTGAATTTAGAAATGGCATTTATGTTCTACAGATTTATAATACTCCCAGTAAACATGATATTAACAACTGAGTTTAATAAATCTAAAAAACGCCATTTTACAGGGGGAAAAAAACAGAAAACGTAAATAGCCTATTTTAAACTGTCAATGACTAAGGGCAGGCCTTGTCACCATGAAGTTGGAATGATGGGGAAGTCTAGTGACAGCGAAAAATGGCAAATCAAAGGCATTTAATGTGGAGAGAGCTGCACGGAGGCTATTTTAGGTTATAACGTTACAGTGGCTTGTTAGGATCTGTAATTCAGTGTTTTAATATCGAACTCCAAGGAATATTATCATTCAAACCCTGAAGATGTGTCGATAAACGATAGATCCAACGTTGCTCTTTTTCGAATAGTAATTGTTGGGTGTATGGTCCAGGCTTCAGTTTCTCAATGATTGTCCACTTCATATCATTTGGTGTGTGGTTTAGCAGCAAGAAATGTTCAGTCAGTTTTGTGCTCTGCTTGCGACAGCGAATGGTGCTGCGATGTTCGCAGATGCGTTGCTTAATCTTCCTGCTAGTCATGCATTCTCTGTATCCATTGCTTGCCTTGTTCCAACGCCAAATACTTCGAAGGTGATGTAAGATGGCAGACACTGCACGATCCGCAGGGGTAATGGCCAACAATAGGGGGAAGACCCCAAGCACTGACGATGGATTGGTCCTGGTTTCTGTCCGGAATCTTCGGACGGGTATGTACCAGGGAATCTTTAAGGCTTAAGTATTTGGCGTTGGAACAAGGCAAGCAATGGATACAGAGAATGCATACCAATTGCAATTCCACTGATGTGGTATACTTAATCACTTGTTCATGCGGACTGAAATATGTCGGCATGACTAGCAGGAAGATTAAGCAACGCATCTGCGAACATCGCAGCACCATTCGCTGTCGCAAGCAGAGCACAACCTAAAAATAACCTAAAATAGCCTCCGTGCAGCTCTCTCCACATTAAATGCCTTTGATTTGCCATTTTTCGCTGTCACTGGACTTCCCCATCATTCCAACTTCATGGTGACAAGGCCTGCCCTTAGTCATTGACAGTTTAAAATAGGCTATTTACGTTTTCTGTTTTTTTCCCCCTGTAAAATGGCGTTTTTTAGATTTATTAAACTCAGTTGTTAATATCATGTTTACTGGGAGTATTATAAATCTGTAGAACATAAATGCCATTTCTAAATTCACATGACAGAGGAGAACTAAATTGAACGCTTTCACGAAGTTTTTCAAACATACAAAGCGTATTCACAACACTTTAATGGGTTCCCTTCTAATCGGTGTATTCCTCTAGGTATCCCCCCTAACCAACAACATGGTCATTTTTAGCATCTTTCGCCTGGCGAACTATGTACGCCGGTTCATTTTGTCCATTACGAAGGATGAACCAATACGAGCAGGTCTCCTTACTCTTTACATACACGGAATGCATCACGCACACCCATACGCCTAAACGAACCACGTGACTGGAACCACGGAGTATTTACTTCCGCGTTCCTCATTCACTCACTAATATCCGGGCCAAGGAGGACTGATCGAGGCTGACTGCGGGAGTGTGCGAGCATGGAAGTAAGTTGGGGAACCTTTCCTTGGCTAGAAACTAGTTGCGTTCGTCTTATTTCTTGTAGAGAACGCAACATTCTGACAGAAACTATAGCTCACTACTCCCCCCCCAGACCCATGATGTTAGTAACATCGAGTACTTAAGTAAGATGATTTTAACCCCCTTTTTTATCCATGCAGCTGTTTTTTCAGAACTAATTTGTAATCGCTAGACATGCTCTGGAGCAAACGGCGCCTGGCAAACACCACAGACGCTTGTTTACAGCATGCCTATCACTGCACGAGTCCGCTATTCCTACGGCATACACAGTGGCATATTAGCTACTACGATTGCACTTTGTCAATAACCCTGACACCACATAAATGTAATCGAATGCAGACACAAATAGTGCACAGGGTCTTATGGAGAATACCTCTATGAGCCCCCTTTTTTCTGTGACGAGTAATCACTCGTTTTTGAGCGTTTCAAGCTACAATTGCTATTGAGACACCCACTCCCGCTCCACAACACGGGATTATCAAATTGCTTATTCACCAAAATGAGCAAAATTGAAATAAATGTAAACCGACGAAATTATGTCTCTTTATGTTTTTATATATGTTACGTCTGTCTTCTTCCTTTTCAGACATTTATAGCCCCGGAAATACTAGGATGGCTATTCGGTAAAACCGTGAGTTTTACCATTTCGATCTCCACAGGTTAGGGTGCGCCTTAGCGTGCGCATACCGCCGTGGAGACCCTTGTGGTCCTGATGAAAGCTTAGCCAATTGGGCAAATTTAAGCAGAAACATGTCATGTCGACCTTATCACTAATTGGTTAAGCTCTGGTTAACCTAACAAGCCAGAACTTGCCCAATTCACGTTTTTATTGGTCTTTGGTTAGCCGACATTAAATTAGTTGATGGTTAAAACCATTTACCTTTTAATTCCACTCCCCTCCACATTCAAAAACCAGCTCCGCTGTAACTCAGGCGTTGTAGCACACCAGAGAGGTACTCGGCCTCTCTGGTGGGAACCCGATGATGAAGCATGTCACCAACTAGGTTGGTGAGTGAGGGTTCTTTTAACAATTCTTTTTGGTTTTTGCCCGTGTTTTTTTGCACAACTCTATCTATCCATATCAAAACTCACCATAGTGTGTATATCCAAAATGTAAACATAATATCCGCAAAAAGTTAGGAATGTTCATGTTATACTGTAACTATCATGTACGGGAATATCCAAAGCTTTTCTTAAAGCAATTACACAAAACACATTAAACTCTGTTCCTCAATCAAATCCCTCAGGGACATGAGGCGAGCCTCTGAATAAATCAACGTTCCACTTGCAAATTCAAGTTGCTAAAATATCCTCTTTTCTGGGAAAGCAAATGTTTTTAAATAACATATTGGGATGGGTATATACCCTGCGTTATGTACAGTCATGTTGACCCTCTCTTGAGTCCCCTACTGGGTTTTTGAATTTAGCTATAGCCTCACACTAATCTAGTGTTTATGCAGAGGGCCTGGCTTGTCTCTTGATTGACAGTGGACTACCAACCCTGTTCTGAATTTAGTACAAAGAACAGTGGTGGCAACATACCTTGTTTTGTGAATCCATAGTTATAACCAGACTTTTTTATCTTTGTGATTGGAGTGGAAGCCTTCTGCCACACTGGTGTAAAGGTTTACTTGTAAGTGCTAACTGAGATCCTATCACTAACATCCCAGGTGTTTGTTGTGCATATTTTTGTATGTGGCCTGCATCGTACTTGCATTGTGTGAGTGAGCCAGCGTGATGAAGGACTGCTGGATCCATTTTCGATGCCCCTGGCCTTGCCTTGTGAAAAAGATGGTGGTGAGATTGTTTTCATAGACTTTGGGAGTGTATTGCTGCCATTAGTAAAGTTGGAGGAAGGAGACCTAGATACTGAAGTGAGGTGAAAGGAGACAAGGCTCCTTTAATAATTCAATTAGGCTCTTTGCTGAGAGGGTCTGCACATTAGTCCTCCTGTAGCGCTGTCGTTTGGTAGATGGTGGGGGGTGAATAGTTGGACTGCAGTCGCTGTCGTTCATGGTGAAATGGACGCCTTTGATGAGGCCAAATGCAAAAACAACAATTGATGGACTGAATGCAGAAAAATGTCATACATTCACCCCAGTACAGAGATCTGGGACTAAATCCATCGTTTTTTTGCTCACCCTGCCATTCCAGTTTGGACCCAGCCATATGCAAATCAGTCTTGACCCTGCGTCCAATGGGAACAGTCCAGACCGAACTGCAAGGCTAGGTCCTCCCTGGACTGGAAACAAGCATCCTAGGACCGGTTTCGGGCTTTTGTCTTTCCATCGATTACAGTTCAGTGTGACTGATGACAGGCAAGTGAAAAAGGTTCATACTTCTTTGGGCCTCTGGTGTGGGTACCCCAGGCTGAAGACTACTTTACTGTGAGAAACATCGCTCCACACAAAGGCTGTGTCTGGAGAGCAGCTTTGAAAGCACATTTGACCAGAGAACCGCCCAAAGCTGGTTTTAAACATGCAGACAATGGATCCACACCTCCTGTCTGCTTTTCATGTATAACAATAGGATTCGTTGTCCTACTTGTTATTCCAATTCCATGCACTCTATGACCAAGATAGAGAACCTGAGCTGGTGTCTGCCTCACAGGAAGCATCTGAAGGGTGAGGGGACCTCACCTTAAGTGTTGTCTTGCTGGAAGAAGCTGTTTGTCTACCTTGAGGTACCTAGAAGCCAACCTGCCTCATGAGAGACTGATGGTCATTTCATCCTGGTCTAACTAGACATTTAGTCATACCTACATTATACCTACATATTATTTTATACATGGACGAATAATGGCACACATGTTGAGCAAAAAAGAACACTTAATTTATGCCTATTTGAAAAAAAGTTTAAAGTAAATCTTTAGCCTAGACTTATGTTTATTATGCTAGTAGAACTCTGAAAAAATAATTATGTGATTTCTCAAAAATTACCATTTAAGTTGAAATTGGAATTTGTACAAACCCATAATTTACCTGTCAAATCCACAAAATCAGCAATGTATCTTGCACTGGCCATCTGTAACTCCCTGTCCTTACAAAGCACAGTACTATACAGGCATTGAAAAACAAACCCAAAGTAAGTAACAATGGCAGTAGATGTGCTTTTCTACTGTCTAAGCACTTCATTCCTGACTATTTAATTGCAGTAATTGAACCTTACTAAGCAGGCATTCCTAAGTGTTTCTTTGTTTGCAGTTTGAATTCGACAAGGTCAATGTTAAGTACATATACAGCATATCAAGGAACCCTCACATACTTTGTTTTGGGAGCAGGTGCTAGTGTCTCCTGCATAATTACCAAACTATTAATTACATAGCAGGTTTTTCGTTCTTCAGACAGAAGAGGATTTGAGTTTTTGTTCCGAACCTTCGAATATCAGCTATGCATATTTTACTAGTTATTTGCTGTGCCTTTGCTTCTCATTTAATATTTATTGTTTATTTTTATTATTTTTTGTAATAATTGTTTAAGTGCATTAAATGGCAAACAACAGGACCAAATCTTACATCGTAACAGTGGACAAGTTTTCTAAATGTGCAGATTTTTTTGTATGAGAAAAAAATAGAGTCTAATATGACATTAACCAAATGTTTCGATATCAAGGCCACAACATTATTCTCCTTGTCAGGCTATTTACTTGAGGATCTGTAATCTGGGAAGATGGTAGTTGATCTAACCTTAGTCACAGACATGTCCTAATCATTAGCAGACATTTCATTTGGTTGAAATTCTGCACATAGGCATGTCCACTGTACATGAAATGTATGTTTCGAATAATTTACTTCCTGCTGTCAAGGTACTGTCCCCCCTACATACAAGACAAGCTATTTAGATACATTACAGAGAAGTTTTTAAAATCAGACAGCCATATGCCATTGAAAATTCCCAAAATAAAGCTATATTTTAGGAGATATTGGAGATTTTCCTTTGTGGGCCCATGGAGTTGGAATTCCCAAAGCACATTAAACATAAATTGACCTTCATAGGGTTCAGGAAAGTGGCAAAACATTCATATGCAATCTTTCAATCCAAGTCACCAAGTGGGCTTCTTTCGTGAGCTGTATATTAACTCATTGTACAGAATCAGATTGAATACTGGATGCCATTGCACGCACAGATGTGTACATAGTGTATTAAAGATACATTAAAGAATTAAGGCTTAGGGTCTAATTTATACCTTGGCAGGCAGGGCATTCCATCACAAACCCTCTATCTGCTTTATTCTGAGATAGGAGGACTGTCAGTTTTCCAACAATGCTGTCCCCACTTTCCCAACTGGCTCCATCATTGGAAAACTTACTCTGATGTCTTAACAGAGTAGGGGACCATCAAAGTAAACACATTATACTGCCCAAATTATTTAGAGCAGAGAGTTTGATGTCTTTTTCTTTCTCCATCCACACCAGGAAAAACTTGGTGGTCATGGACAACAAAAACTATAATAATCTTCACACCGTGGGAGAAAACTCCCACGGTGTAGGGGTTGTTGTTTTTTTCCAGAAACAAACTCCACCTATTGGAACTTGTTTCTGATAAACAAAAAGGTTTGTTAAATGGTCAACAAATAGATAGGAGCCATCCGCCAAACTTGTAGTGACTCTGAGGAAACGCTATGACAGTGGTTCCTCCAAAGGCACAGAGATCACCACTGGGCTTGTGGCGTTCTCTAATTTTGGCTGGTGGCAATCCATCAGTGTGGTAGACATAATGTCTTCCGCCACGTTGACAGATGGCAGTCAGGTGAGGGGTTTTCTGGTGAATCTTCTTTTTCATTTTTGCTACAATACTGTGATTGTACTCAGCAACAAAGGACTCAATGTGTGAGACTTTTAAAAGATTTTGTGCCTTCTAATAGAGGAATCTAATGTAAGACAGACAATGTCCTCTTGCATTTGCCTTATCACTGGCAGATTACTATTTCTAACTACGTTCATGAATGAAAGGTTTGTGATTGCAATTAAAATTTTCATGACTCCCAGACAATCTAGAAATTGGTAAGTTTTTCAAGTGAGACAAAGAGTAATAGCAAATCTGGTGGTGATGGTCACTCATTCATCACAGTTCAATATGATAGAGGAATGCCAAAAAGGTCTCAATTGACGGTTGCATAAGTCCACCAAAGAGCTTAGCCATACCATATTGCAGATACAGGGAAGTTTCCCAGGAGTAGACATACAACCGTTGAAGATTATTTTCCCATAGAGAATCTAATATAATGTGATCACTTATCCTATGAATAATTATTAAACATTCACATTCATTCAGAAATACAAAATCCAGAGTTGACCTCAGTGGCTAAAATATTTGTTGAGTCTGGTACATTTTAGAATGTATAACCGCCAATCCATATACAAGATTTTCCATAATTCAGACCTAAAACATGTCAAAAGGCTGGCTGCAACTTAATTATCATATCTTCATTTTCAGAAACACCGGGGTGATATACACATAGCTCAGATTATAAAATATTCCTGGAGTTTCAATTGATGATATCTTTAGTATAAAATGATGTACCACAATAAGCTCTATCCCGTTTTTCCCTGCCGGCAGAGCAATAGATAGCCTTCTTGTTAGGCAGATCAAAATCATTATTCGCTGATGTTCCTTGAAACATTGCTACATCAAATCTTCCACACATGTCTGCAAATCACTATGATCTAGATGCTTACTAAATATTGCAAGGTTCTAGGAAGGAAATGCTGAGGAGGAGATCCACAGTGGTCTGATATGTGCTGAGAGATTTTTCAAGAACTTGGTTCACCAGTCTTCAATAGTGAAAATCAGGTTTGCATGGAAAATCTCCAGTTTTCAGAAATAAATTATCATTATTACAATATAAACCATAGCATTCCAGTATACAACAAAACCGTTGCAGCTCGATGGAAATGGAATTGCAAAAAAATAATTTTATCCACAGTGCTCTATGCTGATGAATAGCAAATACTATGAAACATGTCCAGGGAGGTCCAGCGCTGGCTGTGCAGACATTCCACTTTGGCCTGCCCTGGCTGTGGTACAGAATCTGAAGAGGTTTTCCATATGGTATGGACATGTCCTGTAATTTCGGGTTATTGGGAGTATATGGTGGGATACATAGAAACTGCTATCGGCAGTGCAGAACTGCACAGAACTGCAGCCTATTTCTTGGACCTTTATACATGGTCCAGGAGGCACAAGATGGGTAGTAGGTTCCTTGACCTAGCCTTTGTACTGACCAGAAAAGTGATAGCATGTGCTAGTGATAGCATGTGCATAGAAAGCGATAGAAGACTGCTCCTTTGATAGATGGATGGGGGACGATATTCGATGGGCCAGGGCTGACGGTAAAGTGCTTATGGGGGAAGTGTGCAGATATGCCCAATTGTGGGGATGTGGAATGAGGTTGACATTTGAATGTATTCACAATATGAAGAGGATGCAACATCCGAGACCCATTGCAGCATGTTGGAGGAAATGGGCTACCCAGCTGCCTAAAGGATTGAAATCTGAATAGATGGTAATAGAAGTATTATTGTTCAACCACATGAAGTTAAATAATTGTATATGTTAGAAAGGTCAACCAAGACACAAGGTTATGGAAACAATACTTGGCCCAGAATATGCTACAAGTTATAGATGTTGATAAACTGCTACTCTGATAATAATCGTAAGGATCGTAACAAGATCTGCAGACTTTAATATACCTGTAATAATAACTCTCTGGTCTACTGCGAAAGGTGGAAACTAAAACTAATAAAACCAAAGTGTACAAAAAAGAATGGATATCACTTGAATTCAAAATATATGACAATTTTAAACAGTATGGAATTTGAAAGGCGTATCTAGATTTTTTTTATAACTATGTACTATATCTGTTTTTATATATTGCATTATGTATTTCAGGGCCTCTATTAGCAATTAAACATGTTTATTATTAGCAATATGAACATCGGATGCAGACATTGGTAAATATTTACCCACTGTACTAATAATCACCTGAACATACTTCCTCTGATTAGATTTTAAAGGTATTCCGCTTAGCTCTCTGTTCAATTACACATTATTGAAATGAATATGCCAAGCAATAATTATTCCTAGAATCTAAATTCTGACACCCTTTACTGAAACAACATTATTTATGAAATTTTAAAGCATGTAGAAATATCAGTGATACATCGAAGATACGCAAAAGGACTTTGATTTCTCACTGTCCAATGATTTTGTTTCAAATCATATACAGATCCAGAAACTTATGACAATGACACACCACTTTATTTGGAATTCATCAGCCAAAAACAGCCCTTATAGCTCTCTCAAATATAAGAATTGATGTAAAAAAATAAAAAAATGAAACATTCAAAAGATAAAAATCCTGTTTCCTTTCCCCAAACAAGACCTACAACTCCCAAATGAATAGAATTCAGTCATCTTGCTAAGTGCTCGGTCACCCAATTTTTGGGCCTTGTCTGAAATAACCAAAACCATAATAAATGAAGATATTAAAAAGCAGAACACCCTAAAAAATGTGTTTGGCATTTGTGGACAAGAGCTGGAAGCATCATATTTACTAAATATGAATAAGATGCTCACTTCCATTCATTGCTTGTCAATATTTCTAAGGTGCTATTCAGAAGGCCTGGCTGGTATCTCTCTGGCCTTAGCTCTGGCATGACTGCTCAGTACTGCACACAGATACTTTAAAACAGGAATACAATACGCAGATTATTTGTCCACGGTCAGCCATGTGATGAGAGCCGGAAATAACTGAATTTCCTCTTGAAAATTAGAAAACAGAGTTTTTTAAGCCATTTATCAGTCACATAAATAGGATATAATCAATATAAATGTAGCCTAATATTCAGAAAATTAGGATTCCAAATCCATTAGGTTAACGGAATTTAAAATAATAGAAATGTTGTGTATATCATTTCTGTACTGAAAATTTCATTGTTACTGTATTTTTGTTGTTGGCTTCTCATCGATATTTTTTAAATAAATATTTTTACATGCAGCTTACCTGTAACCTTTAACTGAGTTGTACGCCTAATTAGCTTGCTTTCATATTTTAGTTCACAGGTATAATTGCCGCTGTCGTCTTTCTGAACCTCACGTATAAGAAGTGTGCTTCCTTTCTGGACAATTGAACTTCTCCACATTTTTGGCTGACATTCCTGAAAGAAGAGACATTTTGTAGAATTTCAAATACATGTCTGCAAATATATTAAATATGTTCTTTCTGTAGTTGAACATTTTCGAATATGTCTGTGAAAAATGTGATACATAGATCAACTAGATAATAAATCACAAAAACAATTTGAGTCAGGTAAGTGCAGTAATTGACCTAAACTCTCAATGCTGTGTTTTATGATTGCATTGGGGCCATAGGTTTAATGACAGTAAAATGATATGAACTTTTTAGAAGACTTGCCATATTATCTTCAATTATAAGGCACAGAGAATGTCTATATGAAACCTCTAGCTGAGTTAGTCTTGCCATATGGGATCCAAATCCTCACATAGGCTGACGATACACAGCTAGTGGTAGCATTAAAACACCAGAAGAACCCTTCAGCTCACCTAGAAATCTGTCTGGAAACTGTAGCCAAATGGATGGACCATTGGTGCCTTAAGCTCAAGGGAGACAAGACTGAGCTAATGATCTTGGGTAATCACGAGGGGCCCGATTCACAGAACTAACGTAAGACAAAATCCTAAACTTACTACCATTTTGGTATTCACAGAAGGCACTTACTCATGTTGGTATTCACAGAAGGCACTTACTCATTTCGGTGTTCACAGAAATTAGGAGTCTTAACTTTAGGACTCCTAAATGCTTTCTGTGAATACCAAAAGTCTTAAAGTTAGGATTTTTCTCAGTTTAGGAGTAGTAAAGTTAGGACTCTTAACTTTAGGACTCGTAAATGCCTTCTGTGAATACCGAAAGTCTTAAAGTTAGGATTTTTCTCAGTTTAGGAGTCCTAAAGTTAGGAGTCCTAACTTTTCTACTCCTACACTGAGAAAAATCCTAACTTTAAGACTTTCGGTATTCATAGAAGGCCCCAATCAATCTGTTTCTGGCATCGGTCCCCAAAATCAAGAGAGACTGCTCCGGGGGCCGCTCTTTCTCTTACAATGCTGCCAGATTATGGAACACCCCTCCCACCCATCTTTGATCAACAGCCCACCATCTTTCCTTTCGGAAGCAACTGAAGACCTGGCTATTCAGAATTTGTCTTAGAACCCCTAATTATGTCTGCTTGCTGTCACTAGTGCTGGGATGCCTGCGGGTAGCTATGCGCTCAACAAATGTTAATTAATAATAATAATAATAATAATAATAATAATAGTTCCTTGCCATAATTAAGACCTCACAAATAAAAATATTCCTGGTAACCTATACTATCCAAACCATAACAAATGATGGAGGAAAGAAAGTCCTTTCGTGGATACAGAAATATCTTGATAGGTATCAGTTTGATCTTATGTGTAAGAGGATCCTCAGAGGGACACTTAAACCTAATAGGAAAATGGAGGAATTTTTGCGATCTTAGTAGGGATCTTATTTACTGGAACTTAGCTGGTCAGTAGACTGGGGCAACTACAACCTTGAAAGCTACAAACAAATCTCATGACGCAAGATGTTTTAAACACAATAAAATATGGAAAAGGTCCATTCAAAGTGCTGAGAGGGCTAGTTTTCATAAGGCTAACCAAAGGAAAAATAGAAAAAGCTATCAGGAAATACTGGTCTTTGGCACTGTAGTAAAAAATAGGGTTCAGAACTCCATCATTCCAGCAGCTCTCTGGGTAGCACATTTTAATTTGCGTGATGATACCTCATAGTTAAAAACCTTGGGCACAAAAGCTCCAATATTGTTCATTCTAATGATGGTGTTCCTTCAAGGACTTTATTCAGTCACTAAAATCAGGAAAAAAACACTTGTCCTCACAAACGCAACTCAACTGCTGTCAATCTAGATTGCTGGACAAAACTACTTGTACCGGTTATGGAAGCAGTTGGGCAGAGTAAAGAAAGTCCCTAAACATAGAGCAAGTGTAACATTGGCCTTTATTTAAAAAGCATTGGCAAAGACAATAGGTCTTCCCTGTGACACCTATTGATTTTGGAAATCTTCTTTTTGCCAGGTAGTTACCATTTTGGTGCCTGCATACTCAGTGACCATCTTGTAATGGTTTACCTAAAACCCCAAATTTCGAATGTTAGTTGCAATGGGTATGCCTTCTTGAAATAGTTTTTTGTTTATTTTAAAACCAACACAAAATGGTCGCTGAGCATGTGTGTGCATTCAAATAACTTTTTTACTTTATTTTAAGGAAAAAAACATTAAACAATTGCCACTGTGCCTGATCCTTCATACACAGCTACACCTTTGAATGATATTTTGTGAGACAAGGAAAATCAATTCCAATATGGCTGCTGTACATGCATGCAGACATATGACTGACATCTTGCTGATGTGCACAAAAGACCCATCTTGGAATGGTATTAAAACTCATTTAAAGATGGCCACTTGCTGATACAGTGCTGGGAAGTGGTGACAGCACAAGGGTTCAAGAAGGACAACCAGGCACAGGTCTGCTCATAGATTTTAAAGAGAGCAAAAGGGTTCAAATGAAAAGGAGGAGCAAGTAGGCAAAATAGTTTCTTATGCACTGCAATATAAGGTTGCAATATCATATGTAGAAGGATACAAGTCCCCAAATCAAAACATGGTTAAAGCAAAATGAACCATGGGCAGGACAAACACGGGGTAAAGGAGGAAAGCCATTAAATCTGGATCATGGAACTGAGATTGAAAAGAAAGGAATGAAACTGACACAAATTTCACCCATATTCTAAACTGGATTCAATAGGTCTGTTAAGCAACAGACAATCTTTAGCCAACATCAAAATGCTACTCCGTCATTGTACTCCTCAATATTAAAGAGTGAGGTTTTCACAATATTTCTGCTGAGTAAAAGTCCTCACTGTTAATAATATGATCCCAATCAATCAAGCATGATTCTTCCAAACCCATTTAGTTACACATTGCAAGGCATGACAGGGCCTATTATGAGTCCCATGGTATATATTGCAGAGGGATTTATTTATAATAAGAGATTCAGTTCCCATACTCCAAATGAGGCATCATATGTGGAATTTAAGTTTTGAGTATCAACGTACATTTTGTTTTTCTTTCAAGATGTTTTTCTTTTTACAGTATGCCAAGTGTAAAACTTTATGTGGCATTTCATAACTGACCAGGCCTATGATTGCTTGAACAAGTCACATTTATGGGCTATGTAGTATGTTCTAGAATTTGATGGGAGCATACTGGCCTATGCTGAAGCTATGCTTGAAGTATCACAAGTAAAAGTAAGATGTGATAGATTATAAATGTACAGCATCTCTTTCTTATAAATTGTGGCGTGAAGCAGGGATAAACATTGGACTTGATCCTGTTCACTTTCTATCTAGCACACATTAAAGACCTGAAGACAAAAGGCCCATGTGCTCATCCCAAACTCAAATAAACAAGATACAGATCTTTGCCATACCCAGACAACATAATTATGGAGAAAATGTTAGACCTTAATCCCTGAAAAATACAAGCACTTCAGTTTGGGTCTTGAAATATAAATTATAAATTGATATTTGTCAATTAGGAAATGGAGAGAGTCAAGAAGTAGCCCCTTCTTAGACATCCTGTTCTGCATGGGACCACAACTGTAGTATTGAGCAGGCCATTGAGTGCACCCACAAAGGTATTCATTTCACTTACTTCATAGACAGAGCACAACAGATAACCAAAGTTACTAAGACTAAAAGGGAACATTGAGAGAGTCAGTAAGTGTTACTGCAACTTCGACTAACTATGTTCTATGCAAGTGTCTAAAAGACCTTTTCTGCAAATTATAACTGGACTAACCATTTGGGGACATACAGAAAAAATCTAAATAGAACTGGTTCAAAATACATTTTTGGGGACACTCTTCATACTTCCTGAGGCATAGGAAGTCATTCAAATAAATTGGACAAATGAAGCAAAAATTAAAAGTAGAGGTAGAATATCAACACTTCAAACAAAATATTCATGGCATGTACACTCAATTATTATTATGCTTGAATATTTAAGCAATATTATTCAAGGGGAGGGGCACTCCTGAGTAGTTATTGACTGGACTGTAGTAACTCCTTTTATAATATTGCTGTTGTAAATCAGACTTTTAAACCCTGGGGTGCAATTCATAAACCTGCTATTAGACGGTGTGTTTTTCATGGTCTACATATGCGGAAGGCTACAAGAAGCACAGATGCTGGATTCTTTATTGCTTAGAAGGCTCCACTAATTTTGCTACTTTTAAATGGATTGTAGTGAACTTCAGGTTTTAAGAGTCATAAAATGCTGCATATAAATAGGGTGATAACAGATTTTAGTCACAATATACATCATTCTCTGTGGTGCCATTTTAATTTTAGAAGTGTGGTGAATTCTAATGTGATTATACTGTTTGAAAAATAATGAGCCACTGCTGGGAGTTGATCATGCATGCTTGTGAGGAAATGCTTTTCACTCATGATATTCTCAAGTACATTATGCTGAGGGCTAAAGAAGCTAAAATGAGGACATCTGATTCCACCAGTTTGTTCAATCCTAAGTGTTCAACTGCAGCTTTACCACAGTGTTCTAAACAACAACTGGAATGCTAAAATTCTATATTCATCACAAAAGTTAGACACACCTGAGTGCCATGTTGCAAGAAAAATGTCTGTAGAATTTAGATAATTTACTATAGAGGATGCTGTGATACATACAGTAAATTAAGAGTATTGTGAGGAAGTGGATCATTAGGGATGGAGGTAGTACACCACAGGTAATAATGGCACTATTCTTGTTAGGTCCAGAAAAGGTTTCAGTAAATTAAACAGAGCTCTACTCTAGTAGGTATGCACAGAACAGCCAGGCTAAACTTAAGAAAATGTGTAAAGCATTTAAGAAGTACCAAAACAGTTTAAAAGTTTGCTTGGAATCGGTAGGTTTTCCTATTACACTCCTTTATCGGAAAACAGTAATCTCCCAGAGATCTTTAATGATACTTATATGAATAACTGGCTAAATGCTGGGATCACTCAAATTGGTTGGTTCTACTCTTCGTTGGGGCTCAAATCATTTGAAGACCTAAGAAATGAGTACATGCTAGAACATAGAGACTTTTTTAAATTTCTTCAGGTTAGAGATTTTTTGATAAAGAAAGGGGGCGGACGCTCAAAATTTCAGAGAATTCAGACTGTTGAAATAATAAAGAGGAACAAAGCAATAAAGATTGGTGAAATTTACGATAGCTTGGTTACCATACTCCCCGATGATATGAATAAATTTGTTGCAAAATGGCAGGAAAAACTGGGGACAACGATAGAGTCATGCGTGAGATCAGACAAACTATCTCAATCTATATTAATGTCTGCAAGACTGCAAGCCCAATATTATAAAACGTTTTTTCAATTATACTATACATCAAATAAGATAGCCAAATGGGGGTCGGGTAAAGGTACAGAATGCCCACGATGTTCATTGTATGAGGCCGACATTGTATATATATTTTCAACCTGTGACACATTACAAGGCCTGATCAGGGATATCTCCGGCTTTTTATCCGAAATTTTCAACGTAAGAATCGAAATTACAACGGGAGAAATAATGCTAGGTATAGATGGAAATATTCGACCAAATAACATGCAAGGGTTGATATTTATATCTATGGCAATCCTTAGAATATGTCTGGCTTCGGTTTGGTTGGACTCAAACCCACCCGCTTTTCAACAGTGGCGGGCACAATTATTGGCGTCTTATAGCCTCGAGATAGCTATCTACAGAAGGAAGGGGCGGAATAAAAAGAAACAAGGGCTGGGAATCTGGGATCCCTTGTCTCAGTGGATGCAAAATCTTGAGTGACGAGATTAGGTTTTAAAATGTCTAAACTATGAAATGTAACGGAAAGGCTCTGATAATGCACGGCCAAAAAGTCTCCGGCATGGCGAACCCTTGACATATTAAAATATACTTGCTTGACGGTCGAAGTATAATGTAATGCTTATGTTATTATAAGTGTACCTGATTTCATGTGTGTACCAAGGAAAATAATGTTCAGGATTGGGAGAGGGTGGATAAGGGGGGATGTATGTATATGGAAAAATGTAATAATAAAAATATATTTAAAAAAAAACAGTTAAAAAGTTAAAAACAGAGAGGGAGGAGCCTAGCGCGTGATCAAGATGGCCGCGTGAGCTCAGAGCTCCCGAGACCCTCGCTCCCTCCGGCAAATATCCTGTGAAGCATCCTGTTTTTAACACCTGGAATATTGGAGGCGAGCCGTTGCTGAGGTGATCGTCGCTGTCCGGACTGAAATCGCTCACCGGAGGCCGAAGTTGTGCCACATGGAAGTTTGCGGCCTACTCCCCGGAAGATGCCCGGGGCTTGCGCTGGCACGGTGCCCGAGCACTAATTGAACAACAGCGGCCGTGTGAGGGGCGAGCCATCGGAAGGACGGTGTCATCACTTTCGCTTTCGCTTTCCTGTTTTCATCGCGCCCTGGCCTGGGAGTGAGTCGCGCCGGTCACTTGCTGCATGGTCGTCTTCTCTGGATGGGCAAGGGGATTGTTTCCGCAGCAGATCACGATGTCGGCCAAATCGGAAGCCGAAAAACAGAAGCCCAAGAATACCAGGCGGGGAGGATACACCCAAACCAACAACATGGATCGTTATGCCCAGCAGAAGGGGTCACCGGGCGGATCGGGACGGCCACTGGAAGCCTTGAAAAATGGTTTGCCCCCCGCTACGGAACCAACCCTGCAGGATATCATGGGGCCATCAAGGGGATGCAGTCCTCTATCGGGCAGCAATTCGAGACCCTGGCACATAAAGTGGACACAATCTCGATCGACGTCAACTTGATTCGGGCAGACCTGGGGAAAACTAATGAACGGGTTCAATCCTTGGACCTTAAAACCTCTGGCCTCATGGGAGATGTCTCTGATCTGCAGCTGGAAGTCTGTAACTTGAGGACCGCAAACGACCTCTTTGCCCAACAGCTGGAGGACTTTGAAGGCCGGGCACGGCGCAATAACGTGCGCATTATTGGGGTCCCGGAAAACTCGGAGGAACAGTCGGTGGACCTGTTCGTGGAGGACTTGGTGGTAAACCATCTGGCGCCCAAAGGCCTCAGTAAGTTCTTTACTGTTGAACGGGCCCACGGAGTCCCTGGTGGGAGGCCCAAGGTGGGGGCCCCTCCGAGACCGATTGTCGCCAGGATCTTTAATTTCAGGGACCGCGACGCCATTCTACAAGCATCACGAGTGTCCGGCCCGATGACTTTCCAGAACACCACAGTGAGTTTTTATCCTGACTTTACCCAGGTGGTGCAGAAGCAAAGGCAGAGCTTCCTGGCGGTTAAGAGAAGGCTAAGAGGGATGGGACTGAAGTACGCCATGCTCTTCCCGGCCAGGTTGCGTGTGGTGTATGAAGAGCGGACTTTCTTTTTTGAATCACCGGACATGGTCGGAGACTGGCTGGACACATTGCCCCAACGACGGACCAGCGGGGAACATGCCGGTGGAGCAGACGGTGGCCGTGATGAACAAGAGTGAGGACTCTGGTGCTAGATTATTTTGACTTTGCCCAGGACAGTGAATCACAGTTTTCGGTTTCTCCGGGAGAGTAGTAGCCCGGGGGGCGGCGGGGGTATGAAGGGAGCCTTTTCCTCCTCTGGGGTTCTTTTTGTAGATTAGTTTTCGAATAGGGCGACAGGCACACTGCAAGTTGGGGGTGCTTCTTAAGCTTACGCAGGGGTGCAGGGTGGGGGGTGGAATGGGGTTGTTGAAGTTGTTGTTGTTGGTTTTTTGTTTTGCAAGGCGTAGTGATGCAAGCTTCTGTAGCTCTAGTGCGGTTCTACGGGGGGGGTGGAGGTCTCCTTACATTTCGGGATGGGGGTAGGGGCTTAAAGATACTCAGTTGGAATGTTAACGGCTTAGGGGATCGTATTAAGCGAGGGATTGTCCTGCAATTCTGAAGCGATGCTCCCCTGATATAGTTTTATTGCAAGAGACGCACTTGATAGGTAACACGTGCTACGCATTCAACAGGAAGGGCTACAAATTTGTTGCACACTCGGGGTTTTCCTCGGGCTCTAGAGGGGCTGGAATACTTGTTAGGGCCTCGCTGTCGTTTGAGGTTGACTCCACTACTGTTGATGATAGGGGACGATTTGCGGCTGTGGCGGGGAGGTGGGAGGGCAGGACGCTGGTCTTGGTTTCGGTTTATGTCCCTCCTGCGCTGCAGCCCTCCACATTTGCGGACCTGGGGAGGGCTCTGTTGGATCTCCCGGAGGGAATGTTGGTGGTGGGTGGTGATTTTAATGCGGTTGGCTCCGGATTGCTTGATAGACACCCGCCAAGAAGCTCTGGGGGGGCGCAGAAATGGCTTTCAGACTTTGTGGATACCCTTGGTTTGGTTGACTGTTGGAGACTGTTGCATCCCACTCAGCGGCAGTACACTTTCCACTCCGGGGCGCATGGCAGTCTCTCTAGAATTGACTATGTACTTACTTTGGCTGCACACGCCTCCTTTGTGTCCGAGGCTAGGCACATGGCTAGGGGTATTTCTGACCATTCGCCGGTGTGGATCTGTATGGATGTTGGTAGAGGAGTGGTGGGCAGGGTGGCTCCGATTAACCCCTGGTATCTCCGTGACCCTAGGACTCGTAGCGCGGTGCTGAAGGCGGTCGATCTCTACTTCCAGGAAAATCTAGGCTCGGTCACGTCTGCGGTGTCTTTGTGGGAAGCGTTTAAAACTGTGCTGAGAGGAGAGGCCCTTTCCTTGATAGCGGCAGCCAAACGTCGGAGGGAGGCGGAGGTCGCACAGATCGAGGCGGAGATAGCGGCCCTAGAGTTGGTTTTGGAGGAGGAGGTTACGGCAGCAACGCTGCATAAATTGAGCCTTATGCAGTCGGAGTATAAGGCCCTGGTGACGAATGCGGCCAAAGCCCTGAGTAGGGAGCAGCAGGGGCGACTGTACGATGTTGGGGACAAGGCCGGGAAATTAATAGCGTGGCTGGATAAAAAAGAGCGGGTTAATCGTGTGGTGCCGGAACTAGTAACAGAGGGTGGCGTTATTGTCACTGAGCCGGACGGCATAGTCCAGTGCTTCGCAGATTATTTCCGTACGGTCTATACCTCTGTGTCGGACAGGCCGGTGGAGGACTCGTGTGAACTTCTGCGCGATCTGGCTCTGCCTTGCCTCTCGGACATAGACAGGGAAGATCTAGATGATGACATCACAGCTGACGAAGTCGCGGGTGCTATTCGTTCACTGCGCCCGGGCAAGGCCTCGGGCCCGAATGGCCTGCCAATTGAGTTCTATAAACTCCGGCCGGACAAGATCGCTCCACATCTGCGAGCTATGTTTGTAGAGGCGCGGGAGATGGGATGCCTTCCATTCGAGCAACGCCTGGCGACAATTGTTGTCATACACAAAGATGGCAAGCCCAGGAATAAATGCAGCTCATATAGGCCGATTTCGCTACTTAATGCCGAGCCGAAAATCCTCGCTAAAATACTGGCCAACCGTTTGATCAGGGTGATCGGGGACCTGATCCACCTGGACCAATCCGGTTTCATCCCGCACCGTAATACTGCGTTGAACCTTAGGCGCATCCACGGCGTGCTCGCAAGGACGGGGACGCTGCGGGAGTCGACCATTGTGGCTGCACTTGACGCCACGATGGCTTTTGACACGGTAGAGTGGGCATATCTGTGGGCTGCACTTGCAAAATTCGGCTTTGGACCTGGCTTTGTTGGCTGGGTGAGACTACTGTATGAAGGACCCTTGGCTAAAGTCGCGGTCAATGGTAGGGCGTCCTGCCCGTTCGAGCTGGGGAGGGGCACCAGGCAGGGTTATCCCCTGTCGCCGTTGTTGTTTGCTCTCGCTCTTGAACTGCTGGCGGCATGGATACGATGGCACCCGGACATAAGGGGGATCCGATGGTCACCAGATCATGAGGACCGCATTTCTCTTTATGCCGACGACATTTTGCTATACCTCACTTCACCCAGGAAGTCTCTCATAGTAGTCTGTGACATTTTGACTTCTTTTGGTAGGAACTCGGGTCTCACCATTAACTGGGGGAAGTCGTATCTGTATGCCCTGAGTGGAGACGTCCCTGTTCTCCCGCAGAATTGCTCGATCCAGATCGCCCGGGAGGGCTTTTTGTATCTAGGGATCTATATCTCCACCGATCCAATTGTTCGATATGAGAGAAACCTGCTCCCTCCATTGACGCGCCTGCGGCGGGATGTGGCGGGTTGGCGGCGGTTGCCGCTTTCCCTCCTAGGCCGTGCCGCGCTGTTCAAAATGATGTCTCTTCCCCGCTTTCTCTATGCCCTGCAGAATACTCTGGAGTTGGTCCCGGCCAGCTATTTTCGGGAGGTCAAGAGCCTCCAGCGCTCGTTGCTGTGGGATGGCCAACCGCGTATAGCTATTGCAAAGCTGACCCTTCCGTGGTACGATGGGGGTATCGCGCTTCCTGACATTAGAAGATATTTTTGGGCCACTCAGTTGAGTGCGATCAACCATGGAGTCTACGGTCCGGCGCTGAGCCCCGGCTTCGCTATGGACCGGTGGTTGCTGCGTGGGGGTAATTACTTTAGAGCACTCTACTCCAGGTCAACGGCTGGGTCCCTCACGGGGCCAACCAAGGCGGCGGTGCACGTATGGAAGGCTGTTACGAACTCGCTGGGTTGGAAGGATAGACTTACCCTCGCTACTCCGCTGTTTGACTCCGATATGTTGGGGAAACTTTGGCACACGAAGGGATTCGAGAAATGGGACCTGATCGGGATATCCAGGGTGGGGGACCTGCTGGTTAAGGGACGAGTGAAATCGTTTGACGAGCTACGGACGGAGTACGATCTGGAGGGCACGGAATATTTCCGATATGCACAGGTACGCCATGCTCTGCGGTCCGTCCTCGTCGAGGGGGAGACTGTGCCTGAGTCCTCTCCCTTGGAGGATCGGATCCTGGATGGACATATGCCGGAGAGTACAATCTCCTTAATTTACAAGAAGCTTGTTAATGTCCGGACTGACCTCCTCCTGGGGGTGCGTGATCAGTGGACTAGGGACGGCCTTGAACTGGATGATGAGGACTGGCAGTATGCCATCTCCTCTCCTAAGGAGGTCGCGATCCCGGCACGACTTAGGCTGGTCCAGCTTAAGATACTTCATAGAGTCTATGTCACAGGGCCCGACTGATTCATATGGGTTTCTCCGAGGATGGCTTATGTAAGAGGGGCTGTGGGATGGTGGGCACCTTCCTACATATCATATGGGAATGTGGTGTGATCACGGAGTTCTGGAAGCAAATTCATGTTGTGATGCAGGAGGTCACGGGTATTGCACTGCTGCCAGAGGCACGGCGCTGTCTTTTGAATGTCTGGGGTCCTACTGACTATGATGCGGTGCAGACTCAATGGGTGACCCTAGGAAATATGGTGGCGAAGCGTGATATTGCGCGACTGTGGGGTTCTCAGAGACCTCCCGCTATGGAAGCATGGATGGAAAATATGGACTGGAGCATGTTTAGGGAGAAAACGGTGTATAGTGCCCGGGGGCGGCCTAAGAAATGGCATAAGATATGGGGACGATGGAACCAGTATAGGGGTGATATATGTCTGCCCCCGGCCACTGAACCGTTAGAGGAGCAACTTTCCCCCTAGCTTCACTTCCAACTTGGGATTTTTATGATGACTATATGCTAGAATGTTAGCGCCTCTGCTTCTCCCTCATCCACCTGACCGGTGGCTTTGTTCTAACTTCGGGAATGGGGCCGCGCCCCCATCGGGAACTGGCACGAGTTTATTGTGTATACTGCCTTGCTTGTGTTATTTATTTTAGGTTGTTTTAAAAAAAGGAACCTTTGTTTTTTCCTGTACCAGAGCTCTGGACACCTTCATGTGTTGTACTTCATTGGCTGCCGAACCTCCGGGATGTCGGCTGAATAGCTGTGTTCCAGACTGACATAAATAAAGGTTTTTATAATAAAAAAAAAAAAAAACATAACACAACAACTTCCACTACAATTACTAATCATAAGAGGTTGCTTTAAATGCACCAAATGACAGAAATCCAGTAAGGATGGCTAGAAATATGACATTTTCAAAGTTTTAAATGAAATTAGAACCAAGCAGCATTAAGCACCAATCACAGTCATCAGGTTGAGCTTGAACGGACATGGGTAAGGTTTAAAATGACCAAGATGGAGCATGGGTTGGATACAAGGATCTGGCATGTTTCAGTGGAAAAGTTACCTTCCAAAGTCAATGACCTTCAGAGGAAGCAGGCAGTGGACTGGCATTGAGAAAAGGGGCTTGGAATCAATGGATTCCCGTATTGGGGTGGATCCTCTGCAACCACTGGGACTGGAAAGTCTCCAGTGGGATCAGTTCTACGTCAATGGCAGTGTCAATGAAACTGCAGGTTGGAACTAAAGAGGGCTAGGTGTAAACAGATTTCTGCATCGAGAGAAGAATGCAGTGGGAGCTATAGCGAAGTCAGGCCCAGCGGCGATGAACCCTCATCAGATCAGCTGGGCAGGACAGGACAGTCCCTGTCTCCCGACGACTCTCCAAGTAAAAAGGTGTAGAAATGTTTTAAGTTTCATGTTTTTAGGGTTACCCAGGAAGGAGGAGTACAGTCTGATACCAATCAAGGCTTCCATGACCTCGGAGATAGCACTTAGTGATCAGGACTCACTCCAACAGGAGCAATCAATTAGTGTCTAGGGCAAGGCCAGTTGAAACTGTTCCACTTGGGCTGTTTCTGGATAGGGGGGCTTCTTGCAGCCATTGTGTCCCTGTAACTTAACATGCGGTCAGCCAACTCACGCCTGGAGTCCACTTCTTTGTCCTGGTTACAAGTGGGAGCTTGTTTCACACATAGGATTTTCCTCTCAGGTCTAAACAGCAGGCGCAGTCCTTCTTCTGCTTTACACAGGTCCAGTAATGTTTTGAAAAGTGTGCCCAGGGTGCCACATTTATGCCTGGCTGTAGCCTGTGAGTGGGGGTGACTCCTGAGCCCACCTTAACCAATAGGAAAACGTTTTGAAGAGTAACACTAACCACTTTTGAAGGTCTTCCTGGGTGCTCTAATGGAAACAATCCCAGTGCCCCACTCCGTTTCTAAAACCAACATGACAGAATTTTTCTTCCCCTATGCAGAGCTCCTGTGCCCACCCTAGAGCTATTGCCAGAGAAATAAGCAACCCCATTTATGTGGTCACTCAAACTGTTTCTAGGTATTGGCACCTGGCTGGCTAGGGGGAGAAAGACGTGGCATGCCAAGGTGTTAGCTACATCTGCCATTGACAGGGTAGGCATCTTTGAAGTTAATTAAGTTCCTGGGCATTGCATTGATGGTCATCATGGCAGAGGAACAGAACACCTCCCCCCACCAATGCCCTTGGCTCATCTCTGGGAGGAAGTTCACTGTTCATCAGGGAGCGCGGGTGACAGCTGGAAGCTCATGCAAATGGGCTTCTAAAGACTTTTAACTAGTACAAATGTAAGTGGGAAATTGATAATTACCAGTTTCTTGACTCTGAATTATAATTACTTTTAAATATCAATTTTAGAGCAGTGTTTCCCAAAATGTGGTTCACAACCCACCGGTGGGTTGCAAGCTGATTCTTGGTGGGTAATAAACGTCCAAGCAATAAACGAAGATGCCTTTAAATTTAGTATTTGTCTTGTCACATTTGCTGCAGTTCAAAGACAGAGGTCAAATGTTAGGCTATGTCTACTGAAAATTGATGCTTATTCTTTTAACATGGGGATTGGTGTTTACAAACTACTCTCAGTTTGCAGTCAGAGAAAGAAAAGTAAAGTAAATTATGTGACAATCTTGCTAGGATAGACGTTGTGTGAAAGTAAAGGCTTTTCTATCACAGAAAAAATGTCAATACCTGTAAACGAACTGCACTCATTCAGAAGTTAGAAAAGCAACAATTAAACACATTATTTTTAATTCTTAAGTGTGCTGGAAACAAAGATTTTAATACGATCAAAACAAATCAAGACTCCTTACTTGGTGATACACAAATAATAAATAGTCATTGCACCCTGGTTTTCACACATTCCCATTTGTGTGCAATATAGTGCTATCAGTAAAACTGTAGATTTATGCAAATGTTGTGGCCAAGTCAATGGAAAAGGTGCTGTCTGCAAATGACTGTGCTTTACCACATGATGCTTTAGTTACATTAAAAAATCACCCACCTCATTTATTGAAGCTAGGTGGGGCACTAACGTTTGTCATTCTAAAAATTGGGTTGTGGGTCTAAAGAAGTACTACTCTACGGCATTTCATTTGTAGCTATTTTTGGGTCTGTTGAGTTTTAGAACTCTGATCAAGCTGATGAGACATCAGATACGTGTGTAAAAGAATTGTACGCCATGCTTCCCTTGGGATAACCCCCACTGCTGCATGACTGTCCAGATTTCCTTTCAGGCATCACAATGTCAATGTAAAATGGCTTGATTATGGTTCTGTTGATGACGCAGGATATTTTCGCACACAATTCAAAATGTATGTCATGTGCTTTAGAAAGCATACAGTGAACACTTATAGTTGGACGTTAATCAAATTAAATTTGTGTTGTTTCCTGTCAGTCTCAGGAAAGATGCAACACTGACTGATAAAGTAATGCTAATTGAAAATAGCATGAGCTATACGGAAAGGCTAATTTAGGTTTCCAGTAGAGCCTACAGATATTCATTTGAAATGTGTGCAAGGAGTTTCCTAGATTTCAAGATCTTACTGCATTGCTGCAGAAGGAGACTATTACATTAACTCCAAATTTATATCTCAGGAATGGAGGTTACAAATACTACAAAACAAAACCCCTTTGGTTAATTTGGTCTGGAAATATTACATCTAGTGTTGTGCATTCCTTTTTTCTGTTGGTGCATATGAGATAGGGAAAAGTATGTGCCAGCACAAGCTGAATTAATAATGTATCTCCACTTGGGGCAGGTAGATTTTACACTTCTTTACATTGAATGAAACGAATAACCAAGCAGAGGGTGATAGACTGGCCTGGGTTTTCTCAACTGACAATTGATATTGAATAGTTGTGCAATATTTTAACTCTTTTCGAGAAAGGGTCTACTCAAGGCTGTCCACCTTCCCTGCCATGCAAGACAACCAGGATAAGCACCAGCAGAAGGTGGTAGAATGCCTTTTATGAGGAGCAAGCAGTAGTGGTTAGTAGGTATTAGAAATGGAGAGCTGGATGAAAGTGCGTACCCTAAAGGATGTTCTCATTCATGCAGATTTGTATCTTACGAAGTATCCTGGCAGAGTTTCGGTGCCACTGATCACTGTCAAAGAGCGGCATATATATCTCAATATAGTAATTAGGCAAGTGTACAATGTGAGATATTTTTAAGTCATATATTCGAATGTTCTATGTTTGCCCGATAGCAGTTCAGAACAGGACTGGAACTTAACAAGGAGGAAAATTGATCTGCCCCTCTGCTAAATAATTCACTGCCAGGCTGCCATTGGAAAATGCTCCTATCACTGTGTGAATCTTTTTCCTCCAGCATCTTATTCCTTTTCTTGATTGATTGTGCAGACTGAAAAGTACCTGAAAGAACTAGTGAATTTTGTTTTTTTAGAAGTACTTCTGTTGGTGTTTTGGCTCTCTGCGATTTCTCACTACTGCTCCTAAAACATAAGGGACAATTTCCTATACACAATGATTATCCATACCACCCAAAGATATGACTGAAAAGCAAGGCTCTAGGCTGATCATTAAGACCAGCTTTAAACCTTGCAGCAACATCAGTAGAAAGTGCTTTATCATGTAGAAAAATCTACATACAGACACTT
Organism: Triturus cristatus; assembly: GCF_964204655.1. Classification (NCBI taxonomy): domain Eukaryota; kingdom Metazoa; phylum Chordata; class Amphibia; order Caudata; family Salamandridae; genus Triturus; species Triturus cristatus. Next base: position 893,756,584 of record NC_140588.1, read on the forward strand.
GATAAGGTGCCCGTCAGGAATATTATGCCCCCACTGTGAACAACTACAAAATGTTGTTCCTCACTTTATATGTAACATGACATTTTCTACAGATTGGCCTGCTTTAGAATAACATTATTTTATTCAGATTGTAGCCAGACAAATGCTACATAAGGTCTTTTTGAATGTTTATCAGAAATGCACTTAAACAGTGAAGTTGGATTTTTGACAAGTACATTGTACTTATTAAAATTCCAGCAGTAATTAATTTAGTTCTGTTGGACCTCCCTTCTGGCAGCAATTAAGCTGGGTCAAGTGCAAAAAGTTGCCTTTCCAGGAAACACTGTGCCTAATTCTAAAAATCAGAGAAACGTTGGGCAGGGGAACAGTAATTGGGCAGTTATCTGGGATGTGCCATTTGGGAGTCAGCAGAACCAGATGATGTCAGTCAAGCCCTGAGATAGCGACTAGCTTTAGTTATGATGATGCCAGGGAGGGCAAGACGTGAAAGATGTTTTTCATAGGGGAGACCTCTAAGCCATTCACCTTTCAGTGGGGGACACCTTTTCCAAGAAGGGGTGAATATCATTTTCTTGTGGCTGGGATTGGGACGGAGGGAGGAGCTCAGAAAAATGAAGCCTGATGTCCGTCCTTTCAAACAAGGGCTTTTGGGGCATTTTATACTTAACAAATAAAGCAACACTTCAAGAAACATTTTCATAACATGCAGATGCAATCGATAATAAAAATTGTTTATTGCCATCCGCTCATCAGAACATTCTACATGCTGGAAGACTCGTCAGAACCAGGAACAATCCTGCAAGACCTGCTGGTAAAGAAGCCTGCATTGTCTCTTGTTCTCCACTTGAACACATTGACTCATTGTACTCTGCAAAGGTCAATTGGTTCTCTACCCGTTCTATCTCAGGGACACAAAAGGCTGATGATGGAATCCATAATCAGTGGGAGAAATTGCTGCCCAGTTAGGAGTGTTATCTGGCGAGAAGCCTAGAAGCCTCTAGAAGTCTTCCCTGAGGGCCTATGATCTGCAGAACAAGCAAGTTTGCCAGCAACTTAATTTTTGTTTCAATTATTTTATTGAAATCACAAATGCCAAGGAAAATAATGCCATGTGCAGCGCCTTTACCTTCAAAAAGCGGGACTTTGTCATTTTTCAGCCTCATGAGGACCAAGGCAAGGCACCAAGCATACTACAACAATGGCCCCAGCTGTAAGGATTTCTAGTTTTGACCCTCTTGAAGCTTTTCACCAGAAAGAGAAAGTATCCAGCAGGACCTCGCCTCTCTTTGGAGATCATCAGCATTGTGGAGACCTGACCAGATACCTTACTCACTGGAGGACTCTGAGAACAAAAATGTGACTAAGTCTGAAAGTAAAACTTTGGCACGGGCTGCAAAGACACCCCAGTGTGGCAGTGACCATTACAGCTGAAGAATCAAGCTTTGTCCCATTTGAGCTTTCTGCACCAAAATTAAAGGTTTTCTGACTTTGAGGGAATCTAACCCACCTCAGCATCCTTCCTTGTTTTGCTGGAAGGTTGGACGTCGTTACAATGCATGCTTTTACCATGAATGCCTTTCCCACACATTTTTTACAATGGATAGACTTGCAATGCATCTGGCTTTACCATCTAGGTAAATATAAATAAGGTGACCACTAGGTAGTTATAGTTAGGTCTGCTTTTCTATAGAAATTAAGGGTATAAATAATTGTACATTTTGGCAGTTGGGCTCACAAGAAAAAACTAAGTGAACTAAGTGAGCTGCAGCAAGAAAATAAAATAGGCGGCTAAATGTTCCAGAAGTGACCCTCTACTCACCCTCACAAGGCCAAGCGGCCACATTAGTTGAGGCAAAGGAAAACTAAACAAAGTCGATTCTCCTCTAAATCTTTGTCCAAAATGTCTTCAAGATCATTGCAGGCGACAGAGAAGATGATGGATGTGAGAGTCGATGTAACCTAAAGAGAACCTTGCACATGTCAGATTTGCAGCATGCAAGGAAGAGTGCAAGTCAAAGAAAGATTGCCAAGTGAAGTAATGCAATTCGTTTAGAGACTGTCCTAAAATCACACTCAGCGTGAACGGCTTTCCATACCTTTTATCATAGATAGTGGTGCCTCGATAAACGTCATGCCTGAGGAGAAGTACAGAGAACGGTCTCCAGTGCCTCTCTCACACCTTTGAAGACTAAAGTGTATAGATGGGCTACATCTACGCCATAAAAAGTGTAGGTTCATTTGTGGCAACCATGAAGTACAAAAAGACAAAAGTACAAGCACCAATTCATGTACTTCAAGGTACATCAGCAAGTGCTTGTTTACTTAGTTTCAGTACTGCAGCTGAAATAGGATTTATATCTGTAAATTACAAAATAAATGTTCAACATGAAATAGTGAGTCAGTTTCCATCGTTGTTTAATGGATTAGGAAAACCTAAGACAATCAAAGTACAACTGCATACTAATGAGAACTTATATTCTGTTGCTTAGCGACATTGTCAAATTGCATTTCATTTACAGGAAGCTGTTTGAAAAATAACTTGAGACATTACTGAAGCATGATATCACTGAGCGATCTACTGGTCAGACACCATGGGTTTTGTCCATAGTAGTAGTGCCTAAAAAGGGCAGTGTATGCACATGTGTTGACATGAGTCAAGCTAACAAGGCAATTGAAAGAGAACGACATCCAGATCCGCGCATTGCCAATATGATCACACAGCTGAATGTTGCCAAAGTCTTCTCTCACCCTGAGCTGAACAAAAGATATCCTCATATTGGAACTAAAAGAAAATTGCAGGCACATTACTACCTTCTTTACCCATATTTGTTTGTTCCGATATAAAAGATTACGTTTGGGCGTGTCATCAGCCGCAGAACTGTTTCAAGATGTAATTCACCACATAATACAGCCTGTCATGCAAACTTTCAATTACAGTGATGATATATTTGTCTTAGGGCCACATGAAAGGAAAATGGTAAAGCTCTCACACAAGGGTGCCATTTACGTGCTGATGCAAGTCTCACTTTGAATAAAGAGAAGTGTGAGTTCCACAAAACAGAACTCAAATTCTTCAGCCATATTTACTCTGATGGGATAATGACTCCAGATCCGGCTAAGGTAAGACTTTGTCAGCCATCTTTCTCCCACAAATGTTACCATGTCACTTTCTTTTTTGTCTGGCCAGCTACTGTTCTAGGTACATCTGTAATTTTGCCACAGTATGTACCCAATTAAGGAAATCTAACATGCAATTGAGAACACCACTGAAATGTCCTACTTTGATCCCAAGCTATATACAGAAGTTGTTTTTGACACAAGTCCAATAGGGCTGGGCACGATTCTTGCCAACACATTGGTCATCCAAATACTCGAAGGCATATTGTGGCTTATGCTTGCAGAAGTTTGTCACAAACTGAACTTGCCTATTTACATCTTGAATAAGAAAGCCTAGCTGTGGTGTGGGCTTGTGAACATATTCATGTGGAAAACATTTCACTCTTGTCACCGATCATAAAGCATTGCTTAGCATCTTTTGCAATCCTAAAGGAGATGCCCCCTCGCAGGGAGAGGTGAGTGGTACGACTGAAGGAATATGACTACACTATTGTGCACCGATCAGGGAAAGATCAAAGCCCTGCCGACTACTTTTCAAGAATGACAGTACAGTGTCATAGTACCACTTCCAAAACTGCTGAAAGTTACATTAACTTCATTGTAATGTCCAGTACACCTGAAGCTATTTCAGTGGAACAAATTATTGCTGCCATGAGCACAGACAGTGATATGCTAATACTCAGAAACATTATTGCACATCAATCTTAGAAACAGCAAACTCGTCCTCTTACAAATGACAGTGAATATCAAAAATTCAAAAATGCGAAAGATGAACTTTCCATTACCCAAGAAGGTATTGTCTTATGAGGATCTAGAATTGTCATACTGGACAGTCTGAGACAGCAAGTCATTGAAGGGGCACACGAGGGACATCATGGAATTGTCACCATAAAGGGAGCTTTCCGAGACAGAGTTTGTTATCCTCATCTTGATGAAATAGTTGAAAGGGAATTAAAGGCCTGTCATTTGTGCAACTGTTTATCTCCCAAAAGAACCCAGCATTCATTGAGCATGTGGGAGAGAATCATTTTTGGCTTCTTTAGGCCCCTTACAATAGACATTATCTAATTGTAGACATTGATGAGTATTTTCGTTTTTCTTTGGTAGACCAACTCTCGTGGATTACTAGGAAAAATGGCGTTGAGAGACTAGATGGTATTTTTGCAACCTGGGGCATTCCTTCATTTCTGAAGTCGGACAACGACCCACATTTCGACATTTCAGCAGTCAAGAATTCAAAGACTTTCTTACTCATCTGAATGTCAAGCATCAGAAAAGCACACCTATTTGGCTATAAGCAAACAGTGTTGTTGAGCGTTTCATGAACTCGTTCAGCATGCTACACTGGAAAAGCTTACACTCCAATCAGCACTTCATTCTAGTCTACATGCATACAGGTCGACTCCCCTTCCAATTATAGGTGAAAGTCCTACAACCTTGATGTTTGGGAGAGCCATGAAGAGCAAGTTGTCACAAAGGACCAGTAAAAGTGTGATTGATGATGATGAACTTCGTCAAACAGATTCATGTCACAAATACAAATAGAAGACATATGCAGACAAATGCAGATGTGTAAGGAACATTTCCAGAAGGAGACTGAGTCCTTATCAAACAGAAATAAAAAGGAAAGCCATGATGCACCTTTTGATGCTTACCCTCTGAGGGTTTGAATGGTAAAGAACACATAGTGACTGCTCACAATCCTGCATAGTTCAGTGCACAAAAGTCTTTGCATTTCAAGCACCTGTCTCGACATTCACCAGCTCCAGATGTCAGAAGTGAGACTTTTCCACCTGAAAATCCTGACAGCCCAACGACTGCACTTGTCTCTGTTCGCCAGTCATGGACACGTCTCCTGTATCCCCGCAGTCTCACTGACAAAATCTGGGCGATTGATTCGAGCTCCAAAAACACTTATTGAAGAGTTATGACGTATATTTGTATTATTTGTACTTTTTATTTAACAAAAGGGAAATAAAAGGGGAAATGTAGTGTCTTGTGAGTTAGAGGTGATGGGACCCTTTTGGCTCTGATTGACCCCATAGAACAGTAACATAAGTGCTTGGTGTGGTTGATAGAACCGTTGATGTAGAGTGTTCAGTTAACGGTTACATGCTGAAGAATAAAGATGTATAATACAAAGCTCCTGTGTGGGATAAGCATTTACATGCTCAGGGGCTGGGAGGACACTACAGCCGCCATTACTGTTTACTGTGAAAAATTGGAGGTGTTGTGGAAATGAAGTAAAACAGCTATATAAGAGGGCAGCAGTACGGCATGCTGTCTCCTTAGATTTAGAGAAGAAGTGTCTGAGGGATAACTACTGTGAAGAACATAAGTGTATATTGTTTCTAACTAATTTCTATAATCCTGCAGGACACTCACAAGATGCAGATGGGAAATTGCTGAGCATGTCACGAGGATTTATGATCCCACAAACCTCTTGCAAGAACCACAAAGAAAATTACTGGGCCTGCCATGAGGTGTTTTGCGATCCCACGAGAGTCTTGCAAGATCTTATGGAGGAAAGTAACAAAAAAGGGCAAGGCTCAACCAATAGTTGCCATTCTTATTACAAGAAAGAAATAATGAAAAGGAGCATATAATCAAATATAGTACATTTATAGATTATAAACAATATCAAATTAATGTGATTTGAAACAAAATTAAACTGAGGGGAGTCTTGAAATTTATTTTCTTCATATAATCTTTATTTTCATTTCCAATCAGAAGTATAAAGCCCAGCCAACGCGTTTCGTCCAATAGATGGACTTCATCAGGGATGTGAATTAGATCACAAAGATCAGCAAAGCAATCTATGAATGTGAATTCTTGATAGCCAAGTATCTTGTAACGTCTTGTTAATAATATATATCCAAGTTGGGAACAGCTGATGTAAATCACTAAACACGTTTAGTGATCTATATAAATATGCATCAATATTCCAATCTCACCAATGTCTTCTGGATTTTCTAAGGATTATTGCCTTCTATTCATGCCGGTATCATATGAAGTCGTGCCCAAAGTGCTGTCCGTATATTTTGGACTTTTGGTGTGTTTATCCACATTTAAGAAAGAACTCCAAGTTGTGGAGGGCGAGCAGACAGCGTGAACTGCACATACCATTAGGGGATGCGCCGCGGTATTCCATGAACACATATGGGTCACTTAAGTGTCTGCACAGGCATGGACACCACAGACGAGGATGGTAGGGGCTGGATTCACAAGGAAATAATATGTAAGCATGCGCAGGGACAAGGGGACAGGATTATATGGCCAGGTCACTGTTTTTGTTTTCATTATTTGTTATCACATCTGTACAAAAGCCCAAGGTGAATGAACTGGAAGGACTTTTGCGAAATGGCACAGCTGTCCCATTCGCATTCCATTGTATTTGCTGTAACTCTGCACAATGTGTGATGGTGATTGGAGGACAGATGTTATCACTGCCTTCACAAAGGAGAGAATGTTGGACACATACAGCCTGCACGTTGCAGACTGTGTACTTGATATAAAACAAAATTTGTATTGTACTGATGATCAATGGTTATGCATGCATTACAACCTAGACTTTTACTGTAGAAAACAGTTTTACATGCAATTGTTACCTTTCACAAGAATGCAGAAATCAATAAAACAGATTTAAGCAAAAAAAAGAAAGAACTCCAAGTATAGGTTTTTAATAATACATTTCATAAACTTTGTTGTGAAGTGTCAGTAAGTGTAATAATGTTGGTAAATGTATTCTACAATATGTTTACAGGGTGAAGCCTATTTGGAGAAGTGTAGATGTGTTAATATAGCCTTTGAGAGGTACACAGTACAATGTACAGAGATGTGAGCAAGGTTTGCAGATTGTGTTAAAAAAACTGGCGGAGCGCTGAGTTAAGGCAAAAAGGCTAACGCTGTGCTCCGTCACTTTAGAAATGCAGGGCTGCGCCGTGTTTACAACAACACGGTGCAGGCCTGCGTTTCTCCCTGCGCGGGTGCTATATTTAGCTGCCTAGCACCAATGCAGGCACCCTTGCACCATAGTGCAAGGGTGCTCGCGTTGTGGGAAATTATTGTTTATGTGCAGGAAGGTGTTCCTTCCTGCACCTAAACAATCATAAATGGCATTTTGCTGTTTCTATGTGTGCTGCAGAATACATAGACACAGCGCAAACAAGGAGAAATAACACATTTCTCCTCATTTAGCCTGTTTAAAACAAAGTTTTCCCTGGTCTTAATTTTGGAGCTGCCCCATATTTACGCGACCCTTATAAATATGGGGCAGCATCAAAATCAACTGATTTTGTGGTGGAACACCCACCACAACACCCTTTGCCCACCCCTTTCCTGCTAAATAAAGCGTGAAAGGGGGCCTTATTTACAAGGTAGCGTTGAGCGGCTAACACTGCCTTGTAAATAAGGTGAAGCTTAATCGCGTCAGGAACGTCAAAAAAAGTGACGTTCCTGTGGCGATAGGGGCTTATAAATATGTCCTGAAGTGCTTTAACTGTTTATATTTGTAAGTGAACAAAGCAGTGTTTCTTAAAAGATAAAACAAATAATGTAATAATACAAGCTCTACTGTCCTTTTGAACCTCATAGTATATATATATAATTTAGCCCTATGAGCTATTGGAGTGATGATATTGGTATTTCTAGAGTGAAACAAAGTGGAGAGTGTTATAATTCCGTCCTTAAGGATATCAAAATAATGTATCTCTACAAACAGAGATCAATCAATGTCTCGTTGCGCCTCATACTTGACAGTCCCTGTCCAAGGTGCAAGATATTTTTGGGACGTTGCCAAGTAAAGGTTCTCATTATAGCGCCAGCGCACACGTGGATTCGGAAGCAGAGCGGCTGCCAGATCGGGCAGCACGCAACAACAATACACTTGCTGGCATCTTGGAACCTTTATGCAAAGAAGGAAAGCATCTGGTAATCGGACAACCATAAACATAATATCTGATTACACACGATACCTATAAAGAGGACCATTACATGGCAAAGGCCCAAAAATACCTTGCACCTTGGACAGGGACTTTCACGTATGAGATGCAACGATATATCGATTGATCTCTGTTCGTAGAGACACATTATGCTGATATCCTTCAGGACGGAATTATAACCGAAACTGAGCACCAAATACACAAGGGTTTAGCCCTGAAGAAGTTGTGCTTTACTACTCTGATACGCGACAAAACATAAGTTGGCTAAGGCTATGAATAACCATATACAAGAAGAGCATTAAACTGAATCAAAAGACCTAGCAGCGGATTGTTGCTATTATTGTACTGTCACAAATTTGTCTTTACACTTCAGGCGTGTGCAAGGGATTGCGGTGTTTTCTGTCTGTGGTCTTTACCATTTATTGGGGAGAGGGCTGGTTCTCCCTACCCCTTTGTACTGCACAAACACTATGTTGCACCTATTAGTTTTGCTTACTACCTAGGAGCGCCAGCAACCGACTAAACCAACCACCAACCGTGCATTATAAACCCAAAAGCAACCTTGCAAAGATTCAAATGGGAGCCCACCACGCATTGATGACTAGGTTGTGGTGAGGAGGAATCCTATGACGAGGAAAGTCACTGGTAGGGGGTGAGGGTTACTGTACTTTTTAGGAAATACCTTCCAATAGGTTCACTAGATAACAGGGTCACTGTAAGTAAATTCTTTATTGCGTGTTTAATAAAAATCACTGCAATCAAAACATCTTCACGATCACATAATATATAAAAACAGAGAACTCTGTACTGCAAATGTTATTAACAGTTGTACCAATACATTCATAAATATGTCTTAAAATCAAATATATACCAGATCATGCAATAAAAACTAACTCCAAGATGAAACAAATATTTTTTTTTTTAAACGTTAATGATTACTATAGCAAGATATTGCACGTATTACGAATTAAAGTGTCACTGTGCATAATTAGTAATTCCATAGCTCAAGACAATAATAAAGTGCATTAATTAGGTCTGACCCCAGGGTTGTCTCAGCTATTGCACTGCTTAATTATTACCCGGATAGCATAATAACTTGTTCTACTACGTATTAAAGTATACAGAGGATCGCTTGGGTTCAGGTGAAACAAATTATGCTATAAATACTAATTCTATTGATGAAATATATATGTATATATATATTATTTTTTTCTAAAGAAAACATCAACAGTTACTATAGCAAGATATTACACCTACTTGGTGTTAAAATGCCAGTGTGCCATTAATTGCAGTTTCATAGGTCCAGGACGATAATGAAGTGCAATAAATAAATCTGTCCCACAATTTATACAATAAGTTCAGTTTGTACTGCTAGGTATCTGACTGTGCAGGGTGTCTCTTAAGTTCAGGCGATACAAATTTAATACATCTTAAATTGGCGATAGCAGGCATTTTTCAGCTACATATAAAAAGGTCATTGCTGGCATAGCAGCGGAATCGACTCACCAGATGAGGATCTAACAAGTGCCTGGCGTGCTAATCTAACCCCCATCTTCAGAAATAGAGTTTTGAAATAAATATGCCGAATTGTAATCAGTTTAGGACACACACATATTATATGAACTAATGATTCTTGTGGCCATCCGCATAATGTGCAGTTGGTATCCGTCCACTCCTCAATCCAGGGCTGCATACACTCTTTTGTTGGATTTATTCCCATACTTAGTTTTAAAAAGCAATTTTTTATTTTAGCAGAGAAGTATGCCGCAAAATAAGGCTGTATATGTAACAACTGATATGAATTAATCACATACCATGCATGCTTTGTCGCTGCTAACGCAATTTTATCCAACTTAAGGGATTCAACTTTAATTTGTGTTTTTTAGAATCACCTTATAATTGGGCATCGTCAATTCCTGTAGTGATACCTACAGACCAATATCCCTTAAGCATGTTGAAATGTGAGATCTCAATTCAACAGTATGGGAAGACTTATTTATAATAATCCAGAAATAGTTCCCTAGGAAGGCAGGGGCAGCAGAAAACATAGTGAACATACATTTAAAAAACGCTACGGCTTAAACCAAGCTCTGCCTTTGGAGACCAAATTCTAGTCTTATTCCTGCTTGCCCTACTGATCTCGGGATCCGTAAAGTTGATTGAAAAACCTTGACCACCAATAAATCTAAAAGCTTTGCATCTTTCCCCCTGGTAATGGATGAGCCATATAAAAGAGTTGGCTCTAGCTTAGCTTTCATTATTTTAAGAATATAATCATAAAATTGATAATTTTACCATTTTTTAAAACTTTTAAAAGCATGAATTAAAACCAAAGTTTTTGCCCTTAAATCTTTAAAATGAAATTTGAAAGATCAAACACCACCCCTAAATATCTGTATGTTTGACAACATCAATTGGTACTACTCTGGATTCCATGTATTAAACTTCTGCTTAGTAAGTCCAATTTTCATGATTTTAGTATTTTTAACATTCAATTCGAGGCCATTTATTTGTACATAGTCATCAAAGGCATTAATAAGACAGGGTCACTGTTTCTTTAGAAGAAGGGAACTCAGTTACCAAGAGTCCAGTATCTTTTATATTTTTATGATAACTGTGTAGGATAGACTATAGTGCCTCAGTACCATTTCCTTTTCTTTAGGGTATACACTATTTCTATGTTGCCTAATGTCTGAACACCTTTCCAATTTCCTTATGTTTTTTATTTTAATAGATGTTTCTATTATAGTAAATCTTTGTGTAAACCTTTCCATTCTCTACTTCTTTGTTAGTAGTGGTTACCCTGTTGCTCACTTGATCAGCTTGATGTTCTACAAGGATTGCCTTCATGGGTCATAGTAAACTGATCCAAGATGAGCAACATAATTCTTACAGAACATTGCTTACCTTTTCTGTTTGGACAGTGTGGGGGCTCTGCCACAGCTTACATTTACCCTGTGGCCATTCACTGAAATTTCTTACAAAACTATTTTCTCCACAATCTTAACTGGAGATGCTGGAAGAAGGATTAAATGATGGGGGAAATAGATTTTCCCTGGTGCAGTGCAATTCTGTACCAACAGTTTCACATACTGATCAGTGGAAAAAATAAACTGACCAACCGGTGAGCAAAGTACTTTTTCACTTACTGAATGGTTTCAAGCTGTCATGTTTGTAACATTCGTGTCATTTTTGCAAAATGCAATTTTTACACAACTTGGGATATGTAATGTCTTAGTGCAAAATTGCTGTGCAATTGGTCATATGTATCTTTTAGGCCATTCCATTTACATTATGAAAAATATTGAGTGGTTACATAGAAATTTTGCATGCTCTTGCGCATTAAAGCAAACAACTCATTCTGCATTTTGGTTAAGATGTAGACTTACAGAGGATGTTTATGAAACTGAGACCCCATTTATTGAAAACAGAATTAGAAATAATGCACTGACAGTCTTTCTAACAAATTGAAATATTCAACTGAGCTCTGCCCTAGCTCAATACATTACATATGCGATGTGTAGATGGGATGAATAATGCAGCAAGTGAAAGTGCTCTGAAATAAACATAACAGCTGATTTATAGTGAATAATGAATGAGGTTGTAAAATCATATATTTCAGTTTTTGTAAAGAAATGTTTATATTGTGGAAGGACTGACTCAAAATGTGTTAAGGGAAAACAGATAATGAACTAGAACTCACAACTTATTTGCCACTGCATCTCTGTTAAATAAAAGTCAAATATGTGGTTGAAGTAATTTTCCAGTTCTGATAATTGCCTGCCTGGCTGCAGTGACTGCCTTTAATTGGATCATTTCATCAATATCCATCTCAATCACTGATCCTGCCACTGTTGCGACCAGACAATTACGTGGTGCAATGCAAGGTGCAAAAGGATTCCCTTGTGTCTCCAATCATTTATGTTGAACCCCTGGCTGAGCTGATTACATTGTTTGAATGTTGTGCCCTATAATAAGTTGACAGGCAGAGGAGAGCATGCACAGCACTACTTAAGATTGCTGTCTAAGATCAAGCAATGCTGCTTTGTTTTCTGTGGCTCACACACTGCTACATGATTGAAACAGGGATATATTCAAGGCAAAACATCCCCTGCTTGGAAGGTTGGTACTTTTACCTTTATTATTGCCTTCGGGACAGAGGAAACGTGAGGTGACTCTGGTGGCTGCATCGCAGGCCCGCCATTTGGAATTTTTGACCGTTGAAGAATTTTCCTCAGCACTTGTTGTGATACTGCAGAGCTTGATTCTTCCAGGATACAAGATGCCATATCCTGTTCCACAGGCTGGACAGGAGATGCAGAAAAAGGACAAGGCACTCTTCAGTGTAGGTCAGCATAAGGATAGTTCTTTGAGGTACTGAATTTTCTGCATCTCCTTTCAGTCACCACTGTTATTTTCTATTTTATTTTTTAAATACTCTGCAGCACTTTTGGATCCCTTCTCATGTTTTCAAACAGCAATTCACTGGACCCTATTTATTTTATTGGGAGGAGTGACTTTAGGGGGACTCCGCCTGTTTTGCTTGTGGATTTCAGTGTTCTTAGTGGTTTTAATGACCAGTTTTGACTAAAAGATAAACGAGCAGAAGTAAAATCTTTTTGCACACAAATAAAAGATACATTGCTAACGTGCCTGTCTCTGGTCCTTCCCCCCACTGGATCCTCAGTGGTCTGCTTGCACAATACTGGCAATATGGCCCAACCTGGTTTATCTTGGCCTGCGGCTTCACCAATTACAACATCAAAAATGCAGTTACTATCTTCTGCTTATAAAAGTTTTAGGCAAGACCCTTCTTCTCCACTGAAATCTATATCTCCTTCATCTTTAGACACTGTTTTAGAATAAATACGTGCTTTGAGACCATTTGTTGAGAAAACCAATACCCGCATGCAAGTTTTGGATAATAAATGGGCGTCCATGGAATCTCAGTTGTCCTAGGTTAAACAGCATGTCACTGATATACAAGATGCGTCTGTCAAAATTGTATCCCTGGAGAAGGATGTTCTACTGTTAAAGAAGTCCTCTGAGGATCTTGAAAACAGGAACAGGTGCAACAATCTTCATTTGTATGGTCTTGCAGAAGGTTCTGAATCAGATGACCCTGTTACTTTCTTCACCTCTTTTTTCCCAAAACTTCTGATCCTTCCTGCTTCTGCAAATTTAAATATCCAGCAAGCTCATAGATTGGGCCCCCGCCTGTCTTCTTCATCTGCTCCATCACACACACGTGGTGTGATCCTTCAATTTTTTTAATTCACTGACCTTCTACAAGTTATTAATGCAGCAAAGCTAAAAATAAAAACTAGTTTAGTCTGGTGCAAAATTGTTCTTGTCCCAAGATGTTTCCACAATAATGACTAAATGACGATGGAGTTCCGCAAGCTTCGACATGCTTTGCGTGCCTTGGGGGCACATTATGGTTTATTCCATCCATGCTTGTTTAAGGTTACTTTTCAAAACAGTACCTCTACTTTTGAGGATCCTGCGGCTCTCAGGAAATTTATTCACTCACACTCTATAACATCTTTGGGGACTGCTGGTCCTTCCTCTGTACCTTGACATTTATGTGATATTCTTTGATATAACTTGTTTACTCTTTTTGTTTTCTTTACAGATTGTATTTTGATACATTTTCTTCTACCAAGTTGACTTTACTTTTCCCCATTAATGCCATTGTAGAGATTATCCAGATTCCTTATGAGCACGCTTCCAGCTTGTCCTATATGGCATCACTCTGTCGTGCATTTTTCCCTGTTAGCTGTGCCATCTTCATTTGTGTGTCCCCACTTTTCTTGGTTGCCTTTGAAGGTATGTATTACAGTCATCAGATTTTGACTTATACTCTCCTTTCTTGTTGTCTCTTTTACTCCTTTTTCTTGTTCCTATTCTTATTTCCTAACCTTTTCCATTTTCAACTATTTTATTGGATATTTTCTTTTAGGCATTCTCTTCTTCGCTAATCTATTCCCCTTTTTTCATTACTGTTCTTCGTATAGTTTCATATATTTTTTTACTCCCTTTATTCAGAGTTATATCTTAGAATGTAAAAGGTTTGGTTAATCCTATAAAAAGACATAGAATTTGATCAAATTTCGCCTCTCATAACCCAGATTTAGTTCTTTTGCAAGAAACCCATCTTCCAGAGACGGAGGCTATAAAGCGCAAACGGAATTAGGTTTGTTCAGTCTTAGGGCCCGATTCTGATGTCGTTCTGAAAGCCTCCGAATCAGATTTGGCTTTCCCGGATCCGATTCGTAGCCCTTGTTTATGACCGAATCATACACAGGTCCGAACGATGCGAAGATCGCATACGCGCCGACCGAATCGTTTCCGGGACCCAAAGCTGTCCGTACGACTCGTTCGTAGCTGAATCGTGCCGCTCTATGGAGCCGAAATCTTACCAAGTGAGTACGATGCACTATTCGGACAGCTATTTTGCCTCAGTCTCAGTGAGATGAAACGGCTGTCGGAAGCGTAATTCAGGGGGCTGTAGCAGGCCCCCCTTCACCCGGGACACTCCAAATCTGTCACAGGGGTGTGACCATGGGCCTCCCCGATCCAGGCATGCACAGTGTGGTGGGCACCAACGGGTGCCCGCCACAGGATGTACGCTTTTCCCCACTCACCCTGTTTTACTATGGGAGCCTGTGTACGCGTCTGTACAAAGGCTCCCATAGCATTTAATGGGAGTCCGAGCGAACCGAGTCCGTCAGCATACGGCTGCATTGTACTTGCTCGTTCGGACCTCCGGAGCACATTTAGCTTGGAAAGACCTCCAGATCCGAGTCGTACGGAGGGCTTTCCTAGCGAGATCAGAATTGGGCCCTTAGTGTCTCCTACGTCCACCATGAAAAATGTAGTAATTATGTTATGTCACAGAAAGTTAAAATATACAGTTGGATCTCAAGAAATAGATTCTGACGGTAGGTGGTTGTTAGTTAAGTTACTTATTAATACTATTTCTCTGACTGTATTTAATGTTTATGGCCCGACCCAACTGGATTTTTCATTCTGGCTTAGTATTACGAAAAAGTGAATCCAATATAAAGATGATTTTTTTATTCTGGGTGGTGATTGTAACCAGATTATTGATCCATTTATAGATTGTAATTCCCAATTTCGCTTTATTCCCCACAAATCCCATAAACAATTACACAATACAATATCTCAGACCCAACTTGTAGATGCCTGGAGATAATGTAATCCAGATGAAACATTATTTTCTTTTTTCTCCCATCCTTACTTAGTTAGAATATATTTTTCTTTCTAAGCCTTTGGTTAAAAACTTGGTTTCTTCCTCAATTGAACCTATTGTTATTTCTGACAATGCGTCAGGTATTGCTGACTTTGAATTGCTCCAACCCCATCCCAGGTCAACTAGGTGGAGAATTAACAACAACTCTTTTGCTGATGAATTATTTTCATTAAATGCAGACCGAATGCTTTCCCTCAACTGTTGTTAGATACTTTTAAGGCCACAGCCTGTGGCTTTATTATTGATTAAGTTTTTTAAAAAAGAAGCAGTTTCTTAAACAACATAAAGCTCCATTAGCTAACATTAGACACCTGGAGCATCAATTTTACAATTGCTCATCTGATTCTGCTCTACATGAGCGTGTTTGTGTGAAACCAGATTTCAATAAAACTATTGATAATGCTTCATCTATACCAGCTTCATAGTAGTGCTCGTTATTACGGAGGTCGTAATAAAGTTAGTACACTTGTGGCTAATTACCTAATGTCTCAGAAAGAAAATGTGTATTGATTTCATTCAATCATCAGAAGGAAAACGTCTTTTTAAGATCAGGATATTTTGGATGAATTCATGACATTTTATACTCCGGAGTTTCCTGCCTCTTTCTCTCTTATTGAAACTTATCTTAGCGACATTCCTCCTCTTCTCGTGATAATCTCAATTTAACATCTCTTGAATCTTGGAGTTATCTAAAGCCTTAAATCTACTCAAAAAAGGTAAAACCCTGGGCAAGGATGGATTTACGGTGGAATTCTACCTACATTTTTCAAATGTATTATTCTCTAAACTTTTACAACTTTCTCGGTTTTCTTATACTATTGGTAAGGCGGGGGGATACTTTTCAAGAAGCCATAATATGCCTAATTCATAAAGAGAGTCGTGATCCCATGCAATGTTAGAACTATCATACTATATCTCTGGTGAATATGGATTATAAAGTCTTTGCCAAATTGCTTGCTTTTCGACTTGAACCTCTTTTGCCGAATTTGATTGCTGAAGAACAGTGTGGATTTGTTAAGGGTAGATTAACTTCAGATAACACTTGTTATTATTTAATGTATTAAATAAGGCTCCTTTTCTCCTATTCTCTAGGTGCAGTTTCTATTGATGGGGAAAAATATTTGAAAGAGTAGACTGGTCTTTTTTACTTTGAACTCTTACCTGGCATGGTTTTGGTCCTAATATTATTTCTCCTATCTCTTTACTCTATACAGCTCCTAGAGCTTCTGTTTCAGATAATGTACATACCTCTCAATACTTCCCATTATAACAAGGAGTTTGTTAAGGCTGTTACCCTATCTCCTCTTTTATTTATTTAAGCTCTTGAACCTTTAATGTCCCATATTCACTATAATGACTCTATTTCTCGATTTCCTTATGGTGACCACCATTTTAAGCAGTCCGCTTATGCGATTGGCATTTTGCTTTTATTCTCCAACCCTTCTGTCTCTATTACCCCTTTATTACAAGAAGGTTCTGTTTTTTCTCTAGTTTTAGGCTATAAAATTAATTCTGATGAAACTGAATTTCTTTCCATTGCCAAATTTAGTGTTAAGCACTCTTATGATTCTACTGGGGTCCTATGGAACAGCTTCAACATTAAATATTTAGGCATTTGGTTTAATAACTCCATTTCAGATTCAGTTAGAATTAATATGAACGAAGGGCTCAATCGAATTAATTAACTCCTCTCTTCCTGGAATCCTCTTTTTCTCTCATGGTGAGGACGTCTTGATTCCACTAAAATGCTAATTGAACCTATTTTGTTGTCTATTTTACCTATGATTCCAATTCATGTCCTTTCCATTTTTTTTTAAATAAACTGTCTCCATTTCTATGGAATAATAAAAAAATCTAGAATTTCCTCATCACATCTCAGGAAACCAAAATGTAATAGAGGTGTGAATTTTCCTGACTTTCATGTTTACCATAAAGATTTTTGTCTTAGGCAAGCATCTGAATGGCTCCTTTCAAGACCCTCCCCCTTCACACCTTTATGGCTTACTATTGAGCATTCTTTACAGGCACCTTTTTCTATTAAAGAAGTTCTTGCCTTTTCTTCAAAGAATATCATTACTTCTCTTCCGCTGTTCAAGCATACATGCTCATTGTTGAGGCCTCATTGTCAGCTAAAGATCATATCTAGGGGTTCTTTCCTACAGTCTCAACTTTGGTACAATCGTCTTATTACCATTGATAACAGGCCTCTTTATTGGAAATCTTGGAAACTTAAGGGAATAATTTGAGTTCAATTTGGGTTCAAGATTTGTTAGATTGTATGATTCCTTGTGGTTCATAGACAGAATATCGATGTAAAAAATATAGACCGCAAAAATATCGATAAAAAATATAGAATGCAATATATCGACTCCCAATACGTAAACAGGTAAGTACAAAAATATTGAAAATAAAATATTGATGTAAAACAAAATGTTATACAAAATATCAAATTATATATACAGATATATAATATATAAAAATATACATATTAAATATGAAAAATAATAAAAATAATGTACAAAAATAAAGTAGATTTAAAATAAAAATTAAAAATATAACAAATAAACTTAATTAAAAAAAATTAAACACATACATAATAATTAATACATATATATATTTACTTTAAAATAATTAATATCCTTAATTTTAATTTATTTTATAATGTTAAAATTATATAAAACTGTACAAATATTTGTATATGTACCAATAGCATAAAGTCTAATAAAAAACATTCTATTACAAATTAAAACTTTAAACTATTTAATAATCTTTAAACTTAAATTTCCCACTCCAGTGAGTGGAACAGTAGGGAAAGTGTTGGATAGCGGAGGGGTAAAAATTACTATTCCCACTCCAGTGAGTGCAGCAGTAGGGAAAGTGTTGGATAGCAGAGGGGTAAAAAATACTATTACCACTCCACTGAGTCCAACAGTAGGGAAAGTGTTGGAGAGCGGAGGAGTAAAAATTACTATTCCCCTCCAGTGAGTGCAACAGTAGGGAAAGTGTTGGATAGCAGAGGAGTTAAAACTACTATTCCCACTCCAGTGAGTGCAACAGTAGGGAAAGTGTTGGATAGTGGCGGGATGAAATGTACTATTCCCACTCCAATCAGTGCAGCAGTAGTTAAAGTGTTGGATAGCGAAGGGGTAAAACGTACTATTCCCACTTCATAGTGGGAATAGTATGAGAACAGTAGAGAAAATGTTGGCTATCAGAGTGGTACAAATTACTATTTCCACTCCAGTGAGTGCAACAGTAGGGAAAATGTGGGATAGTGGCGGGATAACATTTACTATTCCCACTCCAATCAGTGCAACAGTAGGGAAAGTGTTGGATAGTGGCAGGATAACATTTACTGTTCCCCCTCCAAACAGTGCAACAGTAGGGAAAGTGTTGGATAGCAGAGGGGTAAACATTTCTATTCCCACTCCAGTGAGTGCAACAGTAGGGAAATTGTTGGATAGCGAAGGGGTAAAAATTACTATTTCAACACCAGTCAGTGCAACAGTAGGGAAAGTGTTGGATAGCGGAGGGGTAAAAATTGCTATTCCCACTCCAATGAGTGCAACAGTAGGCAAAGTGTTGGATAGTGGCGGGATAAAATGTACTATTCCCACTCCAATCAGTGCAGCAGTAGTAAAAGTGTTAGATGGCAGAGGGGTAACAACTAATATTCTCACTGCAGTCAGTTCAAAATTAAAAACAAACAAAAAATTAACAAACAAAAATATTTAAAAACCATAATATATATGTTAAAAATCAGCATTCAGAAATGACGGGCTGCCTATAGAATTTTATAAAGTATTCGCAAAGGATTTGACCCCTTATTGACAAAGCTTCTCAATTATATAAAGACTGGTGATGTTGTTCCCTCAGTTTTTAAAGAAGCTATTATTGTCAGCTTTGTGAAAAAGGGCAAGAATCCTAAGGATGTTAATTCCTATAAACCAATCAGCCATCTCAATGCTGATTACAAAATTTGATGAAAATCTGGGCTCAGCGTTTTACTCTCTTTGCACAGGAAGTGATCCACAGGGACCCTTCTGGGTTCATCGCCGGGAGGTCGATGTCCTCGAATACAGGGTTTTTAATACAGGCTCTCAACTCTTATAATATTAATTGTACCCTGGCATGTATCATGATGGTAGACGCCGAAAAGGCATTTGACCTTGTTAATTGGACAGACCTTTTCTATGGCCTTGGTAGGTTCAGGGTCCCCCTCCAGGTTACCAAAATGCTCTGGAATATCTATCAGGGGGCTTAGACACAGGTGGTGATAAATGCAAATCGAGTAGGGACAGAAAATATAAATTGTGGGATGAGACAAGGGTGCGCACTTTCCCTTTTAATGTTTACTTTTTATATGGAACCCCTGGGTATTAAAATCCGCGATAATGTAGCAATTAGAGGTCCGATTCCTGGTATCTCAAAAATAAAGCTGTTCGTGGATGAGATTATTTTAGATCTCAGTCCCAAAAGCCAGAATTTAGACTTGGTCCTAACAGAATTTTGCTAATTTGAATTGATTGGGGGCTTTCTTCCGACAAATCTCAAACATCAAGCCCTTAAGCCGGACCCAATACGCTATTTGGGGATCTATGTCTCTAATCAATATGAGCAGCTATATAAATTGAACTATGTAGTCATGCGGGGTAAAATTAATAAATTGTTGGACAACTGGTCGCTTCCACTGCTATCTTTGATAGGCCGCGTAGCCCTTATTAAAATGTCAATACTCCCTCTGCTTGTTTTTTTTTCTCCTAAATATACCCATTAAAATCAATATTAGTTATTTCAAAGAGCTGGAAACAATGTTTAGGCAGTTTGTCTGGAGTAAGAAGACACCCAAGGCTAAACTCTTGGCGCTACAACTGGATATTAATCAGGGTGGGTTAGCATTACCACATATTTGTTCATATTACGAAGCTGCTATTTTAGATTTATCGTTTGCTGGCATCAAATGGTTTTATAGACAACTTTTTTTTTGATAAAATGGTGCAGGAATCTGACTCGCAGATCCCGATATTTCTAAAAACCTCTAAACTCCCCAAGAGGACTAGATATAAGACTCTGCGGTAATATTCCTTTAGATTACAGTCCTTTTTTAGGCAAGCTGGCTCTTCTGGGTTTTATTACCTAAAATTAGGTGAATGTAAAAGTTTGGGTCTCCAAATTCAATCTAAGGAGGAAATGTGGGCTAGAAGAGCTGGTGCACTTTTCAATTCAGAATAAAGTAATTACATGGCAAGAGGTTCAGAATAGAAGTGGTGACCGGAGTAAGCCTCAATGAATATTTATTGATTTAAAATGTTTTAAATAGATATAATTCTTAGTTTATTGGTGCCTTGTCTAAGCTGGTGACCGCTCTATTTGGAGCAAAAGTAAGAGGTGTGGGGAATTGGTACCGCCTTTTGTGCACTCAAAGTGAATCTTCACTGAGAAATTCTTAGAAAGGATAACCCCGGAAACTCAATGTACCTTCTCAAGTCAGGAGCGGCAGGCCATATCTCAGTTAGGAAGCAAATCTTTAAGACCAGACAATTTTAAAAGAATGTCTTTTTTACCACCGTTAGTTGGCATACTATACACCCAGAGCTCTCAATAAAAAATATCCAGGAGTAGAGAATAAATGCTTCAAAAGCCAGGCAAAAGGGGAAAGGGCTTGGCTACATATATTCTTTACGTGTCCAAGGCTAGGGTCTTTCTGGGTTATGATTTTTTCGGCCATAAACTGGGTAATCCAGAAGAGGATAGATCCAGAGGCTGTGGTCACCCTCTTTGGTATTACTAGATCTAGGGCAAATCTGGCAAAAGCGGAGGAGACTTTTCTAGCCATTTCCTCCCTTGTTGCTGGCTCCCTAAGTCTTCAGAATTGGAGGTCGGTGGAAGCACCTACATATGTGAGGTGGCTAAATAAGATTAAATGGACCAGGATTTTTGAAGAAGCATATGCAAGGCGGGTGGACGCTACAAAATAATTCACTGTGATTTGGAAATATTTAGTGAAACTTCGAAACCTCGACGGAATAGTAGTCTTATTGATACTTTAAACAGGATCCTCTAAATGTTAAGGCTGGGGTTAATGTGTTCTGTGTTTTCCAGCAGACTTAGCACTTTAACAAGTTTGAACTGTATACCCGCAAAAAGTTGGGATATTAATTTAAGTACTTCAAAAACCGGGTATGCCGCCAGATTATGGTTGCAAAATGCTTTTTTGTACTTATTTTGCACTTTCACTGAATTGGTTTCATCCATGACTTGTATGTTTTGATCAAATGCTGTATTTGAATTCCCTGGTATTTATTATTATTGTTATTCCCCTGATGCTCTGCTCAATAAAAACCAAAATATTTGATAACAATTAAAATGCAAAAAATATATATGATATTAAAAATTTTAAATTGTTCTAAACCATATTGTACACCTTTGAACCCTAACACTACATGCACTACACCTGCATGAGAAGGGTTTCTACTCAAGAGATAGGGACAGCAACTGATACCTATATCACAGAGGGGGATGTAGGGGTGGATTGACCCCGGGTAGTAACACCCCAGGGTTTCCCATGATGGGGGACCCCAAGAAACGTTTCCCACGGTGGGGAGGAGGGTGTGGTAGAGTTGTGGGTTCAGCTGGCCCCCCAGGTTAACTGGAGGGGAAGGAGGCCCATAGTAGTGGGTGGCCCCAAAGGAGGGTAGTACTCAAGCGAGGGTGTGTAGTGGTAGCCCCTAGGAACACTAGGTGGGCTAGGTAACTGACCCAGTGGAGATCTGAGTGATATGCGCCCTAGATTCCAGGTGAAGGGTTAGTGGCGGACCCTGAGGTGTCAGGGTCCGGTAGGTGGTTACCCCGGGGTGGCCCATGGTGGTGGGTGACCCCAAAGGTGGGGTAGTTCTCGAGCTAGGATGTCACCCTGGAGCTTGTGTGGTGAACCTGAGGTGGTGGCTTGGGCGATGCCTGGCTGGTGACCAGTCAGGTAGGTCCTAGGGGACTTGTATCCCAGGACGGGAAGCAGGAGGGTGTTCCCCAGCTCGATGCAGAAGGTGGACTTCTGCAAGGTAGTACAAACCTGAACACAGGTGGGGCCCATCTTAAGTGAAGGGACCCTTTATTTCTCAAAGGGGTGGTGCAGGCCTAGCCGGGATCTTTAGGGTCCCTGGCTGAGTGTGGTAGTACTACCCTGAAGGCAGGTGGGGCCTATCTTAAGTGAAGGGACCCTGCTCTTCAGAACGGGTGGAGATGTTATGCAATGTCACAAAGTAATTCCAACAGCTTATGTATATTTGTAAATTGGTGCATAATATTGAGTAGTGTATTTAAGCATAAAACAAAAGATCTGGCAAATACAGGCACTTTCTCAAGTTAATATATCTGTAGGATACCAATGAGGGAAGATATTTTTATCTAAAACCTCAGCCAGCTATCAGTTTGAGTGTACTGACCGACCACCTTCTTTATCTTCCTCCCTTTTCTTTTCTGCAGTTTTAAAATTAATGGGCACTGAGGATTCGGCCATACTATGCTATAATGATAGCTGGCTGAGGTTTTAGATAAAAATATCTTCTCTCATTGGTATCCTACAGATATATTAACTTGAGAAAGTGCCTGTATTTGCCAGATCTTTTGTTGTATGAATAGATGTTGAGTGGAGGGCGGTCTGGCATACTATTTCTCTCTAGAGATCCTTATTGAAATTATAGAGTATTTAAGCCCCAACTGTGATAAACGGTCAAGCGGTTATTAAATGCCCCCGGGCCCAAGGTAAGACATGTCACGTGACCGTAACCTTACTTGTGAGGCAAACCCAAAGGGGTTTCCTCACGTGTACCCACCATACAGGTTCAGGCCGTGGTCTGGAAACATGTGGTTCACAGAAGTTCTCCCAGGCGTTGACACATACCTTTTTAGCTTAAAAGCAGACAATGCGGATTGCTCAGAGGAAGGCATGGACTTGCAGCGTGAAGCTGAGTTTATTAGGTGCTCGTTACAGCAGCGTAAAAGCGTGCATGGCAGCATGTTGCATGCCTCTCTACCATGAGCCAATGGCAAGGCTAATCAAAAACACTACAGAATCCTTGTAAACTGTAGTTCCCTGTAAGATTGAATGCCGCATGTTTCTGAATGTTGAGACTCATAGTCCCATGCAAGTGTCTCGAGAAAAAGAGATAGAGTAAAAGTATGGAAATTATTAAAAACAGTCAAATAGTCAAATCAATTAACTGGGTAGTGCAAAGTAAATATGTGTGCAAGCTGTAGATTGTAATGCTAAGAGCCATGTCAAGAACTCAGACTATATGAAAGTTATAAAAACTAACATTAAGGCCAAGAGGCTATTGACAGTGCAGACAGGATATAAGAGAGTGATGGCAATGCTGTCACTATAATATTTTCCAGGTGCTCTCCTAAAAATTAAAAGCTGGAAAATGTAATCGTCATGGGGTAATCTCTGGTTCATGGAATCAGAGACCATATGATATCATCACTGAAGCCATATTTGTCACTACTCATGAAAAAGGTGTTCTCTTAGTCCAAATCGTTAATGGTGCAAAAAAAAAAACTTTTCTGAAAGTTTTACTAAGATATGCACATATAATGTTTAGGCCACATCAAACAATAAACAAAAATTATGCAAAAAAGTCACAGTCACGTCTTTATACACTATTTCACTTGAATTATGAATCACAAAAACAATGTTGAAATAAAATTCAAATGAAAAAATTACAACTTGATTTAGATCTGTATGAAGGTTGTGCTCTGCACATAAATCAATCAATCAACCAATCAATCAATCAATCAAGAATTTGTAGAGCGCACTACTCACCCACAAGGGTCTCAAGGTGCTGAGGGGGGACTGCTACTGCTTGAACAGCCAGGTCTTGAGAAGTCTCCTGAAGGTCAGCAGGTCCTAGGTTTGGCGCAGGTGGATGGGGAGGGTGTTCCATGTCTTGGCGGCGAGGTGGGAGAAGGATCTGCCGCCGGTGGTCGTTAGGTGGATGCGTGGAACGGTAGCGAGGGCGATGTCAGCGAAGCGAAGCTGGTGGTTGGGGGTGAAGAAGGTGAGTCGTTTGTTGAGGTATACTGGTCGGGCGTCGTGGAGTGCTTTGTGAGCGTGGGTGAGGAGCTTGAAGGTGATCCTTTTGTTGACAGGGAGCCAGTGCAGTTCCCTCAGGTGGGCAGTGATGTGGCTGTGGCGGGGGATGTTGAGGA
Organism: Triturus cristatus; assembly: GCF_964204655.1. Lineage (NCBI taxonomy): Eukaryota > Metazoa > Chordata > Amphibia > Caudata > Salamandridae > Triturus > Triturus cristatus. Next base: position 893,781,124 of record NC_140588.1, read on the forward strand.
TGAGACGTGCGGAGGAGTTCTATATGCGTTGAAGTCTTTTCTGGAGTTTGGCCGTGATTCCCGCGTAGAGGGCTTTGCCGTAGTCCAGCCTGCTGGTGATGAGGGCCTGGGTGACCGTCCTTCTGGTTCCGGTGGGGACCCATCTGCAAATTTTGAGAAGCATGCAGAGGGTGTTGAAGCAGGAGGAGGAGACGGCGTTGACTTGCTGGGTAATAGACAGTGCTGAGTCCAGGATGAACCCCAGGTTGCGTGCCTGGTCGGTGGGTGTCGGTGCAGCTCCCAGCGAGCCCGGCCACCAGGAGTCGTCCCAGGCAGAGGGGGTGGAGTTGAGGATGAGGACCTCCGTCTTGTCCGAGTTCAGTTTTAGGCGGCTGTTCTTCATCCATTCGGTGACGGCCTTCATTCTTTCGTGGAAGTTGGTTTTGGCGGTGGCGGGGTCCTTGGTGAGGGAGAGGATGAGCTGTGTGTCGTCAGCGTATGAGATGATGTTGAGGTTGTGTGATTGGACGATGTTGGCAAGTGATGTCATGTAGGTGTTGAAAAGGGTTGGGCTGAGAGATGATCCTTGGTGTATGCCGCAGGTGAGATTGTCGGTTTCGGATCGTAATGAAGGGAGGCAGACTCTTTGGGTTCTGTCGGTGAGGAAGGAGGTGATCCAGGCCAGGGCTTTGTCGCGGATTCCTGCGTTGTGGAGGCGTGTGCGTAGGGTGTGGTGGCAGACGATGTCGAAGGCGGCTGAGAGGTCTAGGAGGATGGGGGCTGTGGTTTTGCAGTTGTCTATCAGGGTCCTGATGTCGTTGGTGGCAGCGATGAGTGCAGTTTTGGTGCTGTGGTTGCTGCAGAATACGGATTGGGACGGATCTAGGGTGTTGTTCTCTTCGCGGAAGCGGGTCAGTTGTCTGTTGACGATCTGCTCGATGACTTTCATGGAGAACGGGAGCAGGGAGATGGGACAGAAGTTCTTGAGGTCCTTTGGGTCTGTCTTGGGTTTCTTGTGTCGGGCGTTGATCTCAGCGTGTTTCTAGCTCTCCAGAAAGGTGGCGGTCTCGAAGGAGCTGTTGAAGATCTTCCGTAGTTGGGGTGCGATGATGGAGCTCGCTTTGTTGAAGATGTGGTGAGGGCAGGGGTTTGACGGTGAACCGGAGTGGATGGTGTTCATGGTTTTGATGGTGTCTTCGTCATTGACTTGCTTCCAGGAGAGCAGAAGGCCAGTGTGGCTGGAGGGCAGTGGGTCTGAGATGTCAGAGGCTGTCGGGGAGGAGTCTGAGTGTTGAAGCTGTCGTGGATGTCTATGATCTTGCGGTGGAAGAAGGTGACTAGTGAGCCGCAGAGGTTTTGTGATGGCGGGATGTCATTAGAGCTGAAGCTGGGTTGGCGAGTTTCTTCACGATGTTGAAGAGCTCTTTGTTGTTGTGTGCATTGTTGTTGATGCGTTCCTTGAAGGAGGTCCTTTTGGTGGTACGAAGGAGTTTGTGGTGTCTGAGGCTGGCGTTCTTGAGGGCTGCATAGTTGTCCAGTGTCTTTTCGTGGCGCCACTTCTCCTCGAGTCTTCCGCAGGTCTGCTTGGATGCCTGGAGGTCGGTTGTGAACCAGATGGCCCTTCTGTTGGTGCGTCTGTTTGAGGGTTTCTTGATCAGGGCGAGGGTGTTTGCGCAGTAGTTGATCCACTGCCTGAGGTTACGGGAGGCTGTGTCGGTGTGGTCAATTGGTGAGTCTCGGGCGAGGGTGGTGATTAGCTGGTTTTTGGTGACCTTGTTCCAGCTGCGGTGGGGGATTCGTTGCGGGTGGTTGTGTGCGGTGTTTTTCTTTAAGGAGAAGTGGATGCAGCAGTGGTCGGTCCAGTGGAGTTCAGTGGTGTAGCTGAAGGTGACATGGTTGCTGGCGGAAAAGATAGGGTCGAGCGTGTGTCCGGCAGAATGTGTAGGTGTCATGACAAGCTGTTTGAGTCCGAGGTTGTCGAGCAGGGTGATGGAGTTGCTGTCGTTTTCTCGAAGTGGAAGTTCAGGTCTCCGAGGAGGATGTAGTCTGAGGAGGCCAAGGCGTGCGAGCTGATAATGCCGGTGATGGAGTCGCTGAACTGTGGCTGGGGTCCGGGAGGGTCTGTAGACGAGGATTCCTCTGAGGGTGGTGTTGGGATCAATGTGGATCTGGAAGTGAAGGTGTTCGGTGGAGCTGAAGGTGCCTTCGGTGCTGGTCGAAATTCTGAGGGTGTTCTTGTGGACGATGCGGGATGGCTATGGCAATGTTGGGTGCCGATGAGGTGTTCATCCAGGTCTCCGTCAGGAAGGCGACGTCCAGGGAGGATGAGTTGAGCAGATCCCAGAGTTCGACGGCGTGCCTGTGAACAGAGTGGGTGTTGAGTAGTACGCATCTGAGATGGTTGTGGCCTGCCCTGGTGGGAGAGGCAGGTCATGCTGGTGTACACTGGCTGGTGAAGCTGTAGTTTCGGCAGGTGAAGGGTCCGTGAGTGCGCTTCGGGGTGGCCTGGAAGCAGGTAGATGAACGGCCGGTGTTGAGTGCATCGTAGTGGTGATGGGTGTCGTGGTGCCCGCGAGGGCCAGGGGTCTGGCGCTGGGCGTGGTCCAGGTGTGGACGGGCACAGACAGGCTTGCCTTAGGCACGTCGAAAGCGCGCCCGCACAGCACCCCTCATTAAGAAGGGGAGGTGGGAGGGAGGAGCAGCTGGGAGGCGGGTGGGAGGGCGAATGGGCCAATGGGCGAGCGGGGGGACGGGGCCGCAGGGGTCGCAGTGGCGGGAAAAATCAGAGTGCAGCAGGGGAGTGGGAACCAGGGGGGCTTCAGGAAAGCACAAAATAAAACTCCAACTGAAAATGCAACACAAAATACAATACCAACAAAAGGCAACACAGTAGCCCAGAGCTGCGGGCAAAATTACAACGAGCAAAGTAGTGAAAAACAAGAGCGGTCAAAGGAGGCCCAAACTCGCAGCAGCAGCGGGCGGAGGGCACAGGCACAGACAGGTGGAGCTATCTGTGCAGCGTGGGGAGCAACCTGTCTGAACACAGGGTCAAGGGTCGCTCTCCTCACTGCGCAGCGGCCGCCATTCAGAAGGGGAGGTGGGAGGGAATAGCAGCTGGGAGGAAGAAGGGAGGGCGAATGGGCGAGCGGGGGGGGCGGGTCTGCAGGGGACACAGTGGTGGGAAAAATCGGAGTGCAGCGAGCGAGAGGGAACCAGGGGGGCTTCAGGGAAGCACAAAGTAAAATACCAACTAAAAAGGCAACACAAAATACAATACCAACAAAAGGCAACACAGTAGCCCAGAGGTGCGGGCAAAATTACAGAGAGCAAAGTAGTGAATAACAAGAGCGGCCACAGGAGGCTCAAACTTGTGGCAGCAGCGGGCGGAGGGCACAGGCACAGACAAGTGGAGCTAGCTATGCGGCATGGGGAGCAGCCTGCCTGAACACAGGGTCAAGGGTCGCTCTCCTCACCGCGCAACGGCCGCCATTAAGAAGGGGAGGTGGGAGGGAGGAGCAGCTGGGAGGCGGGTGGGAGGACGAATGGGCGAGCAGGGGCGGGGCCGCAGGGGACGCGGTGGCAGGAAAAATCGGAATGTAGCGGGGGAGAGGGAACCAGGGGGGCTTCAGGGAAGCCCAAAATAAAATACCAACTGAAAAGGCAACACAAAATACAATACCAACAAAAGGCAACACAGTAGCCCAGAGGTGCGGGCAAAATTACGGAGAGCAAAGTAGTGAAAAAAAAGAGCTGCCACTGGAGGCTCGAACTCGTTGCAGCAGGTAGAGAGCACAGGCACAGACAGGGGGAGCTAGCTGTGCAGCGTGGGGAACAACCTGCCTGAACACAGGGTCAAGGGACGCTCTCCTCACCGTGCAGCAGCCGCCATTAAGAAGTGGAGGAGGGAGGGAGGAGCAGCTGGGAGGCGGGTGGGAGGGCGAATGGCCGAGCGGGGGGCGGGGATGCAGGGGACGCAGCGGCAGGAAAAATCGGAGTGCAGCGGGGGAGAGAGAACCAGGGGGGCTTCAGGGAAGCACAAAATAAAATACCAACTGAAAAGGCAACACAAAATACAATACCAACAAAAGTCAACACAGTAGACCAAAGATGCACGCAAAATTACAGAGAGCAAAGTAGTGAAAAACGAGAGCGGCCACATGAGGCTCGAACTTGCGGCAGCAGCGGGTAGAGGGCACAGGAGCAGACAGGTGGAGCTAGCTGTGAGGTGTGGGGAGCAACATGGCTGAACACAGGGTTAAGGGTCGCTCACGTTAAATGAACAAATTATTAGTGATAGGTCAAATTAGGAAATAAAAGGTAAAAGAATACATGTATCCATCTCAACTAAATGTATATCATCCATCACATTGGATCCAATAAAACATACATTTCTACAACCTATTTCCTAAAGTGTTTTGGGGAACTCTACACTTTTAGAATGTTTGAGCTATAGCACTCAATTGACAGTGAGTTGTTCATGTTCTGACTCAGCCACTTTACACAAGCATTGTCAACTTTTTCTATCATAATGTGACCTAAATAAGAAAAAAAAACACTTACCAGTGCACCTTTCCAAATCTTTCTGTGAACATGGATGTTACTGTTGACATTGCTGCCACACGGGAAACGTCTAAATCACTTCCAGGGAGAGACTGGCATATACAGTAAAAGAACAGTTCCAAGCAGAGTCATGGCTACTTGCAACATGTCCTGCTTCTGTTGCGAACACTGTGACAGTTCCCGTATTAGCTCTTCTTTTTCCAGCATTTGGTTTGTATCATTCTCTATTCTGTGCCTATCCTCAGACATTTCTATTAAAATTTTAGAAATGTTGAAGATTTCAAGGCATGCATAAAAATATTTGCATTCTGTTCATTTACTGTCTAGGATGGCATGTTTGTGTTGTTTATGATGCTGATCACCTGTAATCAATATGATAATTGAGATGATGCATTTGACACCATGATTGTTTAGTCTTTTTGATGCTTTAGTGTCTGCAAGTCCTGCATTTGTTTTCATTATATAAGATAAAATTAGCTATCAGATACCATAACAACTCAGGTATCTTACCATAGTCTTGAAGGGACTTCATGTTGGGACTATCATGCCAGATGTCACGTCAGGGACAGAGAGAAGAGGCCTCCAGCCAGTCATTGTTTATTTTCCATCCCCAAACAAGCTGTGATAGAGAAAAGCTGACCTGCTATTTTATCATGAAAACACAGGTGTGCTGTGCAATCCATCATGAGAAACCCTAAGACCGGCTTCCTATTTGCTGCTTCAGCTAAAATTAGCATAGCGCTTAGAAATAACTTGAGGGTGTATGAATGCTAAGAACTCAAATACCATGTTAGATTTGTTCCTGGTGTTTTTGGTGACCATGGCATGCTTAGTTGCATTTATTTTCACTTTCTATGAGGATGCCATTAATATTTTATTTACTACATTAAGATTCTGAAATAAACACGTCAAAAAACAGGTCCTGTTCTTATTGCTATTTTGAGTGAATTATTTATTTACGAAAGAGGGTTTTGATTTCCACTATGTCCCGGAACTCATCCTGTGGGACTGATCGTTACCAGTCAACCTTTCCAGTACAGTATTGCTTAGTGGGTTGTGTGTGGGTTGCAGCTCAACCTGATTTCTAATTCTTACTGGTGCTTCAACTAAGTGTTTGTGTTAGATGTCTAGAAATCTAACCCCTGCGGCTCTGAAGTGGGGGTGGGCCACATCATTATAACTTGTCTCTCGCATTTCGCTGTCGCTCACTTTTGCCTCCGGCCTCCTCCTACCCACTTCATGTTTCCCTCTGTCGCCTGGCTCCAGCTTCACGGTTTGGTTCATGCTCCTCTTTTGGCACTTTCCAGACCATTATGCTTCCACTAGAGTTTTTCAAGAACCCCATGGTGGAAGCACGTTTCCTAGGCTGCAGGGTCAGTATCCAGATCTTCTGCATTGGCTTGTCATTGCCTTCTTTAAAGTGGAAACCAGAATGTTATCTTGCCAATTCGGGGACTGCCATTATAGTGAGTGTGTGCCTCTTTGTATTATAGGCTGTCTTAAGGGGTGGGTATAAAAACCCCAATAATCGTGGTCATTCTAATGATGGAAAGAAGAACAGCCCCGACCAGGTGGAAGCAGAGGCTACTCTGTATCCAGGCTCGAGTCGAGGGTAGATGCCGTCTACCCACTATTTTCAGAAGGTAGACGCCGTCTACAGTGCTGCAAAGCTGGCCGCTTTCAGCGGAATGCCACGTTCCTTGCCTACTTCTCCTGGAATTCACAGAAATATGTCGAACTTGTCCTGGTGTAATTATATGATACCGGACACTTTCAGCAGCCCCTATACATTGTCCGCTTTTGTTCTGACCAGCAACGTGCAGGCAGGGAAGGAGCTTATCAGATTCCAGCTTCATCCATAACAAAAGCTGGAGTTAAGGGGCCATTAAGCCTCTTTTTAGGTCTCGCCTGACCCAGCGCATGCGCTGGTCTGCCAAGACTTTTTGTGAGGGCTCAATAAAGTGCTACCACTGTAGCCTAGAGCTACAGTGCATGTGCACGGGTGCGCGCGCCTCACTTTTGCGGCCGCACGGCCGCTTTGATGTTTGATCGCGATCACTTTCACTTTCGCTTTGATGTTCTCCGTGAGCCCGTTTTTTTTCTCCTGTCGATTACTTCTATGTAGTAATGGTGGCACCCGTGCGCCGCCATTACTACAGAGCAGTAATAAACAGAAACAAGCATTGGCATAGCCAATAGGTCACGCTTTTGGGACCTTATAAGTATTTAGTTATGCAACTGTTGCATGGCTAAACACTTATAAGTTCCCAAAAGCGATTCCTATTAGCTATGCCAATGCTTGTTGTCTGTGTACCCTGGCGGGGAGCTTACGGGATCCTCACACCTAGATGCAATGGAGGGGAAACAAAGGCTCACATCTTATCCCTTCACAGGTATTTAAGAGAGAAATGCTTTTGACTTTGTTCAGTGCCTGTATATGAGATAGGCATACATTGTAAGAATGTCAGAAGTGTTGGTTGCCTGAATAGTTACACAAATAACTATTTAAATACCACTATTTTGTTTAATTTATTTTATTGTGCTTTTCGCACTACAGTAGTGCTAAAGTGATATAAACAAATAAAACAAAATAGTTGTTTTTAAATGATTTGTGTAGGTGTGATGTAAAGAGCTCTGGCACCCTGCATTGGGATGAGTAGTTTACACATACACATTATAAATTGACAGTAAATCATATGTGTGTACATCAATATAAAGGATGTGTTACATAACACAGTGGGAGTTGCAAGGTGTAGAGCTCCATATCCTTCACACCTCACTGTGCTATATAAGAAGGATTATAATTAATGATCTGCAAGTGACAAAAGTTAACCCACTTACTTATTTACATAAATGAAAAATCTGTCGTCTGCAAGTTAAATAATGTGCTTTGCAGGAGACATATTAACCCTCAATGCTACATTACAAACTGGGACTAGGCAAAACACAGATCTCTCCAGAAAATACGTTATCCTCCAGAGCTACCTTACCATTATTATTATTACCTGAGATTTAGCTGGCACACAAAGATCTCTGCAGCAGGTGGCCTAGTGCCTTAATCCTATAAGATATTTTTAAAAGACAGACATTGCAACCAATTACGCAAAACAGATTTACTGGCACACTTCTCCTTGTTGATAATTTCTTTGTGGCAGGATTTAAAAAAAAAAATTATATGTTGAGGCCCAGATTTTGTGTTGGGGGTTGCGTCAATATTTTGCCACAACCCCAATGCAAAATCTAATTTGTTAAATAGTGTAATGTGCTCAAATGTGCTCATGATAGACCCTAAACATATGTGAGGTCTTAAGATCTGATGTCACTTCCTGTGAGGTCATGGGTTGTGATACCACTTCCAGTGATTTCACTTCCGGTGATGTTGCACCCATTCTGCCTAACTTGGTGGGTGTCCCACTACTTTTTCTAGGACTTGTGCCCTGTGTGTAGCTTTCTCTTACCCTTCCCCTCTTGCTCCCACGCTCCGTCGCCATTGTTGTGCTCCTCAAGCACGTGTGAGGGTCAGTGGCGTAACGAAACTTGAGGGGGCCCCCCTGCAAAGCACAATGAGGGGGCCCCCCTCCAGTGGCCCGGCCCATCACCTACCACTTTGCCCCACCGACAAAAATAAGCAGTCACCTAAAGCCGTATAATCAGCACTTATCTGTGCATACTTCGAACAGCAAATATAAATAGAATGCACTTTAATTTTGTTCTAGGGCTGCCTGAATTATGAGATCCATGACTAATAATTAAAGGGAACAAAGATAGAAAAGTCACATTACAAATGAATACATACTTTTTTATTTATAACCCTATTTAGTGCCAAGACGAGGTCTTTCCAGGCTCTTTAAACACATGGCTGGCATTTTTTGTTTGGCAACCCTACTTTATATTCCTTTTCATGAAATGCATTCTCACACTACAGCAGTAAATGTACATTTCAAATGCAAGGAATAGGCAGAGTGGGGGCCCAGGGGGTACTGGAACCAGAAAAAAACTAAGCCTGTGTAACCATTTTACAAAGGTATGTAAATACGCAAATGGTCTCTGGACTCGAGGCAGTTGCCTTCAATAACCCTTGTTTCTGGGCCTCAAAGCTCAGGTCACCTGCACCACCAGCATGCGGCACGCACCATTTAATTTATGAAGTAGGACTGTTATGAGGCAACTCGCTGGTGCAACCAACGCCAGTGAGAGAGTGTAGTGCTGCCTGTATGTACTACAACACTGATGGGGCCCCTGGAGGCTGGAAAACGGGGGCTGCTGGTGGCATAGCTGCCAAGGTTTCAGATTGCCATGTGTGACATTTTCCTAATTTCAGTGTAATTATGAGTGACATTTCAATGACTATGAGTGACACTTTCTTGCGAGCAAAATTAAGGAATGAAGATGATCAACACATACAAATATCAGAAATAACACCACAAAGATCATTCCGGTAGAAAGACTTCAGTCTTTTGAATAAACATTGGAATAAACTACTACAGCAACTATATCTCGGAGTGCGAGCTTTCCTCTGTGTGTGACCACGACGCAGGGCTGTTTGCATTTTTATAGTGGGATATGCTCCCACTGCTGTGCACCAACCATGGCAGGTGGATGCGATCGGAAGACTGTAGTCCTTTCATATGTACATATTTATAGCCTTTCTTTCATGCATCCATCAATCATTATATCCATGGATCAATCCACACATTATTTAAAATATTCAGCCTTCACTCTTCAGAATCTATCTATTCTTCACCCTTCAATTCATTCACCCTTTCACCTATTGATTTTTCACTCTTCCATCCATCCTTTCAACATTCCCTCTATCAATTCTTCCACTACTCTATTCATTAATTCTTTCATCATTCCTTTCACCCTTCCATCCTGCCTTTTCTCCCTTATTTCGTTTCATGTTTATTTCCTTCCAGTCTTTCTTTCTGTCTTTCCTTTATATACCCATCTGCTATTTCACATCCTTAATTTTTCTTTCGCTCATAATCACTTTTTCTATTTGTCCCTTTATCAAGGTGTTTCCCCTAATTTCTCTTTCTCTATTTCCTTGCTCCATGTCAGCCTACCACCTACACCCCTCTCTCATGATATTGCCTAACAGTATTATTCATGAGCACCTAGTATGCAGGGCTGAGAGAAGAGGCCCAGAAACACAGGAGTAGATTGTTAGTCAGAGGGGATGCAGGGCGGGGCAGGAATGCTAGCACAAAGGGCTTTTAGGGTTTGAAATAGTATAACATTTTCAGAATGACAGCCATAGTGAAATTCTAACTGGACCCCTAGTTTATAAGATTAACTAAAATGTACAAATCACTTTTATTTGCTAGTTAAATATAGGCTGGAAAACATATTGCAAGAAGCAAAGTTGTGCTAAGTTGCAGCAAGGGCGTAATAGTTATCTGGTGACATACCAGTGTGTGAGTTATACATACAGGCATTTTTATGCATTACTTAAAGTACTTTACGCTATTACAAGTACGATTCCCAAACCCACCTTCATGCTAATCAGTAGCCCCCACCCTGAAGATCGCGGAGACATCTGCGCGCATCATTTAATTAATGAAGAGGCCTAGCTCCACTGATTGAGGGGCCCCTGGAGCATGCCCTCTCCTCCCCCGCAAAGCGGGGGCCTGTGTTATGCCCTGGGCCTACTGTATATTATTAGGTTCTACTTTTATTCCCACACACTGCAAAGAACTCGAACTGTTAGTGTGAAGCGTAGGACACAGTCTGCGCACCCCCCTTCGATTCTGGAGAGTTTCTCTTCCCCAGGAAAGTACAACAAAGGATTCTATACCTGGGCGAGCCACCTTACAGTTTGGCATGATGACTTTGCTTTGCATGTCCAACACGGGTGACAGTCGAGATCTAGCCTAGGGCAGGTTTGAAACGAACGGCTTGTTTTGTAAGTCGATAATCACTAACCCTGGGCGTAGTTTGCATAGTAGCGCTACGCGTAGCTACGCGAAGTGCACTTCGCACTACATGAGATACGCGTAGCGCTAAGCGAACTACGTAGTGCGCTGTTCGGGATGATTGCACAGTGCCGGATGCTTGTCCGCACTGTGCAATCATTGAAAACAGCATCTCGCACAGTGCGAGCTGTTTTCTGACGCTCAAGTAGATTTTTACTCGAGCGGCAGCTTTCTCAACGCGGACTGGTAGTTTCTCATCGCGAGCGCTCCCCGCGTTGAGAATCTCGCCGGGTGGTTTATTTTCCACGCTCGCGATCGCCAACTTGATGTTGCCGATCGCGAACAAGGAAAAAGTCTCGCCGGCATGTCTTTTTGCTCGCTCGCGGTCGCCAACTTGACGTTTAGGACCGCGAGCGAGCATAAAATGCCAACTACGCTACGCATTTTTGCACTGTGCTATGTGCAATTCGCGTAGCGCGAAGTAGCACAAACTACGGAAACTACGCGAGCATAGCGCAGTTGGCCGCCCAGGGTTATATAATCACACCAATTTAATTTTCAAGGATGAGTGACTTCGCCACAGGGGGCTGCGTGCGAGCGCCTAGAAGTCACAAACCTCATTTAACTACCAAAGTAGGCTTCTACGCGCTTGCAAGGTGGGACAGGGCTCGCCGATGCACGACCCCGCGCGGTGCAGAGGATCACTGGTGCAGCATCTTTGCACTCACCACCACTGGGTCAGCTGCTGTGACCCGGCGGGGGCATCAGCACAGTGCCAGGCCTGGGAGTCCCGTCAATGCTGTCATGGCACTCTGTTCACGCGTGTGCCTGCACTGGAAAACAGGGAAGGCGCGGATTGGCATTGCAAACACCCAGTGAGGATACCTACTCTATTGCCCTGGCCTCTGCCCAATTAATTCCAGCTGAGAGGCGCATTGCCGTGAAAAAGAGGCCCTAGACTAGAGGCTCGAGTGTGAAAGTGCGAGAGCTTCACTGGGTGTCCCTTTGCTTGGTTTGTGTGCCAGCCCGCGTGTGAAATCACGTTAACTGCCTTGTGCCAGCTGGACCCCCGGTATTACACGCCCGCCCGCACGACTCCTCTGTGAAGTTTCTCAGCACCGGCCCAGTGCCCCCACCGCAGCGAAGCATGTACTCACGAGGCGGTGACCACAGGCAGCCTGCTCATCACATGAACGCTGCCGCGTAGCACACCGAAGAAGCCAAGACCTTCTTGTGACGCTATAAAATAAAATACTACTCATAGGACGAGTTAGCTTTAGAGGCATATTCTAAAACAATGTGACTACTGCCCTATACTTGAGCCCTATAAATGCTGCCCTTTTCTAGAACATAGAAAATACTAACCCGTTCTTGAGCAGGCCGGCCTTGAGTAGTATATGAACATGATAGGTAGGCAGTACCGCGATATCTCTTAAAAAATCCAATTTTTCTATACATTAATGAGTATAAATGATAGCAATACACGTCTCAGCCTGAGGCTCGGACCACTCCTGCCTCAGACAGACTCACTCACCTGAGGCCTGGCCTGCAGCTTCTGAGGCAGGCACGAGCGGGTAGCAGAAGACAGCGCAAGGCTAGCCAGGCGGGGGCTAGTACTAGTAATAATTAAATTATGCCCGGAGGCTGCACGGTGATGGTCCCTCAGTACAGTAGTCTCAGGCAGGGTCCTGGGATGGGATACCTCACAAGTCACGCACACTTTTATTGCACTGCGCAATGGGCATGACTGACAATGGCATTGTTCACAGGTCACCATAGCTGCCAAGGTTTCAGATTGCTATGTGTGACATTTTCATATTTTCAGTGTAATTATGAGTGACATTTCCACAAATATGAGTAACACTTTTCCACAAGCAAAATCAGGGAATGATGCGAGGAAAACACAAATAGCAGAAATAGCACCCATCTGAGCAATTAGAAACTCTTAATTTAGCTGCTGCAAAGCACTAGAAATGGAAGGGCAATAAAGTAGTGCCCTTCACGACTAGGCCACACTAACAGGATGTGTGAGGCCCCAACAAACTCTTACCCTGAAGCAAGTGGTCCACAGCCCAGTCGGCATGCCCCGTACATGCCCTGCACCTGCGTAGCCAGTGGCCAAGATGAATAGCCTTCATATCTGCCAAGGTTTCAGATTGCGTATGTGTGACATTTTCATAATCTCAGTGTAATTATGAGTGACATTCAACGACTATGAGTGACATTTTTCGTGAGCAAAATAAAGCAACAAAGTGTATGGAAAGAAATATTAGAAATGACACTTGAGCAATGAGAAGCTTTAAAGAGGTCTTGAAACTGCTACAAAACACCTGGAATGGAATGTCACTAATAGACTCTCCTCGAAAACGCCTCCATACACTTGCACAATCTCGACACATCCTAAATTTTACACCTGCTCCACTGCACCTGCTTGGACTACTATGGATAAATCACAATGCCTGACCATGTTTGACTCTATACACTTTACCATAAGGCTGATAATTAAATCCAAACTCTTCCTTTTCATAGGTAAATACCAAATTACACCTCTCCAAAGAGACATCGCTCTCTAAGCAGTGGATGCCCCTTTTGGCCTGGCTACTTACCTACTGATTGTAAATGTTGGATGCCACTCTGCATGTGCCTCAATGCTGCGCAGTGCTTGACTCTTTGGCCCTGCTGGCATCGCACAGGTAGGCAGGTTCCAAGCATCTTTCTCTGGACTAAAGGGGGGGGGCTCAGATGGTGCTGCAGTCAATGGAGAGCTGAGTCTGTTAAACTTGTCAGCTATATCTTTTAAAGATAGGGGCAGTGCAGGGCTTATTCCCAGACACAAGCCTGTGCCCCTGCTGCCCTCCAAACACACTTGGAGGGCAGATGAGTTGTTAAACGTGGGCCTGCCCGAGCGGCAGAGATTTCTGCCTGAGGGCCATGGCTGCTGATCCAGGGAGCCAGAGGAGCCAAATTCACAGAAGATCTGGCAGAATACTTAACTATTCTCTTCTACTTTTCAGTCTCAGGTAGCTCCTGCATTGACATTTAGGGTCTCCTTTCCCTTAATGGCCATATGCCTAAGACCATTCAGAATCCTGGAATCAGGCCTGGTGTCAACTATTGTGCTTCCCGCCCGTGCACTCTGATGCTGTACATTTCAACATGAACAACTTTGTTCCCTCTCTCTCTTACTCTCCTTGTCTGGGAAGTGTACTTCCTATCACCGTGCTGTTTATTCCAAGATTGAGTCAGTGACACACAACTCTACAAATGCCACGCAGTTCTGAGTATTTCACACAACTTTTGCAATGCACATTAACTTTTACATGCAGCACCTGCTGCAATTACAATACCGGGTTCATGTAGCTGCAAAGTAAAGAGTACTGAAGCCCCTCTGTGTTATCAATTTGAATACTCTGTTCTCCCTTCCTGCACATATAACACAGACAGGTCACTGCCTTTACATGTAGGTGCTACTGCTTGCAACATCTAGCATCTCTCACCTTAAGGGGTTGCAGAGGGATGCTGGTGTTAGGGGCCTATATATGCTCACGGACCAGCCCAGAGCTCTGTGACAGCTTCAGTCAGGGGGAGCGAGGCAGCGACGGATCCAGGCCTCCACAGCAGCAGTTTTCGCCTCCCAGAGGCGAGCAAGGATTCCTCCAGACCACCAGATGGCACCAGAAGCGGTTACAAGATCATGCATTCTGCCCCCAGAGCACCTACCCCGATGGGATGAGGGGGTGCTGCTTTACACCGAATGGAGATTGGCCGCTGCGCCACCTCCCGAAGATCTCCTCCCACTGACTTGGGCTCACCCCGAGGCGTCCGCAGTTTATTGTGCTCACATCAGGGAGCCATATCCAAAAGAACACTGTGGCTTTACTAAAGCCACAGGAGCTCGTACCTCGATATCAGATGGAGAGACGTGAATTACCTGTAAAAGCAGTGACATTACAGAAAGCTGTGGAAAGAACATACTTGAGAGCCAGGCTGCAGTGCCACAACACCAGACAACTACCCCGGCTGCCTTAATGAGCCAACATACTTGAAAGTCACTGACTAACGGCTGCCACAGCAGACAGCACCGGTGCAGGCATTCATTCGGGAAAAGAGGCTGCGACTCAGACACACACACATACACCACACACACCCCCGCTGAGTGAGCCAGGGCACTGTATGATTTAAAGTGCCTTGCAGCAAGCCGCACTATAAGTTACATAAAGCACACTTTACCTGCATTATAATTAACGCGCTCCATAGGCGCACTGTGACGGGAACTGACTGTTGAATAAAAGTACATACATTGCGAGGCGAGCACTTACTTTTTGTTGGGTCAGCTCAGCCGCGACATCCAGGGGCAGCGCGGCCGCGGTCCTGGAGAGGACTTGGCGCATATTAATCACCAACCTCACCCTATTATGCCCCACACTGAAGACCGCGCAGACGCAGCCGGAAACAACTGAGCGCCGCTGTGCAACATTTAATTATGAAGAGCCTCCGGGCCCGGGCGTGCGCACCAACCATTTAAATTAATGTAGAGGCCGCCTGGCCGAGGCGTGCGTGGCTGCGCGCACTATTTAACTTATGGGGAGGCCGGGCGTGCGCAACTACGCACCATTTAAATCCTTAAAAACATGAGGCTTGCTGGCTGGCTCTGATGTGTTACGCCCCTGGGTGTGCTCCCTTAGTGCATGCACCCCCTGTTCCTGCATGGCATGGACTTAACAGTCCATGTTGTGCAGGAACGGCCTTTGACGTTCCCATTGCGGTGCCTTTTTGAAAGGCATCACTGGGAATGCCAAAGGACCGGGAGCCAGACTACAAAAATACTTTTAATCTGGTGGGTTGCCGGCGGTGAGCTTTGGCGGTGTGTGGCAGCAGCCTGGCAGCCTGTTCCTGCACTGCCAAAGTCATAATCAGGCCCTTAGTATTTTGCCACTTCCACAAGATTAATTGAGTACACATAATAAAAATGCACAAAAACATTGACAATTCATAGATCTAAAATAAAACTGGTCTGAATCCATTTAAAACATGTATATCAAAACGCAGGTTTAATAAAAATGTTGGGGCTAATTTTACAAGCCTCTTGTACAACTTTTGCGTCATTTTTAACATGGGAAAACTGATGTACGGGTGGCGCAAGGGGCTTGTAAATAAGCTTGGTTGATTCCCCGTTAGTGCATAGAGTGTGTAAAGTGCTATAAAAATTTCTACAAGTTACTGCATCTCTTACACTTTCAATTCATAGGTCTAAATTAAAACTGATCTCAACCCGTTTAGGACATGCATATCAAGACACAGGCCTCATAAAAAATGTTGATTCTCTGAAAGTGCATAGAATGTGTTCAGTACTATCAAAATTGCATCTTAGACCACAGTCGCATTTCACATTACATACTTTCGAGTCATAGGTGAACATAAAACCCAGCCATAGGCTCGTCTTATTATGAACAAATTAATCACAATGCAATTGTTCTGAATATAAAATACATTACAGGGCCTCGGGTACTTAACATGCAAACCTAAATGCTGTGTTTGGGCCTGCCCTATGATTTTGTATTGGAAACCAGACAAGCCAAATCTCACACTTGCGACTTTGTGCCAGCATCGTTATAAAATTGAATTTCTCATTTTACAAGTGAGGATTTAAAAATTCGCTCTGAGTTCATCGCTGCAAACGTAATTTATAAGCAAGCATCTCTAGGTTTTGGCTCAATCTCGCCACCAGTGAGGAAAAGGTCAACTAAAGATATGTCTAAATTGCCTTGTTAGCATATTATTCACAGGAGGCTGCGGTGCTAAATAACTTCTGGAATGCCTGCATGCATTTCAACAATCTCCCTGCCAAAAGTGGATGCTCTGCTTTAAAACGAGTGATAACATCGGATCTACAAGTGCATATGTCCAGTAACTGGAATTGAGTTTTTAAAAGTGCCCGCCTTTCTGTCAACAAAATTGGGCAAATGCAGACAGCCTGCACACTTGTTTTGCTGTGGGATTGGCAGGCTGCAGTGCCACGACACCAGACCATTTCTCCGGCTGCCTTAATGAGCCAATATACTTGAAAGGCGCTGACTAACGGCTGCCACAGCAGACAGCACCGGTGCAGGCATTCATTCGGGAGAAGAGGCTGCGAGGCACAGGCGCACAGGCGCACACGCGCACACACGCACACATACACACACACACACTGCAGCAGCTGAGTGAGCCAGGGCGCTGTATGATTTAAATTGCTTTCCAGCAAGCCGCACTATAAATTACATAAAGCACACTTTACCTGCATTGAAATTAACGCGCTCCATAGGCGCACTGTGACGGGAACTGACTGATGAATCGTACATACGTTGCGAGGCGAGCACTTACTTTTTGTCGGGTCAGCTCAGCCGCGACGTCCAGGGGCAGCGCGGCCGTGGTCCAGTACAGGACTTGGCGCATATTAATCACCAGCCTCACCCTATTATGCCCCACACTGAAGACCGCGCAGACGCGGCCGGAAACAACTGAGCGCCGCTGTGCAACATTTAATTATGAAGAGCTACCGGGCCCGGGCGTGCGCACCAACCATTTAAATTAATGTAGAGGCCGCCTGGTCGAGGCGTGCGCGGCTGCGCACACCATTTAATTTATGGGGATGCCGGGCGCGCGCAACTACGCACCATTTAAATCCTTAAAAACATGTGGATTGCTGGCTGGCTCTGATGAGTGAGGGGGCCCCTAGAGCGTGGGGGCCCCCCCGCACCGCGGGGGCTGCGGGGGCCTGTGTTACGCCCCTGGTGAGGGTGGGCGCATGTTACGGGCTCTTTTCGGTATCCAAATCCATGAAGTCCTGGCAAATGATTACGTGTACCTATATGCTTAGATTTGCCACAACTAGCTGAAAGCTTATTAACAAAGAATTTCTCTTATTTCTAAGAGGGCTGTTTGAATTTTAAAAGTTAGGAGTTTTACCCAAAATGTCTTCGAATAGAGAAAAATATGCTCAAAAGAGAAACCTGAATCTATTAAACAAAAACAAATAGTTGTCTTTAAAAGGTAAAGGCAGCGTTGTTAGCACGACAACAAATATACACAAGCACCCTTCCAAAATGACAGGCCTAGTTGCGATATATGAAGGGGAAAAAACGTTCCCAGTCGGACGAGTCCAAAATAGAAAGTAAGCCGCAGTGAGTGAGCTCTTTTTAATGCTATCCAAGAAGTGACCGTATGTGAGCATTTCGATTTTGTGTCACAAGTATCGCGCTTCCTGTCATAGGACGGTGGGTTCACAGACATTTCACAAAGTTTTAGTCATTATGTGACTTTGGATGGTAGATTGGAAGCCCACTGCTTATTTGTTCTTAAAATAACACCAGGCGCACCGGCTGCAAGGAGGCCTGACGGGCAGATATCTGCTCCGAAGGAGTGCACATCCGGGGCGGTGCAGCTGGCGCTGTGTAAATTGGACGGGGACTCGCAAACTTGGACAGAGTAATATCCGCGACGCTGACAGGCTGCCAGCTTTCAGCGCGTGCTGGCGCGTGCTCCTAGGCCTAATAATATCCTCCGTGGGGCCGACAGACAGCATACAATTGTATTATCAAGCGCCCTGCAGCCATTATTCGGCCTTTGGCTGCTAGGCTCTGAAATAGTTCTTCCATTATACTTCACGTTGTGGCCATTGAGGACGGCAGACGTGAGCATTTTTGGAAGCACAAAGGTCGCTCTTAAGATCACACAGAACATTCCTGCTATTAAGTTATGTTAAAAAGGTATACACAGACACTCTCTGGAATTGATACATTTAAGCAGAATTCCCACACTTTGAGGGGCCATTCACCCATCACTCATTATATTCCTCTAGAGGAAACCATGGCTCAAGCTCGGTGCATGCATTAATTGTCCTTCTTTTATTTCTCTTCGCAGCTGGCCAGTTTATTTTATGAGATATCAGCCCCTGGCTCATGGATGCACATCTTCTTCTTCTCTTTACCTGTCCAAGGCGAGTATGACATAATCAGTTATAGGGCTGCGTTTGCCGTTTTATTGAGTTCTAATCCTGCTGATTGAAGGGCAAAGTGCAGGTAGTGGCGCCTAACCCTTTAAAAAGATTTTCAGGTTGATAAGAATGACAAGCATACTTGTCACCCTGTTCTTTCCTCTGTGCCCCCTTTATCCTTTAGAAGGTGTTAAGAGCCAGTGATAGCCCAGGGGCCCTTTCATTACTAATACGTGGAGAAAATTCTGCGTGGAAAAGCTGTTAGATCAAGCACAAATTGTGTGAAATAATACTATATCCAAATTGTTTCTAACTGTGGTGGGTCTCGGAACAAGACGTTAGTGTTTTTTTCTTCTGCAATTTCACTGTGCGTAGAAATGCTCTAGAGGGTGAAAAAACATAAACATAATTATTTGTATTCATTTTTCAGCAGGGCTTTAACCCGTTCAGCGCGGCGCGGATTTCCGCGCCGCGCTGAAGATTCCGTGCGCGGGCGGGGCCATGACGGAGCGGTTCCGTCATGCGCACAGCGCAACCGACGCACGTGACGGAACCGCTCCGTCACAAGCGTCGAAGGGGTTAAGGCCCAACTGCACAAGTAACGTGGATCAAACACTGCAGGCCTTGTTGGCCATAAAAATTTACTTCCTTGTATGATAAAAACTAAAACAAATCCTTTTCATAGGTGATGCATGTCGAAAGTGGGTAATTAATTTGAGGGGGGGATTCTATCAATGTAATTGAAAAGGTGAGAAAGGTTAGCATTAGATCAATAAGAAAACTTTGCTCAGCTGCTGGTAGCTAGGACACAAGCAAGCCGGCTTTCCCCCATAGAAATGCGTGATAGAATCAAGCAGTATCTAATCACATTAAAGATAAAAATACAACACAATGAAGCATCCAATCCAATTTAGAAAAGAAATGTAATAAGCAAAATGACACAATAACGTTTAAATAGATTTGGAGAATAGGGAATAAGCATTTTTGAAAAACATGTGTAAAAGAAACATAGAAACAAAAGTCACTGTTAGTCCATGTGTTTATTTGGTATT